>NC_138883.1:111029300-111629300 GCF_965194825.1 Balaenoptera physalus | reverse complement strand
GGCTGGGACTAGGGTTAGGAGACTGAGGCCCTCACCTCTGGGAACACAATTTAAGGAGGCCTTGAAAACCACAATAATCAAGATACATGATATTTTAATGTAATATTTTAAAAAATCAAAATCAATGCAAAAAAGTCCATAATGAACAAAACCTCAAACTTTTAAATAAAGACAGTATCAGTGTTACTGACTGTTCCCTTGGCTCCAGACTCTGATATGCCTCAGCATGGCATGGCATTGATACTAACCCCATCTTTATTTAAATTTTGTAATTTTATCATTTTTTTACATTCATTTTCATTTTTTAAAAATATGTTGCATTATACACAGAGGATTGGATAAAGAAATCAATACAGGGACTTGCCTGGTGGCACAGTGGCTAAGAAACCGCCAGCCAACGCAGGGGACACAGGTTCGAGCCCTGGTCCGGGAAGATCCCACATGCCGCGGAGCAACTAAGCCTATGCGCCACAACTACTGAGCCTGCGCTCTAGAGCCCTTGAGCCACAACTACTGAGCCCATGTGCCACAACTACTGAAGCCCGTGCGCCTAGAGCCCGTGCTCTGCAACAAGAGAAGCCACCACAATGAAAAGCCCATGTGCCACAACAAAGACCCAATGCAGCCAAAAATAAATAAATAAAATAAATAAATTTATTTTTTTAAAAAATCAATACAATGTGATATTGTGTATCTTTGAAAAATGAAATGAGACTACATAATTCCTTGAAAGATTTTTTAAAGATTTATAGCTAAATGAAAAGTAGATTTTAAACAGTAAATAATTTGATCTTATTTTTGTTTTATTTAAATGTATTTAGGGCTTCCCTGGTGGCCCAGTGGTTAAGAATCCGCCTGCCAATGCAGGGGACACGGGTTCGAGCCTTGGTCTGGGAAGATCCCACATGCCGCGGAGCAACTAAGCCCGTGCACCACAACTACTGAGCCTGCACTCTAGAGCCCACGAGCCACAACTACTGAGCCCACGTGCCACAACTACTGAAGCTCGTGCACCTAGAGCCTGTGCTCCACAACAAGAGAAGCCACGGCAATGAGAAGCCCGTGCAACGAAGAGTAGCCCCTGCTCACTGCAACTAGAGAAAGCCCGCACACAGCAACGAAGACCCAAAGCAGCCAAAAATGAATAAATAAATAAATATTTTAAAATAAAAATAAAATAATAAAATGAAACTGAAATACTGTATTAAAAATGTATTTAGGGTTTCCCTGGTGGCGCAGTGGTTGAGAATCTGCCTGCCAATGCAGGGGACACGGGTTCGAGCCCTGGTCTGGGAAGATCCCACATGCCACGGAGCAACTAGGCCCGTGAGCCACAGCTGCTGAGCCTGCACGTCTGGAGCCTGTGCTCCGCAACAAGAGAGGCCGCGATAATGAGAGGCCCGTGCACCGCGATGAAGAGTGGTCCCCACTTGCCACAACTAGAGAAAGCCCTCGCACAGAAATGAAGACTCAACACAGTCATAAATAAATAAATAAATTAAAGAACGTGAATTTCTTTAAAAAAAAAAAAATGTATTTAATAAGGAAAATGTAAACAACGGTTATCTCTGTGTGGTGTAATTACAGATGATTTTATCTTGTTCCTTACTCTTTGACAGTGACAAGCATTATTTTATATTGTTATATATAACAATAAAAAACCCCAAAACAAACAAACAAAAAATAATAAAATAAATAAAATAAAATATGTTGCATTAAAATATTATTTCATGGCTGAGTATTTTGGCACCCATTTAAATTTTGTACCCAATGCAAAGGCCTCACCCGCCCTACCCTGGTCCTGACCCTGCCCCTGGAGGTCTTTAGGGAGCTCTTGCTGGACAGTGGCCAACCTGCTCAGCCAAGCATTTACCACATCTGGGGACTTCGGGGTCACACAGTGCACATGTGTAATTTTTAGCCTTTTGCCAAGAGGTGTTTGGATTAAAGGCCCTGGTATTTCTTTAGTATGAAAAACCAGCTGTAGCCATTAAAAATTTAGTCCCACAAATTAGTAGCTCCTCTCTGAGGTGCTGTATTTATTTAATCATAGTAGATTTGGGCCAAATCCTCTCCTGGGGCTTCCAGCACCTGCCTCCATACCCCTAAGGAGTTTGTCACTAGGACCATGCTATTCGCACAAAAGCCCCCTGCCTTTGGCTTCCCTGGCCCGCTGGCTCACAGGGAAATAAAACACCTTAGCCTCATTACTCAGATGGCTAATTGTGAACTGATTTAATTAAAGTATACAGATATTTCCCCAAGTTAGTTACATTTCATATCACTCCATTAGGGGTAATTGGCTGGAATGAGGAGCTGCAGAGACAGAGGCTGGCCAGGTGGATGGGGAGTCAGGAGCCCCCTCGGTTGGTGCGTGTCTTGCTGCCTGACTACTGGGGTCATCTGCGGGTGTTCCTGATGGTACAGCGTCACTGAGAAAGCCACCTTGACTCAACAGCCTACTGGGGATGTCCCTGGTTCATTTCAATCACATGCACTGAATTGCTCACAGCCAGGGCTGAGAACCTGGGTTTCAAGCCCACTCCAACCCTTACGAGCTCTGGGACCTGGAGCAGTCACCTCACTTACCTGAGCCTCAGCTTCTTCCTCTGTAAAATGGGAATAATAGTAATGCCCACCTCAAATGACTGGTAGCAGATTGAATGGAACATGCCTGGAAAGCCTTTAGCATAGTACCTGGCACATAGTTAATGCTTGATAAATTATAATAACCTTATTATTCGTGAACAGGTGTGGCTACAGAGTGAAGCAATGGAGACAGTGGAAGAAGCATCTGTCTCAGAGTCAGAAACTTTGGGGTCTGGTCTCAGGCATGCCCCTAGCTTTCTGTGTGGTCTTGGGCAACTTCCTTCCTTCCCTGGTCTTTACACAGATGGCAAATTAGGGGAAGGAGGCAGAGACTGAGGTTTAGCCACCCTATATCCATTCTCCCCTTCTTCTTTGCTAGCACAGTCCTGATTGGGGCAGCAATGTACTACATCCATATTTCCCAACTTCCCTTATAGGTAGGGCTAGCCCCGTGACCAATTCTGGTCAATGAGATGAAAGTCAAAGTTGTTCTCTTCTTGGATGGGGTTCCCAGGAAGTCTCCTTTAAAAGGGAGCTGACTCACCTGGCAAGCACCCCTTCCACCCTTCTCCTTTCCACCTAGAATGTGACCCTGATGGTTGGAGCTCCAGCAGCCATCTTGTGACCATGAGGTGACCTTAAGGGTGGAAGCCACTTGCAGAGCCACCTGGCCGAGCAGAAAGATAGAAGATGCCATTGTGGAGTTGTTGCTCCAGCCCTGACCTCCCTGGATTTTGCAGCACATGAGAAAAAAATAAGCCTTATCTTTTGTTTTGTTTTTGTTTTTGTTAAGCCTTAGCTTTCGGTGGTCTTGGTTACTTGATGCCAAATGCTACTCCTCACTAATACAGCGTTTCCTTCTCTATCAGAACTGTAAAAGCTTGATCTCTGAGTGAGTCAAAACTGCCTGCTCACTCCCTTTCTGCACCAGGAGAGATCCCTCAGACTGTGACAATGTCACATTACCCTCACCCTGACTCCAGCCCCAGTCGGCTACCTCAGCTCAGGATCTTCACTACAGAACCAAGAACCCCGTATTTCTAGCCTGTAAGTCTCAGAACCTGAGGAGATAAGCAGTAGCCCCTTCTCACAGAGAGAGAGGCCCCTGGTCTACATACTTTCCAAGTGCCTGTACAGGAGTCCATTTGCTGATTGTCCACGGTAGGAGGAGACAGACTGGGGAAGAGGTTTATTTATGACAGCTCTGGTATAGTGGAAAATTCAAGGATTTGCTGCTGAAATATCTGGTTTGAATCCCTGTTCTGTTCCTTACTGATTGTTTGACTCTCTAGACTGAATGTTTGTGTCCCCCCCAGAATTCACATGTTGAAACCTAAGGGCCAATGTTTTGGTATTAGGAGATGGGGCTTTTGGGAGGTGATTAGGTCATGAGGGCACAGCTCTCATAAATGGGATTAGTGCCCTCAGGAAAGAGGCCCCAGAGAACTCTCTAGCCTCTTCTGCCATGTGAGGTTACAGTGAAAAGACAGCCATCTATGAGGAGGTGAGCTCTTACCAAACGCCTAATCTGCCAGCACCTTGATCTTGACTTTCCAGCCCCTAGAACTTTGAGAAATGAATTTCTGTTGTTTATAAGCCACCCAGTCTATGGCATTTTGTTATGGCAGCCCAAATAGACAAAGACAGTGACCTTTGGAAAGTGACCTTTGGACAATGACTCTCTAAGTCTCTCTGGACCTTGGTTTTCTCATCTATAAAGTGAGCATAATAATAATAATAACAATACTGTACCCATTCTGTAAGTTGAATGTGCAGTACACTCATCAAGAGTTGTGATTCTTGTCAGAGATCATTTTTTTAGCCAATCTGCATGTCTTTCCTGAGCTCCTTCTCTGAGCCCAGCCCTAGTAGGTATGGTGAGGGGAATACCAAAAAAGCACAGGCCAGTGGCCTCCATTTTACAGAGGAGGAAATGGAGGCTCAGAGAGGGTAAGTCACTTGCCTAAGGTCACACAGCTAAAGAGTGGAGGTACTGGGATTTCAGCCTAGCTGTCTGAATCCAAAGACTGCCATGGCCTCACTACACAGAGGTCAAGAGCTATGGCCAAATCCAGCCACCAGCTGATTTTATAAATAAAGTCTTACTGGACCACAGACACACTCGTTGGTTTACACCTTGTCTACGGCTGCTTTTGCATTACAGGGACAGAGTTGCGTAGATGCAACAGAGGTTGTATGGCTTGCAAACCTTAAAATATTTACTACCTGGCCCTTTACAGAAAAAGTTTTCTGAAACCTGATCTATAGCGTCCAGTCTATTTGCCCATCATCTCGCCACCATTGAACACCTCCTGCATGCCTGACACTGCTGGGTGCTGGTGATTCGGAGACAAATTAGCTGTGGACCTGCCTGCTTCCCAGGTTAGCAGTGAGGCTGGCCCCATTTCACCAATGAGGAGACTGAGATCTGGAACCATCACGCTTCCCTTGATCCCCGAGAGATATGTGGTTCAGATGGACCAAACTCCAGTCTGGCACCTGGCTCTGTCCCACTCCACCATGTGGGAACTCTGCAGGCTCCATGGGAAGGGCCCACACACCCACATCAGGACCCAACAGGGGGAAAGGGATGGGGATTATGGAGGGATTCGGTCTCCCTCTCCCTCTCTTTCAATCCCTTCCATCAATTCCCACTTATGGGAAAGCCAGGGTAGGTTACAGCACCTTGTTTGAGAAGGAAAATAATGATACTAATGACCACTAATTCAAGGACAGTTACCAAGTGCTACCATGTGCTAAGCATGGTAGATACTTTCTTCTTTTAATCTTATAGTGACATTGACAGGTGGGTGTTAAAACTCCCCTCCCTGTTTTCTAGCTGGGGAAATGGAGACCACAGGGTTCGAATGATTCATTCAAGGTCACAGAGGTCACAGAACTAGGAAGAGGTAGAGCCAGAATTACAACCCAGGTCTGTCTGCTTCTGACGTCCAGACAGGACACCCCTCCCATCTTTACGTTCAGGGTTTGGAGCTGGGGGACAATGAGAATGGCTTTGCTCACTTGGAAAAATTTATGCAGGGGGAAAAGTTTGTTCCTGGGTCTCTCAGTCATGCTGTTTGTGGGCTTTGACCCTCAACCATGAGCTCTCCTGCTTCCCTCGGTCTCTCACAGGTCACTTCGGCACCCTGGGGAGGCAAGGACCAAGAACAAGGCCCTTCCCAGGAGCATCTGCTCTTTAAAGGGGATTAAACTACAAAGGTAGCTGGTTTTAAGGGTGAAATTTGAGGCCTCTGCTGGCCAGGCACAGGGGGCAAAGCTTTCCTGAGTCCCTGAAGAAACACCCTAGAGGATACACTCTCTGCGCCTTCTTACAAGGCAGGCATCAGGCTTAAAGCCACAGGGAGGCGGTGGCGGTTTTCCCTCTGCCTCCAAGACCGCAACTAAGTCCTTCCACTTCTCTGAACCTCAGATTCTTCTTCTAAAACAAGAGGATGTTGGGTTAGTGAGCGTTTGCATCCCAGGTTGTGCGGCCTACTGGCAAGCCGGGGGATGGAAAGAGAAGCTAGGTTTCAAAGCTGTTAAAGGTGAAAGTGTTAGGAGGGGAGCAGACTCCAGCTGGTCACTTGGCCTCTTGGGACCCATCGTCACTCACATGGGTCTCCATCATCCTTGCCCAAGCATTGTCCCTCCCCACCCTTAGTCTGCACACTTGGGCCGTCCTTCTCACTCCTGCATCAAGACAATCAAGAGGGAGCCCAGGAGAATCCCTGGGAAAACGGCTCACAATCCTGGTCCTCTGCCTGTCCTCTCCCTCTTCCACTGACAGAAGTCACCTCCATTCGACAGCCAGGCTGGGCACCCGTCCTGTGCCCCTCACAGGACGCCTGAACCCACATCCCCGCCCTGTCTCCATCCCTCGAGTACCAGACGCTCCACCTTGCTCACCACCCAAAACCCCAGAGCTCTTCCCAGCCACTCTGCCCCCACTCACCTCGCTGGTGTGTTTACTTAAGGCTGAATTCTGTATCTGGAAGTTCATTAATTATTTTGTGGGTGCCCAAATGCAGATCATTTGTGCTTATCCTCAACTAAATAAGTCAGGTCATAAGAGGTAATGCCATGGGTAGTGGAATGTAAACAAACACATTCTACCTCAATAAACATGCTAATTTCCAGCTATAATATTCACAAGTAAAAGATCCATCACGCCGACCCTATTTGGCAAAGGCAGCGGGCCTCATCCGTCAACGAGGGAGGCCCCCGCCAGTTCTCTGCAGGAGGGAAATAGTACAACTTAACTTGCTTGATGACGCCCTCGGGGGGAAACTTGAGCCTCACAAATGAGTCTGGAAATGTGATAAAAGGATAATCTTGCATAAATGAGCCTGTATCATCATTACCTGCACGGACCAAGGCCAGGCGCAGGCTTTGAGTGATGGAGTCACATTTCATACAAATGAAGGCCAAGGAGTCTGTGCACCAGGCCAGCAGGAGCTCCCTGCCCTCGCCATGTCCCACTGGCCACCCTCGCCTGAGGCTGCCCCCCAGGACGCGGGTAGGGCCATGCGGAGGCTTCAGGCCTGGCTGGGGCTGGGGGTGCTGGAGTGGGAAGAGCAAGGACAGCCCAGGCCCTGCCTGAGCACGAGGGCACCCTTGGCAAATGCTGCCATCAGAAGGGGTCTTGGCCCTTTTCACGACCTCATAGGAAAATTAAGGCCTCTGTTAGCCTATTTACTCAATAATACTTACTGGCCACCCAGTAAGTGCCAAGGCACTGAGACAGCCACTTGGAAAATCAAAATAAGATGAAGGCTTTGCTTTTAAGAATTTGCTTTGCCTTAGGGAAGCAAAGCAAGTGCTCACAGCCTGCTTGGTCTGTGGTCAAGTGCGGAGGGTACTCAGAGGACGGAAAGACGTGGTGGGCCTGGGTATGGCGGGAAAGGTCAGGGCCACTGGTACATAAAGGACAGCGGGGCACTCGGTCAGGTGAATGGTGACAAGCCAGGACCCGCCCTCTCCTTGCTGCCCCTCCCCATCCCCAAAGCTCTCAGGGACACGGGCCCTGCCCCCACCCGTAGGTGTGCACCTCTGTCCTTGCCTGTGAGTCCTTTTAGCAAACGACGAGGATGGGGGACAAATGCACACAACTTGTACACCATTTTGGAAAAGATGTGGTGGAGATCTTGATGCTCCTTCCTGACCCTCCCCTCCCTTCCCCCTCCCAGAACCATGCTGTGGGTGCCCCCCCATTCCCCCCCCCACCCCCGCTAGGAGCGTTGGCAGCTACAGCTGACAGCCACCCTCTTCCACAGAGAATTGCCTTTGGCCGAAGAGGAGCCACCTCACCTGGGAGGTCACCTCCGCCTGCCCCTCTGACGTCAGACTAAGTGACTCAGGGGTACAGAGTCTTGCCCCATGGACTGAAGGGGTTGGGGGTCATGCTCTGGGGTGCAGTTCCCGCTCCAGAGCTCCCCATGGACCAGGCTAAGGCTGGACTCCAGCTGCACCCGCATCCTTGCTGCCCCATCCTGCTTCCCTCTCTCATTTCTCTGGAGAACTTGCCCCTTAATAAGCTGTGTGGGTCCAAACAACCCAATCAGTAAAATGGGCAGAAGCTCTAAACAGATGTTTCTCCAAAGAAGACATACAGGTGGCCCAAAAGCACATGAAAAGATGCTCAACATCACTAATTATCAGAGAAATGCAAATCAAAACTACAATGAGGTACCACCTTACACCGGTCAGAATGGCCATCATCAAAAAGTCTACAAATAGGGGGCTTCCCTGGTGGCGCAGTGGTTGAGAATCTGCCTGCCAATGCAGGGGACACGGGTTCGAGCCCTGGTCTGGGAAGATCCCACATGCCGCGGAGCAACTAGGCCCGTGAGCCACAACTACTGAGCCTGCGCGTCTGGAGCCTGTGCTCCGCAACAAGAGAGGCCGCGATAGTGAGAGGCCCGCGCACCGCGATGAAGAGGGGCCCCCGCTTGCCACAACTAGAGAAAGCCCTCGCACAGAAACGAACACCCAACACAGCCATAAAAATAAATAAATAAATAATTAAAAACTTAAAAAAAAAAAGTCTACAAATAATAAATGCTGGAGAGGGTGTGGAGAAAAGGGAACCCTCCTACACTGTTGGGGGGAATGTAAATTGGTGCAGCCACTGTGGAGAACAGTAGGAAGGTTCCTTAAAAAACGAAAAACAGAGCCACCATATGATGCAGCAACCCCACTCCTGGGCATATATCTGGAGAAAACCATAATTTGAAAAGATAAATGTACCCCAGTGTTCACTGCAGCACTATTTACAATAGCCAGGACATGGAAGCAACCTAAATGTCCATCGACAGAGGAATGGATAAAGAAGATGTGGTACATATATACAATGGAATATTGGCCATAAAAAATAATAATAATAATAATAATGCCATTTGCAGCAACACGAATGGACCTAGAGATTGTCATAGTGAGTGAAGTCAGACAAAGACAAATATCATATGATATCGCTTATATGTGGAATCTAAAAAAATGGTACAAATGAACCTACTTACAAAACAGAAATAGAGTCACAGAGGTAGAAAACAAACTTATGGTTACCAAAGGGGAAACGTAGTGGGGAGGGATAAATCAGGAGCTTGGGATGAACACACTACTATATATAAAACAGATAACCAACAAGGACCTACTGTACAGCACAGGGAACTGTACTCAGTATTCTGTGATAACCTATATGAGAAAAGAATGAATATATGTATACGCATAACCAAATCACTTTGCTGTACATCTGAAACTAAAACAACATTGTAAATCAACTATACTCCAATAAAATTAAAATTTAAAAAAAAGATTTGAAGTGATTGCCCTAAGTAGATAAAAATAGCTGTGTATTGTGGGCAATGCATATTCCTACAGCCACACAGATGCATACAACATACTTCCTTTAAGCATTTGCCAACCTTTTTTCTAGTTATGAAAATAAGGATGATGACAAATAATAAATGCTTTTTCTTAAGAATGTAAAAAAGATAAGCCGTGTGTGTCCAAATCTCCATCTCTGGCTCTGCTTTTAGGGAGCCCAACCTAGGCACCCCATTTTCCCTTTCAGTACCTGGTGCTTGTGTGCTGTCTCCTCAAAGGCAGACTTGGAAACAGCCTATCACAAGACAGTGCACAGGGGGCAGTACCCCTGTTATGACTAAAGTGCTGGGGGGCTCAGAGACAGGACAGCTGAATGTGCCTCAGAGAGTCAGGAAGGGCTTCTCAGAGAAGGGGTGGGTGAGCTGGGAAGGGTGTTCTAGGCAGAGGGAACAGCAAGCCCTTGAATTTCCAAAGCACTTCCAAGTATCACGTCACAGCAAACAGAACCAGGGATGTAAAGTGGAAAGAGCTTGCTTTAGAAGCCCCCAGAATCACCACCAGGGGCAAGGGGTGGCCAGGCCCTCCTCCTGCAGTAAATGCCTCTTGCAGGAATGAGTGAATGTATGTAAACAAGTGAGCAAAATCATTGTGACTGTCTCTCCTGTGGACATTTTATCCACCTGCCATTTTCCCGTGGTGCCTGCTCCCTCGCTAGACCAGAAATTCCTTTACAACAGGGACTTTGGCATCGGGGTGTCACCACAAGGCCTAGTTCTGCTCTTTGCACAGCACTGATGCTCAGGAAATACTTGTTCCATAGTTTTGCCTTGAGAGGAGAAGAAGGGGGTGTTTAGGTGTATCAAGACCTTCATTCATTCACCAAACAACTCTGGGATGAGATTGTAGCATCAGTGACCAAGAAATAAGGAAGAGAGGAAACTACTCTGGGCACCTACTGTGTGCAGGAATTGTACTAGGTGATTTCCTGTGCTGCCATTTAAACCTCACGATAACCTGGAGGTGGGTATTACAGTATTATTGCCATTTTACAGATGATGAAACCCAGTGGGAGCAGATGCCTAATTGACACATAGGTGTACCCAGGTCCAGAGTCTGTGGTCTTTGCATCCTCTCTCCCTTCCTTCAACCCTATGAGAGGATATTTTAAAATCAAAGCTGCAGAGGCCTGGAATGGGTTAACCAGATCTCTCTAGAGGCAGAAGATCTGGAAGTCCTCTGGGGATCCCTTTCAGCAGAGAATCCTCTGATTCACGCCGCCTGGGCCCGAGGAGCCCTGCTGGGCAGGAGATCCCCGTCCCAGGCTGAGGAGGCCCATCCAAAACCATGCCTCTAACAGAGAGAGAGCCATGCTTCCAGGGATTGTATGATTCAGAACCTACTTTAGGGTTAATGTTCTGAAGGGTGGAAAAAAAAAAGTATAAATGCTGTTGAAAAACTGAGCTGACGAGCTCCTGGGAAACCTGAGCCGTAAACGTCTTAGTCAAAAGTGCTGGCTGAGAAATCGCTGGCCCCTGCCAAGCCCGGCGAATGGAAGCTTGCACATTCCCAGGCTGCGTGTTTCAAATACTTTCCGTGGTTTCGCCAGCGGAGGGCCAGGAGAGAAGAATCTGTCATTACCAACTTGGGTCTGCAAAACAGCTTGGCTGGCGGGGAGCTGTGAAATCGCAGGAGGCGGGAAACCTGACTCAGAGCTTCAGGGATGCGGGAAAGTGCAGGGGGGAGGGGGCAACCTGACCCCGACCTCAGACCTGTGGAGGGGGGCATGGTTGGTGGGAAGGGTGGGGGAGGGACGTGATCCTTTGACTCATGATGGTTCTTGCAGGCTCCCCACCGTGACCACCCCTCCCTCTGGCGTGCCAGCCGATGTGGTTTCCTGAACGTTCTTCAGCAGTCCAAATTGCTGTTGAGTACCTACTCGGTGCCATGCATCATGCTGAATATCTGATACAACAAGCCTAGGATGTTAGCACGCCCCTTGAGCAGGACAACTCTGAAGGTGTGCATTACACGGAGCCCCGGTCGCCTGCAGGGTCCTCTGCACATCAAGCACCCTGTGTTCTCTCCTTTCCTTCCCCCTCTCACATCCCCACTGGCGCTTCCTGAGATCACCTCCCAAATAAACTACTAGCACCCAAATCCGGTTTCGGGCTCCATTTCCTGGGGGGAGCCAAACTGAAATACTTTCCTTGTCTGTAAAGGAGGAATCCAGGCCAGAAGGGGCTTTAGCCATCATCTGTGACAACCCCCTTGCTATACCTAGAGAGTGACTGAGGCCTGAAAAGGAGAAGCTGCTACCTCACTAGCTGTGACTTTCCCCACCTCTTCCCCAGGTCTCAGGAGAGCAGCCAGGAGCAGGCCAGTAGGTAAGGCCCAGGGTACGGGGGCAGTCAGGCACTGATGTCGGGGTGCCCCTGGGTTATGAATCCCCTGTTGACCTCTACCCACAGCCTAAGTGGCCTCTCGGGATGCCCTGAGGACAGGGGCCCTGTGGAGGGAGCTGCAGAGGGGAGTGGGCAGCAGAAGGCCTGGGGGCCTTGGCCCCCTTCCTCGGCACCTTCACCTGGCGGCCGCCCATCTCCCCAGGCCCTGCTCCTCCACTCTGCCTCATACGCGTAGGTGAAACCACATGAAATGCCCTCTGCTCTCCTGCCTCGAGCCCCCAAACGTGCCGCTCCCTCTAGCTAGACAGTGCTTCGGGGACCCCACCCCAGGCCAACTCCTCCTCCGCCTTCCAAGGGGCTCAGGCTTCTCCAGCTCCGCTTAGCCTTCCCTGACATCTGCCACGCTCTCACCGTCAGGAGTCACCCACTCCTCCTGCCCCTCCACGGGGTCTGGCACACCCTCCAGCACTGCACCCAGCGTGTCATCCCCCGGGAACCACCGTGATGAGTCTCTACTATGTCTTCCCATTAGCTCTCCAAGGGCCAGACTCGGGCTCAGGGACATTTTTTTGTTTGTTTGTCTAAGAAAAGTTTTACTAATGTGTTAATATTTCAGCAAAGTTATTGCAACGGGTTTAAAAGGCAGACAGACACACTATTATAGGCTATAAAGTAACAAGTTTCATACAATTAAAATATTACATAGAGCTATGGGATTTACTGAATAACTAACAGACCCATAAAAGAAATTAAATCTGAAAGGTTAAATCCAGTATTAGCACCTACAATATCTCTGAAAGTAAAACTTTTAACCGTTTCATTCTCTCCTAGTATATGTCCTAACTTTCTCCCAGATACAGTTCTCTCAAACCCCAAAGATGAAGGGCACAGGAAGCCCCAATATTAAGAACACACAGCCGAAAAGAAGAACTAGAAACAGTGACCCAAACTTGAGAGTTTTAGTTGGAAATCACTTAACTTGCTGAACTTGAACCAATCATAATATTTCTGTGCACTGAATACCGTATATGAGGAAAGTCTAGGAATCATAAGGTTTGCCAGTAGGGATAGTTAAAAATTAGCAATATATAGTATTATTCCTATCAAATTTTTTTCTCTTAAGTTATATTTATAACAAAACGATAATTAAAATATTTATTAACACTTGCTCATTCAGGGACACAGCAGGGACATTTGTGGTTGATGGTTTAGCATCCAATTTATTGTGCTTACTTATTTTAATAAGGGACAAGCAACACATGCCACATCTTCCCAATGTTCAAGGTAATGCAGTTAATAACAGAATTCTCAAAAAAAAAAACCCCAAAAAACAAAAACCTGGAAATTGCATTAAATACTGCTTTCATCAGGAATTGCTATAATAAAACAAGTAACATTATACATTATTTTTCCAATGAGCTTCAGTTTGAGAAACTGAACGGCAGAACTTGATCTTTAAGCTTTGAGTCATGGCAAAACTGGTAATTCTCTGAAATCTGGGAGATGCATTAGCAAAACCAGACACAGCCCACCCTTCACCAAAATCCTGGAGAAAAGCGTTTTATGAATTTGGGGGGGTAAGACTGAGCACTGGCAAGTTTACGACTTGCTGAAACCCAAGGAATGACGAGAACCACTGACACTGGTGGCAGGTAAGAAATAACCTGCGTTGGGCTCACCAACTGCATATTTTATTAATGGCTTTGAATTAAAAAAGTGATATGCTTCATTGCGTTTTCTCAAAAACTAATCAAAAGATTGCAGAGTCCTCCACAATTTGGAGACACAAAGTGGATGCTGAGCGACGAGAGGTCACTCCACGTGTGGAATTCTAGAAAGTCAGTCCTTGGAGCGAATGGCACCGTGGATCTGGCAGCAGATACAAAGGAATGATGTTCTGGAGAGGAGGTGGGGGACACTCTGCGGTCGGCTGGTGGACAGATGAGGGTCCCAGCTGGAGGTGGGCCTTTAATTCTATGGTGTATCTTCCACTGCTCATGCCTCTGTCTCCATAAATAGTAATTTCAATAACTCGAAGTCCTCTCTCGATGGGATCTGTCAGGAGGAGGCCTTGGGGAGCATAGATCTTCTCATTCTGCTCTTGAATGTATTTGGAGACTTTCTTCAGAACCTTCTAGTAGCGAGTTTCCATGCACAAGAAGATAGTGTACGCTGTCAGACAAGCCAGGCAGCCTTCAAGATAGGACTGGCCCCCGAGCTTCTCTGCTTCAGCATAAAGGTTATTTAGAGTTCGAACTGTTTCTTCAAATTGTTGCCTGTCAATCCGGTTCTCCAGCTCCGTGGGGAACTTGGTCTGGAACTGGCAGCGGTGCCACTGCTGTAGTCTCGCTGAATGAAAACCTTCCCAGACACTGGCGCCTGCTGTGGCCTCATGGTGAGGACAGGACGGGCCGCGCCGCCTCCGCTGCCCTCCAGCGGCTGTCGCACCGCCTTCAGGGACATTTTTATCCTCAGATGCTGGCTCTTACAGCTCTAGAAATGTTTGCTGAGTGAAGAAGTGTAGGAAAATCATTCAAAACTTGTGGAGACCCCAGAATCGTTGTCCTTTCCCCATCTTTGTTGTCTTTTTCCTTGGTTGGTCATGGAAACAACGGAGCCAAGGAGCAGCTCTTACAGAGCAGTGAGAAGGCTGCTGATGGGGCAGGGGAACAGCAGGCCAGCCAGGCTTGGTGGGAGAAGAAGGGAGCCGGAGGGGCTGGGCAGGCAGCGGGTAGCGGGCTTAACCTGCAGGAAGCCTGATGGGGAGACCAAGGCCAGGGATCTGGGACCCCAGACCAGAGCCTCAGAAGGCCAATTCTGCCACATTACACAGCTCCACGGGCCTCCACTCACTGTCAGAGATGAGCAAGGAAGTGGCCCTGTGACAGGTCCCTTCCTGGGACAATTTTCTAAAAGTGCAGTGATTTTAAAAGCTTTTCTAACTGTGGAAGCCAAACAAAATCCCACCTAGACGTCTAACATGTAAATAACTGCCCTGGTTGAAGTGGGGGACACACGGGTGGAGTTGCCAGTCCTCTCGACGATCCCTTATCCTGAGGCAAACCACTCTGAGAGTCCCCTAGGGCTCCACAGAGCTGTTTAGAAACCACTGGCCAAGTGGCAAGAGCCGGATTGTGTCGGAGGACCCAGGTTCTAGTTCCACTCTGCTATTTCAGGCTGTGTGACTCTGGACAAGTTACCTCACCTCTCTGGGCATAGGTTTCTTCAACCCCACAATGGAAGAGTTAACATCTGCCTCACAGGGTTGCTGAGAGGCTCAAAGGGGTGATAACAGGGAAGCTTGGCACCTTACTGTGGCCACACATACAATTTGTCGTCAGGAGGCCCAGAAGGACATGAGAAATTTTGTGTCATCTTGAAAGAGGAGTTCTTGGAGGCACTAGGCCCTGGGCTGCAGAACAGACAAATGGCTGTGAGACTCATGGTTGCCTTTCTTCCTGGGGTTTCAGGACTGAAGTGTTCACGAGGTGCCCCTTCGCCCCAGACCTCATTACCCAGCCAGCTGGGGCCCGAGCACAGTCACTGCTTCTCTTCCCTGGGTGTGGGGCTAGGACACGTGAGCATGGAAAATTCTTCCCCTCACTGCTCCACCAGCCAAACCCCAGCAAACCTCAGTCCCAGCCCAGGACCGTGGACCCCTAAAGGGAAATGGAAGCAGAGTGCTCTGGCTCCAGGAATCCACTAATGGAACCTTGTTAATTACTATGTAAATTACTTTAATAGCCTGGATCCCCTCAGACATTGTTTAGGGGTCTCCTGGAGGGGAAGGAACAGCCTTTCCTTGGCCCAAGACTCCCATGTATGGTTTCCCATAGGGCAGGAATAGATGCACAGATGGGGAACTAGAGGAAAAGATGGATTCACAGCTGCCCCTGGTCCATGGGATCTTGAATGTGACACTGAGATGCAGGAACAGATTCCATCCTTGAAGGCTGGAACTGAAAAGGACCTCGGATGATCTCTAGGCCACCCTCACCCCCTTGCTGCATCCAGGAGAAACAAAAGCCCAGGACAGGTGAGTGACTTGTCCAAAGTCACACAGCAAGGTGATTGGTCAGGCAGGGACTACTCTCCCACCTCCAGCCCAGGGGTTCTCAAACTGGCACTTGTGGGATGAGCTGGACCCGGGTGTCCTGCCTAAAACATCATATAGTGAGACTTTCCCAGTGTACAGAGAAAAAAAAAATTAATTTAAAGAGAGGTATTTTCTTGATTTTAGGTTCAATGTATACTTAAAAAAAAAAATACACTATCCTACAGACATGATACATAGTTATATTTTCTTCCATCAATGTGCTTTTGTATTATGGAATTATGTATGTTTGAATGTCATAGTGGTCTATGAAGAACACCATGACCTTACGATCCTCTGACCTGAAGGAAAACCTCAGTCCCGAGGCACTTATTCTTATCTCAATTTTCCAGATGGGGGAAGAGACACAGAGAGATGCTAACAGACTTGCCTCAGGACTTGTGACTGATCTGTGCTCTTTCCACCACACCGATTATTAGAAGTATGTATAAACAAAGAGTAAATAGGTTCTGGGAAAGGAGGTGGGGAATCATGAGGACAGTAATACTATGGGGGGGCCTTCCCTGGTGGCGCAGTGGTTAAGAATCCACCTGCCAACGCAGGGCACACGGGTTCCAGCCCTGGTCCGGGAAGATCCCACATACCACTGAACAACTAAGCCCGTGCGCCACAACTACTGAGCCTGCGCTCTAGAGCCTGCGAGCCACAACTGTTGAGCCCACGAGCCACAACTACTGAAGCCCGCGTGCCTAGAGCCCGTGCTCCGCAACAAGAGAAGCCACCGCAATGAGACGCCCGCGCACCGCAATGAAGAGCAGCCCCCGCTCACCGCAACACGAGAAAGCCCGCGCGCAGCAACAAAGACCCAACGTGGCCAAAAATAAAATTAAAATTAAAATAAATAAATAATAATAATACTATGGGGCTGTTGCCTGGGTGATGAGCTCGTGAGGAAGGCATGTGAGTATTTAACAGGCTTCTCCTGGCTGCTCAGGGCGCATGCTCCTCTCTGCAGCACAGGCTGCGTTTCAGCAGGTCTGCTGACGAGATGAGGGCAGGACTGCAGTGGTTTTACCATAACTTTGAAACCCAGTTCCCCTACTGATTTTATGATTAACCTCTCCATCCAAAACTTTATTCCCTTTCTTGTCCCGCCCCTGTTCCCCTCAGGATTGAGGAGTATCAAAGAAAAGGGGGGATTGAAACTAAGCAGGACCCTTCGGGGCCCTCCAGGGTACAAAAACCCCTCCACATCCCCCGTTTCTTGTTTGTAGAAAAAGGCTTTAGTCTCCTCGGCTTCCCTGAGTTCCAAAGAGCAGACTCAAGCAGTTAACTATTAGGACAACAGGGTCACAGGCCTCCTAATGCCTCCTCAGGGCATACAGATAACAATCTGATGCATATCTTTGAGTTGTTCTATAGAAACTAAGACTCCCACCCAGGTGGAGGGAGGATGGGACTACATGCTGACCACAAGCACTAGACCCCAGACTGGTTGGAACCAGATTTTGATTCCTAAAACACCCTGTTACCTCACCATCAACCAATCAGAAGAAGGTCCACGAGCTGATCATGCTTCCTACGACCCTCTCCCCTCACACTGTCTTTAAAAACCCTTGCCTGAAAGCCATGGGGGAGATCGGGTCGTTGGAGCATGAGCTGCCCATTCTCCTAGCTTGGCTCCCTGCAAATAAACCCTCACTTTGCTGCAAACCCTGCTGTCAGAGTTTGGCTCTCTGCACCTCAGACACACGAGCCCTTGCTCGGCAACGACGTGGCAGCGCTGTGGCCACTTGTGTGACCTTGGCATGTAGCATCACCTCTCTGAGTCTTGGTTCCTTCATCTGAAAACTGAGAATAAGAGTACTTGCCTCACAGGACGGCTGAAACAATGAAATGAGATGACGCTAGGCACCTGGTGCACGAAGTAATTACTCGCCTTCTCCCTCTCTCTGTCTCCAAGATGTAGACATAAATATTTTTCAATTAGGTTCAGGTGCGCCAACTTGGGGTGTGTCACTGGGGATATGCAGTAGGCCATCAAATCTCCCCCAGGCCCTTCCTTGCGCTGCCTCTGACCAGAGGCCCTCAGTGCCCAGAAAGGCTTCCCCAGAGCCTCCCTAACGTGCCCTGCAGTCCCAGCTCCTTCTGCCAGCCTCCAATCCTCCCCTCAGCCCTGCCACTCCCCTCGCCACCCCCCCCACCCCGGCTCAGGAGGCCTTCTGTTGCCTCCTGAACTGGGTCCCCTTGTCCCCATTGCCTCTGCCGAGGACACAGGCACCTCGTCCTCCCCTTCTCTCCACAGCCTCAGACGGCTGCTGCAGCACCACCCCAGCCTGGGGTTCTAGGTTCTGAGTATCTGCAGGAATCTACTGGAAGAAAAGGTAGGGCTGTCTGAATCTGGAGCTCTGCCCCTAGAAATGGGAGAATAACACTGTTTCCACCACGACCACAGGAGGCGAGAGGTACTGGGGGCGGTGAAGCCGCAGGGATTGTTAATGTTTGTGATCTGGATAAAGACACAGATACGGATGTTCTGTTTAAACCGTTGCCAGGCTCCCTTCCGGGTGTCTGATGAGCTGTGCCCCCTGCTGTGGCTGCCCTCTCCTCCCCCCTTCCTCACCTCAGAGGACATTTCCGTGGAGAAACCCCTTCCCCACTGGCAAGCGTGGCTCCGAGTCCCTCCCCCGTCCCAGCACTTTCCGAAGGGTGGTCGTTTCCTGTTCGCCTCCTATCTCTGCACTGGGCTGAGCTCTGGGAAGGGAGGAGCCACATCTCGCTCACCCAGCCTTGGCCTGGTTTTGGCTGCACATAACAGAATCCAACTAAAGCTACTTAATGAGAAAGGGGAATTTGCTGGAAGGCCATGAATGTGGTTTAGGAGGGGCCCAAGGAGCGGCAGCTGGCCTCAGGGAGGTTGAAACCAGAAACGGGTCCCCCTCTGGTCTTCCCCTTCATCTCTCAGCCCTGCTTCTTTCCCCTCTCTCTGCAGGATTTTATAACGGAAGTTTATGTTCACCCCCCTAACAGGATAGATCTACCATTTCCAAAGTGAGAAACCAACAGTCCACTGTGCTCAGTTTAAAAGTAAGTGGTCGGGGCTTCCCTGGTGGCGCAGTGGTTGGGAGTCTGCCTGCCAATGCAGGGGACGTGGGTTCGAGCCCTGGTCTGGGAGGATCCCACATGCCGCGGAGCAACTCGGCCCGTGAGCCACAACTACTGAGCCTGCGCATCTGGAGCCTGTGCTCCGCAACAAGAGAGGCCGTGATAGTGAGAGGCCCGCGCACCGCGATGAAGAGTGGCCCCCGCTTGCCACAACTAGAGAAAGCCCTCGCACAGAAACGAAGACCCAACAAAGCCATACATACATACATACATACATAAAAAGAATGTAAGCAGACAAGAATAGCATTAAAAAAAAAAAAAAAGTAAGTGGTCAAAAGCTGCTTAGAGAACCACAGGCCCTCCCGTTAAGCCCTTCCCCACGCAGAGGTTATAAAACGGTAGGAGGCAGAGATTAAGGAGTTTGAGGAGGAGGATGTCCGTGGTGCTGGTCTGTGTGGTGTACGTCCTCACCATCATAACAGAAATGCTAACAGCTACTACTGATGGCGTGCTTATCATTTGGGAGGCCGCCATGCTTAGCACTGTACATGGACAATCTCATTCGACCCTTGCAGCAGACATCTGAGGGAGGTTCTATTATTATCCCCGTTTTACAGATGAGAAAACTGAGGCTTGGGAAGATTAATAACTCCCTAGTAAATTGCAGATCTGACTCTGAAGCCCTGAGTTATGCTGTGTCCTGTCAGCCTGTGGGTGTGGCACACGGCGTTCTTGTGTGTGTTATACATTATGAATCAGTCTGACAGTGTTGATAGGTGTGCACTTACATATGGGCCCTCGGGGGTGCTATGCACAAACGCATGTGTGCAGGCCAGTGTACGCCTGCAGTGGGAGACTTTGGAGGGAGTCACCCCCACGCTTCTGGGTCTGCCTGGTTCACATCCCAAGCAGTGCTGGTGAAACTTTCCCCAGCTGCTGCTCGTTGGTGACCAGTTTTCTTAATGCAAAATTCAGCGAACAGGACTGGTTGTCAAGCACTGGGGAGGCCTGCACGCTTGGTGGCTTTGGCAGATGAAGCCCCAGGGAGAGGAGCAGTGCCCGCAGTGCCCACTGCTCCTATCCTCATCAGGGGGCTCCCGGGAGCCACCACACAGGGAGAAATATGAGGCTTCGAAAGACCCAGGAGACCTCAGCAGCTGCCTTCTCTCAGTCTGTCCCACCCACCAGGCAGGCTGCCCCCAGCCTTGTTTGCAGCCCCCCTCCTCAAAGCTGCCTTCAGAATACCGGCTTCATCCCGACCACAGGCCTGCTCCGCAAACCTCCATGGCTCCCTACTACCCTAAACATAAAATGCACCTATACCCTGCTTCCCTCCACCACCTGGCCTCAACCAGCCTTCCTAGAAAACCCGTCCAGGTAGCTGCCAGGGCCGGCACCAGTTTGAGGGGAGAGATGTCCAGAGCGCAAAATTTAAGGAGGCCCTTGCTCTCAGGGTCCAGCCCACAGCACTTACCCTGGGTATCCTCCACCATCCCTGGCCCAGGAGCAGGCATACCCATGGGCTGCTCAGGCTGAACTAAAGGAGCTGCAGAAAATTCAAGTCTGGTCCAACAAAGCCTCTGAGTGCCAGCTCGGTGCTGGGCTTCCCCGGACATCCTGTCACTTGGCCTCAGAGCACCCCCGTTTTGAAAGCAGGTACCTCCCAGCCCTGAGTCTGACGCACTAAAGCCACAGAACCAGCTAGCAGCAAACAACAAGCTATAAGACTCCCTGGGTTGAAGACCCACCATGGGGAAGCTGCTGAAGGCCTCTATTACCTTGTTAACACTCGAGATGATCCAGGGAAGTTGGTGCTGCCCTCCATCTTCATTGTTCACGGATCCCGGATTTGCCAACGCGCCTGCTCAATGAAATGTGTTTTAACTCCCAATCAATACTCACTGTGCCTTCAGGGTCGCTGGCGGACATGCGCAGAGTGGCCCCCCGTGCACGTTCCCAGCTGAAGTCCAGCAAGCCGATCGATGCTCCGCCTTCCTGTTTCAGCTCGCACTGTTAACGTGTCCTTTCCGTGGTCCGTTTACTGCTGAGCTCTTCACAATTTTGTGCTTTTTGTTGGTGATTTCTTTTTTTTTTTTTTTTTTGGCCGCATGGTGTGGCATGAGGGATCTTGGTTCTCCCGCCAGGGATCCAACCCATGCCCCCTGAAGTGGAAGCGTGTCTTAACCACTAGACCGCCAGAGAAGTCCCAATCTGCTATTTTAAATGGCCCCAAGCATAGTGCTGAGTGCTTTCTAGTATTCCTAACGGAATGAAGGCTGTGATGTGCCTTACAGAGAAAACAGGTATGTTCATTTTCAACAATATATATTAAATAAGGTATCTGAACAGAAATACACATAAAACAAGGTTAGGTATTGATCAATTGAAAAAATGTGACCAGAGGCTCAAAGAAACCTAATCCTGTATTTTCCCTAGGAATAATGGCTCGGTATTCAGTGTTCCCAACTACTTGACAGACCATGACTACCACGAATAATGAGAATCAGCTGTGTTTTCATTCTTTGCTAGTGAAGAAACTATGGCTCAGAGAGGCTAAGTCACCCATCTGGGCTTGCACAGCTAGTGAGTTGCAGGTCTTTCTGAGAGGAGTCAGAAACGAGCCCTCTGCTTTTTCATGAGTTGGGGGTAAATGCTGGTGGCCTGGGACATAAGTGAGA
Organism: Balaenoptera physalus; assembly: GCF_965194825.1. Taxonomy (NCBI): domain Eukaryota; kingdom Metazoa; phylum Chordata; class Mammalia; order Artiodactyla; family Balaenopteridae; genus Balaenoptera; species Balaenoptera physalus. The sequence goes on along the minus strand of NC_138883.1, from coordinate 111,607,647 downwards.
GGGGCAGACGCAGACTTGGCATTAAATGGCATTATCTAAAGTTCCTTTTCATTTATCTTTCGATCCTTATGATCAGATACAAGTGAAAGCCTGGGCGTGGTGCAAGTCAGTCCTTAACACCTCTCAAATCCTTCTGCTAATTGCCCTTTTTTTTTTTAAGAATTCTTCTTTAAAATTTATTTATTTATTTATTTTTGGCTGTGTTGGGTCTTAGTTGCGGCACTCGGGATCTTTCGTTGCGGCACGTGGGCTCTCTAGCTGCCCCATGGCATGTGGGATCTTAGTTCCCCAACCAGGGATGGATCCGGTGTCCCCTGCGTTGCACGATGTATTCTTAACCACTGGACCACCAGGGAAGTCCCTAACTGCCCTTTTAAATAAAGAAAGAGCAGCCCTCAGGTCCAGAGCCTCCAGCAGGTAGGAGGGTCTAGCTGGAATTTAGTAACAATTATTTTTATACTTGCCTTCAAATAGAATACTTACCATAAATAATGGGTCATTGTAATGGTTTTTAACTTTCAACAAAGTGATAGAAAGTTTCTTTTCAAATAGATCCGGTTAAGTAGAGGTGTAAATATTTAAAGAAAAATATTAAGTAAATAATTGTAAGAAAAATGCCAAAGGTGGCATGTAGTGGTACGTGGACGAGGCAAAAATCAGGAAGGTGATCTGTGAATGGCTGATGTTTTGGGGGTGCTGGCAACATTCTGTTTCTCGATCTGAATGCTGAATATAAAAGGTGTACTAAAACATTTAGTGGTTTAAATCATAGTGGCTTAAACCAACAACAAATTAATTATTCTACAGTTCTCGAGGTCAAAAGTCCAAAATGGGTTGGTAGGGCTGTGTCCTTCTGGAGACTCTAGAGGAGAATCTGTTCCTTGTCTTCTCCAGTTTCCAGAGGCTGCTTGCACTCCTTACCTTGTGGCCTCTTCCTCCATCTCCAAAGCCAACAGAAAATCTCTCTCTCTCCTGCCTCCTTCTTTCCTTTGTAAAGAACCCGGTGGTTACATTAGGTCCACCTGGATAATCCAGGATCATCTCCCCATCTCAAGTTCCCTAATCACATCTGCAAAGTCCCTTTTTGCCAAGTAAGGTAACATACTCACAGGTTCTGCAATTAGGATGTAGACATCTTTGCACCATAATTCTTTGGGGGCCATAATTCTTCCCACCTCACGTGGAAGTGCATGTGTGGGTGTGTGCAGAGCCTGCAGAACTGGGCGCTTGGTAACTAAGGCGTCTCCATGCACACAGCATTCCAGCACAGTCAAGCGTGCAGCTGCCATCTGCCGCTGTCCCCTCAAAGCCTCCCTTTGCAGCCTAGCTGCAGCCAGTGAGGTAACCTTTCCCTCCCAGCTGGGATCAGGGCGGAGGGGAGGGCTGGGGAGCCCCGTGCTGGGAGGCTGGGCAGTGCCGGCAGTGGATGGCCTGGGTGGGAAGGCAGCCTCAGCCCACCCTCAGCAGTCACTCTGTTCAATTGCACTTTATGAGCTCCCGCAGCAAACCTGCAGCAGGTTCATCATCTGAAGTCACAGAGAACCATTTGGTCACAATTCTGGGCACCACCAGCCTCCTCCATCGTAGTTTGGCTGGGTTTGGGGGTTTTACAAACTGCTAATCCATCTGTCTTCATGATCACATCATTTACTTTCAAAACTGAGGTGCCCCTTGGAATGCATTTATTAGTAATAATAAAACATGCAGTAACAACAAACTATTGTTTATGTGCCACTTACCTTCCACGTCAGGATCCTAAACCCTTTACACACATTAGAGCCTTTAACCCTCTTGCCAACCCCACGAGGGAAGTATTAATACTACCTGTACTTGCAGATAAGGGGTCTGAAGCTCAGAAAAGTGAAGTGACTTGCCCAAGGTCCTGAAGTAAGTGAATGGGGGAGCTAGGATTGGGGTGCAGGCCCTAACAGTAACCCACACTGCCCGGTTCCTGGGAAGGGAGTGCCTGGGTGAGGCTGTGACTGGAGATCCACTCCAAGCAAACCTAGGCCTGGCTCTCCTGGGATTTCTCCTCTAAAATGCCCCTTGCCCTGGGGAGGGGAAGAAAAGAGGCCCAGGTTTGGAGCCCTGCCTCTGTCAGTTTCAGTGTGAGTTTCACGGTGTAATGCATGGCTTGGGGAAGGCCTGGCCTGGACCCTGTGACCCTGAGGAAGCAGCTTGCTCCCTCTGGGCCTCAGCCCCTCATCTCTAGATCTGGGGAGCTGGACTCAATACCTCCCAGGGCTTTCCAGGGCTGGCCCTGCAGTGCTCCCACAGGGAGCCCACAGAGGGCTGCTGGGGGCTTGCTGAGCCCTTGGGGTAGTCCCAGAACCTTGGGACATCCAGGTATGATCTTCCTCCAGGCTCTGGAGAGGGCACTACCCGGTGGGATTGGTCTCCAGCCACTTTCAAGGATAAGGATAAAATCTTAGACTGGATTACACTTAATTTTCCTTCCTTAAAAATCAATCAGTATATAAAATATAATTGCCAAGTTGTCTAAAATGCTACAATCCAGGTGCTCCCACGAAAACCGCACAAGGACTATATCAGAAAGACACAGGAGCCAACCAAAAGAATGGCCAGAGCTGGAACAAGGTAAGCAACCAAACAAATAAAGAAGTACTGCATTATAACCCAAAGCATAAAACATATATCCATGAGTCCATAGTGCTATAAATTAATGATTGAATAAATAAATAAACAAGGAAGACAAGACAAATCTGTGGTGGAAAAAAGATTCCAAATAATTTAGGTAGATACTCCCCCCTCTAGGAAGGAGAACATAAGACCCCAACCCTTAAGTGTGGGCTGTGCATAGTGACTTCCTTCCAAAGAGTGCAGGATGGGAAGGGGAAAAGAGTAACTTTACAGGGGAGTCACCTGACAGACACTATGTCAGCCAGGTGATCAAGGACAACATCAACCATGATAAATTATGTTGATAGTATGTACCTTTAATCCTGGAACAGAAAAAAAGATGGTAGGTAAAAACTGAGGAAATCTGAATAAAGTATGGACTTTAGTTCATAAGAATGTATCAATATTGGTTGATTAATTATAACAAGTGTAGCATATTAATGTAAGATGTTAATAACAGGAGAAGCTGAGTGTGGAACTTATGGAATCTCTCTGTACCATCTTTGTAATTTTTTTCTGTAATTATAAGCTATTCTAAAATGTAAAGTTTATTTTTAAAATCATGTATTAAATTGTTACTTAATATGTACATTAAATTTTTTTAAACTTTTGTGTTTATTATCTGAGCATTAAAAGTAACATAAAAAGAAGAACTTTGGTTATACATTCATTTACTTTAATCAATTTCTTAGCCATATCTGTTTCTAATATTCTGTCACTGGTATTTTTCTAAAGAATATGTGTTTTTAAGAAATATGGTCTAAACTAACACAACATTGTAAAGCAGTTATACTCCAATAAAGATGTTAAAAAATAAAATAAGCAAAAAAAAAAAAAAAGAAATATGGTCTCTTTTTTCCCCCTCAAAGAATTGCATGCAATTATCTTCAAAGTTACTATGGTTAATAAAATGGAAATTGTTGACACCCTTCATGGACTCTTCTCTATAGATTACAATATTCTTAATAGGGATATAGTTTTTCTGCAGAGGTACCTGATAAGCTCAGAGCAGATTCTGCTAAATGGAGGACATTCTCAATTCTAATTTCTTTAGGTAGGAATGGTTAACTATTTCAGCCCCAATATTTTCACACGCAGTGTATTTCCATTTAGAATACCTTTCTTTAACAAATATTATGAGAAGATAAAATTCTCATATAAGTTGACTTTATAATTCTTTTTAATATTTTGCCAGTTGTAAATGTGGCAAAACCATAAGCCTCTGTCTTCCCTTCAATCCAAGTACAAAATATAAATTTTCCCAATTTATGATAGGAACTCCATCAAAATATTCTTCCCAAAAATCCCAGCATTCCAAAGAAAAATTCGAGAATCTCTAAATTAAATCTTGGCCACCGTTTGCGTTCTCATTACTTTATTTGTTCAGCAACTCCCTTGCTTTTGAGGGATATATGAAAATGTTTCCTCGTGTGAAATAACTGAAATTTGATGAAAGCTTTGTTTATAGTACCTTAAGTTGATAAAAGTTAAAGTTTATTTTGGCACCCTTGTTGAACACTCTGATTAAAGGTCTTCTATTGCTTTTGAACAAAATTTAGAGGATTCATTTACAAAATGTCCAATTCCATTGTAAACACTTAAAATAATTTACAAAGTTCTTCCAAGGATCAAACACTTAAAAATTGTGACTGATGACAGACAGCAAAAAGAGAAAACATACTGTTGTGCAGGGCTCTGCCAGGTCATGCTGGAGCCTGAGGCAGAAAGAAAATTGACAATACTGATCCTCTGTTTATTTAGAATTTGGATATTTTGTTCATCATGGTTTTTGCATTTATTTTTGATTTTTAAAATACATATAGCATTAAAATACTATTTGTCTTGATTATTGAGTTTTTTGCTGCCCCTTAAACTTTGCCCCTGAGGCAGGTGCCTTGTTCCCCTCTCCCTAGTCCTGGCCCTGTGGCCATAATGAAATATGTCTTATATTAAACACCTTTGCCACGAAAATACTGTAGTGTAATCACTATGTATGTGTGTGTGTACATACAGATAACTACAGTTTCCATTTCAATTGATATAGCATCACAGCTTGTTTTATCCCAATTTTCAATTATATTTGCACCACACCGATTCCAAGTTCATTTCTGCTCCATGAATTTCCTAATTGGATATGAATATTGTTTTTACCATGCTGCTGCGTTCTACTAAAATTTATATTTATACTTGCAAGCACAAAGAATTCTATCTTCGATGCTGAACTTTTTAAATGAATTTGCAAGAATATTTACAACAATGTCAGATGTTTCACCCTCCCCAGGAAGAACTCCCAAAAGCTTGACTTTGATTCCATTATTCAAATCTCCTGAATTTCTATAGGAAACACTTGAGGACCTTGATTTAAAACTGCTGAGGGCTGCTATGTTTGGTTGCAAGCAGCAGAGACCCTCTAGCTCAGGTGGAGAGAGTTGGTGGTGGGGATGACTGCACCGGGAGCTGGGAGGGAAGCTCATGGAAATCTGAGCTGGAGCGCCATGGGCCAGGCTGCTGAGAGACCACAAGGAATCCAGGACAAGACCAGGCCCCCAGTGGCAGAACGTTGCCCCAGTGTCTACATCCTTTTGTTCTGCTCCCACCTGCAAGTTCTTTCTGTACAGTCAGGTCAAGTTCCTGAACCAGGCAATCTGAATGGCTAGATAATTTTTTGAGCAAGGGTGTGGGTGGCTGGCCCTCCTGTGGACTGGCTGCTCACGGGTTAGGTGCCAGGCTTTAGTCCAATCAGCTGAGACCAAGGGGCAAAGGGTGGCACAGGGTCACTCAGGACAGAACGAGGTTACCTGGAGCACATGACATTTTCCTTAGGAGGGACTCTGGCTGTGGCCTCAGTGGGCACTGACTGGTGGCCCTGGCCCACTTAGCACACATACTGCTGCCAGGCCTCAGTGACTCCTCCTCCAGGCAGCTCTTCTCTCTCCTGATTGCTCATCTGACGTTCACGCCCTCAGCTGTTACTGGAAGCTGCTCTCCTTGTCCATTCAGCCAGACATCTTGGAAAGGAAAAAATGTCCTCCATAGTGATCCACTCTTATCCACTCTGAGACAGACAATATTCCCAAAATTGCCCAGAGGAAGCTGCCAGTCTCTGCTTATGTGGTCTTGGAACCACCTCAGGACCATAACAGTGAAAATTTATGCAGAGCATTTCCCAGCTTCCCTTGCACCCTTCCCATGGGTGCCCATGTGACACAGTCAATGAGATGTGACAACAGATTGTTGCATGAGACTTCCAGGAGAGCCCCTTGAAAGGGGGCAGTCTCAGCACAGATCTTGCAAGTCTTTTGTAAGATTTATAACTAATTATTTCATTTTTTGGTGCTATTGTAAATAACAATTTTCAAACTTGTTTCCAATTGTTCATTGCTAGTATGTAGAAATATGATTGATTTTTGTGTGCTGATCTTGTATCCTGCAGATAAAATCTGTTAAAATCTCTTATAAGCTCTAGATTTTTTTGTAGATTCCTTGGGATTTTCTATATAGAATCACGTCATCTGCAGACATGGGTAGTTTTATTTCTTCCTTTCCAACCTGTATGCCTTCTATTTATTTGTCTTGCCTTAATGTACTGACTAGGAGTTTCAGGACAAGGTTGAATAGGAATGATGAGAATGAACATCCCTGTCTTGTTCCTGATCCTACGGCGTAAGTATTCAGTCTTTACCATTGGGTACAATATAGGTTTTTTGTATATGCCTTTTATCAGTTTAAGGAAGTCCCCTGTTCCTAGTTTATGAGAGTTTTTGTGGATATTATAGAAGTATTTTATGGATGTCCATGAATGGATGTTGAATTTAGTTAAATGCTTTTTCTGCATTGATATACTCATGTGGTTTTTCATCTTTGGACTGTTAATATAGTGGATTACATTGATTGATCTTCAATGCCTTGTATTCCTGAGATAAGACCCACTTATTTTTTACATATTGCTGGATTCAATTTGTTAACATGTTGTTGGGGATTTTTGTATCTATGTTCATGAGGGGTATTGATAGGTAGCTTTCTTTTTCTTGTATTATCTTTGTCTGGCTTTGGCATCAAGATAAAGGTAGCCTCAAAAAATGAGTTGAAGAATTCCCTGGTGGCGCAGTGGTTAAGAATCCACCTGCCAATGCAGGGGGCACACATTCAAGCCCTGGTCCGGGAAGATCCCACATGCCGCGGAGCAACTAAGCCTGTGCGCCACAACTACTGAGCCTGTGCTCTAGAGCCTGTGAGCCACAACTACTGAAGCCCGTGCACCACAACTACTGAAGCCCACGCGCCTAGACCCCGTGCTCCGTAACAAAAGAAGCCACCGCAATAAGAAGCTTGCACACCGCAATGAAGAGTAGCCCCCGCTCACCCCAACTAGAGAAAGCCCATGCGCAGCAACGAAGACCCAAAGCAGCCAAAAATAAAAAAATAAAATAAAATAAAATAAATGAGTTGAGAAGTATTCCCTTCTCTTATATTTTCTGGAAGATAGCATATGTGAAAAGATCAGTTTGATTTCTTCCTTAAACACTTGGTAGAATTTGCCAGTGGAATCTTCTGGGTCTGGAGTTTTCTTTTTCAGATGGTTTGCAACTATAAATTGAGTTTCTTTAATAAATATAGGACAATTTATCTATTTCTTCTTGGATGAGTTTTTGGTAGTTTGTGGCTTTCAAGGACTTCATTCATTTCATCTAAGTTGTCAATTTATTTTGTAGAATTGTTTGTATTATTATTCCCTTATTAGCATTTTAATGCATGTGAGGTCTATTGTGATAACTCATCTTTCATTCCTGGTGTTGGTAATATGTGTTTTCTCTCTTTTTTTTCCTAGTCAGTCTACCTAGAAGTTTATCAATTTTATTCATCTTTTCAAAGGGCAAGTTTTTGTTACATTGATTTTTCTCTGTTGTTTTCTTGTTTTCTATGTCACTGAATTCTGCTCTTTATTATTTCCTTGCTTTAGGTTTATATTTCTCTTCTTTTCTTAGTTTCTGAAGGTGAAAGCTTAGATGTTTGATTTGAGATCTTTTTTCTTTTCTAATATAGTCATTTAATACTATCAATTTGGACTTCCCTGGTGGCACATTGGTTAAGAATCCGCCTGCCAGTGCAGGGACAGGGGTTTGAGCCCTGCTCCGGGAAGATCCCACATGCCGCGGAGCAACTAAGCCCGTGTGCCACAACTACTGAGCCTGCGCTCTAGACCCCGAGAGCCACAACTACTGAGCCTGAGTGCCACAACTACTGAAGCCCGCACACCTAGAGCCCGTGCTCCGCAACAAGAGAAGCCACTGCAGTGAGAAGCCCGCACACCGCAACGAAGAGTAGCCCCTGCTTGCCGCAACAAGAGAAAGCCCGTGCGCAGCAATGAAAACCCAATGCAGCCAAAAATAAATAAATAGATTTAAAAAAAAAAAAAAAAATACTATCAATTTTTCTCTAAGCAATGCTTAAGATGCATCTCACAAATTTTGGTATGTTTTATTTTTTGATTCAGTTCAGAATATTTTCTAGTTTCCCATGAGACTTTCTTTTTGAGCCATTAATTATTTATACATGTGTTAAGTTCCAAGTTTTAGAGATTTTCCAATTATTGTTATGCTATAAATTTCTAGTTTGATTTCATTTTAATCAAATGATATACTTCGTATGATTTCAGTATAAATTTGTTAAGACTTGTTTTATCACCCAAGATAAGGTCTTCCTTGCTGAAGGTTCTTTGCACACTTGGAAAGAATTTGTTTTCTACTGCAAATCTCAATTAATCCAGCTGGTTTATGGCTCAGTTCTTCTATATCCTTGCTATTTTCTATTTACCTGTTCTATTAATTACTGAGAGAGGAATGTTGAAGTCTGCAAATTTAACTGTGGAGTTTTCCATTTCTCCTCTCAGTTTGATTAATTTTTGCTTCATGCATTTTGAAGTCCTGTTTCCATTTCTCCTTTCAGTTTGATTAATTTTTGCTTCATGCATTTTGAAGTTCATTTTGAAGCAAAGTAATTTTCTTTGCTCTGAAGTCTACTTTGATATTAATATAGCCACTCCAACTTTCTTTTGATTGGTGTTGCCATGGTGTATCTTAATCTTTTTTTAACAGTTTTATTGAGATACAATTCACATATCATAAATTCACCAATTTAAAGGGTATTGTTCAGGGACTTCCCTGGTGGTGCAGTGGTTAAGAATCCGCCTGCCAATGCAGGGGACATGGGTTCGAACCCTGGTCTGGGAAGATCCCACATGCCACGGAGCAACTAGGCCCGTGCGCCACAACTACTGAGCCTGTGCTCTAGAGCCCGCGAGCCACCACTACTGAAGCCCGTGCACCTAGAGCCCGTGCTCTGCAAGAAGAGAAGCCACCACAATGAGAAGCCCGCGCACAGCAACAAAGATCCAACGTAGCCAAAAATAAATAAATTAAATAAATAAATAAATAAAATAAAGAATATTGTTCAATTATTTTTAGTACATGTATGTTAGTCTTTTAACCTATCTATATCATTATATCGATATAATTCTATGCAGCATATGGTTATATCTTTTTTAAAAAATCCATTTTGATCATTTCTTTTAGTTGGTGTGTATAGATTTAATGTAATTATTGATATGTTTAGACCTAGTTCTATCATTTCATTATTTATTTTCTGTTTGCTCTGTTTTTTTGTTCCTCTGTCTCCCCTTTCCTTCTTTCTTCAGGTTAAATTTTTTTTTATTAATTTATTTATGTTATTTATTTTTGGCTGCTTTGTTGCTGTGTGTGGGCTTTCTCTAGTTGCAGGGAGCGGGGGCTACTCTTCGTTGCGGTGTGCATGCTTCTTGCTTTGGTGGCTTCTCTTGTTGTGGAACGTGGGCTTTAGGTGTGCGGGCTTCAGTAGTTGTGGCATGAGGGCTCAGTAGTTGTGGCTCACAGGCTCTAGAGCACAGGCTCAGTAGTTGTGGTGCACGGGCTTAGTTGCTCCACAGCATGTGAGATCTTCCCGGACCCGGGATCAAACCCATGTCCCCTGAATTGGCAGGTGGATTCTTAACTACTGCACCACCAGGGAAGTCCCTGGGTTAAACATTTTTTAGTATTCCATTTTGGTTTATCTGTTGTATTTTCTACTGTATTCTTAATTTTTTTGTGATTGCAATATACATACTTAACTTTTCACTGTCTACTTAGGAGAAATACTTTACCACCTTAACTGGAATGTAGAAATCTCACCACTATGTAAGTCCCTTTACCCTCCTTCCTTTATATTATAGCTGTCATATATTAGATCTACATTGAAAACTTCATCTACCAATGCCATAATTTTTGCTTTCAACTGTCAATCATATTTCAGATGACTCAAGAGAAGGCAAACAGTCTGTTTACCCAGCTATTTACCATTTCTGTTGTTCATCCTTTATTCCTGATGTTCCAGGTTTCCCTATGGTATCACCTCCGTTCCATCTGAAGAACTTCCTTTAGGGTTTATTTTAGAACAGGTGTGCTGGCAACAAAGTCTCTTAATTTTCCTTCACCTGAGGATATTTTTATTTTACCTGCATTCATAAAGGATATTTTCACCAGATATAAAACTCTGGGTTGGTGGTTCATTTCTTTCAGCACTTCAAAAATGATACAAATGAACTTATTTACAAAATAGAAATAGACTCACAGACATAGAAAACAAACTTACGGTTACCAAAGGGGATAACGGGTGGGGGGGGGACTGATAAATTAGGAGTTTGGGATTAACATAAACATACTACTATATATAAAACAGGTAAACAACAAGGACCCACTGTATAGCACAGGGAACTATACTCAATATCTTGTAATAACCTATAATGGAAAAGAATCTGAAAAAGAATATATATATATATATTATATGTTATATATTATATATATTAGTTTCTAGTGTACAGCAAAGTGAAACTAATACAACATTGTAAATTAACTATACCTCAATTTTTTAAAAAGTTGTTTTACTTCCTTTTAGCCTCTGGTTTCTGATGAGATATCAACAGTCATTCAAAGATATGTTCTGCTGTAGATGTGTGCTTTTTCTCTCTGACTACTTGCAAGATTTTTTTCTTTGTCTTTAGTTTAAAGAAGTTTGATTCTAATGCATCTGGGAGGTGGTTTCTTTGAGTTTATCCTGTTTGAAATTTGCTGAGTTTCTTTCTTTTTTATTTATATTTGTCTGTGTTGGGTCTTCATTGCTGTGCATGGGCTTTCTCCAGTTGCGGTGAGCGGAGGCTACTCTTCATTGCAGTGCGTGGGCTTCCCATCGCGGTGTCTTCTCTTGTTGCAGAGCACAGGCTCCAGTAGTTGTGGCATGCAGGCTCAGTAGCTGTGGCTTGCGGGCTCTAGAGCACAGGCTCAGTAGTTGTGGCACACAGGCTTAGTTGCTCCGCAGCATGTGGGATCTTCCCGGACCAGGGCTCAAACCCGTGTCCCCTGCATTGGCAGGCGGATTCTTAACCACTGTGCCATCGGGGAAGTCCCCAGATAGTTTAAAGTCTTTGATAATTTCAACATCTGTGTGTTCTCAGGGTTGACATCTATTGATTGCCTTTTTACTGTGAGTTGAGATTTTTCTAGCTCTTTGTAGCCCAAGTCATTTTAGATTGTATCCTGGACATTCTGTATATCATGTTATGTGACTCTGGGTCTTGTTTACTAAGGAGAATGTTGATTTATACATATATTGACCTAGGCTAGGTTCAGGCCATACGTTTCAACCCACTCTCTGTGGGCTCCAGCTCCAATATCAGTTAAGTTTTCAAAGCCTTTTGCAGTGCTGTTCAAACGTATCCTACATGTGCAACATCGGTGGCCAGTCTGGGATCTGGGTGGTGCTCTGCCCCATAGTTCAGTTCTCAAAACCTTTGGTATTCTGTTTAGGATCAAATCCATACATCTACAGTTTGGAGGTGATCCCGGAAGTTCACACACAAAGTTATGGGATTACTCTCTTGTGCTCTCTCCTTTTCACAATCACCCCAACATTTTTTGGATCCCTGAGGCCTCCATTCCCAGTCCCCCAGCCAGAAATCTGGGGCTTTAGTTTCTCAGTTCTGCTATGCACTTCTTATGACTGCCTCTGTGTCTGGGGCTAAGCAGTGGGAGGACAGAGAGTGGGGGGAAAAGCAAAGAGAATTTGCCCAGGCTCTTGCAGTCACAGGTCTTCTGGTAGAGAGAAGGTTTTCTTTCTCTTGGAATTTTAGGTACCTTCTTGGCTGATGGTGTCATCACCATTGCCACTACCACCACTGCAAGATTGCCTGAAGGCTGGAATGGGAGATCTTGGAAGAAAAGAAAAAATAAACAGGAAAGCTCTCCCTCTGATCCTTAGGAGCCCCTTTCCTACTCTTCAGACCAAAAGCTCTATCTTGAAGCTCTTTCTGCCCCTACCTGGTCCACCCTTCCAAGTTTCAGGCTGCTTTTGAGTCTAGGTCAGGCAATACTGGAGGGAAGAAAAAAAAAAAAAAATGAGATACTCACCCCAGTTCACTTGTACTGCAAATTCTTGTTTCCTTCTCTCATCTATTGGATACCATTTACTTTCCAAGTCCTCAAATAGCTGGTCCATACATTCTATCCAGGGTTTATAATTGAATTCAGTAGGAGACAGTGTGTGTTTACTCCATCTTTCCCAGAGCTAGTCTGTCATCCATTGGCTTTTTTTTTTTAATTTATTTTATTCAGTTATAGTTGATTTACATTGTTGTGTTAACCATTGGGTTTTAATTTCAATTATATTTGTCATTTCTAGAAGTTCTATTTGGTTCTTTCTCAAATTCAACTGATCAGTTTTGATACTGTCATTCTTCTGTCATATATCCTATCACCTCTTTAACTTCTTTAAGCAAACCACACATAATTATTTCATATTTTATAATAGATAATTCCAATATCTTCAATCGTTGTTGGTCTGATTCAGCAATGTTGTTTCTGCTGACACTCATTTCATGTAGTTTCTGTTTAATGATTTTTTTTTTTTTTCACTATGACTTCCTGTTCCTTGGAAGTTTATCTGTGAGAATTCTTTGAAGCCTAGATTTAAAGTGTGTTTCTCCAGGGAGCATTTGCAATTGCTTCATCAGGCATCTGGGGAACACTTTAGATTGCATTTTTAGTTAATTTTTTGGAGGAGGGGAACATGGGGAACAAGATAGGCAGTGTGATTCTGGCAGCATACCCACTTGAAATTGGGCTTGTCCAGAGATTCTCAGGGAAGACCCTTCTCTCCTCTGCTCCAACCCCAGTGAAGATAGAGACAGACAAATCTCTGTAGACACTTTTTTTTCCTAGTTTACTAGCCCTTTGTGATCCTAGCTTTATGCAGGAGCCCTATTTCTCACGTTGATTGGGCCCCAGGAATTATCTTCTGTTCCATGAGCTGTGTAGCCTGTTAAAGCCAGACTTTGAGTCACCAGAGATAGGCAGATACCCTCTGGGCAAATGCTGGCTCCAAAACATGTTTACCTCTGTGGACTCAAGATTTCCTGATGCTTCCGAACCTTGACACTTCCCTTATTTTTTGTCATCTAAGCTATGATATAAATTATCTAGCATTTTAGATATTCTGTCCCAGTGGATTTTTCTCTATATATCTATTGGAAATGACATCTTTGACTTCCGATAGGGGAATTCATCCAGATCACGGTTATTGTGATAGCTAATGAACTTAGTTTTTTTTTTTTTTAATTATTTATTTATTTATTTATGGCTGTGCTGGGTCTTCGTTTGTGTGCGAGGGCTTTCTCTAGTTGCGGCAAGTGGGGGCCACTCTTCATCGCGGTGCGCGGGCCTCTCACTATCGCGGCCTCTCTTGTTGCGGAGCACAGGCTCCAGACGCGCAGGCTCAGTAACTGTGGCTCACGGGCCTAGTTGCTCCGCGGCATGTGGGATCTTCCCAGACCAGGGCTTGAACCCGTGTCCCCTGCATTGGCAGGCAGATTCTCAACTACTGCGCCACCAGGGAAGCCCATGAACTTAGTTTTATTTCTCCCGTCTAATTTCATATTTACCACTGATTATATTTTTCTCCCTCTTTCTCCTTTGCCTTTTCTGGCTTGGTCAAGTTTCTCTTTCTTCCTTATGTCAAATTCCATCACCACCACCATCACCACTTGCTTATTTAGAACTTCGACTCTGCTTTTCAGTTTTGCTGCTGGTTTTGCCTGTTTACTTCTCCCCTATCCTTTTAAAAGATCTTTAGAATACTTTTATTCTCTACTCTCCAAAACATCCTTTCCCCTCCATGGATTTGTTATATTATTTGGATAATTTAGACCAGTGATGTCCAAAAGAATTTTCTGCAACAATAGAAATGTTCTATGTCCAATGGCCAATACAGTAACCACTACCCATGTGTGGCCATTAAACACGTGAAAAGTGGCTAGTGCATCTGAAGAACTGAATATTGGGTTGTATTTAATTTTAATTAATTTAAACGTAAAGAGCCACCTGTGACTAGTGGCTGCCCCACTGGATACTGCGGACTTCGATCATTTCATTTCTGACTCTTAATAAGTTTTCCCTTACAGAATGGCTTTGTTTCAAGAATCTATACTTTAAAAAATCACAAATTATTAATCACATCATCATTCATTTAGATTTAACTATATGTAGTCATTTCTTCCTATTATTTCCTATACGCTTTTTCATCCCATATCTTGAAATCTCTCTTGTAACCCAGTTTCATTTGGTTTGAGTATTTCTTTGAGTATTTTGTTCAGTCTTCATGAGCCCCAAAAATGCCCTGACAGAATTAATGGTATCTTGACTGGGACAAAGAATTGGATCACAGATCTTTTCCCTAATAATCTGTGGAAGTTTTGTTGTCCGGCATTACAGATGTAAAGACTAATGTTAGTTCGATTATCTTTGAAAGCCACCTCTTCTCACCTGTATGAACCTGTGTCACGTCCTCTTTATCCCTGGGTGGCAGGTACAAATCTCAGACTACAAACCAAGGTACATGAGAAGTAGAACTTTCTTATCTAGCTGATTGTATTTCTATTTTGAGCCCTCATTTCACTTGGATGGAGCACTCTTCATCGTAGTCAAGACTACATCTCAGTTCTTGGGTTGGGGTTGGCGATTATGTGGTGCTGAGGCAGGGGAGGGGGAACACGAGGAAGATGCAGTTCTTGGGCATCTGCCTTGCTGTCCTACCACAAGATGTCTGGACATCAGACATTGGTGCCCACTGAGCACAAAAGGCCTCCCTCTGAGCTCCACCTCCGCCTCTCCAGATCCTCCCACCCTCTGTGCCTTGTCTGTGCCACTCTTGGCCATATCAGACACACACTGCTGAATCCAGACCTCTCCAGGCGGTGGGAAACCCTCTTGGGCACACAGGAGCCTTGTGCTGCTCCTGGGAGCTCTGTGAGGCTACATCAGGCCCATCCGCCTAGGCGTGCCCACCAGATGACTTCCGCTTCTACTCCAGTACCTGTCATGGCACAAGGAGGTCCAGGCTCCTCCCACCTCCTCGGCTGCCCCAGAGGCCCAAGGCCTCTCCATGCTTGGATCCCCAGACCCAACGGCGAGATCCATTCTCTCCTCTCACTTCCCATGAGTCTCCTCCCTCCCCAACTCATGGAATCTTTGTTTAGTTTGGGGGGCCACACAGGCATTGAGTAGCAAAGACTGGATTGATGTCCAGATGTCCAGACATCCAAGACAGGCTCCTCTCAAGCCTGCAGTGAGTGTTCACACAGAAGGACACAGCCTGCCCTGTGCAGAAGTGCCCGGGAACCCCTCAGGGCCAGGACTTACCTGCCAGGCAGGAAGTACTCCATAAACTCTGAATGGATGATGTGGCGGCCCCCCGGGCAGGAGCTCTGCAGTACATTCCCACTCTTCCTGCATGGTTGAGTCCCTACTGTGGGCCTGACACCGATCACTGCTTGACTCATTAGCCAGGGAGCTGTGAGGGCTGGGGTCCGGGAAGAGGAGAGGATAAGAAATGAGTGAGTGTACCCCCAGCTGGTGCAGAGCACATTACCTTTTGAAGAACAAAAGAGAGATTCTTCATTCCCATTTTATAAATGGGAAAATTGAGGCTTCTAGAGAGTGATTAATTTGCCCCAGGTCACAAAGCAAGTAACTGGATAAGCTGAATTCAAATTGGCTTGAACATTGAGCCCCAAACCTCCACACCACACAGCCTCTTCTCCACAAGCTCAGTGTGATGATACCCACTTCGCAGATGAGGGAACTGAGGTCAGAGGAGAGAAGGAACTTGCTCAAGTTAGTAGAAGAGCCAGACCCAAACCCAAGACTACAGCCTGGGCTGTTTAATCTCAGTGCTCCCTGCCTACCTGGGGCTTCCAGGCTAATGGGAAGACAGATCCTGAAGTTCCTTCCCTGGGGTGGAGGCCATCAGGTAGGCATAGTGCCTGTTCCGGCCAGCAGAGGCCAGCCATTCAGGGTGGGCAATAGCGGGTCAGGCCAGCCCACACCCTCCTGGGGAGAGGCAGAGCACAGGCCCCAGCACCACGACAAACAAAAGTCCAGCTCCTGGGGCTTCCCTGGTGGCGCAGTGGTTAAGAATACGCCTGCCAATGCAGGGGACACGGGTTCGAGCCCTGGTCCGGGAGGACCCCACGTGCCGCGGAGCAACTAGGCCTGTGTGCCACAACTACTGAGCCTGTGCTCTAGAGCCCGTGAGCCACAACTACTGAAGCCCACGCGCCTGGAGCCCGTGCTCCACAACAAGAGAAGCCACTGCAGTAAGAAGCCCGTGCACCGCAACAAAGAGTGGCCCCCGCTCACTGCAACTAGGGAGAGCCTGCGCGCAGCAATGTGGAACCCAACACAACCTAAAATAAATAAAATAAGTAAATTAAAAAAAAAAAAAAAGTCCAGCTCCTGGCCTCATGGAGCCACCGGATGTGTCACACTGACACATTCAGCAAAAGAATGCCACCAACACCTTGCACTGCCTCACCTGCCCTGCCAGTGCCCTTGCCCCATAAATGACACCTGCACTTCAGAGAGCAGCCTCCCGAGGCCCTACAGAATGGACAGCCTGGCAAGTGGCTCCACCCGCTGGCCATAGTTGATTGGACCAGAGCCAGACCCCTGACCCAGGCTGGGCCAATCAGCTTCTCTCCTGGGTTTCCAGGGGCCCAAATTCCCCTTCCCTCCAGCTGTGGGCACCTGTGGCTGTTCTCCAGGCCAGGCTGGTGACAGGAGGACCCGGGAGGCCAGTGCGGCGGCCGTGAGAAAGCCCCTCTCAGATCTCTACCTGGGGAACGAAACTGACCAATGGCTTCAGCAGGTGCGCTCTAGGCCTTAATGACCATTTTACATGTGGGAAGCCGAGACTCATAGAAGAGGATGACGTGGTCAAGGGGAGGGAGGGCCACCTCAACAGTTGGACATGAACAGATTGCTCTTAAACTTCAGTTTGAAAGTCAGTAGTATTAAGGCTGAGAGAGAGGAACCCCCAGGCCAACACACACAGCATTCACACCAGCACCACTGCAGAAAGGGTTTTCTCACCATCACTTATGATGCCTGCCTTTCCACCACTAGGCACATCATGAGTCGTGCCTGCGGAGGCTGTGCTTCCCACACACCAGTGACTGCGCGTGGCAGGAATACAAAGGAGACCCATTTTGAGGAGAGGTGGGACCCCTCTGACAGGCGTCTTGGCTAGAAGACTCCCATTGGCCTTGAGAACTTTCTTAGAATCCTCTACAGTCAAAAATGCTTCCTTTCAGCCTTCTCCCCTTCCCTTCCTCCTTCACATCGGGGTCAGATCCGCATCAAGGTCGGATGCTTTCCCAGGGTCCCCTGGCTCCCTCCCCGTTTCCCCTTACAGATATGTCCCCTAATAAATCTCTTGCACATCTCGTTTGTCTTGGTATCTTCTCCTCAGGGAATCTGGATTAATTCCAGGTCCTTACCCTGCAGGCCAGTCCTGGCCACAGCACCGTTCTGTGGCTTCTGAAGTTATGCAACATCCATGGGCCATACACCAGCTGGGCCAGTGGGCCAGCAGGTGCCAGTCCTCGCCATGCCCAAGACCTACTACCCCTAAAACCCAGACGCAGGGAATTCACCCCTCCTGGGATCCAGGTACCACCACCCCTTCAGCCCCCTGGATCCATTCCCCTCTCGGACAATCCCAGTTCTGGGACTCTTCCCACACACAAAGGTGAACATGTGGACCTGAGGCAGCCTGGAAGACTAGCAGAAAGGGATAGCTATATGTTCATTATGTCCGTGTTTTGTTATCCAGGAATTCATTAATCACCTACTCTGTGCAAGACACAGTGACAGCAGAGTATTCCAGGAACTGCACAGGATTTGGAGATGCTTGGAAAGCAGAGACTGAGTTTGAGCATTCACACTCAGAGCTGTGTGACCTTGAGCAAGTTACTTAGCCTCTCTGATCCCCTGTTTCCTCATCTACAAATGGGTTGTATGAGAATTTCATGTTAGAGAGCACAACAAACTGACAATAGCAGACTTCTACAAATAACCAAGAGCATTATTGCTAGGGCTGCAGTTATGACTCCTGTCCTTGAAGGAAAGAGCTGGGCAGTGACTGGATCTGACCCTTCGTTCACCCAGAGACCAGCCTCCCACACACAGCTCAGCAGCTGGAGGCTGTGTGCTGGGCAGCCATTTGCCTTTTGAATGGCAGTGTCCAATAGGAGTCTGGCCCAAGGTTCATGTCTTTCTCCTCTACCACCAGACCTCCTTCCACGAAAGCTGCCCCTTCTGGCTAAAGCCAAGGGCTCAGAGGAAGTGGAGGAGAGGATGGGAGTCAGGGCTCTGCAGAGGGCAGCCTGGATACCAATGTTTGGAAGGACTCAGACATGGAGTCTGCGCCATATCTGAGGGTCTACTGAACTGGATATCTTCAACCCGAGTTACCTGGGTAAGCCCTAGTTCTCTGTATACCAGGAGACAGATGTATTTACTGGGAGGTTCAGAGGAAGGAGAGCTCAGACCCAAGTGGAAAAATCCAAGAGGTCTTCCTAGAGGAGGTTGCATTTAGCCAAGTCTTGAAAGATGCTATGGGGATTAAAGGAGAGGGTAGGACACTCTGGGAAAAAGAACCAGCATGAGCAGAGACTAGAAGATGGGAATGGGTCAGGTAGCTTGCCTGGAGTAGGACAGGAAAGAAAGACAAGAGTGAAAAAAGGGGCCACAGGGGCCATTGGTAACAAGCAGGGGTCAGCTTCTGAAGGACCCTAAATGTCCTGGCCAGGAGTTTGATATTTACCCTGCTCATCAGAGGGACAAGGATGAGTTTTTTTTGTTTTTTTTTTAAGGATGAGATTTTGAGCAGAGGAGTAATGTTCTCAATGTGTACTAGTAAGATGGGTGCCCCAGGAAATTTTGCAACCCTGGGTGCCCCTGGAAGGCCCCAGAAAATTTTCGCCATCTTTTGCCATCAGAGAGTTAGAAAAGCTCTGAATTGTATGTATCATGAGGCTGTCACATATCCCCTGTGTACCATTCCAATACACAGGCACACTCACACCCACATGCACACTTAAACCCACTCAGAGGGCCAGGCAGATTGCCAAGCCCATTTCTGGGTTGCATGGCCAATATTGGCCACCAGAGGGCGCCTCCAGCATCCCAGCAAAGAGAGAACCCAGAGTGGGCTTAAGCACCCACCCCAGGCAGAAGGGAGGGTAGAAACCAACAAGTCCACCTGCCTTGTTTTACTTATGAGGAAACCCATGCTCAGAGAGCAGAGTGATGTGGTCAAGGGGAAGGAGGAGGAAGTGGCCACCTCAACAGCTGGATGTGAGCAGATGGCTCATAAACTTCAACTTGAAAATCAACAGGATTAAGCCTGAGAAAGAGGTACCCCCTGGGCCAGCACACCCAGCATTCACACCACCGCTACTCCAGAAAGGAGTAAAATGGGGACGAGAATTGTGGTCAAACCAAACACATCACAGCTCCCACGATCTTTCAAGCTTCTGAGCCTTTACCAATGCTGTTCCCCTGCTTGGACTGCCCTGTCCCCAGGCTTCCAGTGGCAAATGCCTGCTGTCCTAACTTTCAGCCAAGGGGTCTCCCCAGCAAGCCTTGCTCATATTCTGTCACCGGGGTGCTTAGTTTGGAGGTGGGAGTCCCATGAGCAGAGAGGTTCATTACGGTGTTACTTGCAATAGAATAAAATTAGAATTTAAATGTCCACAATTAGGAAATGATAGTAATAATAATAATGGCATTGTCTAACACCCCCTGAGTGCTTACCATGAATGGAATCACAATTAACCCTCACAAGGAACTTACGAGGAAGCACTTATTATCCCCATTTTATAGATGAGGAAACTGAGACACAGAGAGGTTAAGTAATGGTGATAGGATATGATACATTCATTTCAAGGCATATTATACAATCAGTTAAAATCATGATGACGTGCTGAAGGTTAACGCCATGAGGACATATGTACGTTATACTGTTAAGGGGTATTGTGTGCCTGTGCATGTATATATAAATATAAAATATGTAAAAAACATAATATGTAAAATATGTAAATATAGAGATGTAAAAATAAAATAAGTAAAAAAAGAAAGTTGAATGAAATGTCCACAGTGGTTTACTCTGGGTAATGGGTGATTTCTATTTTCTTTGTTGTACCTCTCGGTATTTTCCACATTTTTTACAATAAGCAGACATGTTTTTAAATCATGAAATGCAGCAGTATTATATATTGGCTGAGAGCAATTTGAGAGTAGCAATTCTGACCTGAATTAGGTCTGAAGAGAATGTGAGGGCTTAAGAAATCTTGACCCTAAAGGTGCTTTTCCAAGCTCCCCTCTGACTTGGCTTCCTGGGCTGAGAGGCTGTTTCATCTTCCTAAGAGTCATTCATTCACTGACTTGCTCTTTCTTCACTCCCTCACTCATCAGGTGCCAGGCATGTTGGGGGAGATAGAGAGATACTCAGTTCCCTTTCTGGCCCCCACTGAGCACAGACTAGGAGGTGCTGAGGGCCTGAGCAGGGCAGGACTCAGGAAGGGCGGTCACTGGGCTGCAGGAGAGGGGTCAGGGGGCAGAAAGGACAGCACGGGGAGGGGCAGGGACTGTCCAGGATCAGTCCAAGGGTCTGGCTTGGGCATCACATGGCAGTGGAGTCCCTCAGGACCACCCTGTTCACAGCTGCTGCATCCCCAGCATCAGGTGGCTTGAGATTGGTGAATGAATGAATGAATGAACAAATAAGACCAATGATGAAGTGGGGAAAATACCTGAACCTTTATCATGGACAAGGGATTAATGTTTCTAATTTATAAACAGCTTCTAAAAGTAGAGAAGGAGGGCTTTCCTGGTGGCGCAGTGGTTAAGAATCCACCTGCCAATGCAGGGGACAAGGGTTCGAGCCCTGGTCCGGGAAGATCCCACATGCCGCGGAGCAACTAAGCCCGTGTGCCACAACTACTGAGCCTGCGCTCTAGAGCCCGCGAGCCACAACTATAGAAGTCCGTGAGCCTAGAGCCCGTGCTCCGTAACAAGAGAAGCCACCGCGATGAGAAGCCTGCGCACCGCAACGAAGAGTAGCCCCCGCTCGCTGCAACTAGAGAAAGCCCACATGCACCAACGAAGACCCAACACAGCCAAAAATAAAATAAATTTATATTTAAAAAAAGGTACAGGAATTAGAAGATATAAAAAAAATATAAACAAATAAATAAAAGTAGAGAAGGAATAAACCAACAACCTTCTAGAAAAAATGGGCTAAAAATATCACCAGACACTTCACAGAAAAAGAAATGCAAATGGCCCTTAGCCATATGAAAAGACGATCAACCTCAATCAAATAAAAGAAATGCAAATTGAAACTACTCTGAGATACTGTTTCCCACTTATCAGATGGGCAAAAATCCAAAAGTTTGGCAACACATTCTGCTGGGGAGACCATGGGGAAACAAGCCCTGTGCAGCTAACAGGAATGCAAAACGGAGTGATCCCTTTGCAAAGGAATTGGGCAAAAGCTAGCAAAATCACTATGTGTGTTCAAGCTGGGACTCGGGAATCCCACTGCTGGGAATCGACTCCAACCGGTACGCCGAAAGATGGAAGCGTGAGGCTTTTTACTGCAACTCTATTTGTAACAGCAAAGGACTGGAAAGAAGGAAAATGTCCACCAGCAGGGGACTGTGGTTTTCAGCACAAAGGAAGATTCTGGCGGCAAAGACCAGGGGACATCTCAACAGACCACTGTGGGTGAGATCGCAGGGCGAGATGTACAATGAATCAAACAAGGTGGAGGAAAGTGCGCCTGTATGGTCACACTTAACTAAGAAAAGGAGGGAGGGATACGAATATATGTGGAGACATCTGTGTATGTTATATGTACATACACACACACGTGTGTGTGTATATATATATATAAATCAATGTAAGGAACACACATATATGTGTGTGTATATATGAAAATCAATGTAAGGATAAAGCATAATTTTTTAAAATTAACAGTTCTAGGGAGGGGGTATTGAATGAGGAGGGCACAAATAAAAGTTAGACCTTTGTAAATATATACTGTATGATAGACTTTGGAACCATAAATAAAATTTAAAATTTTTAAACAAATTCATAAAAAATGGAAGTAAAATGAAGCAAACAAGTCTATACATTGAGTTAGTGATATAACCACAAAGAGAAGAACTATTCCAAATGACTTCCAAGCAAAGTAACTAAAAGACACATGAACCAATCACAATGTCCGAACCTTATTTGCATACTGATTCAAACACCCAAGTTGTAAAAAAAAAAAAAAAAGAAAAATGATGACATTCAGGAGACAATCAGGAAAATGGGAGACCTGACTAGACATACGATGATATTAACTGGGATAATGGCACACATTTTAGGTGTGATAACGGTACCATGGAAAGATAATATTTTTTTAAATAAATAAATAAATTTATTTAAAAAAATGATTGGCTAGGTGGGACATCATTAATGTGTTTTTTTTTTAACATCTTTATTGGAGTATAATTGCTTTACAATGGTGTGTTAGTTTCTGCTTTATAACAAAGTGAATCAGCTATACATATACATATATCCCCATATCTCCTCCCTCTTGCGTCTCCCTCCCTCCCACCCTCCCTATCCCACCCCTCTAGGTGATCACAAAGCACCGAGCTGACCTCCCTGTGCTATGTGGCTGCTTCCCACTAGCTATTAATTTTACATTTGGGGGGCTTCCCTGGTGGCGCAGTGGTTGAGAATCTGCCTGCCAATGCAGGGGACACAGGTTCAAGCCCTGGTCTGGGAAGATCCCACATGCCGCGGAGCAACTAGGCCCGTGAGCCACAATTACTGAGCCTCCGCGTCTGGAGCCTGTGCTCCGCAACAGGAGAGGCCGCGACAGTGAGAGGCCCGCGCACCGCGATGAAGAGTGGCCCCTGCTCGCTGCAACTAGAGAAAGCCCTCGCACAGAAACGAAGACCCAACACAGCCAAAAATAAATAAATTAATTAATTAAAAAAAAAATTTTTACATTTGGTAGTATTTATAAGTCCATGCCACGCTCTCACTTCGTCCCAGCTTACCCTTCCCCCTCTCCGTGTCCTCAAGTCCATTCTCTACGTCTGTGTCTTTATTCCTGTCCTGCGCTTAGGTTCTTCAGAACCTTTTTTTTTTTTTTAGATTCCATATATATGTGTTAGCATACAGTATTTGTTTTTCTCTTTCTGACTTACTTCACTCTGTATGACAGACTCTAGGTCCATCCACCTCACTACAAATAACTCAATTTCATTTCTTTTTATGGCTGAGTAATATTCCATTGTAGATATGTGCCACATCTTCTTTATCCATTCATCTGTCGATGGACACTTAGGTTGCTTCCCTGTCCTGGCTATTGTAAATAGTGCTGCAATGAACATTGTGGTACGTGACTCTTTTTGAATTATGGTTTTCTCAGGGTATACGCCCAGTAGTGGGATTGCTGGGACGTATGGTAGTTCTATTTTTAGTTTTTTAAGGAACCTGCATACAGTTCTCCATAGGGGCTGTATCAATTTACATGCCCACCAACAGTGCGAGAGGGTTCCCTTTTCTCCAGGGAAGATAATATTGAATATTTATGAATAAAATGAAATGACATCTGGGATTTGCTTCAAAAATAATTTGGTCATTGTTGGGGAGGGGTGAGGAAACAAGATCTAAGGCTGATGAGGAGGTAGCGGAAGGCTGCTGGTGAGTAAGTGGAGGGTCATTAAAGTACTATTCTTTCTACTTTCTTAGATGTTAGAAATTTTCATGATAAAATGTTAAAAAAAAACAAACCTGGCATTTGGTAAGGAAGTGGAAAAATTGAAACTCATACATGACTGGTGGTAACGCAGAATGGTGCAGGCATCTTGGAAAGCTGTCTGGCAGTGTCTTATGATACACTTTACCTACGATCCAGCAACCCCACTCTTGGATATTTACCTGGAGAAATGAAAACTAACATTTGCCCCAAAAGGGATGCTTCCAGTTAGGAATAGAATTCCTCCTGGCATTTGTCAGTCTTGACAACTCAAGTTAGAGTTTAGACTTTAAAAGTTTATTATTACTTTGAAACTAGTACAGCCATTCCAGATAACAGTTGGGCGGATTCCTCTGAAGTTAAAACATACACTTACATATGACTCAGCAACCCCACTTCTAGGTAGCTTCCCCCCCAAAATGAAAATTCATGTCTGCACAAAAACCTACACATGGAGTGTTTACAGTGGCATTATTCATAATTGCCAAACACTGGAAACAATCCAAATGTTCACCAATGGGTGAACAGATAAATACACCACGTACATCTATACAATGGAAATACAACTCACTGGGCAATAAAAAAGGAACCAACTACGAATACACAGAACACAAATGACTCTCGAAAGCATTTATGCTGAGTACAAGAAGCCAGATTCAAAAGGTTACCTGCTGTGCGATTCCATTTACATGGCATTCTGGAAAAGGCAAAACTATAGGGACAGAAAATAGATCAGAGGCTGTCAGGGACTAGGAGTGGGAGGGTGTTGATAACAAAGGAGCAGGAAGGAAATATTGGTGGATATATTCAACAGCTTAATTATGGTGGTGTTTACACTACTGTTAAACATTTGCCAAACCTCATATACTAAAAAGGGGTGAATATACAATATGTGGATTGTACCTCAATAAACTCTCCCCCAAACAGACAAAAACCGGGCACTTGGTAGATGATGAATTAAATGCTGATTGAATGCCGGATGAATGAGTGAACAAAGAGAACCCAGAGAGAGCAGTAGGTGAGAGTGGGAATGGGCCTGTTTGAGATGGAGGTTGGGGGACCTATGGGAGCCCAGAGTGGGGGGTGACCAAGGGTGGAGTCCCCGAGACCATGGGCCTTTGACATCAGCTGACCTTTTTCCTCCTCCCCTCTCCTGACCCTGTCCTTTCCCCACAGTGAATGCCCAGTCCCTGGCTGCCACCTCCAGGAACAATAGCTTCAGTCCAAACCTGCTCACTCGTGGAAGGATTCAGTCCCACTGCTGCCCAAGTTCAAGTTCCTCTGAGTTCTGAGACAGGCGGGTGCTCAGAGAGGGGCCAAAAGTGGCTCCCCCCCAGGTCTTTCCTGCCCTTCCTATGTCCTGCCTGAGCCTCAGGAAACATAGGGCTCCCATCCTTCTGCTTTGGGCATGGAGTGCCACCCACGTGCTTGGTGGTGGGCAGCCCAGAGACACCTCTCTCCACCCACAGCCAGAGTCATTGCTCTGCAGGGCCTCGACCCAGGGCATGGGGACCCTGCGGGAGACACTGCCCCTTCCCTGGAAGACAATTAGTCTAACCTGATGGGAGAACACGGATCTCACCCCAAAGAGCTCTTGGGTAGGTGGAAACGCAGATTCACTTTTGTGATTCTCAAGCTTGACAACCTCCGTAGTTTGTTAAGTCTTTGTTAATATCCTAGTTTCTTGAAGACGGAGTTACAGAAGGCACATGTGTTTTAACTGTTGCTGAATATGGGGACCAAGGAGGGACAAGGGGGGGTCCAAACTTGTGAGGGGAAGGCCCAGATGTGGCAACCGTGGGAGGCATTGACTTAAAAGGGGAAAGATAACTTTGCAGGAAAAGCTTTCTAAATGACCCAGCAGGGTGAGTCAATGTCGTTGAAAGACTGCAGGGGGTGCTAGAAGAACGTAAGCATCCGTGGGCAGCTCAAGGGAGCAACTCAAGCCTTGGGGAGATTTCAGGAAGTTTCAGAACACAGTCTCCCTGGAGACACGTGTGGCACTTCACCTATAAAACCCAGTCATCATACCTGCCTCCCACAATTATTAGAAAGATCGAGTGTGATTACGTAGGCGAAACTAAGATGGGGGAGTTATCTGGGGAAGAAAAAAAAGGCTGCCGGAAGCCAGGACAACAAAATGGCACTGGGTTACTGTTCTGAGCCAATTCCTTGCAATGTAGTGGATGGAGCACGTGGAGTCAGAGAACTCTGGTCTCAATCCTGGCTCCACCACAGTGGGGCTGTGTGGCTTTGGGCAAGCCTCTGCTCCTCTCTGGGCATCAGTTTCCACATCTGTAAAATGGGCATAACACCCCACTCAGTTGCTGTGAGGATGAAATGAGAGAAACGTGTTGGTGTATCTGGTGTCCATGGAGTCCAGCCCTCGGCAGGGCTAAGTGAGTGAAAATGATAGGAGTAGGAAGGTGGGTCAGCCTCCCAGTGTCACCATGAGGAGGCTGGGAGGAGCATCAGGCTTCAGGAGGCTCAGAGGTGGCAGAATGGCCAGAATCTGGATTGCACTAGAGGAACTAGGCCTACTGAGGAGGGCCCTGCCCTGGGGTGGGGCCTCAAAAAACATGGGGGCACCTGGGCACCAACACTGAGCATTTGGCCTTGGACCCAAGTCCCGGTCGTGCTGCCTACAAACTAGGGGATCCTAGTCAAGTGTCTTTACTTCTCTGCACCTCACTTTCCTCTTCTGTAAAGTGGGGCTACTATGCCTGCATCACAGGGTTCAATGTGTGTGTGGCTGGGTCCAAAGTTATCATGTTCCCAGCATCCTCTCCCCAAGTCCAGCTTTGCCCCTCAACTCCTCTAATCCCAGGGACTTTGGGGAGCAGAATCTGAGAGGAGGGGAGAAGGTAGAAGCCATGCATGGGGGCTTCCCTGGTGGTGCAGTGGTTAGGAATCCGCCTGCCAATGCAGGGGACATGTGTTCGAGCCCTGGTCTGGGAAGATCCCACATGCTGCGGAGCAACTAAGCCCGTGCACCACAACTTCTGAGCCTGCTCTCTAAAGCCCACGAGCCACAACTACTGAGCCCGCGTGCCACAACTACTGAAGCCCGCACGCCTAGAGCCCACGCTCCGCAACAAGAGAAGCCACCGCAATGGGAAGCCTCCGCACCGCAACGAAGAGTAGCCCCCGCTCACCACAACTAGAGAAAGCCCGCGCGCAGCAACGAAGACCCAACGCAGCCAAAAGTAAATAAAATTAAATTTAAAAAATAATAATTTTTTAAAAAAGAAGCCCTGCATGACCAGGCCCAGAGAGGGGGAGGAACCCACGCAAAATCTCCAAGTAAATTACAGGTAAAGCCAGGCTGCTTCCTGGGGGGTGGCCTTCTGAAAGCAAAGAGCCTCCCTGAACTTACTTGATGTCTGAATCTCTGTCCTTGTCCCTCACTCTGTGACTTCCCAGGGCTTCCCTCGCATTCGCCCGGAGTGCCTGCATTTCCTGAGTTCGTAGGGAGCCTCAGTTCCAGACACTGTACAGTCCTGTTATCAAGAGACCAGAAAGAGGAGAGGCTTCGGGCTGCTGTGAGGTCTGGGGAAAAGGCAGGAGTTTTCAACGGGGAGTCAATGCCAGCGTCCCAAGACCCCAGCCTAAGGAACATCATGCTAGGAGTGCACGCAGACAGGAGGATGGGAGACAGGATGCCTGAGGAGGAAAACATGAGAAAGCTTTAGGAGAGGTGGTCTTAAGACCGGGGAACTAACTGCACAGCAATGGGTTTCATGAGGTCAGGGGTCTCCTGTCTCTTAATAGCTGCTTGAGGTCTTGGGGCAAATTCCTGGTGGCTCCTGCCTCCAAATATATCCAGGCCTTATCTTTCAGTGATATACACTGACATATTTATGGATGAAATAATATGATATCTGGGATTTGTTTCAAAATAATCCAGTTGTCAAGAGGGGTGAAAGGTTTGCATGAACAAAATTGGCTGTGAGCTGATAATGGTTAAAGTGGGTGATGGGGACATCCTTGTATCATTCCTTGTACTATTCTTACTACTTCTGTACATGTTTGATGTTTTCCGTAACAAAAAGTTCCTGTGTCCAGAATCAGCCATCTGTCTCCAGCTTCACGACCACTGCCCTGGTCATCTGGCCTGGATGGCTGCAATCACCTCACAGGTCAGCCTGCATCGGCCGGGCCCCTCCAGACGATTCTCAACACCACCACCAGAGGGAGCCTGTTACAACGTGAGTCCCCTGCTCCAACCCTCCTGTGTCCTCGTCTCAGGGAACCCCAGCCTCCAAGTCCACGCCACCTCGCCCCTGTTACCTCTCAGGCTCCTCTCCAGCCACACTGGCCTCTCTTCAGCCTCCCACAGCCTCCTTCATGACCCCTAGAACCCTATGTGCTGAGGGGGATTTGGGGGGAAGTCTGATTTGACCAGACTTTATTCACCCATTACGTTCAGACATTACAATATGGCATGGGACACAATTATACCTTTACAAAAGTATTTGTTGTTTACCTGAAATTCAATTCCAACTGGGCATCCTGTGTTATATCAGGCGACCCCATCTGTAACCGACTATGAGCTAGTCCTACCAAAAGAGCCATGTTGTCATCTTAATGTCCACAACGCTCGGCACACAAAGGTGCCCCCTCCTAGCAGACAGTTGCAAAAAAGCACCCTCTGGGCTGATGCAGCTCCTCGCCCAGTTGCAAGGATTTCAGGTCCACTTGCTTCAGTGGCAAAGGTGTCCTGTTGCAGAGCACAACCTGCCCAACCATTCACGGCAGCCCTGCAGGAGGCCAGAGAAGCGGGTGCTTCCAGAATAAGGGAGGTTGAATCTGCCCTCCCAGCTCTTTCTCTCCCCAACAGTGGGTAGGGATGGGGAGGTGCTGTCAGCCCCCTCTGGGTGCTTTGGGATTCGAGCCCATCTGGGATGGGTCTGAACTCTTGCAGTGCCCTGTGGTGGTGGGTAGAAGGGCCCCGTGCCAGACGCCAGCTGCCCCCGTGGCCGGAGGGTGTCCACTTGAACCGTTCCAAGTAAACATTTGACCAGCTCAGCCCCGGCCATCATCCCATGCCAACACTTGGCCCTTGTTCCTGGACAGGCCCCTCTGTGTCCCGTCCTTTGTGGCTGACATTTCAGCCGGGCCCTGCAGGGGCTGGGGTGACCCGGTGCCCCATCCCCATTCTGCAGACAGGCTCCAGGGAGGGGGTCCCTGTGGCAGCCGGTACTTGGCGGGGGAGTCCCAGTAGACGGGCCGTCGCCAGGCCGGGTCAGCCACCCGCCTGAACACCCCACGTGGGCCCCAGGGCTGCAGAACCCACGGTCTAACAGTGGAGCCATGGGGCTGCCAGCTGACTCGGCTGCTTTGTTCCAGGCCTGGAGTGGTCTGAGGGTGGCTGAGGACTGTGGCTCCTTCTTTGCTGAGAAGCCACAGATAACGCCGGCGACAGGGCCTGATAAAGCGTCTGTCAGAGGCTCCCTCCCAGACGGGCCCTGCTGTTCCCGCCAGCCCCAAGGGCCCCTGCCGCCCAGGCCTGTCTCCACAGGTCCGCCCCTCCCTGGGGTCTCAGCCCTTCTCTTCCAGGCTGGCAGACCCCTCCCCGCCCGTATCTTCAGTCTGGCTCTCAGAATTTCCTGAGGCCTTTGGGCCCAGGAGCAGAATAATCTTCTCATTTACTCCCATGAAGAGAATGTCAAGCCATGCGCCTCTCTCAGTGGAATTCCAGACTGTGGCTCCTGGGGAGTTGGGGGAGGGGCATTGGGGGAGCCTGGAATCTCTTCCTAGAACCCCTCAAATGACATCCCGAGTCACCTTTTTCATGTCACATGAGCCCACTCTATGCCGGGCTCTAGGATGGGTGCAGGGGGCACAGGAACAAATAAGACATGGCCCACGAGTATAGGAGCTTCCAGGAAGAGGGCGCTGGAAGATCTACCCCACCCTGACCTGACCCAGGCCTGCACCCCCAGCCTATAGAGGGGTCTGGCCTGGAGTAGGAGGTATGTGAGGGGGTGCTAGCCAGCCTTGGGTGAGACTCACTGCCAAAGGGCCAGAGAATTGGGACCTTGAGTCTTGGATCTGGTGGAGGAGGCACAGGTCCCGCCCTGGGGGTCAGAAGACAAGGCCCAGAGAACAGGCATTTCTGAAGTCAGCCCTCACTGCATCCTGAGCATGGTGCAGGTGAGCAGGTATGGGCTGGGGGCACTGCCAGAGAAGATGCCCCCCGACGGCAGCAGCCCTGCTCCCCGAGACTGCGTGGGGACACTGGGCTCCCAGTTTGACTGCAGAGAGCTGCCTGCTCTGTGCTGACCAAGCTGAATGAGACCCTTACACAACATAGACGGTGGGAGCTGGAGACCCCAGGCCGGAAGTGAGTCTCAGCTCGGCTTCTCCTCCCTGTGTGACCCAGGGCAGGCCTCTGGCCCTCTCTGAGGATTGGGCTAGGGGCCCTCGAAGGCCTCCCAGGGAGAGAAGCCCCAAGGGAGGAGTCCCTGTCCAAGGGCCAGTGTGTCCAGGGGGAGAAGGCCTGGGCTGCCTCCCCCCCGCCCCCAGGGGGAGGAATGTCTCTCCAGCTCCGCTTGTTTGGAGTGCTGTGGAGGGAGGGGACCCAGGTTTCCTGCATCTGTGGACCCAGGCGCTGCCTCTCCCGGATGCAGGGACTCGGCATAGCTTCGCAGGGGGCCTCTGGCTCATAAAGGAAGGACCTGAGTTCCAGAGGTTGCAGGAGAGGCCTCCTGCCCTCCCCCACCTATGGCAGCTCCCTCTGAAACCCCTGCAGTCACACAGCTCAGCCCAGGTGGCCCCCCCACCACACACACACACACACACACACACACACCCCAGAACAAACCCTTCCTTCCCTGGCACTCCCTCCCCTGGTGTCTACATCCCTGCCACGGCAGTTCTTCCTCGTGCATTCATTTATCCTTCCCTCAAACATCTACTGTTACACGTATGTGCCAGGCACAGGGGCCTAGCGGTGAATGAGACAGACCCAGCTCCTGCCCTGGACGAGCCTACAGTCCTGTGGGGCGAGACAGACCTCTGAAGAGAGAACTACAGGTGAGTGACAAGGGTGGTGAAGAAGCAGAACGGGCTGTGAGAGAGGGCGGGAAGCGGGACATAAGGTCAGGGAGGGAAGGCCCTTCTGAGGAGGTGACACTGAAACTGACACTTGGAGGCAGGTGAGAAGTGAGAGATGAGTCCCGGGCTGGTCCTGGGCTGGGTCACTCATCTCTGGAATCTCCCTCCAGCTGCCCCCGCCTCACACCTACCGCGGTGCCTGTGTCAGACCAAGTTCATGCAGGTTGAAAACAGGGCCAGTCTGTGACATTTCTGCTGGAAGCAGGCAAAGGAGTGGCACCAAGGGGAGGTGGACCCTGGATCGTGGCCCCAAGATAGGAAGGGCTGCGGGGCTGGGGTTCACCCTCCACAGTACCTGGCAGAGAAGCCCCCCTCATGCCAAGTACTCCCCGCATGAATACTATAGATGCACTCCCTCTTCAGAGCAGAAGGAACACACCCCCAGCCTCTGCTCAGGAGGGGCCGTGTCCCCCCGGGCATAAGGGAGAAGGTTGGTTGGTGGCCCAAGCCTTCAGCCTCTCACTCTCCCCTCTGCCCATGGCCTTGCCTGGCTCTGCTGCAGACTTCCTGTGTGGCCTTGGGGATGTCACTCCCCTCCCTGGGCTTGGGACAGTGACCTCGGGACAGGGTGGAAGGATGGAAGTGATACAGTTGTCCCCAGCCAGTTGATCCTGAGGGCATTTTGGATGTGGGCCAATGAGAGGTGAGGGTGGGGCTCTGTCACTCCATTGCTGGGTGAACCCGGGGTCCTCAAGGCTCTCTCTGGGGAATCTTGCCCATCTGCAAATAGAGGGGATGCTCTCAATGCCATCTCATCGGCCCCCGACCAGGAAAGCGGAACGCTCCCCACTTCAGGGTCTCCACTGCACACCAGTCCTGGGGACCTGAGCACCAGCGAGTTACCACATTTAATGATAAAGACTATAATCTTCTCATCACAAAGCAAAGCAACAGAAAAAAAAGACCCAGTCCCCTTCCATCCCTCAATTCTAACAGCACGGCACCATCTGAGCCTAGCTAATGCTTGGTCCATGACAGGACACGGGTGCTGGAAGGCAGTCCTTGCCCCTCAGAGTGGCACTGGGAAGCAGGGAATGTCCGCAGGTGCCGATTCTGAGACACGCACAACTACATTCTCCATCTCATTTACTCTTCACCAGCTTTCCAGGTAGTGCACTTTTCTCTTTTTACCTTTTCATTGAAATATACAAAGCACGATGCACATGAATCTCAAATCGTTCATGGAGCTCAAGTTCAATGAACTCTGACATGCGTATCAACCTGTGTGACAACCAGATCAAGACAAAAAACAGTTCCAACACGCCAGAAGATTCTCTCAAGCCCCCTTCCAGTCCGCAACCCCTAAGGATAACCGCTATCTTAGCCTCTCTCACCATAGATTAGCTTTACCTGTTCTTGAGCTTCTTATTAATGGAGTAACACGTACCTATTCTTTGCGCCTGGCTTCTTTCACTCAACAGCATGTCAGATTCATTCATGTTGTTGCATCCGTCTCTCCGCAGTTTCTTTATGTTGTTGAGTATTATTCCGTTGCAGGGCGATACCACGCCTCATTTAGCCATTCTTCTGCTGATGGACGCCAGAGTTGATTCCATTTCGGGGCTATTGTGACCAACCCCCAGGATCGCCCTGCCCGTGCCTTTTTGGACATGCACATTTACCTCCCTCGGTTAAGTACCTAGGAGCACACCCAC
This sequence comes from Balaenoptera physalus, assembly GCF_965194825.1. Taxonomy (NCBI): domain Eukaryota; kingdom Metazoa; phylum Chordata; class Mammalia; order Artiodactyla; family Balaenopteridae; genus Balaenoptera; species Balaenoptera physalus. Next base: position 111,575,005 of record NC_138883.1, on the reverse strand, counting down.
AGGGTCAGGGGTGGGTGGACGCTTAGCTTTCATAGCTATTTAGGCAGTAGGTATGTTCAGCCCCATTTTACAGACATAGAGGCCAAGGGTCAGAGAGTTTAAATCACTCACCAAGCTCACACAATTACTAAGTCATGGAGCCTGGTCTGGAATCCAGAGATTTCTGACTCCAAATTCTCTCTAATCCTGCTTTTTAGAACAGGTGAAGGGGGTGCAAGGGTGGAGGGAGCCAAAAGAGAGGGGAAGCAAAGGGGTGACTCCGATAGCCTGCTCTGTAATCGGCTCCTGGCATGTCCAAGCCGCCTTGGGAGGGCACAGCTCCACTCCCAGGCAGACACAGAATAAGCACAGCAACTCAGAGCTGTAAAGAACACGCAGGGTCTGGCCCCTCCACTCGCCGGTCTCATACCCTCCCTCTCCCTTCCCACTCATTCCAGCCACACTGCCTTCCTTGCTACACCCTGAAAGTGCCAGCCGGGGTCTCGCCTCACTGGCCTTTCCACCTTCAGCTCCCACTTTCAGAACTGTTCCTGCCTCAGACAGCCACGTGGCCCCTCCCCCACTTCTTTGGGCCTCTGCTTCATTTCCCAGTTGAAAAGAGCAGCCCTATCACACGCTGTCCCCTCCATCCGACCTAATATTTTGTGTGTATTTGTTTATTGCCTGTCCCCTACGCTAGCATGTGACCTCCGGAGGGCCAGGCCTCACAATCTTGTGTGCCGCTCCACCTTCAATATGTGGCACAGTGCCTGGCGCCTGATAGGCCCTCCAGAAATACTTGTTGAATGAATGAATGAATGAATGAAAAGCAACCCCCAGGAGCAGCTGGTGGCAAGTCGCAGGCCACGAGGGGCTTTTGGTGCCAGATCCGGCTGCCATGTTCATGTTCTGAGATAAAGCTCCCGCAGGCCAGGGCGTTGGTCTAGAGCCATTGGCTGGGGTGAGGTGGTGCCCTGGTGGCCTCCAGGCACTACAGCAACTCAGCCATCACAGCCGGCTCTCAGTGGAGCCAGATGGACAAGGGCACCAATGTGCACTTGGGTACCTGTTGGGCTGGCCCTTCAGGATGGGGGAGTTTAGGATTCCTGGGTAAGAAGAGGGAGCCAGTGGTCACAGATCCCCCCAAATGACTTTTCCCTTAGGGGGTCTTAGAGATCATCTTCAAAAAAGATGGGCCTGGGAATGAATGACTTGAGGGGTCCAGGAAGGTTCCCAGCTCCTTCCACCCCTGCCTAGAATACATTCTTCATTCCCTACTGCCACTTGCTGGTCTGGGAAGCCTTTGCTGATTCACATTACAACCCTGGGCCTCATTTCTTCCTTCTATAAAATGGGTGGAATTTGGCCATGAAGTACAGTGAGGAAACAGCCCTAGATCAAAGGTCTGCTGGCATGAATTCTCATACCTCAGGACTGCTGTGTATTCTCTGGCAAAGTCCTGCCCTCTCTGGGCTTCAGAGTCCCATGTGTCAAATGCAGGACTGTGGCAGAACTATCTCCAAAGACTGAAATCCTCCCTCAGGTATGACTGACCTCCTGTTCTTTCCCAAGGAAGGACAAGTTTATCCAGGGATATAGGGAGACGGAGCCAAGGAAGAGGTTGATGACATAAAATATGAACTTTGCCAGTGTTACACCTTTGCTCTGACCTGGGCTTGCTAGACGTTTCCTCTCTGAACTCCACTGAATGCCTGGCTGGGCTTTGGATAATCTGGGCAGGTGAGTGGGGGAGCTGTGTTCTGCTTCTCTCTCTGTAAACAGGGCTCTGAGTCCCAGAGGGTGACCAACACCAGACCACAGCTACGAACTGTCTCCGAGAGTTTGCCCAAGCTGCTCACAATTCTACCACGTCTCCCCATCACCACCAAGACCAGGAAAAGTTTAGCCCAAACTTTTCACTCTAAGTCAGAGAGAGACCTAATTTTCAGATGAAGAAAACAGAGGTCTTCCTAGGGATCCCACAGACCATTCATTCGAGCACATACATACGCCCAAGTCTGGGCTTGCCGCGTGTCAGTGTTACCTCACTGACACCACACACAAGCCTGTAAGAAACATGCCATTATTCTCCCCATTTGACAGATGGAAGAACTACCACTCAGAGAGGTTAAGTGACTTACGTAAGGTCACAAAGCTGGGAGTAGCAGGGCCAGGATTTAAAACCAGGTCTGACTTCACATCTGCTCTCCATGCTTCCTTCCCATGGACTGAGGTAGAAAGGGGAGTATTTTGTGCTTCAGAAGCCCAGGAACCTGAGAGATGGGTTCTGCCAACAAGGTTGGGTAGAATCTACCCAACAAGAGGTGGGTAGGGGAGCCAGGGCCTTTGCACCTGCTGTCTGCTTTATCCAAAAAGCCTTCCCCTAGGTAACTGCCTTGCTCACTCCCACACTTCACTCAGATCTCAGCTCAAAGGGCACTTGACCAAGAAGACCTTCCTTCTAGGACCACTGAGTCTAAATTGAACAACTCCTCCCACTCTCCTTAGCCCATTATAGTAACACCTATCACCATCTGAAGCACTATCTTATCTGATGTGAATATTCATTTATTGTTTGCTTGTTGTTTGTCTCCTCTGAGAATGTACGATTTTATCTGTCTTGTTCATCACTATAACCCAAAGCCTAACACAGCACCGAGTAGGTGTTCAATCGGTATTTGCTGAGGGAAGGCATGAGAGACTGAGTGCCTTTTCCCTTAATAACTGAAAGAAAAATGGAGCATCTCTTATCTGCTGGGCATAGAGGAGAGTGAACCCGCGCACATCTCAGTCATCCCTAGATGGTAACCCATTTCACAGATGGGGAAACTGAGGTTCCCTCCAGCATCAAGGGCCCACGGATGGAAAGATGGCACATGGCAGATGAAGCAGCCCGTTGGGGTGGGGATGCGCGACCCCACGAGTCTGGCTCCGAGCCCAATGTTCCTTGTAAGAGTGGGGGCGGCGCCCAGAAAGGGGAAGGGGTGCTGAAGGCCCCCCAGCCCTCGCAGAGCACTCTGGGCTGTGCTGTGCGCCGCAGGGCCCTGGCCTCGCGCCGGGGCCGCACCCTGGGCCGAGCCGCTCAAATTCCTCCCCTCCCACCCCCGCGCTGGCGCCTCCCGCCGCCCCCTGCCACCCCAGCTGCCCGAGCGCGGCCCCTGCGAACCCCCGCTCCTTCCCCTTCCGCGGGCCTGCCAGGCGGAGGGTAGTGAGGACGGGCCAACCCAGCCCGGGCGCTCTTGCCCCCCGGGGTCCCCCGGCCCGCCCGCCCCGGGCCCCCAGACTCGGGGCGCCCGCAGGCCCCGCGGGTCAGTGGGAACCGGCAATTTCCCGGCCGCCCGCCCGGCCGCCCGCTCTGTACTTAGGCTGATGACGGGTTCCCGCGGCCCTGGTGGCGGGGCAGGCGGTGGGTTCAGGGCGGGCGAAGCCGGCCCAGCCGGTCCCGTGCTCGGCTCTCAGGCGGCCGCCGGGCCTGTGTCATCCACCAGGAATTTCTGTTTTCCCCTCCGCGGGGCTGGAAGAAAAAACAATAATTAGGTCACTGGGCAGGCGGCAGAGAGGGTGTGGGACAGGCCAGTGGCGCCCTGTTGGGCAGGGAAAGGGTCTGGGAGGATGATGGGGAAGGAGAGGCCCCCGCAGTGCTCCCTTCCCCCTTCCTGCCCTCCCCAGGATGCTGGCTGATGGAGGCAAAGGCATCCCAGACTACTGCCACCCGTTTCCTCATGGGCCCATTCATTCCGTGAGCATTTATCGGGCATCGCCTGTGCGCCAAATTCTGTGCTAGGCGCTGGGGACCGAGCACTGAACGAAAGAGAAGGAAAGACTTCTTAGAAAAGACCCACAGGCAACCACGCAAAAATATACAGTCATCGCTCCCGTGTGAGGGCTGCGGGGATTGGTTCCAGGACCCCTGTTGATACCGAAATCCAGGGGTGCTCAAGTCCCTTATATAAGATGGGGTAGTAGTTCCAAAATAACAAACGCACGTCCTCCAGTGTACTTTAAATCATCTCTAGACTACTTATAATACCTAATACAACGCCATGTAAATAGTTGTAAATGCAATGTAAATGCTATGTAAATAGTTGCCGGGCCAACAGCAAATTCAAGTTTTGCTTTTTAGAGCTTTCTGGAGTTTTTTTCTGAATATTTTCCATACAGCGTTGATTGAATTGCAGAGGCAGACGCCATGGATGAGGGAGGGCTGACTGTATAGTGGGAGGCCTGCTGCACAGGACAGAGGAGTTTCAGGGGATGGAAGTTAGGAAAAGCTTCCCTGAGGAAGTGGCACCTGCACAGAGGCCTGAAGGAGGAATGCGGATGGGCCAGGCCAAGTGGAGGGGGAGGCAGGGAGGGTGGGGGGGTTGGTGGCGAAAGGAACAGCATGTGCAAAGGCTTGGACGTAAGAGGCAGTGCATGTTACAAGGACTGGGAGTACAGGAGAGAAGAACCAATGAACGCTTCATTCTGAATGTGATACTGATGAAAGACACATACTTTTGGTCTCATGAGGCCCCTAAACACAAGCCAGCTACTTTATCTGGGGCTCAACTGAAGATATAGCCCCCTGTTTCTACACTGGAGGAAACCTGTTCTGGACTTGCCTCACTGAGAGGTACTACGTCTGGATACTGTACCTATGTGCAGTTTAAGGGATTTTCAAGGGTCATTTGGACTTGGTACGTTTCTCACTTTTTTTTTTTTTTTTTTCTTTCCATTTCTCACCTTTTACTCTGACCTTTGGACAAGTCCCTGGAAAAGACGGGATGCCAGAGCAACTCTATCTGGCTGTAGAGTTCACGGTATGAGTGATAAGACTAGGGAGGTGGTCAGGATTGAAGCATAGAAGGTCTTAGGGCCATGGTAGGGAGGTTAGATGTTATCTTAAGGGAAGTCGGGTTTTAAAGCAGGGTGGGAGGGGACAGGATCCGATTTCTGAAAACTTACTGCTGATAATATCCACCATTTATTTAGGTCCTATTAGGCGTACAGGGCTAAGTGTTTTATGCACATCATCTCACTAAGCTTGATGAGAATCTTATGAGAATGTTTTTTAGCCTCATTTTGTAGAAGAGGCCAGGGAGGTCATTTGCCCCGGGTTGCCTGCTACTAAGGGGCAGAACCAGAACTGAACTGTGCTAGGCCCTGTTCTGAGAGCCGTAGGAAGAAAGACAGGGGTTCTAGCCCTACTCTCAAGGAGCTTGTGGGCTGCTGGGGGGACACGTGCATATGATGTATTAGAGCCACGGCAGAGTGGAGTTTACTTCTCTCTCCTATGATGACCTAGGGGTAGATTGTCCAGGACGGAAATGGTGATCCTAGTCCCCGAGCTTGTCCAGGCATCCAGGCCCCTTCCACCTTATTGCTCTGCCGTCTTGATGTGTCCAAGTTGGCTGCCCCCCCCATCCCCATTCTGGGCAGAGGGAGGGAGCATGTCCTTTCTCCTCAGGGAACATCACTGCTACATCTTCATCTGTATCTATATCTGCAGCTGTATCTGTATTTGAATCCACATCCACATATGAATCTATATCTATATCAACAGATCTACCAATGACCTAGTATCCAAAGCAACAGCTTTAAGAAGGTTTAGTGCCCAAAAGGTAAAATACAATGATGGATAAAGCCAGCCCCTAGTGGCAAAACATGGAAAACATTACAGCAGAGAGAGAATTATTTCACTTCCTATTGAGGTCCCATTGGTAGTTTCCTTAACAAAACGATTTCTGCATATAATATTTGATCATCTGAACAAAATAAAATATTTTTGGTATGGTTTTGATAAAAAGAAATTAATTTTTTCCCAAAATGTAACCTTATAAAATTGTGGAATGTCACGTGTATCTGTGGGTTTTATGGGTCAGAAACAGTTGCAAAGATGAACAAGACAGGGCACTGCCCTCTGTGGTTCTTTCAACCACACCCCACTCCCTCAGAGGAAATGGTGCCTAGACAGGCATTCGGGACGTGGCAAATTGCCCTTGGTCTGTGCTTTGGGGGCCCATCAGGAGAGTGATGTGGGAGACAGAGAGTCTAGAGCACTGGTTCTCAAAGTGTGGTCCTCTGCCAGCCACATCAGCACCACCTGAAACTTGTCAGAAATGCAGATTCTCAGGCCCCACCCAGGCCTACAGAATCAGAAACCCCAAGGATGGGGCCCAGCTCTTGGTTTTCACAAGCCCTCCAGATGATTCTGATGCAAACTAAAGTTTGAGAACCACTGGTCTAGGGCCCTGAACACTGGGCTGGGGCCCTGCACACTGGGCTGAGAGTTGGAAAACCTTGGTTCCAATCCTGGACCTGGCAGTCCCAGGCTCTGTGACCTTGGGCAAGTCAGTTTCTGTGGGTCAGGAGTCTGGGCAGAGCCTAGCTGGCCCTCTGCCTCGTGGTCTGTCACAGGCTGCAGTCAAGCTGTCAGCCAGGCCTGCAGTCATCTGAGCTCACGTGGGGATGGCTCCACATCCAAGCTCACTCACGTGCTTATTGGCAGGATTTGGTGCCTCGTGGGTTGCTGGACTGCAGACCTCAGTTCCTTGCTGGCCTCGCTGGTCCCGCTGGCTGTTGGCCGGAGCCCTGCTGCATGGGCCTCTCTGTTGGGCAGCTCACAACTTGGCAGCTGGCTTCCCTCAGAGAGAGCAAAAGCATGCCCCAGATGAAAGGCGTGGTCCTTTTGTAACCTAATATCAGAAGTGACATTCCATCACTTTGCTGTCCTCCGTTTGTCAGGAGCGGTCACTAGGTCTAGCCCACACTGAAGGAGAGGGGATTATACTGATCTAGGAGGCAGGGGTCATCTTAGAAGCCCCTACCACATCTGCAAAGGCTTGTTCCAAGCGAGCCCTAAGATGGAGGGAATTCCAAATGGAGGAGACCCTGGGAGAGGCCAGAGAAATGTAGGGGAGGGCTCCCAAGACAGGGTCCCCAGTGCCTGCCCACCCTGATTTTTATCTTCACTGCAGGGCCTGTCTGATGGTGGGGGGTATTTGCAGCCAGCGGGAGCTGCATTCCAGGGCTGGGTACTTAACATTCCAGAGGAGCTCTCAGCTAATTATTGCCTTGCCTGTCCTAGGCCTGGACCACCCGGCTCCCCTGAGCTCCCATGGCTTGGCCAGAGGACTCTGGTGGCTTTGTTCTTGGGTCCCATTGCGAGGCCCAGAGATGGGCCAGACTAAACCAGGGTCACACAGCAATGAGTCGGCAGTCACAGCGGGGCTGGAGCTCAGGCCCTTTCACCCACAGCTTGTGGGCCAGGGGCAGATGCAGCAGGAGTCTTGGGGCTGAGCTTCCTGGGGGTGAGGGGGATTAAAGCAGACCCCAGGCAAATGACTGCTCTGGGCCTCCATTCCTCAGCTGTAAAAAGGGGAATTTTCCCCAGATCCTATAATATGTGACAAAGACTCTCTCCTTGACCAAACTTCAGACAAGCTCCTCTGAGCCCTCTTTTCAACTAGGCCTTGTCCTTGGGCCTTGTCTTTGGCCTACCTCACCCAATTTTAGCAAGAATCCTGCTAAATCAGTTTAGTGAGGCTCCTCCACGCTTGGTATCTGATCACCCTGGCCTGCCTTCAGCAAGAGTCCTGTTAAGTTGGCTTAGTAAGAATCGCCCCTCCCCTTGATGTCTCCTCTTGGTAATTTTCCATCCACTGACCCCTCATTCTGCTTGTTGGCTATAAACCCTGGCTGTCTTTGCTGTACCCAATGTTGAGCCTCATCTCTCCCCGCTACTGTGATAGTCTTGACACCTATAGCAATAGTCCTGAATAAAGTCTTCCTTACCTGCTTTAACCATTTTAACAAATGGCAGAATAACTTTCCTTTAACCATGCATCCTATTATATACACGTTCCAGTCCCTTCCCCGTGCAAAGGCGTCCCAGGAGGCATGAAATTCCCACTGCTTCCCGGTAGCGAAAGGGGAGTGTGGGCTTGGGGTGGGCAGCCCTTTGTCCCAACACACGAACAAGCAAAGGGCTTGGGCAGCAGGAAGCCTTGGGCCTGAGAAAGGCCAGCAGGGCCAAAATCTCTAGATGCCCTTCCCTCCTTTTCCTTCTCAGTTGGGCCCGCTCAGCTCTGAGGACTTCGGAGCAAACACTGAGGACGTCGGGGAGCAAGATGGCGAGAGGGAGGACTCTGACGGGGGCCTTAGGGGAACACTGGGCCAGAGAAGGAATTGGGTGGGCGTAGGACTCCACACGTGAAAATGGAGGCAGGACATTTCCAGTGAAGTCATGGCATAAGATGCTGCAGGGCCCAGAGGATGGCACTCGAATAAGTGAGAGGTGCCTATGGCGCTGAGGATTCTGGGAGGCTGCTGCCCGCCTCTGCTGGCTCAGGACTCAAGGTCACGGTCCTCCAGCAAGAGCCGCAGGCAAGCAGTCCAGACTCCTCCTCCACCGGGGGCAGTGCTCACCTGCTTCTCCCCTCTTTCCTCAGCACCCAACTTCTGGGGTTCCCTGAACCTCCCCCAAAGAGTGGGTGCTCTATTATAAATCTAAATCATGTAGATTTGTTAAATAGGTTCACATATGCAAGGCACAAACTCAAAAACTCTCACTCCCTCCCCGTCCCCCTAGCCCCCGCTGCCCCCCTCTTGAGGCAACCTTTGCTACTACAAGTATACATGCTTTTTTTCTTACACAAATAGTAAGTAGCTCACTGCATTCACTTATTATTATAACTTGGATTATTCCATACCAATCCAAGTCATTCTTTTGATACCGGCATAGTATTCTATTATATGAACATACCAACGTGTATTTAACTAGTCTCCAAAATGGCAGCAGATCCGTACTGGCACCTAATCCTTTGGCAGTAAACACATGGAGAGTGTCTCCTATGGATCAGGCCCTCGATATGTCCTGGAGACACAGGGGTGGTTGCATCCTGGTCCCTGCGAACTGGAGCTCCCAGGCTCATGGAGGTGACCGATCGACTTGGGCATCGCAGAGTGGGATAACAGCCCAAGGGGAGCCATTCCAGGAAAGCACGCTTCTTCCTTGGGTTGGGAAAGAGGTAGGCCTTTGAGCACATAAGTGGGCTTTCTTTGAAGGGTAAGTTGGATTTTACTGACAGGAAAGGGAAGGGTGGCTTTGTAGGCTAAGGGAACTGTGTGAGCAGATTGGAGGAGGGGGATGGCCCACGTGTGTCTGTAACGAATGAGGGTCCAGGGCGTGTGGGCAGAGGTGGAATGAGGCTGTTTGGAGCATGAGTCTGGGGAAGCCTTGAATATCAGGGAGACGGCTTGTGGCCTGATTCCTGCCGTTCTCCCAGAGCCTCCCCTGTGGCCACCTCCTCTGGGAAAGGCGGCTCAGGGGAGGGGGTGGAAGGAAAAGGAGACAGGGCTGAGGCAGCTCGAGGCCTGGTGGGGTAGTGGCTCGCCAGGACTGAGATCTGCCCTGTGCTGGGCATTCTGTTCGATTCAATTTTGCTACATTTACTTTATCTCTGAACCATTGGAGAGTTAGCTGCAGGCATCATTGTATTCTTCCCTAAGTATTTCAGCAAATATCTCTTCAGAATGAGGACATTTCCCTACACCGTCCGTATACGGTGATGACACTTAGGAAATTTAACATTGTCATACTGTTATCTAATGTACTTTCCATATGCAAATTTGTCCAATTGTCTCAATAATGCCCTTCGTAGCCTCCCCATCCTACTCAGGATCCAGCCAAGCATCACCTTTTGCATCTCCTTTAACCTAGAATAGTTCTCCAGACCTTTTCTTTCTTCCTTCCTTTCATGCCATTGGCGTTTTTGAAAAGTCCAGGCCAGATGCCTCACATCATGTCACCCTATTTGATTTGTCTGACGTTTCCTCAAGACTAGATCCAGGGTCAGGGTTTCCAGCAGGAACCTGGGTGCTGTGTGCTTCTCGGGTGGGTTTGCCCCATTACTAGTGGTATTAAATTTCATCACTGGGTGGGGTCCAGCAGGTTTTTCCACTGTAATAAGTTAGGCTCAATGTTCACCTCCACTTCATCTTGTAGATGAACAGCCTGAAGCTCAGAGACATCAAGTGACCTGCACACAGACAGCTAGAACGAGGGAGGGCTCGGATGCGAACTCCATTCTGACTCTTAAACACTGCACTACGCTGCCTCTCCACAAGTAATACATAATAACGACAGAAAAATTAGAAAATACGGAAAAGCTAAAAGAAAAAGGAGAAACCACTGGGACTCCATTACCTGGAGATCACTTTTGTTAAAGTTTTGGGTGTATGTCTTTCTAGATTTCCCCCCATGTGAATACACACATATCAATATATATTTATTTTCACAAAAATGGGATCATCTTGTTGTCCAAGCTGCTGTTTTCATTTAATACAGTACAGCCTGAGTGGGGAAGGCACACGGCCATGTTTATTGTGTTCTCTGTTTCACCGCCCCCCTCAAGGCTGTCCCAGAAGTGACAGAAACTCAACATGGCTTGAAGGACCCAGGGAGGGAGAGGACTCAGGGATTAGGCTTGTCTCGAGGGTGGCTCCCAGAACGCTTGGCTACAGGGACCCTAAGGGGATGGCGGGTGGAGGGTCAGCACAGGTGCCAGCCCCACAGCCACATGCAATGGGCGGCCTGGGTATCTTCCCGCAGCTGGGTCTCTCTCTCTGGTTACCCAAGGTCAGAACTCAACCCTCTTTATGCTTCCAGCACCTCCTGGACGCCATGAGGGCAAAACCCAGGCCAAGCTGCCACCTGGTGAGGTGGGCGGGTCCCCGCACAGGGTGGGTAGAGAGCCGGGCTCTGGTCTCGGCTCTGCCACTGACAGCAGAGTGACCTTGGACAAGTCACGTTCCTCTGCTTTCCTCATTCATTCACTCCACAACCTGTCTACACACCTGGCCAGGACTGGGCTGGGTGCTGGGGACTCAAGGTGGCGCAGTGACTAAAATCCAGGGGGAAAGAGCTGAGCTGGAGTCAGAAGAGGGTCTAGGTGTGAGGGTCTGAGGCTTGAAACAGCTCAAGGGCTGTTTTAAGAACAAGAATACCAAATTATGAATATAGAATTGGTTACAGAGTCTTGGAGGGGCTGCTGCAAGTGAGGGGCCCTGAGGTTGAAACTGCTTTAGCTTCAGGGTAAATTCACCTCTGGCAAAAGGGACTCCAGGGAGAGGAAAGTCTAGAAGCCACTGGCACCAGCTCCTCCACCACTGCCCTTGGTCCCCACTCACCTCCACTCTACCTGGGCCTCTAGTTGGGACAACATGGAATAACAATCATTGGCTGGACCCTGAGTCTTGTCTGCTCTGGCCTTAAACAAGGATGCCTTTAATACACCTGCCCCTCTGTTTGGTGTTAGGGTTTGGTAAATACTTCTGGCCATGTTTAGGATTCTTTCTCACTGCTTTATCAGGAAGGGCTGCCAATCAGCATGCAAACCTTTTCTACTGTCTACTGAGAGAATCACATGGTCTCCCTCCACTATCCGTCAGTGCCGTGAACACTGCTGGTGGAGTTCCCAAGAGCTACCATCTTGGCATCCCCGAAGCAAACTCCTATTGGGTCACGAGGTATTATTCTTTTGATTGACTACAGTGCTAGATTTCTTTTGCTAGTATATTGCTTAGAATTCTTTTATCTACATTCACAATGAAACCAGTCCTGAGTTTTCTTTGAGCTGCCCGTTCTATAACGAGAATGACATAGATCTCTGTTCATTTGGAAGGATGTCCGTTATCTACTGATAGATATAGATGGATGGATAGAAAACATATCATATGATCCCATTTACTTTGAAAGCTATATATTCATAGAATTCAAATGAGCAAATTTTAAAGATTTTTAAAGGGTGGGACAGCTGGTCTTTGTCTCTGTCTCCCCCTGTCTACACACGGCCAGGCCCCTGAGAGTCTCCCCTGAGCCTCCTGGAGCTGCCAGGTCGCCTGGTATTTCTTCCAGGACCCCGTGGCTTCCCATGGCCCAGCCAGTGCTGGGTCTTCTCTCTCTGCCTCCAAGGACAAACAGCTCCCCCGCCCCCCAAGGTTGGGGCAGGGGCCAAGCTTATCCCAGGTGTCAGCTTTGTCCAACACGACTCTTCAGCAGGAGAACCCAGCCAAAGGTTCCAGAATCCTGAGATGGGACCACGGCAAAATGAGTGTCAGAGAGAACAGAGGAAAGGTCATAGCCACCTGGGCTCTGAAAGGCCTCCTGGAGGGGGTGACTTAGGTTTGGGGTCTGGGGGAGGACCACCTCTGTGTCTCAGAGACGGGCCTCAAAGCTGTGGCAGGACATGATGTCAGCATCCACAGGCAGCCTGGTCCGGGGGCTCGGCCAGGCCCTGGCTGGGCTCCCCAAGGAGGCCACCTCCAGCCCAGTACTGAAAACTTAAAGCCCAACCAGGTTGGCTCTTTCTCAAGATGTTCAAACCTATTTAAGAAAACAGAGTCGAACAAGCCCAGAGAATCACAGGCTCTGCATGAGGCCCAACAGAACCCCCCAGGCCAGTGACTTTCAAATGCAACCCCCTCCAGCAGGGAGGGTAAGTGCACAGGAAGACTCCTACCAGGCCTCTAGAATCAGCCGGCCCAGACTCATTCCTGTCTGCTGTGTGACTCTGGACACATTGCTTAGCCTCTCTGGGCCTCAATGTTCTCATCTGCCAAATGGAAATAAGAACAATACCTACCTCACAGAGTCATCATAAGGATTTAATGAAATAATGCAGGTGAAGCAGCTGGCTCAGTGAGTGGCAGTCATAGAAAAACAGGGCTTATTCTGCTTTTCTTCATATTGGTGGGATTATTTGAGTAGAAGCACAAACTCACCTAAACTAGCTACAGCAAGAGAAGGAAGATACTGGCAGGGGGTGAGGGGTGGGATGGGGGCATGGAAGTTGTTGAAAGGAGCCGGGGTGTACCTCCTGGAACCCCAGACCAGCAGACCAGGACCTATTCGGCCTCAGGAAAGGGTGCAGCCAGGGCTAAGAGCCCTGCGGGTGCCCAGCGGGGCTCACCCCCTTCTCTTACCTTGCTGCTCTCTGCTGTCTCTTCATCCTCCTCACAGCCTCTGGCTCCGTCCACCTCTCCAGCCAGTAGTAGAAAGCACGGCTGTCAACAGCCCCCGGGCCTCTAGATGTGAAGACAGCCGGCCTTAGATGAAGTCTTCTGGTTCTGATTCCAAATTCTCTGCAGAAGTCAGAGATTGGCTCAGTGTGGTCAGGTGATCCCCACCTGGGGAGAATCAATATGGCAAATCCCACCAGAAACCTGTGGCCAATAATGATGGGGAGCAGCTCCCGCAAGGGGGCAACACTCAGCAATCAAAACAATAGGCGTCTCTTGCATGCTCCAGACTCTACCCCCCAGTCAGACCCAGGACCCCCATCCCACCTCCATCACAGAAGCAAAGCAAATGGGTACTGCTCTCTTCCAGGCTGGCTGATTTTACTGGTTTGTTTTAAAAAAAAAAAAAAAAAGCCCTCCCTGCCCCCTAATACATACAGAGCAGACATTTGTGATTAGGAATCCAGATCACAAAGCTTCCAGTCTGCAGTTCTGCCTTTTAGTGCTGGTGCTTTGAGTACAGTGTATAAAGACACTTCCTTTGAGCTGGGTGGGCACACCCTGCCCCAGTCTGAAAGAGGCTGCCTGCCACCCACCTGAGCCTCTTTCCACATGGGTTGCCTGCCTAGTCGCTGGGGCGTGTGAGCAGGGAGTCCTCGCTGGGTGAGCATTCACTTTAGTACTGGGGTTTTCTAGCCACCAGGCCACCACTGCCTGAGTCTCCAGGCTCTTGCAAGATGGCCTGTTAGCGGGGACTGGGCTGCAGGCTCGAGTCTGCATTTGGAGCTCCTGGAGCCAGAGGCTATGAAAGATTAGGAGGTGAGGGCAGGGGTGCACAGGCGGTCAAGGGCGGCTCCCTGAGAAACCAGGGCCCCAGCTAGGCCCTGGAGGCCAGGCAACCCTGCTTCGTTGAAAGCCCAGGCCCGTGGGAGGCCCTTCTTTCAGAGGTTTCCGCAGTAACTGGCACCGTGCACAGCACCTGAGCTCTCGCACAGGCCTTTCCTATCCATCATTTGGAACCCTCATCAAGCCCTTGACAAGCAGGCGCCACTTTACAGATGAGAAAACTGAGGCTTCAAGTCACCCAGCATGTCCAAGGCAGAACTGGAGTTCCACACCAAGACCTGTGCCGGGTGGATCTCCCACTCTTTGCCTCCAGGCCCAGAGGGGGCTGGGAGTGAGGCCTGTTCCCTTTGCCCGCTTCAGTATCCTGTCCTTTGTGCCTCCCAATCTTCTCCAACAGCACTGACTCCATGGCCCCAGCCCGCCATGACTGACCGGCACATCCGTGTGATGTGACCTGTAGGCACGTGGGCTTTTGTTCCCTGAGAGCTCCCTTCAAGGGCCCCCCTTAGTGCCTTAAGAGCCACCTCCTGGCCTTCGTTTACATCATTCCCCTGGCCCTGGGAATGGGCCTGCCCCTGTCCAGGCCTAGGTCAGAAGGCCGAGGAGAGCTCGGGCCGTTCTCCCTGCGGCCCCTCCACTTACAGCTCTGTCTCCTCAGTGACCATAAGCTCCTCCGGGCATCTCAGTTTCTCCCGTGGACACACTGGGTAGGTGGGAGGTTCCAGAGTAACAGGAGAGCTGGGAGTGGGACGTGTCTGCCTGACAAGAAGCTGATCTAAAGCCAAGTCCATGGAAGCAGCCACGTTGAAGCAGTGACTGCCTCAGGAGAGAAGGAGTGAAGATCCTCAAAGGGCCTGTGGAGACAAAACCAGCCATGTGCTTCACGTACACAGGCCTCTGCATATGCTGTTCCTTCGAGTAGGAATCCTTTCCTATCATCTGTCCTCTGTGTGGCAAACTTGGCCAGTCATGACCTCCAATGTCTGTTCCCCAAGTTTTCCTTAGCAATGGAACCCCCATGTTTTAGCTAGCTGGGCACATGGCCACCCAAAATAAAGAATATGTTTCTCAGTCTCCCTTGCAGTTAGATTGGCCATCAGACAGAGCCTAGACAATGGCTTCCAAGTGCAGTGTACAACTTTCAGGAGTGTCCTTAAAGAGACATGGTTGCTGGAGCTCCAGCAGCCACCTTGCACCAGGAGGAGAGCATGGGCTAGAGCCCAAGCACATGGAACAAGAAGATAGGAGGAACCTGGGTACCTGTCACCATGGAACACCCTATGAGCCCTGGGCCTCCCACCACCAGATTTCTACTTGAGTCAGACATAAGCTTCTATCTTGTTTAAACCACTGTTATTTTGTGTTTATGTTTTTCTTCAGAGCCAAGTGTAAACCTAACTGATAAAGCCAGCAAACTCCTTGTCAGTCTTTAAAACCCAGCTCAATTGTCACCTCCCTCAGGAAGACTTCCTAATTCCCAAGTAGAAGAAATCCCTCCCAGACTTGACCATGTTCCTATTTTTATTTTTATCCCTCTGTATTACAACTTTCCTGTTTAGGTGTCAGCTATACGTCTCCAGAATACTGAAATATCCAGCTCAGAATCCCTGGAGCCTAGTAATACTTGTAGTAGTGAAACAACAGATAATATTTATTCAGGGTTTACAATGAGTCAGGCACTATTTTGAGTTTGTGTATATTATCGCATTTAATCCTCATAGGAACTCTATGAGATAGGCATGAGCATTAACCTCATTTTCCAGATGAGAAAACCAAGGCACAGAGAGGGTAAGTTAATTGCCCGAGGTCACACAGCTAGAAAGTGGCAGATCTGGGACTTAAATCTCAGGAGTCTGACCGCAGAGTTCAAGTTCTTAGCTTGTCATTTTTGTCATAGGAGCTCCATTAGCTTGTCATAGGCACGCCTTCAAATGGGATGTGGGGGAACCACACAACTCCCCTCACCTTCCTTAGAAAGAGTAAAACAGGAGGGCTTCCCTGGTGGTGCAGTGGTTGAGAGTCTGCCTGCCAACGCAGGGGACACGGGTTCGAGCCCTGGTCTGGGAGGATCCCACATGCCGTGGAGCAACTAGGCCCGTGAGCCACAGCTACTGAGCCTGCGCGTCTGGAGCTTGTGCTCCGCAACAAGAGAGGCCGCAACAGTGAGAGGCCCGCGCACCGCGATGAAGAGTGGCCCCCGCTCGCTGCAACTAGAGGAAGCCCTCGCATAGAAAACGAAGACCCAACACAGCCAAAAAAAAATTAATTAATTAATTAAAATAAATTTTTTAAAAAAAAGAGTAAAACAGGAGTAAACACTCACCATCTGCCTGGGAACCATGGCAACCAGGGTTCAGGGCTCTGGAGGGGGTTAGAGGTCCCCGGGGACTTATAGAACCCAGGCATCCACCGGGCCACCTGTCTCAGTTATCTCTGCTGTGTAACAAACCACCCCATAGCTTCGTGGCTTGAAATAATGGTGATTTACTATTTCTCACAGTCCGTGGGCCAGCTGGGTGGATCCCCTGCTCCACGTGGAGTCAGCATGGCTGGGTCCAGCTGGGAGCATGGCTGGGCTGAAACCTCTACAAGGCCTCCCTCACATGCTTGTGCTGGGGTGCCTTAGCTCCCCTCCACGTGGCCTTTCTTTCCACATGGCTCCCATCACTCTAGTCTGCCCAGGCTGCTGTGCGTGGCAGCTGGCCTCCAAAAGAGAGAGAAAGCAGAAGGCCTAGGCCATTTAAGGCTAGGCCTGGAACTGGCAGAGTCACTTCTGCCATATTCTCTTTGTCAAAGAAAGTCACAGGGCCAGTCGAGATTCAAGGCAAGGGTGGGGTGGGGTGGGGGAGGGGTGGCGGGGGAGGGAGTTGGGGGAACAGGCCTTCCTCTTTCCGGGAGGGGCATCCTATGTGTTCAGGTAGGGAGAAATTCTCGGCAACTGCCTTTGGAGAAAGTGTACCATCCTACCTCACAGGATTTCAGGAAAGAGTCCCAGGAGGACATGGCACCTGGACACAAAGACTAGGTCCCATCCTGCCTGGGCTGCATTCTAGCTATGTGACCCTGGGAAGATCACCCCACCTCTCTGAGCCTCTAAGTTTCAGGGATACTGGCCTTCCAGGGCATAGTGAGGATTCAAGGCAGTGAGGGCTAGTAGAGCTCTGAGAGGGGATGGGACTCCCCAGGGTCATGCCCTCAGTACATGGTGACATAGCCTTGGAACCCAGGTTGTCTCAGACTCCAAAGGTCACGGCCTTCCCAGCTGCAAAGGCCTGTCCTAGAGGAGCTTCAAAAATGAATTCCTTGACTTTAATGCTAGAAAAGGCTCTTGTGAGATGGAAGTTCTAATTAACCTTTTTCTAGGGAAGGACTGTTGAGGTTGGTCTGGGATTCCATGCAGAGGATGAGCAAGAGCCCCACTGAGAAGGTCAGAATCAGGCCAGAGAGGTGGGAGTGGGGCACCAGCATGGACCAAACGTGCAGGGCTCGGCACCTGAATAGAGGGGCAAAACAAAACAAGCGTCAACCTCCCTGTCTGAGTCAGAGCTGCTATAACAAAGGATCACAGGGCTTCCCTGGTGGCACAGTGGTTAAGAATCCGCCTGCCAATGCAGGGGACACGGGTTCAAGCCCTGGTCCGGGAAGATCCCACGTGCCGCGGAGCAACTAAGCCCGTGCGCCACAACAACCGAGCCTGCGCTCTAGAGCTCGTAAGCCACAACTACTGAGCCCGCGTGCCACAAGTACTGAGCCCGCGTGTCTAGAGCCCGTGCTCCGCAACAAGAGAAGCCACCGCAATGAGAAGCTCGCGCACCGCAACGAAGAGTAGCCCCTGCTCACTGCAACTAAAGAAAGCCCGCGCGCAGCAACGAAGACCCAACGCAGCCAAAAAATAAAAATAAATAAATAAATGCATTTAAAAATAAAAAAGTATCATAGACGGGGTGACTTAAAAACAACAGAAGTTTACGTCTCACAGTTCTGGAGGGTGGAAGATCAGGGTGCTGGTGACAGCCTTCTTCAGGGTTGCAGGTGGCCTACTTCTCGTTGTGTCCCCATATGGCGAAAAAGACAGCGAGAGTTCTCCAGGGCCTCTTTTATGAGGCACTAATCCCATACATGAGGGTTTATCCGTCATGACCTTATCACCCCCCCAAGGCTCCACCTCCTAATATGATCACATTGGGGGGTTAGGATTTCAACATATGGATTTTGAGGGGACACAAACATTCAGTCCATTGCACTCCCTCACAGCTTGTCAACCTTCCATAGCTCTCTGTTGCCCACTTAGCATTGCCACGTTGGCATTCAGGGTTTGCCACCATCGGGCTCCTTGATGGAGCAGCCCAGGCTTACTTCCCACGTTGCCCTACATGTACCAGCCACAAACAGCCCTTCCCCAAACACGCCTTGTAGTTGTACACCTCATGCCTGTGCCTGCTTTATTTGCCTGCGACACTTTCTTACTTCTTCAAGATTCAGCTTTGTGTTGCGCTTCTATGACTCATTTCTGACCTTTCAGCTCAGAATTTATTGTTCCTCCCCTGCTTTGTGCAGAGCCCTTAGCACCTGCACCTACAGTCGAACTGGTCGCATACACGTCTGCATCTGTCATTGATTGCCACAGTAATGCTGCATAACAAACAACCTGGAACCTCAGTGGCAAACATTCTCTCAGCTCATGAGTTGGTTCATTCATTTAGCTCAGCTGATCCTAGCTGGGGTCAGCTGCTGACCTACAATGGCCTCGGCTGGGATGATGGGGTGACTTGGCCCAGGGCCACATGTCTTAGTCACTCAGCAAGTTAGCTGTTATGTTCTCATGACCACAGCAGAAGAGAAAGAGCAAAAGAGGAAACTTGCGAGTGCCTTGTCAAGCCTCTGCACCAAGGGGGCTAACATCCTACTGGCCAAAGCAAGTCACAGAGCTGAGCCCAGCATAAAAGATTGGGCAGAACATTCTATCCCAGGTTGGAGGGCATTGTGGAGTTACTGGGTGAAGGATGTGGATACAGGTAGGGGTGAAGGATTATGGAACTATGAATACAATTGATCTTCCACAATTTCCGTCTTTCCTACTAGACCATGCGTTCATTCCTAGAGGGAGGATTTCTCTTCACTGGGCTAAAAATTCTGTCCTAGGTTGATTGGACTTTGGTAGGAGGAGAAGGACCAGGGAACTCAGCTATTCCTATCTGTGACCTTGAGAAAAATATTTGACTCCGGCCAAAGTCTCGGTTTCCTCATTTGTGGAAAAAGGAAGACAGAGGCCTGCCCTCCTAGGGCACAGAATTAGGGGGAACAATTGAGATCTGGGCTCTGCCCAGTTTCCGCTTCTATAAATGGAGGTAATGATGGCTCCCACCCCACAGGGACGTGGCAAGGATTCAGTGAGTCAATGTCAAGGGATTAGGGCCCTGCCAGGCAGGTAGCAAGTACTAGCCTTCAGGAGGAGTTGGTCTTTGCTACGCACTTGCAATATCCCCTCTCTTCCTTCCTAGCTCCTGTTAAGTGTTGTAACTTTGTACTGATGTGTGCAGCTATTTGTTTAAGGTCTTTCTCCCCCATGTGGAGTGGGAGCTCCATGAGGGCAGGCACCATGCTCAGTGCTGTATCCCAGTGCAGGACACAGAGCGAGTGCCTTGGAAGTATTTGTGGAATGAGTAGCTGCATGAATGAAGAGCTGGATGAGGAAAGGCACGGTTTGGCAGGGGTAGAAAAGCCTGCATTATCAGGCCTGGGTGGCCTGTTTCAAAGTCCATTACCAAGTCCAATCTCTTTCCTTCCACAAATCTTAGATTTACTGAGAACCTGCCCCACCCACTCCCGCACCCTGTGCCAGGAGTATAGCTTCTCCTAGGAGGTGATCCCTGAGGCAAGCCACCCACTCTGCATTCTGGTTCCTTGGTGCCCTGAAGCATGAGGTCTTCCCTGCACGGTGGAAAGGATCACACAACCAAACCCACTGACCGCTCTCCCTACCCCTCACAATACCCTGCCAGGGAGCTGTCATGACTGCTGTTCCCATTTCACAGAGGAGGAAACTGAGGTTGCTAAGTGACCTAGCAAGTCGGTTCTGTACCACACAGAAAAAGCCAAGTAACCAGCCCGGAGTACCCCAGGTGAGTGGATGCTGAGCAGAACCGAAGCCTGGGGACCCAGTACCCTGCCTGAGCTTCCACCCCTGGAGAGAAAGAACCTCAGGCTGGAAGGGCCGACAGAGATGATCTCAGCCCTGGTTTCTGCCCTTAAGAGTCATGACGGCCAAGCATCAGCAGTGTTCAAAGTGCCCATCCCCGACCATCACTCCAGCCAGGAGGTGCTACTCTCAGGCCACCGACTGGCCGCCTCAGCCTGGACCACCGCCACCGTCAAGGGGTGTCTCAGTTATTTTTGCCAACCACAGTGCTCATGAGCAGTTATGATGGTCTCGGATTATTTAGAAATGGGAAGTGAGGGTTAATCGATGTCATTTGGGAGTAACACCCACCTGTCTCTATGAGTCTCTGCTTGGACCCTTCGTGCACATCTTAGAGCCCCCCTGAGGTGAGGCTCAGTATTTCTACTGGGCAGATGAGAATCTGAGGTTGGAGATATTAAATTATTGGCCCAGGGACTTCCCTGGCGATCCAGTGGTTAAGACTTCACGTTTCCACTGCAGGGGGCGCCGGTTTGACCCCTGGCTGGGGAATTAAGATCCCTGCGTGCCGCGCAGCCAAAAAGAAAAGAAAAAAAATTATTGGTCCAAAGTTACCCAACCAGGCAGTGGTAGAAGCTGGGGTATCTTAACTGGCACTGACTTTGGAATCATTTCCCACTCATTTGTGTAAACTTAGTTGCTTGGTCTGCCCTGGACGAGGGGGAGGGGGAGGGGGAGGTCATTCCCTTTCAAAGGAATTTTTCTTCCTCAACAATTTGTCTGGCAAACATAAAGCTTTCAAAATATGCAATCACATTGGGGTGGGGGAGATAGAATGATTCCTTGGTGCACGTCCAGCTCTCATTCAGGGTTCAAGTCTCCCCTCTAAGGGGCCCTGGCCTTTGCTCCATCCTCTGGTATCAGGGAGCCCACCACCTCCAAGGTGGCCTGGCCTGGCCAAGCGCGCTGGACTTGCCCTCCCCGGGGCTCCCAGACACCGTCCTAAATGTCCTCCGGAGCCAGCGACCTCCAGCTCGTCTCTCATTTTCTGAGGCCGGTTGCCTCTCTTCTCCCAGGGAGATCATATGTGCTCACGTAATGGAGCTGTGGTTTCCACTCCAGGCTCTGAAGCCAAACTCCACGGAGTTTCAAATATCCCCAAGGCCTTGGAGGAGGAAGGCCGCCGAGCACGGCCCAGGAAGGGGCTGCATCTGATCTGCGTTACCCAGTAGCTGCCACTGCCTCGAGCTCTGTCGGGGACCAGGGCCGGATGGAGAGGGGGGCCCGCAAGAAACGGCTCAGCTCCCTGCCAGCCTCCCCTCCAGCCATCCCAGCCCTTCCCTTAGGACCACAGAGCTGAGAAGGCCCTTCCCGACATTGAGGCCAGACGTCCCATTTCAGAGGGTGGGAGCTGAGGTCTGAGGTGGCACAGGCAGCTTCATGGCAGGACCGAGAGGGATTCGGAGCTTCTGATTAAATCAAGAGTTCTTTCCACTGCCCCACGCTAGCTGCTTAACACCTGGCAAGTCCAGGGCAAGGCCTTCTCCCGGGACGGGGACATTGCCCCGCAGCCTCCTCGTCTGACCCTCACATGGCCTCAAGACGGCACAGACAGGCAGCTACTGGCGGCCAGCCCAGGGGGAAGCAGAAAGGGGCGCTAAGGATTCATGTGACTTTGATGGGAGGTGAGGAAAACGCCAGTGCCGCAAGAAGAAGTGATTCACAGGGGCATGAGATCCCCAAGCGGAGAACAGAACAAGGGGTTCTCAAAACACATGCTTTTTGACTTGCAAAAGCTCCCTCCACCCAGGCCATCTTCACAGACTGGGTTCCGCCCACACCGCCTGAGCTCCTGGCCCAGCCTGGTCCTCCCTCCCACCGGGCGCCTGTGTCATCCCACTGGGTTCTCACAACAGTCGCATCTCATAGAAGCGGGAACTGGGGCCTCCCTTCTCTGAGCACGGACCCTCTGCTGGGATGGGGGGGCCTCGCTGCTCATTCCAACTGCTTATCTCCACTTCTGAGGCTGCGCAGGGCAAGCGGGGCCTCCCTCCTGGGGTGCACTGGCTCTGCTTCCTGGTGCCCCCCAGAACTTTGTCCTGGGGCTCCACCCAGGGTCCAGCTGGGCGAGGGGCAGAGAGCAGAATGGTGATGACCTGATTTTGTTTGTGTGCTTGTTCTTTGGCCCCTGAGAAGCCTTCAGAACAAAGTTTCACATAAATAAGAAAGAAAAGAGGTGTATTTTTGGAGATGAGTTTTCTCCTACCTCCCCATCCACATGCCAACAACCTAATGATTTAACCTTTTCTAAGTGCAAAAAATTTAAGTTGTGCTAGAAAAATGTCAACAATGCTTATTCTTTTTTTTTTTTAATATAAACTTATTTATTTTATTTATTTTTGGCTGTGTCGGGTCTTCGTTGCTGTGCGCAGGCTTTCTCTAGTTGTGGCGCACGGGCTTAGTTGCTCCGCGGCATGTGGGACCTTCCAGGGCCAGGGCCAGGGCTCGAACCCGTGTCCCCTGCATTGGCAGGCGGATTCTTAACCACTGCGCCACCAGGGAAGCCCAGTGTTTATTCTTTATCCTCACTTTCTAGCCAAAAAAAAAAAAAAAAAAAAGGAAAGGAAAGAAAGAGGTCTTAGGAAGGAGGGAAGAAAGAGAAAGGAAGAAGGAAGGAGGGAAGGAAGGGAGGGAAGAAAAAACAAATGATAACGTCCCCAGATTCATGAGTGCACAGATTAGAGAATAGGGGATCAGGAAATCTTGACATTACATGGTTCAGATAGCATCTGGGGAACACAGAATGATGTGGGTTTCCTGTTCCACCACAGAATCTTTAAGAAAATGAAGTCCTCAGGGCACACAGCCCAACCTAACGTTAATTCTCTAAACCTTTGGCTGTATATTTAAAATTTGTCCCCATTACACTTCTGAAACAAAATTAGAAATATTGAGAAAATTGGAAAAGTCAATTGCCAATATTCCTACTATCATAAGGCAATTAAACACACATTATACACACACACACACACTCCCATACACAATCATATATGTACAATTCAATATATATCTTTTTTCACTTTGCTGAAGACCAACAGACTCGCATTTAAATCCCGGCTCTGGGCACGTCACTTTAGCCCTCTGTGCCTCGGTTTCCTCATCTATAAAACAAGAAGACTGGTGATCTCGTGGAGAGCATAGGAGACTCACTGGCTCATTGATGATGGCTGTTACTATTGCTGGTGTCCTGGGCTCTGCCTCCCCAGTCTCCCTTGGGAGCTCCAGTGGACCCAGAGAGTTCCCACACCTTTATTTATTCCGTAGCCCCTTAGAGGGTGTGTGTGCTGTACTGGGTGGCAAGGGCACAGAAATGAATGTGACCAGGGTCTGCCCTTGGTCCAGAGCTCAGTCCAGGAAAGGGGGCAGATATATAAACTGACAGGGGAGAACTTGGGTGACAAGAGTGATGGTGGCCACACAGACCGGTGCTGTGGGGCTACACAGAAGGTGACAGAGCCGCCGGTTCAGCAGAGGAGAGGGGGTGTGTGCCCGACACATGGTGGGGAACCTCCAGCAGAGGAAACAGCAAAGGCAAAGACCTGGAGGCCCCGGAGAACATGGCCCATCCTGGGATTAGCCAGTCTTCGAGTCTGGCTAGAACAGCAGATGCTGATGAGAAACAAAGCTGCCGGGAGTCTGAGTCTTGAATGACATTTGAAGAGGTTTGGGGTTCATCCTTGCACCAACAAAAATGTTTTCAGCTGCAAGGAGCAGAAAACACTGATGCAACCAGCTTAGCAAATAAGAGATGTAAGCGCTCACGTGTCAAGGAGATGAGAGGAAGGGCATCCTGGGTTAGTTAATTCAGCAGCTCATCCACATCTTCAAGAACCCCATTAATACCTGCCTCTACTCTGCCATCTTCAGTGTGTCAGACTATTCTCAGACTTGTCCCCTTATGGACCTAATGTGGCTGCCATAGTTCCAACATCATATGTAGACACCACAATGTCCAGAGATGGAAGAGGGGCCATTATAAGTTCCATGGGTCTCTCTCTCTCTCTTTTACAATCAAGAATCTCCTTCCAGAATTCCCCTAACTTCCCTCCACTTCTAACAGGACAGAAAGCATCCCATGCCCGTCCCTGAATCAATCTCTCACAGGAGGAGTGGACCATCATAAGTGGCTGAGGCCAGTGAAGAGCCTCCCCTGGAGCAGGCCTCTCCTGAAGCTGCAGTTGTGGGATACGGGGACAGAGGAACAGTGTGGTTGCTCTGCCAGCAAGGGAGAAATGCCGGGGTGGATGTGGACGAGGCAGTGAGTGGTGTCTGCTAAAATCCTAAAAGCGCTGAGGAGGCATTAGTAACCTCTCTGTGCCTCAGTTTCCTCAACTATAAAATGGAAATAATAGTTCCTACCTCATAGGGTTACTTGTGAGGATAAAATCACATGTCCCCTATAAGGCCCTTACAGCAGTGCCTGACACATATTCACCAGTCAATAAATATCAGTCCCTCATCATCGCTAAATTACCATTCTTTCGGATCAAAATTTGCGTTCTCCAAGTTCAGTGAGGTCCCAGGATGGAAGCAAATCTAGTAGTGTCACAACTGGGAGGACTCTTCTTCCCTCTCTGGGCCTCAGTTTCCTCATCTCCAAGGCAAGATGACTGGGCCAAGTGACCTCTGCACCCTGACCATCTCTGGGGTCCATGATCCACTCCAGCCTGTTCATCAGGCCTGGAACGCACTGTGCTTTAGCCAGCCTCCAAGCCTCGCTCAGGCTGTGTCCTCAGTTTGGAATGGACTCCCATCTTTGAGACCTTCCTCAAATGCTCCATCTCGGGAACCCTTCCCACCCTGTGCCCCTGAATTCAGTTGAGCTAAGCCCGCCTCACATTGTACTCCCACCTGCGAGGAGCTGGTGGCACCTGCTCCCTGAGGGTGGTAAGGTGACGTACCTCCAGGACTAAAGGGGAGCCCAGGTTTGAGGTCTGAGTCTCCCATGACCAGCAGGGGGTGGTGCACAGATTGTGCACAGGGGCTCAGACTGTGTTCCTTCTCCCTTACTAACACCATGAGTGAGCAGGGAAAGTTTATTGAGGTCTTACCTTGAGCCAGGGAGGGTTTAAATCACTTTTCATGGGGTGTCTTATTTCATGCTTATAACATCTACCCATGAAGTAGTTACTAGTATTGTCCTCACTCTACAGATGAAGAGATTAAATGACTGGCCCAAGGTCACATAGCAGGTAAGTGATGGACCTAGGATTGTTCCCCACGTCTGTCAGGCTTCAGAGGCCCTGTTCCCTAAACAAACTTGGTCTCTTGGGAAACAGAACCAAATGCCCATCCCCCAGATATCATTCTTTTCAATTTGTTAAGGTGGGTTATATGGCCCAGTATGTGGTCTATCTTGGTGATGTTCCATGTGAACTTGAGAAGATTGTGTAGTCTGCTGTTGTCAGATGATGTATTCTATAAATTAGATCCGGTTGGTGCTGTTTAGTTCAACTACATCCTTACTGATTTCCTGCCTACTGGATCTGTCCATGAATGACAGAGGGGTGTGGAAGTCTCCAAATATAATAATGGTTTTGGGGCTTCCCTGGTGGCGCAGTGGTTGAGAATCTGCCTGCCAACACAGGGGACACGGGTTCGAGCCCTGGTCTGGGAAGAT
The DNA here is from genome assembly GCF_965194825.1 of Balaenoptera physalus. Taxonomy (NCBI): domain Eukaryota; kingdom Metazoa; phylum Chordata; class Mammalia; order Artiodactyla; family Balaenopteridae; genus Balaenoptera; species Balaenoptera physalus. The sequence goes on along the minus strand of NC_138883.1, from coordinate 111,549,359 downwards.
CCCACATGCCACGGAGCAACTAGGCCCGTGAGCCACAACTACTGAGCCTGCGCGTCTGGAGCCTGTGCTCCGCAACAAGAGAGGCCGTGATAGTGAGAGGCCCGCGCACCGCGATGAAGACTGGCCCCGCTTGCCGCAACTAGAGAAAGCCCTCGCACAGAAACGAAGACCCAACACAGCCAAAAATAAATAAATTAATTAATTAATTTTAAAAAATTAATAATAATGGTTTTGTCTGTTTCTCCTTGCAGTTCTATCGTTTTTGGCCTCATGTACTTTGATGTTCTCTTGTTAGGTGCATATACATTAAGGATTGTTATACCTTCTTGGAGAATTCATCCTTTTATCATTATGTGATGCTCCACTTTATCCCTGATCACTTTTCTTGTTTTGAAGTCTGCTTTGTCTGAAATTACAGCTTTCTCTGATTAGTGTTAGCATGGTCTATCTTTCCCTATCCCTTTACTTTTAATCTGTTTATTTTTAAAGTGGGCTTCTTGTAGACAAAAGATAATTGAGTCCTGTTTTGTTTTGCCTCTGATAGTCTCTGTTTTTTAACTGGTATATTTATACCATTCATATTTAAGGTAATTACTAATATAGTTGGATTGGATTAATATTTACCATGTTTATAATTGTTTTCTACTTGTTGCATTTATTTCATTTTTTTAATCTTCCCTTCTTCTCCTACCTTATCTGGTTTTATATATGATTCCATTTTCTCCCTGCTTTTAGCACATCAATTAAATTTCTTTAAAAATTTTTTTAGTTGTTGTCCTAGAGTTTACAAGAAACATTTACAACTAATCTAAGTCCACTTTCAATAACTATATTGCTTCATGGTACCTTATAGCAGAGTATTCCCAATTTTTCTCCCCATCCCTTATAACATAGCTGGTATTCATTTCACCTATCCATATACTATAATCACCCAATACTTCTGTTGCTGGTTTTTTGCTATTATTTTTGCTATTTTTAGTTTGAACAGTTGTCTATTAGATCAGTTAAGAATAAGAAAAATAAAAGATTTTATTTTATCTTCATTACTCCTTCTCTGATATTCTTCCTTTGCTTATGTAGATCTCAGTTTCTGACCTACATAATTTTCCTTCTCTTTGAAGAACTTCTTTTAATATACCTTGGAGGGCAGGCCTACTGGTGACAAATTCCCTCAGTTTTTGTTTGAGAAATTTTTACTTCTCTTTCACTTTTGAAGTATAATTTTCCTGGATACAGAATTCTAGGTTGATGGGGTTTTATTTTCTTTCAATACTTTAAAATCTTCACTTCATTCTCTTCTTGTTTGCATGGCTTCTGAAGAGAAGCCCAATGTATCCCTCTGTGGGTAAAGTGTATTTTTCCTCTGGCTTCTTTCAGGATTTTCTCTTTGTCTTTGGTTTTCTGCAGTTTGAACAGGATATGCTTAGGTGTAGATATTTTTATATTTTTGCCTACTTGGTATTCCCTAAGCTTCCTAGATCTATGGTTTGGTGTCTGTCATTAATTTTGGAAAATTACCAACCATTATTACTTCAAATATTTCTTCTGCTTCTTCTTCTCTTTCTTCTCCTTCTGGTATTCCCATTATGCATATGTTACACCTTTTGTAATTGTCCCACAGTTCTTTTTTTTTTTTTTTCCATTCTTTTTTCTCTTTGCATTTCAGTTTGGGAAGTTTCTAATGACATATCTTCATGTTCAGTGATTCTTGCCTTGGCCATGTCCAGTCTACTGATGAGCCCATTAAAGACATTCTTCATTTTAGTACAATGTTTTTTATTTCTCACATTTCCTTTTGATCTTTTCTTAGAGTTTCCATCACTTTATTTACATTCCCCATGTATTCTTGCATGTTATTTACTTTTTCCATTGGAATACTAACCAAAGTTATTTTAAATCCTCTATCTGTTTAATTCCATAAATCTTTGTGATATCTGAGTCTGGTTCTAACACTTGCTTTATCTCTTCAGACAGTTTTTTCTTGTCTTTTAGCATGCCATTTAATGTTTTGTTGAAAGCCAGACATGATATATCAGGTTATGGGTACTGAGGTAAAGAGACTTTTAGTGTGAGGCTTTATGTTAATCTGGCTAGGAGTTGATCTGTGTTTAAGGTTTGCTGTAGCTGTAGGTACCAGAGGCTTCAGTTCCCTAGAATTTCCTTGTTTGTTTGTTTTTTCCTCCCCTGTTATCTTTGGGTTTCCCTAAGAACTCTTTCTTAGAAAGAGCCTGTGTCCTGCAGCTCTTTCAGCTGTAATCCACTGTTATTATACTGAAGACCTGCTGTATTAGCAGTAAGATGTTGGGGAGGGAAAACATTCTATATTCTTATTATTAAATCTCAGATTTTTTAGTTGGTCTGAGTCCCTGGGCTGTGACCTTTAGAAGCATATCTTAGCCCTTATTTTTTCTCCCCTTAAATGAGACAGTATGGCTAAAGAGGGCTGCAGTTGTTTAACTGCCCTTCCTCCAGGTCAGACAACGCTCTGGTAAAGTAGTTTCTCTGGAGGGATAGGCCTTTGTTATGGAAAAAGCTCTGGGCATATTTCAAAGGTCTATTTCTCCTGCCCAAAAGAGAGGGGATTTTTCTCTGATCTTTACCATGTGAACCTGGTAGGGTTCCTGGGGGTAAAACCCCTGAATGTATGGTAGGCCTAAGACTGGGCCCCTATTTGTTTTTTTGTTTGTTTGTTTTTGTTTTATCTTTAATATTTATTTATTTTTAATTTTGGCTGCATCAGGTCTTAGTTGTGGTACACGGGCCCTTCATTGCGGTGCACAGGCTTCTCTCTAGTTGTGGTGCACAGGCTAAGTAGTTGCAGCCTATGGGCTCCAGAGCACGTGGGCTCTGTAGTTGTGGCCTGTGGGCTCCAGAGCAAGTGGGCTCCATAGTTGAGGCTCGCATGCTCAGTAGTTGTCGTGTGCGGGCTTAGTTGCCCCGCAGCATGTGGGATCTTAGTTCCCTGACCGGGGATCGAACCCATGTCCCCTGCATTGGAAGACGGATTCTTAACCACTGGTCCACCAGGGAGGTCCCCCCTATTAGTTTTTAACTTTCAAGCTAGTCCACACTCAGCTTCCAGCAGTTCATCAAAATCACTGTTTAATAATAATGATAATAATAATTTTAAAATAAAAAAATAAAGATAATAATAAAATAAAATATAATAATAAAAAATTAAAGAGGGAGGGAGGAAACTTTGGGAGGTGATGGATATGTTTACAGCATAGATTGTGGTGATGTTTTCACGGATGTATGCGTATATGCAAACTCATCAAGTTGTATACATTAAATATGTACAGCTTTTTGTATGTCAATCATACCTCAAAAGAGCAGTTTTAAAAATTACCATTTAATGTAACCGACAAGGACTTAATCTCCAAAACACACAAACAGCTGATACAACTCAACAACAAAAAACCAAACAACCCAATCAAAAACTTGGCAGAAGATCTGAATAGACATTTCTCCAGAGAAGACATACAGATGGCCAACAAACACATGAAAAGATGCTTGACATCACTAATTATTAGAGAAATGCAAATCAAAACTACAAAGAGTATCACCTCACACCGGTCAGAATGGCCATCATCAAAAAATCTACAAACAATAAATGCTGGGGCTTCCCTGGTGGCGCAGTGGTTGAGAATCTGCCTGCCAATGCAGGGGACGCGGGTTCGAGCCCTCGTCTGGGAAGATCCCACATGCCGTGGAGCAACTGGGCCCGTGAGCCACAACTACTGAGCCTGCGTGTCTGGAGCCTATGCTCTGCAACAAGAGAGGCCGCGATAGTGAGAGGCCCACGCACCACGATGAAGAGTGGCCCCCACTTGCCGCAACTAGAGAAAGCCCTCGCACAGAAACGAAGACCCAACACAGCCAAAAATAAATAAATAAATTAAGAAAAATAAATAAATAAATAAATAAATAAATGCTGGAGAGGGTGTGGAGAAAAGGGAACCCTCCTACGCTGTTGGTGGGAAGGTAAGTTGGTACAGACACTGTGGAGAACAGTATGGAGGTTCCTTAAAAAACTAAAAATAGAACTACCATATGACTCAGCAATCCCACTCCTAGGGATATATCTGGAGAAAACCATAATTTGAAAGGGGGAATGCATGCTGATGTTCACTGCAGCACTACTTACAATAGCCAGGACATGGAAGCAACCTAAATGTCCATCGGCAGAGGAATAGATAAAGAAGATGTGGTACATATATACAGTGGAATATTACTCAGCCATAAAAAGGAATGAAATAGTGCCATTTGCAGAGACATGGATGGACCTAGAGATTGTCATGCAGAGTGAAGTAAGTCAGAAAGAGAAAAACAAGTATTATATAATATTGCTTATATGTGGAATCTATAAGAATGGTACAGATGAACTTATTGGCAAAGCATAAATAGAGTCACAGATGTAGAGAACAAACTTATGGTTATGAAAAGGGGAAGGGGGAAAAAATAAAAAATAAAAAAATTAAATTAAATTAAATTAAAAAAAAAAGGGGGGGAAGGGGAGTGGGATGAACTGGGAGATTGGGATTGACATATATACACTACTATGTATAAAATAGATAACTAATGAGAACCTACTGTTTAGCACAGGGAACCCTACTTAATGATCTGTGGTGACCTAAATGGGAAGGAAATCTAAAAAAGAGTGGATATATGTATACCTATAACTGATTCACTTTGCTGTAGAGCAGAAACTAATACAACATTGTAAAGCAACTATACTCCAATAAAAATTAATTTAAAAAAAAGAAAGAAAAATGGGCAGATGATCTAAATAGACATTTCTCCAAAGAAGACATAGAGATGGCCAAAAAATCATGAAAAGATGCTCAATATCGCTGATTATTAGAGAAATGCAAATCAAAACTACAATGAGGTACTACCTCACACCAGTCAGAAAGGCCATTATTGAAAAGTCTACAAACAATAAATGCTGGAGAGGGTGTGGAGAAAAGGGAACCCTGCTACACTGTTGGTGGGAATGTAAATTGGTACAGCCACTATGGAGAACAGTATGGAGGTTCCTTAAAAAACTAAAAATAGAACTACCATATGATCCAGCAATCGTGCTCATGGGCATATATCTGGAGAAAACCATAATTCGAAAAGATACATGCACCCCAGTGTTCACTGCAGCACCATTTACAATAGCCAGGACATGGAAGCAACCTAAATGTCCATTGACAGAGGAAGGGATAAAGAAGATGTGGTACATATGTACAATGGAATATTACTCAGCCATAAAAAAGGATGAAATAGGGACTTCCCTGGTGGAGCAGTGGTTAAGAATCTGCCTGCACGCAGGGGACACGGATTCGAGCCCTGGTCCGGGAAGATCCCACATGCCGCGGAGCAATTGGGCCTGTGCGCCACAACTACTAAGCCTGCTCTCTAGAGCCCGTGAGCCACAACTACTGAGCCCGTGTGCCACAACTACTGAAGCCCGTGAGCCTAGAGCCCGCGCTCCACAACAAGAGAAGCCACCGCAATGAGAAGCCCGTGCACCACAACAAAGAGTAGCCCCCGCTCGCCACAACTAGAGAAAAGCCCGTGCGCAGCAACGAAGACCCAAGGCATCCAAAAATAAATAAAAAAATAAATAAATTTATTTTAAAAAAAAGAATGAAATAATGCCATCTGCAGCAACATGGATGGACCTAGAGATTACCACACTAAGTGAAGTAAGTCAGAGAAAAACAAATACCATATAATATCACTTAATGCAGAATCTAAAATATAACACAAATGAACTTATCTACAAAACAGAAACAGACTCACAGACATAGGGAACAGACTTGTGGTTGCCAGGGCGGAGGGGTTTGGGAGAGGGGTGGAGCAGGAGGTTGGGGCCGGCAGATGCACACTATCCTTATAGGATGGATAAACAACAAGGTCCTGCTGTGTAGCACAGGGAATTACAATATATTCAATATCCTGTGATAAACCATAAAAGAAAAGAATATTAAAAAAAGCATATGTATATATATGTATAACTGAATCACTTTGCTGTACAGCAGAACTTAATATTGTAAATCAACTGTATTTCAATAAAATTTTAAAAATTAAAAAAAACTAAAAAAAGAATATGAAAAAGAATATATATACATATATATGTATGGATATAACTGAATCACTTTGCTATATACCAGCAACTAACACAACACTGCAGATCAACTATACTTCAATTAAAAATTTTTTTTAATTAAAATAATTACAATTTAAGTGTTCCTAACAGTTACTAGCTTTGGTAGCTTTTGCTTTCAGTAAGCTGATCTTAGCTGTGATTCTCTGTATTCACCTGCCTCTCCAGATTTCAGAGTGGCAGTCTGCCCTGGGACCTTAATTCTCTGATGGATCTAAAAGTTGTTGACTTCTGACCTTCTGGATCCCCCTATCTCCTTGAGGAACCAGCTTGAGCTGTAGTGGAGGTGGAAGCATGGGGTCACGTGAAGTGGGTATGGGACTGAGGTCAGGCTGGCCAGGCAGACCCATCAAGCACTAGCTCTATCCTTCACTAACTGTGACCTTGGGTTGGTCACTGCACTTCTGGGGCCTCAATCCTTTCTGTAAGCTAATAACCGTACTTCCCTGGTACAACTGTGGAGAGGAGGGAAATGCCTGGCACTGAGCCTGGCATATCACAGGTATCATACAAACACGTTTCCTTCTTCCCCCCCCACAGGAGCCCCCTGTCACCTTCAGAAGCCAATCCAGTAGCCCTGCCTTGGCACTGACACCTCACAGGTCAGCCCCACCTTTCCTCCATCCCACTCCAGCCCAAGGGCCAGCCAGAGGAGGGAAAGAAGGCAGGCTGAAAGCAAGTAGCTACTGTTCATGGAGTTATGTACCAGGCACTGTTCCTAGTACTTTATGTGTATTCACAGATTTAATCTGCACACACAAAATTGCATGATCTGGGAAAGATTGTTACCCTATTTTACAGAAGAGGAAAATCAAGGCACTGAGAAGTTTACAACAATAATCACAGTAAGTGGCGGAGCCTGGGTTTGAAGCCAGAGTGCACATTCTAGGAAGACGGGAAAGGAGTGACGATCCTCCAACTTGAGAAGAGGGCTCATCAGAGGGATAGTCCCTCCCGCTGTATTACTGATACTTGGGCTGTGGGCTTTAAGGGCTGGAGGCTCCCTCCAGGGTCCTCAGGGGATGCTTGTGCTAACACGGGAGCCGGAGCCCCACAGGAGCTGGGCTGAGGCTGGTGCAGATCCCAGATCCTGTTATCCTGTCCCTCTATGTGGCAGGAAGAGGCTGGGGCACATGCCTGTGTGCCCCACCCCGTGCTTCTTCAACCTGAATGTGCACACAGACCCAGAGGGATCTTATTAAAATGCAGATTTGGATTCAGCAGGTCTGGGGCAGGATCCTAGATGCTGAATTTCTAACAGTCTCCTGGGGATGTTTGATGCTGCTGTTCCAGGGGCCACATCTGAAGAAACGAGATTCTACAGGACCCTGCATCTCAGGCCCATCTTCTTTCATCATTCTTACTTCTCACACTCCACCTGCCTGATTCCCCCTGTACTCCCAGTTCTGGAGTGAGAGTTCTCCCCACCGCCACCTCTTATGAGGCAGCGCGGCCTCTGAAGGGCATTTATGAAAAAGCTACCCAGGGAAAGGTCAGCCCCGTAAACTAGTTAATCAACATGGGCCAAATGTGAGTTGGGCCCAGCATCTCCCGTCACCTCTGAGGTCCCAGAACACTGGCTTCTGGCTGAAAAGCAGCACTATGTGACCTGTAAGATGGAGAAATGATGACAACCTGACCTCACAGGGCTGATGTGGGGATTAAATGAGTTAGCACGTGGAAAGCGGTTAGCCTGGAATCTGGCACACAAGAGGCACTCCTTAAGCATTACCTCTTAATTTTGTCAATAAATAACCAGCAAATGTGGGTTTGAAGTTGACTTACCGATAATGAAGTGCAGCGGTCCTCAAACTTGAGTGTGCATCAGAATCACCTGGAGGGCTTGTTAAACCACAGATCTCTGGACTCCACCCCCAAGAGGTTCTGATTTAGTAGGGCTGGGGGGCCTGAGAACCTGCATTTCTTTCTCTTTTTTTAAAAAAAAAATTTTTATTTGTTTATTTATTTTTGGCTGTGTTGGGTCTTCATTGCTGCATGCGGGCTTTCTCCAGTTGCTGCGAGCCGGGGCTACTCTTCGTGGTGGTGTGCGGAATTCTCATTGCGGTGGCTTCTCTTGTTGCGGAGCACAGGCTCTAGGTGCGTGGGCTTCAGTAGTTGTGGCATGCAGGCTCAGTAGTTGTGGCTCATGAGCTCTAGAGCGCAGGCTCTGTAGTGGCGCACGGGCTTAGTTGCTCCGCGGCATGTGGGATCTTCCCGGACCAGGGCTCGAACCCGTGTCCCCTGCATTGGCAGGTGGACTCTTAACCACTGCGCCACCAGGGAAGTCCCGAACCTGCATTTCTGACCAGTCCCCAGGTGATGCGGATCCAGGAGCCAATTTTGAGACCCTCTGATCTAGGGGAACTCCTGCCCCTGCTCCATGACGGGAAGCCTAGAGGCCAGGCCAGAGCTGGCAGTGCCAGGGCAGGTCACGCCGAGAGGTAGGAGCTCTCCCGGCAGCCTGGGCTCCAAGGACACCAGAGAGGGGCTCATCTGAGGCCCAAGGCCCCTCCGCAGGCCTCTCCTCCAGGCCCATTCCTCCTGCCTGGCCCAGCGCCATGGCCCTCAGAAGGCCCCTCCACCCGGCTTTGTTTGCATTCCTGGAGCCTGCGTCAGCCAGGGCAGCGGGCATGTCTATGCGGGCAGGCCTGGCACAGTCCTGATGGCTGGCCCTGCGCTCCAGGCCTCCTGGGCAGGCGCTGCAGTGGCCACGCAGGGCTCACTTAGCAGTCCCAGTGACTCACGCTTCCTCCCAGATTCCGGGAAATGCTTTCCTCCTGTTGCTGCTGCTGCTTTTTTCTTGCTTAATGAGAAGTTCTCTGCAGACTTCCATGGCAACCTCAGGATGGGGAGGCAGGGGGAGAAGGTGGATAAATCCATTCCCAAGAGAGGCCCCAAGAATTCCCATCTCTCTCTCACACTCACACACACACACACACACACACACACTCTTGCCAGCCCTGGCCTGAGCCCCCAACCCACCATGGAGCTTTGGTCCAGGAGGGCCAGCCCCAGAAATGCTTGCTTTTATTAAAAAGGAATGGCCTCACAAAGGCACGACTGTAGGAAAGGTTGTAATTTGCCCAAATAAAACTTAATTTGATCCATGAAATAGCTGTGGTTTATTGTGTAATAGATGTGCTATGTGTTTCAATTTAATAGAAGCCAATATAATAAGGGGCCAGCTGGGGCCTCCAGAGGCCAGCCTCTTTCCCACCACGCACAGTAGGGCCACACAGCCCGCCCTGATGGCGGGACCTTCCGCCGGGAGAGGATGGAGAAGGGCTGGCCACAGACTCCTGGCCCAGACCACAGAGGCCTGTGGGAGAGACAGCCCAGGGACAGACGAGTAAGAGTGCTTGAAGACAAAAAAAAAAAAAAAAAAAGGGAAAGAAATAAAAACCACCCTTTTCCCAAAGCAAGGCAGCGAGTGTGTGAGTCTGAGGAGGGGTTGTGAAGGCTGAGTTACTTTCCTGTCCCCTGCGGGAGTGGCAGGGCCCCACCAGGAGCTGTGGGAGAAAGAAGGATGGGTCTGTCACCTGGCATGTGTAGGTGACATGTCTGTCACCTGGCATGTGCATCACCCTCTGGAGATGCCTTCAGGGATGGTCCCTGGGGAGTGGGTAGCTGGCTCGGCCCCCAGAGCCTTCGTGTGCAGGATCGGGGTGAAGGGGAGAGAGAGTCAGGGGGTAACGGGCTTACTTGGGTATGGTGGGGCCCCCAGAGATGATCCAGTCAGCACCCCCTGCCCCCAGCCCACCCTTGCAGCCCAGAGAGGGTAAATGAGCTGCATAAGCTCAAATAGCCAGGGAGCAGCTCAGCTGGCTCAAGTTCCATAAACCCTTATGACACACTGGTGCTGGGTCTGGGACGGGGACGGGTAGGGTGGGATGCCGGGCCGGTCTTACAGATGCCAGGAATGTTGACCAACTGACAGAAACCAGTAGAGAAGGGAAAGTGGGTAGAAGTAGCGGGATCTCACATTTGTCAGCCGTTCCCTGAGAGCTCGGCATTGCTCTGAGCATGTCATGTGCATTACCTCACTTAATCCTCTTGACAACCCTGTACAGTAAGGTATTGGTGGCCCCATTTTTCAAATGAGGAAATTGAGGCTGGGGTGGCTTGACCAAAATCACAGTTACCCCTGGACCCTCTGCTGCCTTCTGTGGGTGGAGACAGCATCCAATTAGCAGCACCCTCCCACCCCAATTCCCTACTCCTTTCTGGCTCCTGGGCTCTGATCCTGGGTCCAGGTTGCTCCTGATTCATTCTCCCCGGGACTGCTTCCCTAAAAAGACCTTTATTTGGCTCAGTGTGACCTTGGACAAACATCTGAGCCTCAGTTTTCTCATTTGTAAAATAGGAATAATTACACATACCCCACAAATGCCGTTCTGGAGATTAAATGAGATACCATATAAAAAGCACCTAAGCCAGGGCTTGGCGTTCAGCAGATACTCCTTAAATCCATCTATTTCAAACAATTCCCACTGAGAATACCATATGCCAGGTAAGTTTTGGAAATTAGTTTAGGAGGGAGAACCACCTAGTTTTGAATTCCAACTCTGCCATTTACTTGCTGAGTATCTGGACAGGTTATTTCACCTCCCTGAGTCTCAGTTTCACCATCTGTAAATTGGACACAACACTACCTATTTCACAGGATGATGGGATAATTAAATGAGATAATAGATGGTACATAATAGATGGTGCTCAATAAATGATAGTTATTTCGTCATCATCATCATTATTCTCTTCCTAAACTCTCTTCTATGGCATGGCCTCCAGCGTGTAGGAACAAGAAGTCTAGTGCAATGCTGCCCCATAATCTTGCTTGAGCTGTGTCCCCTCTCCCCCAAGGACGTCTTAGTCTATCTGTGAACTAGGGTTTCTGCACTGAGGCTCTGAGAACCCTCTGTATCCTGAGCACACCAGAAACAAATCACACGTGAATCCAATGACTGAAAGAATGGAAAGCAGTTACCCTGGAAGCAACTGCAGGACATGGTCTTCTGTTCTTCCAAGGAAATGTCCTCTCTTTGCCAAACCCACTGCTGGGCTGAGAAGGGCGGGTCTGTGGGGCATCCGGAGGGATAGGAGCCTTGTTCGTCAGGGTGGGGTCTCCCAGGAACAGTAGCCAGGAGGTCTTCTCTGAAAGTCAAATGAAAGGGGAGATGCACCCCATCACCTCTCTGGGAACTGTGGGCATGCTCCTCTCCTCCCCTCCTGCCCTGCCAGCTCCCAGCTGTGCCTGACAGATGGCAGCGAGGCCAGGAAGCCCAGTTAGAAAGCCATGCTGTGGCCTGGTCATCTAAAGCCACAGCGTGAGGCTTATACGAGATTGGAGCCCTTGAGACTGTGACTTACCCAAGGTCACACCAGATTGTGTGTGTGTGTGTGTATGTGTGTCCACATTTCCCATTATGTCTTGTCGAGTTCCCTTAATCTCAGGACCTTGCAGAGGTGCTACAGGGGTTAAGGGAGCCAGTTGAGCCAGTGGAAGTACACTATACAGATGTAAGGGTCATTTATTGTCATTTAATACAGTCAAACTTCAACTAAGCAGAACACTGGCAGATAGAAATGTTTAATTAAGACTTAACACCAAATCCCTTTGGTTCAACATTTATAGTGGAGAGTCTTTTTTATAATTATAATTTATAATAAAGTTTAATATAATAAAGATAATGCATGCTTATTGTAGAAAATTTGAAAAATGTGAGAAAGTATTAAAAAAAAAATGCAGAAACCACCCCTAAGTCCACAACCCAGAAATATTCACTGGTTATATTTTATATACATGTATATGCATTAATATCACAATATTGATATGTATGTACATAGTCAGTACTTTATATGTGCCAGGGACTGAATTCAGTGCTTACTGCATTATTTATGTGTATATATATGTAAATGAAGTATTTTACATATATGTAGATGTATCACCTGCTTTTTTCCATTTGGCATTATATCGTAACTTTTCCAAATAATTGAAAATATTCTAAAACATGATAATTTTTCTTTATAAAAATAACACATGCTTACGGTAGGGTAAATAATTCAGAAAAATAGAAAGTGGAAAGAAAAAACTCTCCAAGTGCACCTTGATCTCCCCTCCCATTTTCTCAGGCACAAGTGCCATCAACAATTAAACCTGATTTTCAAAGGCTGCATAACATTTTGTCACATAGATGTGCCATCATTTCTGTCATTCCTTATTTTTGGACAGTTAGGCTGTTTTAGAAATTTTGCTGCCATAAAAAATGAGTATTTCTCAGGAATGATCCCCAGAGGCAGAACTGCTGGAACAGAGGGCATAAACATTTTTAAGCCTTTTGATCCATATTGAGAAACTGATTTCCTGAAAACTGCCCCTGTTTGCAGGCCCTTCAGCATAGAAAGAGAACATTCGTCTTATTCATCTCACTTCATCTCAGCCCCATTGAGCACTATTTGTTTTTTATAGTCCTGCCAAGGTGATAAGTGAAAAATAACATCTCGCAGTTTTAACTGAGGTTTTGTTTTCTAATGAGTTTAAACATATTCTTAGTCACTTACTTTTAAACATAAACATAAACTTAGTCACTGTTTATCCTTTTGTTAATTTTCTTTTTGTGTCTGCTGCCCTTTTTTTTTTCTATTGAGGTTCTTAAATTTTTTTTCTTTTTGATTTGCAAGTGCTCTTTACATATGTGTTGTTATTTTAATTATATTTATGGGATGTTTTGATGTACAGAAGTTTCCAATTTTAAGCACACAAATATATACGTCTTTTTCTTTATTATTTCTTCCATTACTGCTGTGCTTAAAGAGACCCTTCCCATCCAGAGATCAAAATCATGAACATTTTATTCTAGCTATTTCATGGTTTCATTGTTTTCACATTTTGCAGTCTCATCCATCTGGAATTTATTCTGCTCTATAGGGTGAGGTGAAAATGGAGCTATTCACTCTCCTCCCCTCCCCCCCTCCTCTATCTCCTTGTTTTCCCCAGCACCACTCGCTAAGCAAACCTTCCTTTCTAGGGGACTCTGTGAAGTGTAGCAGCCCCAGGCGCTGGGCCGTCACCACCTGAAGACACACCCAATCCTCCAGCAATACCTTTAACGTATATACACCAGGCACCAGTGCTCTCTGTCCCCCACTGGGGACACAGAAACCACCATAGCACCGTTACCACCCTCTAGCAGCTCACAAGCTAGAGAGAAAACAGGCCAATCAACAGACAAGGACGGACATCTGGGTGCTGTGTGTCTCAGCAGGCAGGGTTTACCTGGGCCAGGTGAAGGGATGGCTGTTAAGGGATGGGTCCCAGAGGAACCAACAGTGAGCTGGAGCATTGAGAAGTGAACATATTAAAGGACACAAAAGCACCCAACAAACAGGTGACCCAAGGGGGCCTGGGTGGGAGAAGATGATTCCCACCATGCCACACATGTGTGTGTCTCCTAACACATACATTAAACACTCATAAGGTTACTACTCTAAATGATAGGAAAGGAGTTTGACAATTAAGCACTGGAGCGGGTGAAGGGTATCTAGGAAGAGGGAACAGCATAAGCAAAGGCTTGGAGTCACAAATCAGTTTGGCCTATTTAGGGACCATTGTTGGTTCAGCCTCGGGAGGGTGAGGGGACCAAGAAGGGCCTGATACATCCCATAAGGGGCTTGGACTTTGATGGGCAGCCAACAGATGGCTTTAGGCAGAGGAATGACTTGCCAAACTGCATTTTAGGAAGATACATCTGGCCGCAGTGTAGAGAGGGGAACAAAAGGAGCTCCTGGAGGCCTGTGGAGGGACCCATTATGAGGCAGCTGTGGCAATGTCACAGAAAGATTATGATGTGCCAGAGCCATGGTGGTCTGGGGCTGCCCCTTCCAGCCTGGAAGTCTGTCCTTGAACAAGTTCAGCCTGTGCCCACCTGGTCTTCAGTCACTATGAGATCCCACCCATGAGGGAGGATTCTGGGACCCCACGGCCCAGGCCCCAGACTCAGCGTGCTTGGCTTCTCTGGGGGTGAAGGTCAAGGATATAAAAACCACGGAGCCCAAAGGCAACCAGAGTCTGAAGCAAGAGCAATCTCAGTCGAACCCTAACTCTATCCCTTACCTCCCGTGGGACCTTAGGCAAATTACTGAGCTCTTCCTAGCCTCATTCTTCCATATATGTAAAATGGGACAGCCATACCTATAAACAGTGGTAGTGTGAGAGTCCAGTGTGAGTATTCCATTAGACCGTGTATGTAAGGTCCTTACCTGTGGGAGAGGCTCAGTTTATGTCAGTACAACACCACTGCCCTAAAGAAGACAAGTGTTCTAAAATGAGAGCTTAGAAAAGGGCCTGCTTAACCCAAAGGAATGTCCAGGATTTCAGGCCCAGGAAGGCAGGTGGCATCGCAGCCGACAAACTACAGCTTATAAAAGAACACTGGCCCAGTTTCTGTGTCTGACGAGCCCTTTCCACTCTGCTTTCTTTCCATCCCAGCCCTCTATCAAGCCTTTATTCTCTCCTAAGTCACGTCTCAGACCACATCAATGCTCCCATCAGTACCTCTAGTTTTCCAAACCACTTTCCTGCTCCTGAGTTCATTGGTTCCTTGCAACCACTCTGTCAAAGCAGGTCTTAGACCCATTTCACAGATGAAGAAACTGAGACCATCCCCATATGGGGAGGAGGTGTTAGTGAGCCCCTTGGCTACTCCATGCTCCCCTAGTCTTCTTAGCCTCCCAAGCATGGTGTCCAGAGCCAGGGCACAGCCTGAGAGGCATGAAATGCTATGAGCCAGGGTCTGTGAGGCACATGAAAGAATCCCAGTGCCTTGGATGAGGGAAAGCTAGTGGGCACTGGAACAAGAATCAGATAGACCCAGTAACAACCCAGCACCACCAGTTGGCTGTGTGACCTTTAGGTGATCGCTTGACCTCTCAGAGCTTTTGCTTCTCATCTATAAAACAGGCATCATCCCACAGGCTTGATGGAGAAGGTGGCAAAAATCTCTTGTTCAAAGATGATTTTCAGTGGCTCTGTGTCCCCTCTCTCCCCAGCCATGGCACATTCCAGAAGAGACTCACCTCAAAGGCCTTTGGCTTCTCCCAGTCACTTGGGAGCCCACCCCTGAAGCCTAGAAACTGTCACAGAAGGTGTTGGATGACATTGCCTGCTCCCTAGCGGGGCACCCCTGGCATCTCCAGGCTCAGAATCAGACAGAATGGGATCCCAAATATACAAACTGACAATTCCTCAATTTAAAACCTTGCGTGGCTCAAGCTGGTTCTTCTTCCCTGTGAGTCGTGGCAGGGACACCCCCTCAGCACAGCCAGGGCCTGGCAGAGATCCTGGCTGTGGGCCCGGATGGGGCCAAGTGGCCCCAAGTGTCAGACCTCAACCCCCTGGAGCCCCAGAGTGAGGAGAGCCTAGGAGCCAGCCAAGGCCTGTCACCAAGGCGCCACTCGGCTTTCTGGGGATCTGATGTGGGTTTTGACATGTATTGACATTCTATGTTGGGCAACACAAAGCAGGGGATTCTTAAAGGGTCACAATAGTTGTCGTCAGGTCCAGACACAGCAACCATCCTCCCTCCATGGGTGGACGAGGAAAGGGAAGAGGGAGCAGGGGTGGGAGTGGGGGTCACCATTGCCAAAGGGTCTGCTTCCAATACACACACTTAGAAAGCACCGATATGCTGCCCATTTTAGACAATTTAAGGAACTTGGCCAACATTCTATGGCCTATGGAGAAGATTTTTTTTCCCCTTCTCTACAAAAACTTACGAATAGATGCGTTTCTGTTGAAATGTTAAGGAAAGCACATCTTAGACTGCATGCATGTACGCAGTGTTGTTTATGTGTGTGTTTTTCTAGGCATTCCTAAAGCTCCATTTTGTTCACTGCTCAAAGATGAGAAATAGAAAGTGAAACTGTTACAAATAAACATTTCCAATTAATTTGCTGGTTCAAACAAAACTGACCTCAAAAAGCTGGCAATAAATACAGTATTTTAAAAATTCAACAAATGCTAAAGTGAATACAAGCAGGCCCTATTCTAACTGCTTTACAAATATAAACCCATTTAATTTCATCTTCTTAACTATCCTAGGAGGTGTCCATTCTAACAAATAAGGAAACTGAGGCTCAGAGACCTTAGGTAACTTACCCAAGGTCACTTAGCTGGAGGCAGAGCTGGGCCTAGAGCCCTGGGAGTTGCCTCCAAAGCTTGTGTGCTCAGCAGCCATGGAAAGTCAAGTTCAGAACTGCTGCCATTCATTAGCAGGATTGGGGGTGGGAGTGGGTAGGAACACCAGCTCTGGAACCAGAGAGATCTGGGTGGGAATCCTCCATCTGATACTTCCTAGCTGTGTGACCTTGGGCAACTTACTTAACTCCCCTGAGCCTCATCTATAAAACAGAAATAAGGATTAAATGAGATGATACAAAGTGCCTAGTACATAACAAGTCCCTCAGTAAATGATAACTGTTATGATTATTGCTAAACAAAGTAAGGGTTCTGTTACTAGCAATTGTCTCAGCTCCTCTCAGCAGATCTAATAGCAAAGTCCACCCTAAATTTTGGAGTGAGCATCAGGGGCTCTCTAGAGCCCCTGGGCTCCCCCCCAAAAGCACCATCAAGCCATCTGGTTTAGACCTTTCATTTCTGAAGGGAAGTTAAAGCCCAGTAATTGGGGTCTCTCCCAGCATCACTCAGCCAGGTCTCCCACGGTGCCCCTAGGGAGTCCAAGGAGGTCGCATTCAAAACCATCTGTGTCCTCTACTCATCACATGAGCTCCCAGTCTCACAGTCAGAAATTCTAGGCATTTCATCTATACTCCACTAGCCTCGCTGTGACCTGCGTTGAAAACAGCAAGGCTGAGAGGCTGTTCCAGCCTTTATCCCGGCTGACAGTCAGCCTAGACTGGACACCCCCTTCCCCAGCATTCTCCACCAAACCCCCGACCAGGCCAAGGTGACACACAACTTCCCCTGGGTTATCCAGGTTGCCAGAAGTCAGCAAAGGCCTCACGATCCCAGGGTGAAGAATTGTAAAACTTTGCCTCCATATGCCTTTTATTAAAAAGCATAGGGAACACAACAATGAGAATGCACTTAATGCCACAGATCTGCACACTGAAAAATGGTTACAACGACAAATTTTATGTTATGTGTATTTTACCACAATAACACCACCGACAACGAAAGCATAGGGAAGATGAAAAAGTTCTAGGGATGGATGGTGGTGACAGTTGTACAACAATGCAAATGTACTTAATGCCACTGAGTTGTACCCTTAAAAATGATTAAACTGGTCAATTTTATGCTATATATATATATATATATATATATATTTTTTTTTTTTTTTTTTTTTTTAACCACAGTTAAAAACAAACAAAACCAAAAAATGATCTGTGCCCCTACCCTTCTTGCCTCTCGACTGCTTTGCTCAGGCTGATCCTGTCTTCACAGAAGCCTTTGCAGCATCTCTGAGAGATCAGCTCTGAAAGGAGCCCCAAGTCAAGGGTTTGGCCCCCATTGGCTACTGCCTTGCTGTGTGACCCTGGTCACCACCCTGACCTCTCTGAGCCTCAGTTCTATGACAGTGACGGCACTAGATGTCCTCTAAGGGCCCTCCCAGCTTAGCTGTTCTCTGAGTCTGTGTTCTAAATCATCAAAGGAACACGCCCCCTCCCAAATCAGGAATTCTTGCTACCACATCCCCAGGAGGGTAGAATAAGACTATAGGACCTGGGGCCTGAGGCTAGGGGAAGAGATGAGGGTTCTTAGGGGCCTGTAAGGAGAAGCCAGCTGGGGTTGTCATGGAGACATGTGATACTAATAAACACACCCCCCTCTGGATGACTGCTTGTTCCTTTAGAGTTTATAAAACACACCCACATCTATTACCTCCATGACCCTTTCATTCCACAAACATCCAGGGAGCCTATCCTCTGTGCCCGGCACTGGGCTGGACCAGGGCCAGTGGGGCCAAAGGGACATAAGACATCTCTGGCTTCTAGGAGACTCCCAGGGAGGAGAGAGGGGACAGCGGCGTGGGCAGATCTTGGATTGGGCAGGAGGGAGCATGGGCAGGCTCTCTGTATCCTGAGAGCACAGGCAGTCACCAGAGAGGTCACTGTCACTCGGAGGACTGACAGATTTGACAGTGACACCCACACTGTCCGATTTGGGTGCAGACCATGACTCTGGGTGAACAGTGGGTTGGCGCGGGTGGGAGAGGGATGGAAGCCCAGCAAGAGGCCACAGCAGCTGTCAGGGGGAGGCCCTGGCGTCCCCAACGAGGGATGTCCCAGTGGGTCACTGACTCTACTCCTGCTGGGGAAACTGAGGTTCACACAGGTCAGCTGATGGCCCAAGGCAACAGCGACTTAGGAGATCTGGATTTGAGTCCTCATACCTGCTGAGAACCCAACCCAAGCTTTCTTCACCAACCTGAGCTACGTTCCAGGCCCCAAGATGATACTAGGGAGCACTTGCTGACAGCTTAATACTTGGCAGTTGTGAGTGCTTAACAGGCATTAATTCAGTTAATCCTCCTGACAACCCGTGGATGTAAACACTCTTATTGTGTTTTGGGGTTTTTTTTTTAAGATTTTTTTTTTTTTTTTTTTGATGTGGACCATTTTTAAAGTCTTTATCGACTTTGTTACAATATTGCTTCTGTTTTTTTATGTTTTGGTTTTTTGGCCGCAAGGCATGTGGGATCTTAGCTCCCTGACCAGGGATCGAACCGCACTCCCTGCTTTGGAAGGCGAAGTCTCAACCACTGGACCGCCAGGGAAGTCCCAAATACTCTTACTGTTATTCCAATGAGGCAACTCAGGCACAGAGAGGTTAAGTATATAACTTGCCTCAGATCACCTATCTGGTAAATAGCAGAGTCTAGATTAGAACAGGTAGCTGCAGCCAGAGGCAGCCGGAACAACGAAGTCCCCTGAAATGCGTGTGTGGGACGGGAGCTTCCAGGACAGGTGGCAGGGGGATGGGGGGCGTTCACAGAGGTGAACAGAGGTGTGTGCATGCCCTTCAGAGCACTGGGGGAATCTATGCCCAGACACACAGGAAGCAGCCAGACCAGGAGTCTTGAGACACGGGTGTTAGGCTCAGCTCTGCCCTGTACTTGCTGTGTGACCTTGGGCTCCTCATAGTCCTCTCTGAGCCTTGGGTTTTCTCACCTGAAGCATGAACACAAGATCTCCAGGCACCCCCTCTCTCCCAGCTGTGCTTCCCTCACTCGTAGATCCATCTCTCCACAGCCCCTACCCCCAGACATTCCCAGAGACTACACAGGGAAGGGACTGACATGGGGGTGGGCTGTGAAGCTGAGAGGAAGGAGCTATGGAGGGACTAAGGCCTCTCAAAGAACCTAGTCAATAGAAGGAAATCCATTCCCTCTCCGCCCTCACCCCAGGCCTGGGCTTGGGTTTGGGGGCAGTAAGCCCCACCCCCCTCGCTTCCCAGGGCCTGCAGGGACCAGGCTCCCACGACGCTCTCCAGAGACGGGGCCTTGTTTAGAAAGTGTCTTCCTTGGAGCCTGAGTCACTGGATCCCTGGGTGGTCTGGGGGAAACCACAGAGTTTCTGCCAGCACCACAACCGGGAAAGGGGGAGGACAGCAGGTCCTAGCGCCACTTGTGCCCTCAGCAACGCAGCCTGTTCTGTCTGGGACTTGGTTTCCCTACGTGAACTGAGGGGCTAGAACTGGCATCTCAGACCCCCACAAAGAAAGGCAGCCACCAGGCCTTCTCCCTAACACTCGAGGCCACCCAAGGACCTTAGGGAGGTCCCCAGCCTCAGGACAGGGCAGGCCTTGGAGCAAATTGCTGCAAGGTTGAGGCCCCTGGGCCCCCAGAGTTCAGCCCTTTAGGCTCACAGACCGTTCCCAAGGCGCAGGCCCACACCAGCAAAGCCAATCATAACCAGCACATGAGAGGACACCCAGCCAACATCTGAGACAGAGGTTTGTTCCTTTCCCCCCAGGGAGCTTGGGCAAATGACAGCATTTGTGTAAGCATCCATTCCTCCAACTGGAAAAGGAGAATGGCAGAGAACACCCCCACAGAGGTTCTTGTGAAGACAGGATGCATCAAAGTCACCTCACGAGTAGGAAGGACTCACAAACAGTGAGTTAGTGTCAGTTGTCACTGGCTTGAAAAGAAGACAGATACAGTGACTCCTAGCCCATCCTCACACAGCACAGCACAGCTCTGCTCACTGCGCCCCAGGAGGACCAAGGCCTGCATAGTGGGGACAGCAGAAGGAGTAGGGCCTCCCAGGAAGCTCGGGTCTGAGGGTGGCAGAGTGGAGTGAAAGGGTCTGGGCTGGCTGGCCTGGGTATGGGGACAGAATTAGCAGGGGTGGGGAAGGAGTCCACTGGCATATAACTTTGGGAAACCTAGTGAAATAGCGCAGTTCTTGGAGGATGTGGTGGCCATGATTCCCACCTCCTGGCAGTCACACTCCTGTGTGGTCCCCCCACCCCTACCCCCCAACACACTGTAGCAAGAATGGTTTGTGTGATCAACAGAATATGGCAGAAGTGATGGCAGGATGCTTTTGAGATAAGGTTAGGAAAGACAGCAGCTTCACACTTGGTCTCCCTCTTTTGGGTCAGTTGCCACGTCATGAGTAGTCCAATGGAGAGGCCTACGTGGCCAGGAACTGAGGCCTCCAGCCAACAGCCACGTGAGCGAGCTTGGAAGTGGGTCCTCCAGCCCCAGTTAAGCCTCAGATGACTACAGCCCTGGCAGACAGCTTGATTGCAGCCTCACGAGACCCTGAACCAGATCCACCCAGCTAAGCTGCTCCTGCATTCCTGAACACAGAAACTGTGTGATAATAAATGTGAGTTGTTTCAAGCTGCCAAGTTTTAGGATCATTTATTACGCAGCAATAGATAACACACAGGACTTCTCAGAGCATTTAATAGGCTAATGTAAATCTCCAAGAAAGAAGATATACA
The DNA here is from genome assembly GCF_965194825.1 of Balaenoptera physalus. NCBI lineage: Eukaryota > Metazoa > Chordata > Mammalia > Artiodactyla > Balaenopteridae > Balaenoptera > Balaenoptera physalus. The sequence goes on along the minus strand of NC_138883.1, from coordinate 111,528,231 downwards.
ATGTAACATTCCCCTAAGTTACTTGGCCAAGAAGGCCTTCTTTTTTCGAGTTTTCTCAAGAGAGGAAACTGATTTAATTGATACGGCTCTGGTTAACTTCTAACCTTGATCTGTCTCATGAGCTAGTCATTTACCCTTCCAGAACCTTAACTTTTCCCTTTTATAGAGTAGAAAGAAACCACCTGCCTTTGCATCAATCATGACTACAGTTCCAGATGGGCAGGTTCTGAGCTACTTGGTGGGGAGATGGGAGGGTAGCTTATCTAGGTCCTAAAAGGAGTTCCACCCTGGGGCTCAGGTGGCTTCTGTGAGGTGGTAGGTGGGTTCAAGACCCACCATCTCAGTCTTTCTTCCACAGGCCATTTCCCCAAAGTGGTGAGAATTAATGTTTTCTAGCTTGCAGACAGCTCAGAGATGAGAGGCATGGACCCAAGTCTTCCCCATCAGGCTGAGAGTTCCTCTAGGCCAGAGCATGAGCCTCCCCCACAGACGGGAAGAGCTTACCTAGGATGGACGGCCCGTGTACTCTCCCTCCTCCCCCTGAATCCTGTGGACACACCACAGCCATGGGTGGGAAGCAACAACAGAACCTTCTCTGGCCTTAAGAGCAAATATATGTCCTTCCTCCCTTTTCAATGTAATTCCCTCCACTCTAACCGGTAAAAGATGGAAATCAAGTTTCGGGATGCCTGATGGATCAGAAACCCACAGAAGCCCTGCATGTTCCTCTTTGTTAAAAAGAAGACAGTTTAAAAAAAAAAAAAAAAAAACTAATGCGAATACTTTATTATCAACGAGTGACTGCTATTAGCTTTTTGTCTGGGCATTAATATTTCAAAAACCATACACCAAACCCAGGCTCTTCCACCTAGCTCTGCTGTATCATTTTCTTTAAAAAAAAACAAACAACAACAACAACAACAAAAAACCATAAAGAAGAGGAAGGAGGAGAAGAAAGAAAATATATCTGTATTATAAGCCAAAGTGCGTCTTTCTTGTTTTGTCCATATACACACATTGCACCATACATAAATAATTACATTGTAAAAATGACTCCATAATTACAAGTATAATATATATTTCCATATAATATATAAAACTTTATATTAAATCTAGGTAGATGATATCTGGGGGGAGGGGTCGTCCGTGGGGGCTGTGTCTCTGGGCACGGGGCCCCCGTTGGCGGGGCGGGTGGCGGGCCGCTATCTGTGGTTGTTGAGGAGGATCTCAAGCCAGCAGGGGCAGGAGGTGATGAACTGCCGGGAGTAGCAGGGACCCCAGCCCTTGGCGAAGCTGATGCGGACGCTGTTGGGGTCGTAGGGGCCGTCGGCGGCGTCGGGCTCGGGCCCGTGCTGGAGCAGGCCGGAGCGCTCGAAGTCAAACACCTTGATGGAGTAGCCGGGGGGCACCTTGCGGACCACCAGGGCGCGGCCGCCGGGCGCGTCCAGCGTGGGGGAGTTGACGAAGATGGGGTGCTCGCCGCGGTTGTAGGCCCACACGCCGTCCGGCTCCTTGCTGAGCAGGATGCCGAAGCCGATCTTGCTGCGCGTGCGCCGCACCGACTCGCTGCGCTGCTCCAGGTTGAGCTGGCCCAGGCAGAAGCCGCTGCCCTGAGGTAGGTCGTAGAAGATGCTGACGGCCTGGTCATACACCGCGTAGAGGCGGCCCACCCGTGTCCGGTGCTCCCAGTAGGCCACGCTGCACCAGTGGCTCGGCTTGGTGGCATCCGGAGACATGCTGGCGTCTGCGGGGCAAGCACAGGGCACGCGGGTGTTATTCCAGGGCAGCGGAAGTGGCACTGCCGCCTGGCCGGTGGGGTTTGAGGGGGGTCTCTGGTGCCCAACAGACATGGGGAGCACTACTGCGGGCCAGGCCGTCCTCATATTTAACGCACAGCAGGACCTCACCGTCCACCCCACCCCCAGACACACACGAAGGCAAGGCACCTACTGTGCCAGGTGCCTGCGGGTACCCAAACACGAACCACACCCGGCTCCTGCCTATAGAGTTTTACAAGCCAGCAGGAGAGGGACACACACCCACACACCCAAGGGAGGGACTGAATGGCGAGCACCTACGTTGTTCCGGGTGCCGTGCTCTGCACTCCTCGCTCCACACGTGACTCACGGGGTCCTCCCATAACCGTGAGGAGCCACCTTCTCATTTTACAGATGAGCATCCAAGCCTTGGCAGCCGCCAGCAGCCTGCCCGAGGCCACTCAGCCGGCGAGGGGCACCACCGGGATTTGAACCCGGTCAGTCCAAGACTCAACCTGAACGGAGCGCGGTGAAGCTATCAGAGGGCATAAACCGCCCCTCAGAGGGGACTCAGGCATAGGAAGGCGTGGTGCGGTGGGCAATGTGGCCCCCAGGATCTCTTCCGGCCCAGAATCGGAATCGCGGCTGCCCGACGGCGCACAGCCTCAGCCTGGAGCGTCACGCACGGTCTCCCAGTAACCCCCACCCCCGGCCCCTCAAGTTGGCTCTCTGGGCAGGAAGTGCAGCTTTTCACCAGAACTGTAGCCGCTTCTGTGAGACGGAGAAGCAGAGGGTCTCTAAGTGCAAAAGGGAATCGCTCCTCAAGGGCTCCAGTTTGCCAGCGGCTCCTCTCCGGGCCTCAGTTTCCCCATAGGCGGCAAAGGGGTGGCCTGGATGATGGCTGGGCTCCCTCCTCACTCCAGCTTGGGGCATCTCTACGTGTCCGCATGAATTTAACAATTTTCTGAGACCAGGCCTAATACCAGGTATAGGCAAGGGACCCATCTTGAAGGGCAGCCCCCTCCTCACTGCGCTCGGGTGTGGCTGGCTTCTCAGATGCTGAAGCGTTTTGACATCTGGTCTCTCCTTCGAGCTCAGGGCTCTGACAAGCAGGTGGGCACCCGTGACTGCCCGGTGGGGTTATGTGTTTCCACACAGGCCCCTGGCTGGGGCTTTTGCAGAGGGAGAAGGTCTGCTGGAGGCCTGATGAGGACACACTGAGGCCCTTTATGGCTCGGCTTCTCCAAAAGAAACAGATCAAAGTCCAATCAAACCTGAGGGAGAAAGCACTGCCAACAACTTCATTCAGGAGCCTGGGTGAGGTCAGCTCTGTCTGCCTTCAGCCCAGCCCCGCCTAGAAGCCCCAGAGCAGCCGGGTGACGGGGCTCCTGACATTCTCTTATGTGCTGGGAGGCCCGTTTAGCAGGAAAATGTCCACCTGAGGGGCCTCCTGTGGGCTGCCTGCTCTGCTGTGGCCTGGGGCTGGGCACAGTCCCAAAGGGCATGCCCCTTGCCCTCTGCCTGACATTAAGATCCCAGCCACAGGTCCCCAGGCCAGCCCCTGAGGACGTATCATTTTGTTTCACAGTCCCCATCCAGGCCCCTCGTGGTTCTAGCTGATGGTCGGGATGGGGGAAAGAGGCCCTGCTCCCCGCCCTCAGCTGACTTGCCCCTTAGCCAGTGGGCAGAGAGACAGCTCTAGCCCGTGGTAGGTGACACAGCTGTGGGCACTAGGCCAGCCCCAGCAGGTGGACAGCTAGGAACACCCCAAGCCATTGCCCCTTTCTCCATCCATCCATCCATCCATCCATCCATCCATCCATCCAGCACGGGTCTGAGAGTTTCCAAGAGCCAGGAGAGCAGCACCATCCCAGCCTGGCCGTGGAACTCCAACACCAACCTTCTCACCGAGCAACAAGAACTCCATTAGTGCACTAGGCACAGAGAGGCGGGGAAGCAAAGAAGCTATGCCTGGAGAATGTCGGGTGACAAGACAGACAACAGGCATCCCTGAGTGCCTTCCACGAGCCAGGCGCCTTCTTCGCAACGGCCTTGGTTGCACCTGTTATCACCCCAGTTCACAGGTGTGGTAACTGAGGCCCAGGGAGGTGCCATAACCGGTCAAGGGCACACACCAGTGAGTGCTGGAGCCAGCATCAGTGCCAGGCCACACTCCCGAGGGGAGCTCTTCTCCATACTCCAGGCAGACACCCCCCAAAACCCATGCACCAAGCAAATGCCCCCCTTCTCGAAACCTCACCCCGCCTGTAACCATGACTGCTCTCGTGGTCTGTGAGTCCTAGAGGTGCTCACCCACAAGCCGGTGAGTCACTGCCCGACCCAGAAACGAAAGGTCTTCATTCCCTGAAGACTCACCCAGTCCCACTGAGTGAGGGAGTACTGCCATCCCCTCTACAGATAAGCTCAGAGAGGGCCACCCTAGTCATAAAGTGGCAGCTCTGCCCCAGGAGGGAGCCACTCTGTTGCAAAAGGCAAAGAAGTAGTTTAACAGTCAGGGAGTGGGGGTAATGGGATTGAGGGGGTGGGGTAATTGCTCCTAAAAGGCTTTCCATTCAAGGCCAAGTGGGCCTTCCCGTCCCCCTCCTCTCAGTACCTCCCACCCCAGCCGAGCCAAATGCGCCCTCACCCTCCACCCCCATCTCATCAACACCTGTGTCCCTGGCCTTGCCCCAGTCAGCGCTCCTCGCAGGGGGATGGGACCCTGTGAGTGGGGATGAACCCCACCCCCTCACCGCCCCACCCCAGAGCTGCCCTAGGGCCCAGCCTGCCCCATCCGTGGCGCTCAGGGACACTGCCTGGGCCAGGCCTCACTTTCCGCAGCCTCTTTGCTTGAGCAGACTGGGTAACAACTCATCAGGCCTGGGCTCCAGGTCTTCCAAATTCCAGGGGATGGACTGCCGCCTCTGAGAAGCCCTCTCTGACCTCTCCCTCTGTGTGCCTAGAGCCTTAAATGCAGTCCCTCCCTTGGCCTGAGCAGGTGTCTGTGCCCCTGGCTGGCCTCAACTCTCAAGGAGGAAGGGGTGGGTCTTAGTCCTTTCTGCATCTGTCCCAAGTCTGCATGTATCCCCAGGGTGCTCTTGGAACACCTGCAAGGGAAGAAGGAAGGAAATAAAACAGATCCCAAGTGTTGGCACACTGCCCTCACCCCTACCCCCGCCCCCCGGAATCCTGCCCAGCAGGTGGGGCCAATGCCCTCAGGCCCAAGGGGGTGCTGGGCAAGGACTAGGGTCTCAGGTCTGATCCTGAGAGAGCAGGCCGGCAGGTGAGCCCGTCACCATGCTTGGGGCCTCCCCATCCCCACCTAGCTCTTAGGGTCTCTGGGCTCCAGAGCTGGAGGGTTCCCCCCCACATCATCTCATCCAGGGAGCCCCGATGCTTTGGGCTTTCATAAACCAATACACTGTTTAATGGAGGAGTTGGGAATGTCATAAGGTTACCACGGTTTTACTTTGTCACATACAGACTTATTAAAAACCCCAAGACCGTCTACTATCACTAGCACAAAAGAAAGTAATTTGATACTCACAAAATAGGTAGGACCTAAATCAGAAAATTTTAAATTAACACATTTAGATTATAAGAAATTTTCTTATTTCTTTCACCATGGGCCAATGAAAACTTAGTCCTGAGGCTGGCCTGTGGGAACCATCAATTGAGTCCAATGTCCTTGTGCCTACAAGATGGCACCTCCGGGGGTATCGGGTGACTTGCCCAAGGACACACAGCAGTGGGTGGCAGAAGTGGGACCAGAACTAGAGACCCCAGATTCTAACCTAATGCTTGTCACATGATCCAAAAGGTTTCCTAGTGAGACAGACCTAAGTTCTCACCACTGACTGGATATGTGGCCATGAACAAGCCACTGAATGTCCCCAAGCCTCAGTCTCCCCATTTGTAAAACGGACTTATTCATAACTGAGCGCCTCATTTACACAGTCCGTCTTTGGATTTTCTGGCAACTCTGGCAGCAGATCAATTGGGAGCAGAAAGAAGCAGCTGTCTGTCTATCCGTCCCAGCGCTGGCCTAACCCTTCCAAGGCCAGGGCTCCTTAGGGGTGTCGCGGGTCACGACCCAGAGTCACCGGCATGGGAAGTTACAATAGGACAATGGACGGCAATGCCCTTTGCAAGCGGTAAAGCACTTAACAAATGTTAAGGTTTAGCTCCCAGCCCGGTACCTGAGATGCAAGGAGATGCTCAGTAAGCGAAGGAACGAAGGGTGAAGCAACGAATAACTGAACGCGGGGGACACAGATGAGTGCTCCTGGAGTCCTATTTACACACACACACACACACACACACACACACACACGTGTATTCCGATCTCATGCTGTGTGTTCAGAACAAGCTGACCCGCCCTCTGCGAGAAGGCAGGCACCCCCAAACCCAGGGTCACCTCCCCACTCCTCACAGACGCAGAGCCCCACCTGACCCACCACACCTCTCGTCTGCGGCCTGGGCTGCCACTCAGGCCGCGAGGGGACAGTCTCTTACAGAAGATCCTTTGCTTCTCGTGGCTCCAGGGCTGTGGTCCCGCCATCAGCCTAATTAGGAACCAGCTCCTTAATTGCAAATAAATACCGCGGAGTCAGACCCGAGTGAACAACATCAAAGATGACCGCGCTCTGACCGAAACTCCTGCTCGCTACCCCCTGCTCAAGGCCTGGCCTAGTTCCCAGCCAGACTCTGGGTCCCAGCTGGAAGGGTTCCAGGGGGAGGGGGAGAGGCGAGGCGCGGTCTGGCGCGATGTCTGGGGCAGATCTGGCGGAGCGGCACCAGGCCGGGGGTCAGGAGGCCTGGCCCTGATCAGGCAGGCCATCTCCCTTCTCCTGGCCTCAGTCTTCCCTTCTGAACAATGAGCTCTACATTTCTGTGATTTCATGCATGTTCACAGCAGCTCTACTCGTAATCACCCAAACTTGGAAAGCAGCTCAAATGTCCATCAACAGGAGGATGGATGTTATGGACTAGATGTTTGCGTGTGCCCCCCCGCCCCAAATTCACGTTGGAAATCTTAACCCCCAATGTGACAGCATTAGAAGGTAGGGTCTTTGGGAAGTGATTAGGTCATGAACGGGATTAGTGTCCTTTAAAAGAGACCCCGGAGAGCTCCCTCATTCCACCGTGTGAGGACATAGCAAGAATACAGCCATTTAGGAACCAGGAAATGGCTCTCACTAGACACCAGATCTACCGGCCCCTTGATCTTGGACTTCCAGACTCCACAACTGTGAGAAATAAATATGCATTATTTAAGCCACCAATTTATGGTACCGTTATTATAGCAGCCCAAACAGACTATGATAATGGACAGGCAAAAATAAGGCTCATCCATACAGTGGAATACGACACACCAATAAAAACGAACAAACTACTGAAACACACCACAATGTGGCTGAATCTCAGATGCAGCCGGCTGAGTGAAAGAAGCCAGACACAGAAGACGTGCTGTTTGTTTCCATTGATATGAAATTCTTGAGTAGATAAAACTAACCTACAATGACAGAAATCAGAACAGGGATTACTTCTGGGGAGTGGGGATGAGGGAACTTTCTTGGGTGCTGGAAATGTTTGATTTTTTTTTTTTTTTAATAAATTTATTTATTTATTTATTTTTGGCTGTGTTGGGTCTTCGTTGCTGTGTGTGAGGTTTCTCGAGTTGTGCTGAGTGGGGGGCTACTCTTTGTTGCGGTGCGCAGGCTTCTCATTGCGGTGGCTTCTCTTGTTGTGGAGCACGGGCTCTAGGCGCGCGGGCTTCAGTAGTTGTGGCACACAGGCTCAGTAGTTGTGGCTCATGGGCTCTAGAGCGCAGGCTCAGTAACTGTGGCGCACGGGCTTAGTTGCTCCGCGGCATGTGGGATCCTCCCAGACCAGGGCTCGAACCCGTGTCCCCTGCATTGGCAGGCGGATTCTCAACCACTGCGCCACCAGGGAAGTTCCCAATGTTTGATATCTTGATTGGTACAGTGGGAACCTGGGTGTACACACATTGTCAAAAAATCATAACCTATGCACTAGAGAGCTGTGCATTTCATTGTACGTATGGTGCCTTGAAAGAATTACAACGAAGATAGTGGAAATGTGCTGCTAGGCCAGCCCTCTGTGGCCATCCTGGAGTGGTCCCAGCAGGGCTCCCAGGTGGCCCAAGGGACAAGCCCTGTGTTTCCAGGCTGGACAGGGGCGGCCTGGCCGCCCGGTGGCACCCACATTCCTGCCACCAGAGGGTGGTGATGCCTGCGGCGGGCAGGAGGAGACTGGCCTGACAGTAGGTCCTCTCCCCTGCACTGAAGCCGGCCCCTCCGATGGCTGGCGTTCCTTCCTCTTGGCCCCTCTGCCCAGCAAGGGTGCTTCGAGCCCAACGTGTAATTCTGTCGGGGTGCTGGGGCACCAAGGGGGCCAACTGCGTCTGGGGGAGGCAGGGAGAGCTGAAATCCCAAGAAAGCCTTTAACTTCTTCGAATCAGCAGTTTTTTGTCAAAACAAAGGGCAGGAACGTTCCTGTGTGCTCCCCCGTGGGCCGCACGCTCCAAAAGCCTGAGCACACGCAATGCAGCTTGTTTTCCTTGTGATTCCCCCCTTTTCCACTGGGCCAGACCGCCTTGGACTCACCCATCCTGGGAGGCAAACCAGAGATATGCCCAGATTAAAGTCTACGATCCCTTAGACTAAGGAAGCTGGATGTGGAGGCTCAGAGCATTCGCAGGAAGCTGGACCCTGAGTCCCCCGGTCTCCAGGGCCTGGCTGGGCCACTCATGCTCCTCCGTGTTCAAAGCTTTTGCTGCTGCTGCACACCCCCTTGGGCCTTAGCAGCCTCCCTGCCTCTCCTGGGGCTGGCCCAGCCACACCTCAATGAGCGATGAAACATGGGCAGACCCCATCGAGAGCTGGGAAGGGAGACTCGGAGACTCAGAGAAGTTAAGTGACTTGCCCAGGGTTACCCAGCAAGTTGGTGCCAGAGCCAGAGAGGAGCCTAGGGCTGGCTTTTCCAATCCCCTTTGCACAGGGCCCCACTGGGGCCTCCTACCCTTCTGGAAAACTCCTTTCTTCTGTCCCATGTCATGCCTGTGGCTTTAAGTTCCCATCCAACCAGCAGCTTTTTCATCTGAGGCTCCCAGGCCTGGGAGTAATTACGTGGCCCTGCATCTGGTTAACCTAACACCCCTTTAAAAGCCTTGTCTGCCCATTAGATAAGTAGTTTTTGTTATCAAACTAAAGAGGGAAAAAGAAGTTTCCACTTAACCTTCCTTTGTCATTTTAAGCTACAGAAATGGCTTCAGGTTTTGCAACAAGTCCAGAGATACAGCATTAATTAGAAGCTCTTTTTTTTTTTTCTTTGTTAAGGGAGGGGGAGACCAGTCCTTTATCCACTGGGATCCGGCAGTAAAAGCAGAGAAGGAATGTGCACAGGGCCACGTTAATGGTCAACAGCTTAGAACAAGCCTCTCCGCTGAACGCTTTCCAAAAGCAGGGCCCAGCTGACAGGAGTTTCCTCTTATTCGCTCCCACCCGCCCCTCCCCACCCCCACCTCAGCTCCAGCACCTTTGGCCCCTGGAGGAAGCCAGGCTTCCAAGAGGAAGTTCCTAATCGGTCATTACATCACGGGCGGTCTAGCCACCGCCACTGCCTGCACGGGGTCCACCTTGGGGGCTCTTTCAGCCGCTGGTCTCTGGGGCCAAGGACTGTGCTTTGCCACCACTTTCCAGAGAGTCGACCAGCCGCTCTGCTCTGTGTGTATGTGCGCGTGTTGTGTGTGGTGGAGAATGACAGCAAGGGGAGGAGGGAGGCCAGGAAATGCGTGATCCATGTGGCCAAAATTCATGATTCTGCAGATGCAAAACCTGAGGCCCAAAGAGGGAAGGGAACTTGCCAAGGTTACAGGGAAAATTCGCAATACAGTGGCTAGGACCAGTTGGGTGTCTCCTGCACAGGGCCCGGAAGCCAAGCTGCCTGCATGTGAATCTCAGCTCTGCCACTCAATAGTGGTGAAATCTTGGGTAAGTGACTTCACCCCCTGGGCCTCAGTTTCCTAATCTGTAAAATGGGGATGCAATCAGAAGTTACTGCCTCGGGCTGCTGGGATTAATTTCAAGTGCACTGAATAATGCCTGGTTCAAAATAAGCACTCCATAAGTAACAGCTATTATTTTTCACTAGTATTATTACCACCATCTTATCTCTATATGTTATTTGTATAAATTATTTAATAGATTGACTCAGCCTGTATAGTTCATAAGGGTATTCATATTAGGTGATAATAATACCTGCAATGTGCCAATGGAATTGAGAATCAAGGGGAAATAAGAGGAGGAGTACTAGTAGTAGTAGTAATAATAACAATAAAATAAGCCAGCCAGTAGTAGTAGTAGTAATAATAGTAATGATGATGATTTACCAGCCAACATTTAATGAACCTTTACCAAATGCCAAGCAGAGTATGAAGCACTTTAAATGCAGTATCTCAACATACTGTTAATCCTCTCAGTAATTCCCATTTTAAGATGCAGCTGAGGCCTGAATGTCAGGTAGTGTGTCCACAGTCCTCAGCTAGGAAGTTGGAAAGCTGGGATTCAAGCTCACATCTATCTAGAGACAGGGGGCTTTGCATTACTCTCTCATGGTTGCAACCCATGGGCTGCAAACCTCCAGAGGCCTGCCGGGTAATGGCACAGGGGCTGTGCTGTAATAACCCACCCGTGTCCGCTCCAAGCTGGCACGTGGAGACTCTATAAAGACTGGATGTTAAAAGTGGCCCTTGGATGTGGCAATGTGGGCACCCCACCACACGCTGCCCACCTTCTGCGAAGACTGGGGGTTTTCAGAAACCATGCCATATAACAGCTATCTATGGTCCCCTATGCAGCCCTGCAAACACATACACTTTTTTGGTTTTTAAGTACAGTTTCTCCCATGCACTCCCACCACCCCTCCTCAACACAACGAGCATTTTCTAAATGCACTGCAATGACGAAGGGTGACCTTGGGAAAGGGCTGCTGACCCTGGCTGAGTAACTGGAGTGTGGGAGCTGCCAGGTGCTCTGTGCTCTGCACCAGGAAGCAGAATCACCTCCATTCTCAGAGGACAGACCCCAGGGACAGAGGCCACGCAGCAATGCAGCACGGGAACCCTGACCGACGGCCTCTGAGCCCAGCTCCTCCCTGCTGTGCCCTTCGTGCTGCCTCATCTGCTCTTCTGGGGAGTCCATGGAACCCCCGCCCTGAGGGGTTTAGAGGGATGTGAGTATAAGGATAGTCAGTGGCCGCCCAGCTGAGTCGTAACTGGCCTCCTCTAGAGAGAGGCCTGCTGGGCCCAGCAGGAAGGCCTTTCTTCTGCCCTTGGCGCCCTGACCCCAGCCTGCTCGGCCCCAGGTCTCTGGTTGAACAAAGTGGCAACCTGGGCTGAGGTGGGTAAGGTTTCCATTCATCTATCTTGTGCAGTAGTCAAACAGATCCTGAAAAGACGAACTCCTCTTGCAACCCTGACATAAAACAAGCTTTCACCTGGGTCCTAATACACACAGGCCTGCTCAGAGTCTCCTCCACAGGTAGTTTCCCTGGCACCTACCAGGACCTATGACTTCTATCAGCATCCTTCTCGCCCTGCCTCCCTGGCAAGATTGTTCCAGGTTCCCCGGGCCCAGTGGGCAGTGGCTTTTCTCCCCAGACCTCGGTGCTCTGTGGTCCAAGCTCCCTTCTTAAAAACACTCTGCAGGCAGCTCCAGCTTCTGAGAGCCACACTGAGGCCGCCATCAGATCACTCTCCATCAGAGCTGAGCATTCAGACTCTACCCCAGAAACACTGGTGTGCCGGCCTGGCCTGGCCCTATGCTCCTAAAGGAAAGCCCAACACCCTAAGCCAGAAAAGACAAGGCCCAAGGAGGCAGGGCAGGGGAACCACTCAGACTTCTAACAGGGAACCAAGTCCAGGTGGGAAAATTCTGGTTCCCTGTGCCCTGGAGGGAAGGACGGTGAAAAGCATCTGTCTGCGAGGGGAGGAGAGAGCCTGCGATAAGCGGCTTATAAAATCAGCCCCACATTTTCCAGAAGGAACCAGTTTCTGCAGCAAAAGCCTCTGAACTTTGCTCCCATTCCAGGTCTTCTTTTGTTTTATCACAAAGTCAGACTCTGAGTGTGTTTGTTTGTTTTCTTAGCCAGAGACGCCCTGGGATGGGAAAGCCTGGCTTTTCATATTGCCCCTGGAAAGATTCTAAAAACACACTGTGCACGATAATGAAGCTGGGTACCTCAGTCCCCAGGAAAGAGAATGCGGTTGTGAGAAGGGAAGGGGCCCCCCAATCCTCCCTGGCTGCGGGTCTGCCCTGCCGATGGCCGAACTCCTGAATTCACACAAGAACCAGGCCCCTGGCTGCTCTTCCGGGTTCCTGTCTTGGCGGAGTGTGGGTTTTCCCACCTTAGGCTTCAAGTGCCAAAGTTCACTGACTCAGCCCAACCTTGACTTCCCTGTTGAAGAAAATCGGCCCTTTGGGGGTTCAGATGGGGACAGCCTGGGCGTGTGTCAGAGGTGCGTTGGGGGCCGCAATCTGTGGCAGTTGGCGGTGTGCTTCAAGGAAGCCCATTTGGGGGTACTTTCCTGCCCTGCAGGCTACCAGAGCTGGGGGAATTCAGGACACCTCCATTTCTCTTCTATTTCCCAAATACAATTTGAGTTTTATTGGCAAACCTCCTGCCTTAAACTTCTACTTGGACCCAATGTAAAGCCATAAAAGCAAAGTACCTTAAAACTGCCCTCAATCAGCCTGTCTCAGCAGCTCTGCGGGGCAGGAACCTGCCCTGGTGCAGAAACATCCCAGGGGGTAATCAGGGGAGGCACCCCTGCTACTGGGATCCCTTAGTTCCCGGTGCTTTGAACACCCCACTCTGTGTGTACTTTGTCCATCCCACTCTCTCTTGATCTGGAAGATTCCCTGAGACCACAGGCAGCAGAGAGGTGAACTAGTGCAGATCTTAATAGCTGGGTTACTGTGGGCAGGTGACCACGTCTCTGAGGGCCGGGACCAGCTACAGAATTTGGGGGGCCCAGTGCAAAGTGAAAATGCAGGGCTCCTTGTTCAAAAAGTATTCAGAATTTCAGTGGCGAAAGCATAGCCTTAAACTGAGCTGAGGCCCCTTCTGAGCACAGGCCCTGAGTGGGGCACACACTGGACACCCATGAAGCCAGCATAACAACTCACTCAAAGGGGTCAAGGGCGGGGGGCAGGTTCATGACGGGCCTAACAACGGTAACTGGCACTTGATGAACATGAGTTTCCTCCTCCCTTCCCCAAAGTTTGTCAGACTCTTACTCAACCATCAAGACCCCGATGTCACCTCCTTTGAAAAGCCTTACTCAGTCCCTGGGTCTGAACTGCACGGCCCCTCCTCCATGACACTCTTTGATGCCATCATCAGGAGGGCGTGTGTCTCCACCGCACCCACCTGCAAGCTGGCTGGCCTGGCATGAGGCGTCACTCATCTCTGCCCCTCCTCCCCTGAGACCTGGCACCCTGCCACCGGACCAGAGCACTGTCAACAATGGGCGCTGAATGGAATTTCACATCCAAGAGCTGGGAGGGCACTTGGGAAATCATCGGGTTTTCCCCAGGTCTGAAAAAAATGCAGCAGCTGTACCGTTCCCATTGAACAGATGACACCACTGAGGCTCAGAAGCCAGGACACTGAGTGGGGGAGGGAGAAGCAGCATCCCTACTTGCTGATCCTCATGATGCAGCCCCACCAATGGAATGCCAGATGAGCTCGCTATGTGCCACACTTGTTTCAGTGGCTCAAAAAAAAAATCGCCTAAAGCCTACAGTTGTCTGGCAATGGGGGTGGATTTAACTTCTCAGACTTGCTAAGTCTATGAGGGTGAATGGAACACAGGGAGCATAGCTGTCAATGGAACAGCCCAAGAATAGGATGGGGAGCTGGTTTTCTTATTTGCAAAGTTCTCAAAAATAAGCCTCATCTAACACCAGCCTGGTGTCGTTTACCAACGAGCCAGTATTGTGTGACCTTTGCAAGTCAAATACACCTGCCTTATTTACATTAAAGATGCACTTTGGGATAAACACCCCCAAATTAAAGTCCCCGGGTGGGGGCATTCAAATTAAATCCTTGCATTAAATCCTTCCCTTAAAAATATCCTTTTGTAACACAAAGGTATATGACCCACACCTCTTTAGTGAACACAGGGTCCTACATACTGGATTTTCTTAAAGTGAGGGTTCCCTGGATCACACACATTTCTGGAACAAACAAGAGTGCTTTATAATAAGCAAAAAGCTAATATTGACTGGAGAGACCATTAAGCCCCAATTAAATACTAATACCTGCTGTAAAGAGCACAGTAACATGAGTTTTAAAGGTTCCCTGCAAAAATGTTGCAAGATGACCTAGGGCTTGGCAGAAGCTCACCCCTGCAAGCCGGCCTCCTGTCTGTGGTTGTGCTACTGAGTAAAACTGAAGCAGCTGAAGCTGCTCGGCACCATCCGTGCCCAAGCTCCAAGCTGCCTGGAAAGGGATGGCTTGTTTGATATGGGGCTAGAGGTGCAGAGAAGGGAGCACGCCAGGCGGTCCGTCCATCACATCAAGCCAGCGGGTGGACACAGCCCCACAGCCTTGCGCCCCATGCCTCAGCCCCAAGCCCAGGACCCGTTTCCAAAGCAGAAGGAGGCCAAGCTTGGTTCTCACAGCCCCTGTAGCCCAAGCCAAGAAGGTGGCTCTACCCCCATTGATAGTGATGGTGGAATACTGTTTCTAACTGTGGAGGGTTTTCCAATTCTCCAAGCCCATTCAAGCCCATTTTAGGTTATGGAATATAAAGCTCAGACAGGTTGGGTGACTGCCCACAGGGGGTTAACGAGGAAGGAAGATCAGGGCTCATCCACGTCTTCGGAGGCCAAAGGTGCTCCTTCCACTGTCCGCGCGGTGCCCCACCCCCGCTCACCCCCGCTCACCCCCGGCCAAGCATCTTGGGAAAATGAGTCACCAGCTCAGTAACAGTTTCTCAGAGTAATTCTTTAGTCTGTGTCTAGGTACACATGGGCACACACTGCATGACTCAAGTCAATGCAGCAATAATGTGAGCGCAATTGTCACAACTGTCAACTGTGCTTCTGTTTGGTCTCCTATTCCCAAGGCTAACTTTTCAGCCAAGAGGGGCACAAGGCTTGTTTGCCATGATCCAATTCATAATCCTTAATTGTCTTCTAGGAAAGACAAGGGGACCAGGGAGACCTATGGGCAGAACCCAACCGATGGCAATGTCCAAGTGCCTTCTAGAACTGCCTCCCCCTCCTGACAGCTGTTTGCAGCCACAGGGACCTGTGTGATAAGGGGAGGAAGGAGTGCCTTTCCTGAATCATGGGGAAGCCTGAAGGGGCTCTTGGGGAAGGGAACTGAATAATCATGTCTACCTTAGCAAGCAGCACACACCTGGCACGCATGGGGTCAGCAAACATTAGCAGAGCTTTACTAAGTAATGATCCTGCCATCGCTGGGTCGCTACTGAGGCGTCTCCCGTCAGCCTATGGGAATCCGGCTGCTATTGGCCACTGTCCGTCCACACACCCCGTCTCATTTAACCCTGAGAACAATCCTAGGAGGTGGGTAGAATCTTACAGAGGAGGAAATGGAGGTTAAGTCCCCTGCCCAAGGTCACAAAGCCAATTAGCTAGAATTTGAACCCAGGGGAGCCAGACTCCACACCCACTCTTCCTTCCATCCCTCTTTGCACAGTGTGACCCAAGGGGCACTCAATTTCTAGCCTATACTAGTTCCACCAGATAGTGCAGTCTCTCTCCCGGCCACCTCTTCCACTTGAGACCTGTACCTCCTCCGCCGCGGCTGGTGCCTGCCCCACTGCGCCCCGCCCCCGGCCCCCCGCACCTCTACTGCCTCCCTTCCCCGTGGGCACAAATGGCCCTGCAGGCCACCAGTGTCTGCTTTCCTGGAGCACATGCCCAAGTTGGGCCCACTAAAGAGGACCTGAAGTAATTCAGCCCATAAATCATGGCCATTGTGAATTTCCCTTTTCGCCACAGGCCAAGTCCAACTCTTCCTTCCCCCACTGTAGTTAACCACTCTTGGTTCACTGTATCTCTCGAGGCTGGCTCTGCCTGGCCGGGGGCCAGCACTCAATTATTAATTAATCTGGGAGGCGCAGGTTGCATTCTTGGCCACCTAACCACTTCCTCCTCGGTCAGGAACTCACAGGCCAGGCCCTTTTAGTTACATCAAGCGTCTCACAACATCCCAGCCCTATCTTGTGGCCATAGCTGCCAAGAAAGGACGCTTAAAACCAGAGTTAAAAATAACAGCAGAAAACCCAAACACCCAGAAGTCCCCTTTCCCAACTCCATCCCACAGCGCCAGCCCTACCTGTGTGCAAAAGCAAAGCGTGCCTCAGTTGCTCAGGTGTAAAATGGGACCACATCCCCTCCCATAACACGCAAGCTGCTGCGTGTGTGTGTGTGTGTGTGTGTGTGTGTGTGTGTGTGTGTGTGTGTGTGTGGGAAGGGGGTAGCTGGGGAGCCCTCCCCTCTGAGAATTCTCACTAGCCAGAAAGAGAGACACCAAAACTTAAAACGAAGCTAAGAGGCAATCCAGAGGCTGGGCAGGAGAAAGTGCTGCCGCTGACTTCACTTGCTCGCTTTATCCTCACTGGATGAAGAAAACTGATAGGCAGCTGGGTGAGCAGAGGGCAGGAGAGGCTACAGCCGAGTTCAGGTTTATTCAAGTGGTTCAGGCGACTTTGGGCGTGAGGAAGAGGATGGAAGTGTGAGCCTCTCTTTGTCTGGGTCAAGTCTTTGGGAGGTCTTTGCATGGACAAACACCCCAAGAAATGTGGGGATCAAACAGAGCAAGGTGACCAACCCTGGTGTGAAAGGTAGCCCCCCTGTGACAGTGAGGTCCAATTATGAAATCAGACCACGGCTCTCCTGAGATCAGTGCTGAAGCCTTGGGCCAAGTGGGACCATGAATTCCTGATTAGAAGTAATGCTGAAGGGTTGACGCCAATGCTACTGGGATGAACGTCAAAGGTAAGCTGCAAGACCGGTGAAAGACAAACACGATAGAGGGACACAACATTATCAGGTCATAAAAAGGGATAAACATCTGTTGTTGCTGCAAATTGCTGTCAAGTATCCTTTGGTCACCTCCTCTCCTCCATCCCCCACTGGCCCCATACACACCCCACAGTATGTCAACCTCACCCGCAGTGTCCCAGTCAAGCTCCGGGGACTCAATCCCTTAGGGTGTAGTCTAGGAAAGCTCTTTGAAATCTCATGCTTTCTACTCCATGACATGTCTGCTTCCGATCAGATAAGACAAACGATTTGTCCCCCAAGCCTTCCTATAACATTGACATTCTGGGGAGGAAGGGACACTTTCGGCTTCCCTTACCCTGAGCACTGAGGCTCTTGGTTAAAGCATGCAAGATAAATTATCACGCACATACATAAAGTACCATTCATTAGGACCCATAAATCCAGAGTTTGTAATAATTCCAAAAGCAGCTGGGTTGAAGTTAAAAAAAAAAAGTTTTGATAAACAAATGCAAAATATAAATAAGGTTCAGGAGAACTGTTTATCCTACTAGCACTGTATAAACAACTGGCATACCAATTACAAATCGCTCTTATCTGTGCACTAAAGCAGATCTCCGAATGACCTCTAACGGGAAACAT
The DNA here is from genome assembly GCF_965194825.1 of Balaenoptera physalus. Lineage (NCBI taxonomy): Eukaryota > Metazoa > Chordata > Mammalia > Artiodactyla > Balaenopteridae > Balaenoptera > Balaenoptera physalus. Next base: position 111,510,767 of record NC_138883.1, on the reverse strand, counting down.
TATCCGGTCAGCATCTCTATGGTATTCGAACATCACAAAATTTGCTTTCTAGACAGTAACCTTTCCAATCAGCCACCGTCCAATCGCCTGAATTGGTGAGTCCCTGAGTGGTCAGTGTTCCCTTTCTGTGCAACTGGAAAGGAGGCCACTTGGGCGACTGTACCTCCAGCACCCCCAGGTCCCTCAGCAGCCGTCCAGGAAGGAGAGGTAGCCCTTGGCTCCCGCAGGCCAACATGCCACCCAGTTATTTCCGTGCCCATCTGAAAGAAGCAGCGTTTCCTAGGGCATATGGCCAGGGGACCCAGCCAACTGGGGCGTTTCCACGTGAGAGAGGGTGGGGAGGGGCCCCACAGGGGCCCCACCCCATGTGGAAACCCCTCAGGCGTCAACTGCAGTAGGGGAACTCGGGATGTTTATGGCCTCCTTGGTGATGTCTAATGAGCCAGGCCCCATGTTTTCTCCCTGGGAGGAAGCGCATTTCACCTCCGGGGGCGGGCTGGGGTGTCACTGATGTTTTCTGAGAAGCAGGCAAGGTGAGGGGACCGCAGATTCAGCGCAGGGAGTCTGGGATGGCAGGAAGAGGCCCGGGCAAGGCCGGGAAGCCGTCAAGCTGAGAGGGTGTGTTGGTCCTGGCCCGGGAGGACAGACTGTGAGGCCCCAGAGAGGCGGGCAGAGGGCCAAGCTGGAAATACCGGGGGCTGCTCCAGCTCGAGGAGATGGCCCTGCCAAGTCGGGGAGGCGGCACTGTCAGGCGAAAGGCAGATTCCGGCCAGGCGGGTCCACAAGGCCACTGAGTCAGGAGCAGCCGCCTGTGTCTCTGGGCACGTGGGGGCTGGAGCTGTGCCAAGGAGACCCGGAGCCGCCAGCCTCCCCGGGTGCCCCTGTCCCGGCGCTACCCCGGAGCCCGCCCGCCTGTGGAGCCCAGAGGAAGGCAGAGCCCCTCCGAGTGGCACTGACCTCAGGCTCAGCCTCGAGGTCCGAAGATGGTCCTTCTCCCTGCACCTTCCATCTCCTAGTTCCAGAGCTGCCCAGCAGAGCCCCACTCCCACCCCGAGACCACCGCTCTGCGGCTCCTGCCCTCTGCGCATTCCAGACATCCTCTGGATCACCAAGACCCTGTGGTACCCACTGGGTGATGGAGCCCGCCTCAGAGGTGCTCCCTAGGCTAGCAGGGGCCTCTGCTATGCCCTGTGGGAAAGACTCATCTTATGTCTTGTGGGGCAGGGAAGCCAGGTGTGCTGGCGGACGCTTTTTCTCCCTCTCCCTACCAATTCCTTTGCAACCCCCTCCTTGGGCTTCACATACTGCTATCAGGTAAGACCAACAAAAATATGAAGGCTGGGACCTGCCATACGCATGCATCTGCCCCCAGATGGACGTCCCGACACAGACACCATGGGTTCTGTAGTTGACCCGCAGGTTGACCAGAAGGATCTTCACCCATATGTTTGGAATCTGGGCATCCACTTGGTTTAACCCTCTCCCTCCTCATGGCCTTTACCGTAAAACAGGCAGACCGACTCACTTACTTATAAAGACCCACTAAAGAACCACATCCTAGTAGATCACTCACGCCAGTCTGACCATCTCTACCTTCCCAAGGTGCCCCTCCTGACCGCTCCCACCCAGCCACGAGAGCTGCCCTGCCCAGGCCTGGAACATGTAGGGCCCCACCCTGAAACCCTGAAAGCAAATTCCCTGAGGGGAAAGAGTGGGAAGGATGTTTTCAAGAACCACTCATTGTGGGTTTGGGGTCCAGCCAACAGAAGTGCCACGGAGAGGCAAGAGCAGCATTTGCTTACGAGGTAGGGCTCCTCTCTCACGCTCACTGAATGCCTACTGTGTGTGAGGGTGCACCAACGCGGACTCCCTGGAAGAAGGAATAATCAATTCTGCGGCAAGGGGCGTGCTGGAGGCTGGAGGGAGGAGAGAATAACGGCGATGTCAAAGGAAATCAGAGAGGCTCTTGTTTCTGTAAACATCGCTCCTTCTGGTCAGTTCCAAGCTATTTAGTGGGCTACACACACATGTTTTTTCCCTCAAACCAAAAGAGCCCTCCCTAAGACTCCAGTCTGAGGGCAATAAAAGAAACAGCATAAACATTCTTTGCAGCTGGCCCGCAGGAGGTGAGCACTAGCCCGGGCGTGTAAACTAACTGCAAGCCTGCAGAAAAAGTCCCACTCCTTGTGAGTTCTGAGGGGCCTTCCCCTGCTCCCAATTCAAAATGGAACCTGTCACTTGGGAAATCCACCCACCGCCCTGGTGGGTCATGTGAATGTCTGAGAGTTGAGGGTGGGAGAGGCCATACCAGTCTTGGATTGGTGGAAACTCGGAAAATTACAGGGTGCTCTGGAACATACTGTCTAACAGCAAAAGCATGCTTATTTCAAAGAGACACTTGGAGGAAGTAGGGGAATCTAAAGGATTCTTGGGGAGCTGCTCATTGTCAGCGTTAGAACTTATTCAGCCCAACCTCCTCCCTTTACAGAAGAGGAAACTGAGGCTCAGAGAGCAGCAATCACTTGCTGGAGGTTAGGCAGCAGCAGAGCCGGGCCTCACAGCTAGCGCTCTTGTCTCTGAGAAATGACTTGGTTCTATCAATACCACTGGGCACAAGGAACAAATACTCCTGATGAGTCTGGCCAACATGAATTATTTTTGCAAAAGGGTCTGTTTGTTTGTTCTTGTGAGTTGCAGGGAGAGAGTCCTTCCTCGCATGGCTGTCAGAACAACTCCCCGCCTCTGCCTGAGAAGTGACCCGCCCCGGCTGGCCGGCACCACCACAGACTCTCAGGCAAAGGATGTGCGTTGCAAAAATGGGGCAAAGTTTCCTATTCTGAAGATAACATTGTAAGACACAGGAAGTCTCCGAGCAGAGCCTGAGTTTCCAGAAGGTCTCTGCACACCCATTCGCAACCACTTCCATTGTACAGGGTTCCTAGAGATTCGAGGCTGGGGGATGGGGCGGGGGGACAGTGCTGGGAAGGGGCAGCAGCTGTGACTCAGGTAAGAGTCCAGAGGGGGCTCTGCAGGCTCACTGGGCCTCCCTGCAACGCAGACCCTTCTCCGAAGGCCGGCTTCTTCAACCGAAAAACAAAAGGGTTAAAAGAGCCAGTGTTTCCCCTGCTTTGGGCCCTTATGTCCAGATTCCCAGGCCCCGCCCCTGGAGATTCTGATTCATGGGTCCTGGGTGGAGCCCAGGAATCTATGTTTTTCACAAGATTTAAGAGGCCTCTTTTCTGGCTGATATGTCACTATCCCACGAGCAGAGGGTTCAGAAGCCTGGCACAGTAGGGAGAGAGCTGGCTTCCCCGAGGGAGGGATGACAGGGGAAGGAAGGAGACCAAACCAAATTGACTTCCTAGCATTACACGGACGTGGCGGTCCCAGCGCCAGGCCGGGAGACCAGCAGGGAAGGCGACACTCTGGAGCCACCGCGGATGGCCCTGACTCAGTGCACCTGGGCGTGTCTGAGGACAGGCCCTTGGGACAGCGTGCACCTCCTCCTGGGATCCAGCATCAAGGGCCTCGGCTCAAATCCCAGCTCTGCCACTTCCTAGCTGTGTATCAGGGACGAATGGCCTTAGTCTCTCTGGGCCTTGGGTTCCCCATATGTGAAATGGGATCAAGAGCAGCCAGGACAAAGAATCGTGGGACAGGGAATGACGGTGCTAGGAACTGACATGTTCTGCCAGCTCACCATGTGCCAGGCACCTATTTCCCACAACAACCCTGGCGTGTAAATATTATTAAGTGCCCGTTTGATGGACAAGGAGGAAACTGAGGCCTCCTGACCCCTCCAAGGTCACCCACTGGTAAGGGGTGGTGCTGGGACTCACAAACAGGCAGTCCAACCTCTGCTCCCGGGGGGCGTGCAGCAGGCAAGGAGGCGCTCTCTCCACAGATGCCCCCTTCCACGCACAAGCACTGCCCAGAGCCCTGACAGGGCACAACGCTGGTCTCCTGGGGGGCCAGGGGACCAGGCACACCTCTGCCCTCGGAGCTCCAAGCCAGGGGAAGAGAGGACACGACCACCAGGAACATCGTAAATGAGGGGCAGCGAGGCAAAGAAGGTCGGGCCACCAAATCCTCCTAGGGAAGGAGGATGCTGAGTGGTACCCCGGAGGGGTGGAAGGGGTGGGGAGGACGGCCAGGCGCTTCAGGGCTGAGGGATGGCCTGGGCGAAGGCACACGGGCAGAAGTCAAGGCGAAAGCAGTCTCCTAAGGCCAGATCACAGAACACGGAAGGGCTCGTGGAGAAAAGAGAGTCTATAGGGGTTGGCTAGGGCTGAGCACCTGGGGTGTGTTGTGGGCATGGATAGCCACGGGAAGGTAGTGGGCAAGGAGGGTCACGGCCTGACTGGTTCTCCACTGTTTCATGGGCACACATCCCTACACCCCACAGACCACTAGCTCATTCAGGGTGGGGACCCCGCCTACAACTGGGTGTGATTAATACTGAGAGACAGGTGGACTTTATAAGTGGGAACTCTAGGACTACAAGAAGCACCCAATGCTGAAGATGCAGAGCTTTTTTTTACCTCATCTTGATTTGTCCAGCCCGTTTAGAGACAAGACAGACCACTCTAGTTTAAAAAATCCAAGGGGTGAACAGGGACCTGGCATGGTACAATGGGACAAGCACCTGTAAATACACAAATACACATATTGCAACATATTTGCAGTGTTGTCCATAAAATTCTCTGTCTACTGGATCTGTCAGCTTCTGAAAGCACTGTGTTTTTAAGTCCCATTCTCCTGGGGGTTTGTCAAATTCCCTTTTTATTTCTATCTGTCTTTTCATTTAGAGATTTCAAAGCTATGTTGTTAGGTATATAAAGATCCTTGATTATTCTATCTCCCTGAGATAGAATAATTTATCTTTGATCTATGTCAGGCGTCAGCAAACGCCAAATGTGGCCCGCCACTTGTTCTGGGCACTACAGTTTTACTGCAACACAATCACAGGCATTGTGTTATATGTTGTCTGTGTATGCCACAACGGCAGAGTTGAGCAGTGGGACAGAGACCGAACAGCCTGCAAAGCCGAAAATATTTATCTGGCCCTTTACGGAAAAGTCTGCCAACCCTTGATCTTTGTAAAATTTGCCTCTTTGTTCCTTCTAATGCCCTTTTGTCTGGAATTATATTACCTCATATTAATACTGCTGCACTTACTTTCTCTCTGTTTAGCACTGACTTAGTGTATCTTTCCCCACCAGTTCTCTTCAGTTTCAACCTTCCTATATGATTTTGTTTAGATGTGTCTCTCCTGAAAATCCAGCATGTAGCCGGGTTTATAAAGACAGCCTGAGAGCTTTTGTGAAGTTTACTGTCACCAGCGTTCGGACTTGCCGTCATTAAAAAATAATCTACTCTGTTTCGTTGCTGTTTTCATCCTGCTCGGCTTAAGAGTAGTTAACTGGACTTCCCTGGTGGTCCAGTGGTTAAGAATCCGCCTGCCAATGCAGGGGACACGGGTTTGATCCCTGGTCTGGGAAGATCCCACATGCCGCGGAGCAAGCAACTCAGCCCGTGCGCCACAACTACTGAGCCCGTGCTCTAGAGCCCACGAGCCACAACTACTGAGCCTGCGTGCTGTAACTACTGAAGCCCACGTGCCTAGAGCCTGTGCTCCGCAACAAGAGAAGCCACCGCAATGAGAAGCCCGCACACCGCAACGAAGAGTAGCCCCCGCTCGCCGCGACTAGAGAAAGCCCGTGCGCAGCAACGAGGACCCAGCACGGCAAAAAAAAAAAAAAAAAAAAAAAAAAAAAGAGTAGTTAACTCTCAGGAGGAAAGTAGGATGGGGAAGAAAGGGAGACTTATGCTTTACCAGTATATTTCGAATGTTATATAAAGAGACTATAACTATATTGACTGTGTGATGACATGCTACTTTGTATTTAGTAATAAAAAGGAGAGTGCTAAGGAACCAAGGGTCATGACTATAGAAGGATCCATGTAGTGAATTCTTCAGGCAACAAAAGTTCCAGTCACACTTCCCTCCCACCACCTCCACCCGCAGACATACAAAAAGACAACAACTTTATATAAACGGGGTTTGTATAATGTGGAGTAGGCTTCAAGGAGGGTCCCTGGCCCTCTCCGTCAGCTTAACCAGAAACCAGTCCCTCAGAGCCATGGGAAACTGCTCCTTGAGGTCACCCGGCCTGCCAAGGTGGCCGTCCCTCCCTCCCTGGCCCCAGCCCGGTCATCTCCACGTCTGCAGAGGGCCCGATCCCCAGTGCCCGGGCCCATCGCGTTCCGCCCGCCCTCGGCTCTGTTGTCCTGCCAGCACTTCCTTCGCAGCTCAGTGGACATTCCAGCATCCAGGGCGTGTGTGCGGAATGCAGTGATCGGGGAAGGCCCAGCCCAGCGCCCTCCAGCACTGAACCGCTCCCCCCACCCGACCCCGTGCTCCCAGCTGGCCCCACCTCCAGAATTTCCTTTAGCCCCCTCCAGCAAGCTCCAGAACACTAGAGCCAGGCGAACCCTCCAAGAGACTGGGGGCAAGGCCCTGAAAGGGGCTGGGATCAAGATGCACCAGCTCCCAACCTGGGGACTCAGGCAGAGACCCATCCTCAGGGCGCTGGACCCTACATCGGGAGCCACCAGGAGTGATGCCCCGGATTCAGACTCTGCCCCTGGCAAGTCCCATGCCAGTCTGGGCCTCTGCCTGCTCTCTCCTGACTCCATGGGAGTCCCTGTCATTAAAGAAAGGGTGGCTGGAGGAGGTCCCCCATCGAAGGGAAGGAGTGTGTCCTGCTATGTCTGACCCGGATCCTGGTACCCACAGACACCAGGTTCACTCGCATGTCACACCTCTCCTCCCGTGTCCTCCCATGGGGACCAGAGTTGGCAGTGTGTGAGGATGTTATAAAAGCATTCCCTGAACACCTGCTGGGCTTCAGGCCAGAACTTCTCACACCAACCTCCTCCATTAGATTCTGACAACAGTAGAGGAGATGAGGACTCTCACCTACACCGTACAGACGGGGAAACTGAGGCTCGGGGAGAGGAAGCAATTTACCCAGGTCACGGAAGACAGTCAAGCAGCAGAAGCCCTTCCCCACAACTCCAAGTCTCAGAACTCTTGGTGGGGTTTTTCTCCACTAGCCACAGTGCCTCAGGGAGACATGAAGCAGAACTTCCCTCCCAGCACATGAAGGTCAAGTCCAAAGCTCCTGGGGCTGGGGTGTTGGTGGTGGGTCTCTTCCTAGGGAGAAGAATCAGCCAAAATAGCCACAAGGCAAGAACCCCCTGCTCCCCACTCTCACCTCTGTCCAGAGAACCCAGCTGATGCCTCAAGTCACTATGCTCCTAACTTGCTGTGTGACTTTAGGCAAGTCACTTCCCCACTCTGAGCCTCCATTCCCTCAAAACAAGGGGGTTGGACTATAAGAAACTCTGATGTCCCTTCAGTCCAATTCCATCCATTACTAAACCTGATTGAGCCTCCTCTGGAAGAATCTGTTGTGTGTGGGACCCCTCCCCTTTATGGGTATGTGGGATGGAGGGGAGGGCAAACAAAGCAATGGAAAACAAGTATTTTCAAGGATGGGAGTAAACACCACTGCTGGCATGGCAGCGCCGGTGGAGTTGCTGAACTAGAATCCTGAAACCGTTAAAAATAGGAAAAGAAACGGTACAGTTCACATATTTTGCAAAGCTAAGTTAAATCAACATCTGCAAAAAATATCCCCGTTAAACGGAATAGCAGGATTTCATTAAGTAAATTGCAAGTTGGCAAAAATTCTGAAAGAAAGGGGAAAAGCCACGGGCTGGCCTGTAATTTAAACCTTATTTTAACTGTGACAGCATGACTGCAAAGGGCTCCATTTCCAAACGAAAGGAAAAAAATAAAATAAAGCCTAAAAAAAAAAAATTTTTTTTTTTTTTTTTTGGAAAAAAGGGCCTCCTGCACACCCAGGCATGCCCCTCCCCCTAGCTTCCAAGGACCCACAATATTTTCAGTAATTATAACATTACCTAGTTTTCCCATGGATATAACAAACGAGGGACAGAGAGAAGGGGGAGGTGTGGGGAAGAGGGAGGAAAAAGTGAGCACACAGACAAAGTCACCATTGTCACCTCTAATTAGGTTTTTTTTACCAAAATGGCTTGAAGCACAGAACTCTGGGAATCTTTTCCTTCCTCCAGGAGGCCTTTCTGTTTAACCCCACTGTGGGTTCCCCTGGCTGGGAGCCCCACGCAGAGGTGGAGGCCAAGCCCAGCCCTGCCCAGGGAGGGGGAGATTACCACCCGGACCCCACCGCGATGGCCCTGCCACTCACCCGGCCCCTCCTCACCTTGGGCAGACTCCGCCTGCCCCGAGCCTCAGTTCCTCATCCCTAAAATGGGGTGGTAACAGCAGCTGCCCTGCCCAGGCTAGTGCTGGGAGATCAGTCGTGAGCACCTTGTAAGCCACAGAGGACCCACAAAGCCCAGGGACATGCTATGGGCTCTTCCACCTGGAGCCCAGGTAGGGCCATTTCTTCAGGTAAGCAGCAGGCTGCAGTGGCAATTTCATGGCCCTGGGGCATCATCCAAGGATGACCTTAGCATAATAATATTCTCATCACAAGAGACTTGAGCCAGAAGAAATCATCTACTTGGTTCTTAACATTTGTTTTCTTATTTAGCAATGGAATACCCACTGCCCTTTTCCCCCCATATAGAATCTTACTGTTAATTCCAGGATCTAAAATAGTAAAGGTACAGCTACTCCATTCCTCATGCTTTGGAGCAGTACCTGAAAGTTTGAAAAGCACAGATCCAAGCTGTCTCCTCTCCTCTCCTGGTACAAAAAGGGGAGCTGAGGCTCAGCAACAGTCAGTGACCATGGTTTGTTATTTCACGGAGGGTGGGGCCTCTGGGAAGTGTGGCCCTGCAGACATGCTGACGAGGCCTATGAATCCATGAGGGCATGCTTGGGGCCTTCCTGTGAGCAAACAAATTTCTGACAGCTTCCCAGCCTGGTGGTGACTCCTCAACATGAAGGTCACCCTCAGAGCTGGGCCATGACCTCCACAGTCCTAAGGAGTTTTTGAAGAGTAAGGACAGTGCTGGAACCAACAGAGACAGCCCCTTTCTGAACACATTTGATTGGTTGCCGGAGTTTCCAGAAAATCCAAAGAAGGACTGAATGAATGTGCAGTCCTTATAGGCCCAGAGAGGGAAAGGGACTTGCCTAAGGTCACACAGCAGGCAAACAGCAGAGGGGGGACTCGGGACAAGAACAAAGCAGCTTATCCCTAGCTCCAAGTGAAGTCTTACCTCTTTGATGAGGTGAGACACACTGCACCCCCAAACCACAGAGCTCCCCATTCCCTCCCCTAGCTTCTCACTGCTGCTCAGAAGGCAGCCATTAGGCTCATCTTGTCCTTTGCGCCCTCTTGTCTTAAGTAGACTTTTTTTTTTTTAATGAGATCATTTTTTTTAACATGAGTTTTTTTTAATTGAAGTATAGTTGATTTACAATGTTTCAGGTGTACAGCAAAGTGACTCATATATATACACATACTCTTTTTCAGATTCTTTTCCATTATAGGTTATTACAAGATATTGAATATACTTCCCTGTGCTATACATTAGGTCATGGTTGTTTATCTGTTTTACATATAGTAGTGTGTATCTGTTAACCCCAAATTCCCAATTTATCCCTCTCCACCCCTTCACCTTTGGTAACCATAAATTGAGTCTACTGCTCTTTTGTAAATAAGTGCATTTGTATCATTAAATGGACTTTTAACCCCTGCGCTGTTACCTTAAGTTCACATGTGCCTTTTCTCTAAGCCTCAGTGAACCCACCTATAAAATGGGGATTATAATGAACTATACTCCTCCTACCCCCGATGGTTATAAGGATTATGGGAGACACTCAATTAAAATGCCCAACTCTGTGCTGAACAGCTAGTAGGCACTTACTCTGCGCAACCCTATAATGCCTAGCACAAAAGGTACCTACCTGGTAACACCATCACTGACGGACAGAAAATAAAACGGGCACATGCATTTACTGAGCTCATACCAAGTACCACCGGTTGTACTTCACACGAGGGTTTGGGTGAACTGTGTGTGTGTCTGTGCGCCAGTGGAAGATAGGGAAGAAGTGAGTATGAACCCCTGCATATTGCAAACTGCAGCCAAGTCTTCCAGCAGTGCAATGAGCCAACTCCCCAGGCAGTGTCACCTGGAGCCGGGCAAACTCTGACCTTTTTGTAAGTGTGAGTTTGAGTGTGACCCCTGCCTTGATTTAAAGAGAGCACAAGCAAGAGGCCACTCTGTATGAGTGACTGAGCGAGTCCGGAGAACACAAGAGTCAGATGGAGAGAGAGGAGGGATGAGAAATGCCCCCTTGTCTCCCAGGACCAGATAACAATATCGCCCATTCATGGAGCACTTCCTACATGCCTGTTATTAACTCAGGCCCCTGAGGTAGGGCTCCCATTATCCCCACTCTTACAGAGGAGGACAAATGAGCCCGTGACCACCCACGGTGAGCGTGGTGGGGCTGACATGTGACCCCAGAGCTTCAATCCCCAAGCACCCCACATGCTGCCTTTCAGGCCCTCTGATGGTGAAGGCAGGCAGTGCCAGGAAGCTGGGTGAGGAAGTGGAGCCTCAGCATCACCTGGCTGGGGCTCTTCCCCTCAGCAAGACGCGTCCCCACGAATCTCCAAAAGACTAACGAAACCCTTGCAGCAAGAGGAGAAAAAAATTCTAAGTTTCTTTCTCAAGTTCATGAGGCTCTTTGGGGCGGGGGGCCTGAGTTGTGTCAGGCGAGAAGCACATACTGGATCCCATTAGCCATCCTATCACGGCGGAGGGCTGCAGGGTCCACCACAGTCACTCCCCACCAGGGATCACCAGGAGGTCTGGCCCAGCCCCTAATGCAGTGTGACTCTGAGCAAGTCACTTCCCTTCTCAGAGCCTCGGCTACCCCATCTGCGCAATGAAATCTTGAGCTGAGTGACCCCTGATGTTTCACACCCACGAGGAAGGATCCTTAAAAAAGGCCACCCAGAGAGCTGGGGGGGGGGGGCAGGCATGCGGAGGCCACCGTGGCCATATTTGCTTGCCCCTGATGGAGGTCGGAGGCCTCCTGAGCGAGCTGAGGCAGGAGGAGGACAGAAGTGGAGAGATGGTGCCCGAGGGGCAGTGCTGAGGCATCTGGGAGCAGGGAGGAACCCTGGGGGCTCCTTGGAGACGCCTGACTCACAGAAGGCCCAACTGTGCCCAGATCCCGCAGCTGGGATGATACATGGGCAGGCTAGGGGATGAAACTGCTGGCACTGAGGTGGGCAGTGGCAATGCCACTCCCAGCCTGGGCACATTGTCTTACAGGACCACTCAGCCTCAGCACCTTTTGCAGATCTCAGATCCTGAAAGTGATAGGAAAGTCTGATTGGGCCTCGGGGCCTTTGTGGCAGTGACATGGGAGGCTTCGGAGAGGTGGAAGGAAGACGAGGGGCTTTAAAACCTGCTTCATGTGGCCCCAAATAAGCTACCTCCCCTCTCTGGCGCCCAATGACCTCATCTGCCAAATGAAAATAATTAAACAACCTTTCCAGGGCGGCCTGTTGTGAGAATTCAACAAGACAATACATGTAAAGCTCAGTGCATGTGGTGCATGTTTGGCAAATGCTACTGTCATCTCCCTGCACCTTCTCCCTGGAGTGTCCCTCACTGTCCCCTGCCAGGGCTAAAGGTCACCTCCTCCATGAAGCCTTCCCACACTTGCCTAGGCAACCCCCACTGGGATCCCAGAGCGATCTGTTCACATCTTTATAAAAAAGATTTCTGTATGTAATTTTTAAATTAGGTGTCTGCTTCCATCAAACTGCGAGCATTGAGGGAAGAGGCTAGAGCTGACAGAGTGATGTGACCATCTAGCCTTGGGAAAGAACTCAAAGCGCAGAGGTGATGTGACTCCCTGTAGTGACAGAGCAAGCCAAGCCAGAAGTGGCCTTGAAGCCCAGCCTTCCAGCCCGGGGCTCTCTCCCAGAAGCCCTCCGCCCCAAAATGTCTATGGTCTGTCAGAAGGCAGGGAGGGCACCTCACAGTCAAGACTTCCGACACTGCCCCTGGCCGTCCTGACCCACTAAAATCTGTGTATGGCTGAAAGATCACTGCCCTGGGGATCTCAAGACCCCAGTAAGCTTCCCAAGCCTCAGTTACTGCAGCTTGAAAATGGGCAATGCCTGTTTGCCCCTCAATGGGTTGCCTAAGGAGCAAGTGAAAAGCTGGGATGTAAGTTGCTTTTTTTAAAAAAGGCACTATTAAATGTAAGGGATATTTATTATGTTTATAAGCAACTATAATAAAACATACTTTACATAGCAGCTTCCTACAGTAGGAGTAGGAAGAAAGCATGCCAGCCATCTGAGACCTGGCTGCAGTATGGTCGTCAAGAAGTCACTGTGACTCGGGGAAGTCACTGGTGTCTCTGGGACCGTTTCCTCTTCCCAACAAAACAAAGGTTTGGGCTGGCTGACCGCCAAAGCCCCTCTGGCACTAATAACCTGCTCCATGCCCAGCACGATCAAGGTGCTGAGGATGCAGCATGCACAAATCAGGGGCTCGAGTCCCAGGGAGCCTTGAATATCTTGATGCCAAGACTTGCTCGCGACAGGTGAGTGCAGCCAGAGCACGTGGCCGGCCTATCTCCTCCCCGCTCCCAGGCTGGCTTTGTGATTTGCTTTGACCTCGACACACACCTGTCATGTCAGGAAAACGGTGTGGCCCAGGGGGCTCAGGAGTCCCGGGTTCGGTCTTAGTTCTTATGAGCCTCCGTTTCCTATTGTGAGAGAGGCAGTGACAGAACCCTTCCCGCCGGCCACCACACAGTGTGTTGGAAGGGCTGCAGAAAGGCATGTGCTAACAGCCTGTGAGGGATGTGAGTAGGAGTGACCTTTTCTTGAGTATCTTTGTGCCAGGCAGCAGGCTGAACACTGTACTTGGCTACCATTTAAGGCTCACGGTAAGTGGGCAAGGTGGGTTCAGTGGCTTCCCCAAGGCCATAGGGTTCCGACTGGCCCTGTCTTCTGATTCTGGAGTAAGATGGTCTGAGCCCTCTATGCAGAGCTACAATCACCACTGTCACCCGATCACCACCATCATCCTCCGACCCCCCGCAGAACAGAACTCAACAAGGTGTAGAGCACTTTCACCCAGAGAACCTCAAGCACAGGGCCTGTCTCAGCACTTCCTCTCCAAAGGGCAGGGGGGGCTTGTCGGGCTCTCCTTTGCTGAGAACAAATTTCGGCCGAGGGCGGGGTCTTGGGGCCCCCGGTGGTCTGACACATGGAGGGTGTCCAACAAACACTGCTGGTGTTCTGCCCACGTCCCCTCAGCCTGCACCAGTTCAGGGCATGACCCAGCTTCTAAATGCCAGCACCTGCTCTTGTCCCAGGACGTGCCTGAGAGGTTGCTGGGGCCTTACTCTGCTTGAGAGCTGGAAGCACCAGGAATGAACACCCCAGGAGTGGCGGACTGGTGCCCCGGCTCCCTCGCCCTCGGCTGGGATAACTGTGAGGTGAGCTCCACATTGTTTCCCAAAGTCCCTAGCAGGATTCTGCTCCTACCCACAGAGGTAACTGGCTTCATATAACGCTCCCTGCCCTGGCCTCCCCACCCCCTGTCCCTTCTCCACACTCCACTGCTGTTTCCTGGGTCAACCTCCTGCCCCAATAAACCATGCAATTGAATTTCTGTCTCAGGGTCTGCTCTGGGAACCCCCAAACTAAGAAAACCTTGCCTTGGCCCCAAACAAATCATAGCTACAGTAGCTGTTCCCAGGCCCAAGTTCCTAGAGAGACGGGAAGTTCTGTGGGAACCAGAGTGGGGTCTCCTCTGCTTTGTGCCCCTACAGGAGGCCCCAGGCCGAGCTGCGGGGAGGTGCCCATAAATAGAGCGAAATGAACATGAGATGGCTCATTCACTGGGGTCATCACATGGAACACTCGTCCTTGTCCAGAGAAGGCCCCAGTCTAGCTGGGAAATAAGACATAAAACAGTTTGTGAAGCTGTTCACACAAAAAGAAGAATGTGGTACCAGGGGGTTTTCCTAGGTGTCTAGATAAAGGTCATGAGTCTTACTGAGAGCTGACTTACCCAAGGTCACGTGGCTCTTCTGTCTTAGTGTGAAAACAGATTACAAGCTCCCTCAAGGGCAGGGTTGAGAGAAGCCCTCTGTGTCCCTGCCACGGCAGCTCAGAGCGTGCCCTGGACGAGGCAGGGAATCAGTAAAGGGCCACTGGTTAATCTTTACGGAAAGAACAGGCGCCCCGGCCGCAGTGAACATTTGAGGAAGTACCCGTATGTGTGTCCCATGTGTACACATTAACCTTGAATGACAGCACCCAGCCAAGTCCGGAAGATGTGCTGCAGACCCATGGCCTCCCCTCACTCTCTTGGACGCCAAACCCAATCTGTCAGCAGGCCCTGGCCGGTTCTGCTGTCCCGGCATCTCAGAACCACTGTCCACACACACAGACTGGACTCCAGGACTCGGCCTGGGGCCAGGCCTCCTGGGGCAGGTATCAGCCCAGCCCACCTCCCACAATTAAAATCGTGAAGTCTCTAGACCCAAGAGGATTGAGTGAGGCAGCGTTCAGCAGGCCTGGTCCCAAGAGGTGCCCAGTGGTCACTGCGTCCCTGTCCTCTGGTTTCCTAGACCCGGAAGGGCCCTCAGGAGCTTCTATTCCAGGAATTTTTAACCAGGAAGGCACGAAGTGAGCAGCTGGGGAGCCCGCTGAATCAGACTGGCCATCAGGCATGTGTACTGTGACAAAGACCTCCAATCAGAGGCTCTAATCCAAGCCCCTCATTAAACAGAGGGGAAACTGAGTCTCCAGGAGGGGCGGTGACTGACCCAGGGCTCCAAAGCTAAGACCAAGTCCCGGCAAGTAAAGCTTTTGGAAAAGCACATCCCACACAGGCCTCTCCCTATAGCTTTGCAAGGAAACTCTTGTCCTGTCTCCTTTTCCCGATGATCTTGGGCAAGAGTGAGTTAGGGTGCAGCAGGGAAGCGGAAAAACCTGGGGAGGGGGTGGGAGCGTGACCCCTCCCCCAAGGAGCCTTGCCATCTAATGAAGCAAAGAGAAAGATTCAGGTGGCAGTTCAAACGCTTGCGTTTTAAAGATGAAAGTATGCGATTCAATTAAATGTTTAAGTAGTGTTTTCTCATACTAAATCACTGAATCGTTGGTGCATTCCTTGAATTTCTCAGGGCACTGTTCATTTTTATTTATTGTTGTAACCCAATGCCCTTAGCTGCGTGAATGGTGCTATTCGAAGGAAACTTGTTTTGCAACGGGGAAAGTTGTCCCAGGTCTCTTAAAAGGTTCATTATGTGCCTGGTAACTCCGTTCTATTAATAATCCCGGACTGTATAGGCAGGGCTTACTTTCCATTTAGCATTATATTTTCCATAATTCTGTAAACAGCTCCTCCACACAAACCCTTTTGATATTCAATTCCTCCCTGTTTTTTTCCCTAACCACTCTTCTCTCTGGGCCTACTCCTTATGAAAAGAAAAAAAAAAAAAAAAGATGGAAAGAAAGAAATCACCAAGCACACATATTTTTTCAATTAGGCCATGCTTGGTGCCAAAATATATGGATCCCACTAATAGCCATAAGTAATCTTAAGGTCTTTTCCCCAAATATTTTGATTATTTTACAAATCCCCCAAGGAATGTGCTCTTAGGGTGATTTATGGAGCCCAGGCAGGATTCATGATTCAGGCAGGGGGCGGCTGGCTGCAGCGGGGCAAGTTAGGATACGGGGGCGGCTGTGTGTGCCCCCCGCCAAAACACCGCCTTGTGGGAGGGGAGAGGTGGGGGGACCAAGGGGCTCTCAGGGGGAAACTTCAGGCCATCTCTGCAGGGGTGAGAAGGGTGAGTTGGTGGCTCCTACACGGGACAGGTGGCTGCGATCTGCCCCCTGGGGAAATGGTGGCTGGAGCAGAAGTGGCCTCCACAGACATCCCCCACGTCTGGTGATCCCCAGGTCACCTGTGTTTGCCGTGCATTCTCAGGTGGGGTGTTTTGTTCAACCTCTATCAAATTTACGCTGCTCACTTTTCAACTTTCACTAAGTATACATGACTACGGGGGAAAACCATGGTGGCAAGGGAAAGCTAATCTGGAATTAAGAACTACGGTATCTGAATAATCTTCAGGTGAAGAAGCCATGCTGGCGGACAGATGAGGAGGTACCATTGGCCCAGTGGGCTCTGTCAACAGCATCTCCAGCCCCCGACCATGAAACCTCTCTACTCCCAAGGGACAGCCAAGAAGATGGGGCCAGGGACCCTCAAAGACCAGCTAGGATGGGCAGGCTGGGTTCCCCACGGGGGCGCTGAGGAGTCTGGCCAGAACTTCCCACTGACCAAACGGGCCCAAATCAAGGACGAGCTTGTTAGCAGGGGCAGATGAGGCTCTCAAGTGAAGGGCAGGTATGGTGGCAAGGGTCAGGCCTTGGCAGCCAGAAGCGCAGGGCCCATCCACACCCTGACAGCAAACTGTGCAACTCCTGCCAAGCCTCAGTCTCCCCACCTGCCACGTGGAGCTAAGAAGTTCTATCTTCCTGGCTGGATCCTCTCGTGCAAGATCTACTGGATCAATTGGGTTGTTCTTTGTAAGTGGAAAATCAGGCCAGAAGGAATTTTGTATTAGGCCTGTTATACAAATAACTGACATAATAAACATCCAACTGCACAGCATTCCCCGAAAGTAGCTTAAATACCCCTTTCCCTTCCTTACGCATTAAAACGAAATTAACCCTACAAAGCCAACGTCTTTGCATTCTGAGATCATCCTCCCAACTCTGGAGAATTCAGTTCTTCACACTGAAGTCTGACTCCAAAGTCCCATGAAGCCACACTGGGGGGACTTGCTGGATTCACTAGCGGGTCATCGTAACCGTTCACATCTGGAAGTGAGCCCTCTCTGCACCGCCTCCGTCAGCTACCGTCAAACTGAACCTCGTCCTTGACTGGCCACCTGAGCAGTTTAATTATCACGCCCACCAAGGGCATGAAATCAGCCACAGCCAGAAGTGGCCGAGCCTCAGTTTGACAAAACTCAAGACATAAAAGCCTGGCAGTCGCTGTCTCAGCCTCCCACACAGCCAGAGGGTGTCCCCAAATGACGTTTTCCCTGAACGAGCGGATGACTTTTCATAAGCAGGTACGCGCAGATCCCAACCCCCAGCCACCCACCGCCAACACCAGGAACCCCCCACCCCAGCACAAGTCCAGAGAGGAACTTGGAGCCTCTGTGTCAGCAGCAGGAACAATAGGCTGAAGTCAGGGTCCTTGAGGATGTGGAACAAAGAGCTGGCTCGCCGGGAAGGGAGACCTTTAACTTCCAGAAATCACACACGTCCCATCCCACACGTTGTCCCACGACCAGGAGAGAGCCCCAGGGTCATGTGGCCTTTGGAAGATCCCAGGTTTGTTGGGGCCAGAAAACCCCCAGGCTTGCAAACACATAATAGGACAAGAGTCATCACAGTTGCACAGCTGCTGAGGTCCCTGTCTCTCCTGCATGTGCCCTGAAACCTTCACCTGTCTGAGGCCCCAGAGGGTGTGGGCAGAGGCTGGCGAGACCGGTGCCAGCCTGCCCTATCTCCCCCCACCTCCAGCACCTCCAGCTGATTCACCGGGAGCCTCGGCCTCTTATCAGGGCCCGCCAGCCAGGCACCAGCACACATCCCCACTGGCTGCACCTTCCGCCTGGAGCACGCCTTTGTCTCTGGCTCCAAACTGGCTGCAGGAAGTGGGGCGCAAGGGAGGGGCAGGGGTGCCACAAGGCCCCGGAGGCACTGCAAGGGGCCTCCCCACCTGATGTCACATGATCCTCACCTAGAGACAGAGAAGCAGAGGTGGAAAAGAACTCAAGAGACCATCCACTCACGCTGTGTATGAGCAAGCTGAGGTCCAGAGAGGGAATGAGACTTGTCCAACGTCACACAGCAAGCTGGAGGCAGAGGCTGGGCTGGAGTCCCAGCTTTCCCAGCCTGACTCCCTGTCCTGTGCTAGGCCGCTGACAGGCCGTGTGCCCTGAGCAAGGGGCTTCGCTTTTCTTAGTGTCCTCACCAACAAAATGGATTCAGCACTCAGACCTTGAAGATTCAAGTCCAAGATGGGAAAGTGTTTTGCCAAAATAAAAGTGCCCTCCTGGAGTAGGAAGCCCTTCTCTTAGCCTGAGTAAAGGGGAAGTTTAGGGAAAGGAGTGGAGGGGAACAGAACAGGAGGGAAAAGGGAGTCACCAAAAGCTATTTTATTGCGGGGGCCCAGGAAGGGAGATGAGAGGTGGGGAGGGGATGGGGGAGTCAAGTTGAGGGGCAGAGGGCATGCCAGCCTGGGTGCTGCAAGAGGGGCCTCCTGGGTCAGTGGTGGGGCTGGACGGCCTGGGACTGGAGCTCCGGACTTGAAAAGCAGGATGTTTGGCTGGGGCCTCTCCTCTCCAAATAAACAATCCACAACCTTATTCAAAACAGAGGGGCACACTGGGGAAGGGCCTGGTCACCTTATTTCCATATCCCCTCCCCAGGGGCGTGCCACCAGCTACCTCGAGGGCCCTGCGGACCGGTGGGGTGGGAGGCAGCAGCAGGGACCAGGGTTGGGCAGCAGCTGCCATCCATCCAGAGGTTACCTGGGGACCCCCCATCTTGCTGGACGTGTGGGGCAAGAGTCTTGCCAACTGACACCCTCCTCGCCCCCATCCTGACCACGGGCACCCAGATTCCTGGCCTGAGAGCCAGAAGGGGGCCCGGAGAACAGTCTAGTCCCTTAAGAAACTGAGGCTCAGTCAGTGAGGCAACAGCCCCCAGTCACACAGGATTGGGGAAATGAAACTGGCACCCAGACTCCCTGTCCGGCACTTTCCAGCACCTACGAGAGGGGTGGGGGATGGACGGCTCATCCGTTTTCTTGTGGCGATCTGGACCAATCCTCCACCATGTTCTTGGATTCGCTTGTCCCCTGGAGCCTTGGTTCACCCCGCCGGTGTTTATAGAGAAGGGGCATGGTTCTAGGCTCGGGGTGTAGCCAGCTGTGAACAAGACTCAAACTCTACTTCAAAGAGCTCATATCAGCTTCCGCTGGTAACAAGCTGCTTTTTGTTATTCAACAAACATTCACCGTAGGTCTAGTCCACGTGAGCCCCGAACCAGACGCCAAGGGCGGCCAAGGTACTGTGGCCCCGCCCTTAGCCTGAACTTGTCACACGCCCTGTGCTCACGCTCCTGTGGCCTTTCAGGTGGTCATCATCTTCCCCATCCAGGTGGATGGGAAGCCACCTGAGACATGGACCAGGTCTCGGCTCTCTTCTCTGCTCCCAAATGGCCCGGCCAGAGGCAGGCCACAGAGCATCCACTCAAAAACTGGGAGTGGACTATTTACCAAATGCCTCCCTTCCTCTGGCAGGAAGTCGCTCCCAGCACGGTGGTTTTTTTTTTTTTTTTTTTCAACTCTTTCTGGGCTCGTGGTTTGGAAATAGCAAAGGGTTGTGAGTTACAAGATCCGGGCCCTCTCCTCCACCGCTGCTGGGAGAGAAAACGGATACAGCCTTTCCGGAGAGCACTCTGACCTTAAATGTGCATGGCCTTTGACCTAGCAGTCCCACTTCTAGGAATTTATCCTAAGGAAATACCCAGTGATGCGCACAAAGACGTATGTACAAGGACGCTTACCAGGAGGCAATGTTCCTGAAATTAAAAAAAAAAAAAAATCACTGCAACAACCTAAATGTCCAGGCCCCGGGAGATTGGTAAGTAAATATGGCACATCCATGAAACGGAATGCTAAGCAGACATTAAAAAGCACACTGAATATATGCTGAATTAAGCAACTGTTCTCAATATTGCTAAGAGCAAAACAGAGCACTACAAACAGCTATATATACTTTTAATAACTCCCTTCTTTTCATTTGGCAGTATGTATATATCTATATATTCAGCAGATTTCTACTTCCCATTTTTTGCTAAGACAGAGGATGACGTGAAAAATAATATTCCAAGCTAGTTAAATAATAATAATAATTTCCTTTCAGGGTGGTAGAGTTAAGGGTAATTTGTTTTTCCTTAGTGCTTTTCTTGTTTTCTAAATGTTCTGCGTTAATCATGTATTACTTTAAAAAAGGAAGAAAGAGGAAATGCTATTGGGGTGGGGCTTGGGCCATCTAATGTCTGTAGGAGCCTCCTCTGCCCATCTAACAAGGACATCAGTGACATTGATAGCTAGAAAGACAATACCTGCACAGGTGTCGTACATCCTCCCCATTCCACACTCACAAAAGCCCTTTCAGGTAGATACCCACTTTACAGATGCAGAAACTGACTCCATGCCAGCCCAGAGGCCTCTGCTCACCAAGCCCCACCGCCAGCCACCCCAAGAGAACGCAGCCCACGTCAACCTTGTGGGAGTGGCTGGGAGTGGGGGGTTGGGTGGGAAGCTGGGAAAAACCTGCGCCACCACAGAGCCACCAACGCTTCTAAGAAAGCAAACTCTCAGCTGCTACATTCCCACTGCACACCGCAGGGGACTCTCAGAATCCCACAGGAATAGGCCCTGCAGGGTCTCTATAGCTGGTGGGTGCATCCATCCATTCGCTCAGCCTTCTCTGGGCAGCTGCCACAGCCAAGGCAGGAGTGACTCACGGAAGGGCAGGGCACGGTTAGGTCCCGATGTGGAAACTGAGGCCCACAGAAGGAAAAGTCACACAGTCAGGGTGTGGCCTACCACATGCTGACCGTGGAGGGGCACCCGCTCTGGAATGCAGGACTTCCAAGTGTGGGGGCTCCAGGGAAAAGAATTTCAGCGCGGAGGACTCGGGCAAGAACTCAGTAAACGCACCCCCCCCAAGGCCAGAAGCAGAGCCAGGTCTCAGGCCAGAGCCGAGCGGGCAGCCCAGAGGAAAGGCCATGTCCACCGACCCACTGGGCTTCCTTAAGTAAGGCTGGGGCTCCGGAAGGGGCACCAACGGTGGACAGGGTCAGAAATGCCAGGCACGACCTGAGAACCACCAGCTGCATCAAGGAGGGGGCACAGAGCCCAGCAGTCACTCCTTCCCCCGGGGGAAGGGTCAACCAGCAAGAGCATCGTGGCCGAGTCCCATTCTTGGGACTAACAATTACTGCCCAAAGGGCTGGCTGGACACCCCGTGGGGCGCCGAGACCACAGACGTTGGGGCTGCAGAGGACCCTGTGCAGGATTCTTTCCGGTCTGACTGCCCCACACAGAGTTCACAGGGCAAAGGCATCCACCATCTCCCCACCTGGACCCAAAGGAACCAGAAGGCCAGAGGAGATGGAGATTTTTTTTTTTTATTATTGTTATTTTTTAAATACGAATTATTTCCAGCCGGAAGGCAGAGGGGTGAGGGCCATTGGAGGCCTCCGGCCGCCGGCACCCAGCCAGCCTTGTAAATGTCTGGCAGCTGGAGGGAGACTCAGCTCATTGCTATCAAAATGAGCTCGTTACTGCTAATTTCCCTGGCTCACCAACGGATGTATCCAGTGTGTTCCTGAATCTCCAAAGACGTTTCCTAAGCCACCCTCAGGGGATCTGCCAAGAGTCATGGAGTGTAGGCGGAATTTCAGGGTGGCCTCAGTTTCCCCAACCAAAGTGTGGGCAGAAGAAAAGGGAACAAAGGTAGTTCATTCAACTGTAGCCGAGTCAACCACAGTCGAGGTCAACCACTCCCCGCTGGGCTGCTCACTCCTGCGGGTTCGTGGGGAGACGGCAGGACAGTACAACCTCAAGGTGTCACTCAAAACAACCCCACCACTTATCAAGCCCCCAGCAGGCCCCCAGACAATACCAGGCACCTGGCGTATGTGATCTCTTTCCATTTACACAACAAGGCAAACAGGACCTTATTACCACTCGCGTTTACAGATGAAGAAACCAAGACTCAGAGAGGTTAAGGAACTTGCCCCAAAGTACACAGCTAGTGAATACTAAGGCCTCCTCTAAAGCCAGTACTTTGTGAAGCAAGCAAGAAAAGAGACCAAGGGACTTCCCTGGTGGTCCAGTGGTTAAAACTCTGCGCTTCCACTGCAGGGGGCACAGGTTCGATCCCCGGTCAGGGAACTAAGATCCCACGTGCTGCGCGGTGCATCCAAAAAAAAAAAAAAAAGAGGGCAGACGTGGCAGGGGCGATGGCCACCCTGTAAGCACACACAATCTAGGCAGGATGTGCAAAGTATCCTCCTTCCTGGGAGTTGACAGGGGAGGGCAAACACCCATTGGCCACCCCAAGCTGGGGTGGCCTGAGAAGGCTTCCATGAAGGTGACCTGGGAGAGCCACGCTATTCGTGCTCAGGGCTGCCGAAGCTCAAAGGAGGGGGTTGGGTGGTCAGCACCACCCACTCGGAGTGTCCACCTCCCCGGGGCCAGGCTCAGGCAGGAAGCAACACAGCCCAGAGGAGCGGTGGGCTAAGGAGCAAGAGCCCTCCACACGCGTGGGGCTCATCTTACCACCTGGGAGGCCAGGTGTCCAGCTTACGATCGAGTGAATCAGCCCTGGGAGATCCATAGGCTGGAATAGAAAGCAGCCATCAAAAACAATGTTTACGAAAAGTATTAACCACCGCAGGGAAATATTTACTAATGCTGAAGAGGGAAAGGCAGGATACAAAGTTGTATTTTTTTAACAGAAAAACAATTTAAACAGAATAAGCCAAAATGTTCCCAGTGGTTATCTCTGGCGGGGGAGGATTACCTCTTTGCGCTTTTCACATTTTCCATTAATGAGCCATATGCTTCTTTGAAAAACAAAAGCAAATGGGTGTGTTTTAAGTGAACCCAAACAACACCACTGCTGACCCCCAACCTCCTGTCCCCCATCCCTCTGTGCAGAGGATGAGGGAGCTGCTCTGGGAGACAGACAGGCCTGGCTGAGGCTCTCTCCTCCTGGAGGCCCTGGGAGTGAGAATCCGAGCCCTGGGAAGATGGACACATCATGCCGCATGTTCCCCGGCCACCTCTAGTGTCCGGAAGGCTGCCGGGTTGAGCAATCCACACTGGGGTTCTGTGTGCAGCTAGGCGAGGGCCTCAGCTCCCCCCACAGGTGATACAGGACCAAGAGAGAGATGCCTGCGAGTGCAATGCATGGACTCAAAGATGCTGCATAAATAGTCCCGGCGTGCACTGTCCACGAGCTTCCTCAAACAAGTGGGTGCCCCACAAGCTGCTCAAGTGCCTGGGCTACTCCTTCTATATCTCAGCCCCTCCACCTGAACCTGTTCCCTGGTCCCAAACGGAGCCAGCACCCTCACCCCACCCTACCCCTTGGAGGGGAAAATGGCAGAACTGCTCCCTGGAGAAAGCAGGGTTGTTCACAAACATTTGGAAGCCTTGGGTGGGGGGAGTGTGCAACACTGGAAAAGTGGTTCTAAAATGACATTAGGTAAGAAGGGCAGAAAGGAAAATGTTCTCTTCTTTGCCACTGCACCGAGACGGCGTGAAAATATACCCGGGAGACAAGACACTGAAGGACAGAGGGGAAACAGAGCATGGCCATTGTGTGAGGGTGACTTTTTTTTCTATTTCTGAACTTCCTGGATTATCGTGAGGCTCGTTTTCATGCACCGCCACCCCCAATTTTCATGGGGATGACATGAACAGATATATTTATGAGTGGTTCGTATGCACCATCACCCAGTGTCCCATTCGGAGCCTGAGACCAGCAATGTCCGCCCTGCCACACACGTTCGTTCATCTGTGCCCTCACCACTCTCTTTTGCCCACCTCCCTTGGATCCTTGGTTCTATCTGTCCCACAAGAAAGAGCGCCCTAAGGGCCAGTGGCTGTTTTATTTATATGTGTCCCCAGCCAGTGATGTGAAAATAGCCTCTCAGTGTGTATTTTCAACAGAATTTAACACATGGCTTTAAAAAAACATTCTCCTTTTGCGAGACAAAGGGATGGGGATGGTAGCATAACAATGTGAATGTATTTGATGCCACTGAATGGGACACTTAAAAATGGTTAAAATGGTAAATTTTCTATTCTGTGTATTTTGCAACAATTTCTTTGTTTAAGCCATTCTTTTAATGCCAGAAGAGCAAGTGCCTTAGGGCTCCCTCTCCTAAGTGGGGTCCTGGCTCCCCCTCCACCTCCCCAGCTCCTCAGCCCCCTTTGGGGCCACGGCCCATCTCAAAAGTGGGGAGGCTGCGCTCCTCACTTCCGTGTTTATCCAGAGTGGAGTTCTGGGAAGCGAAGGCTCAGCCCAGGCTGGCTGGGGCCTGGCTCCAAGGCTCCAGGTTTGCCATAGGGGCCTTTTTCCACCTACCCAGGTCCAGAGCTGGCACTGAGCAACTTCCTGGCTTGCTTGCATTTTTTTTTTTTCCTCCTTCAGGTCATTTAAACCTGTTTACCTTTGGGCTACGTGGGGCCCAGGCTCCAGGCAACCAAACTTAGGTACCAGCCAAGAAGAGAAGGGGCAGGAAAGGGGGACCCTCCAAGGGGACAACGAGGTAAGGAAGAAAGATGGAACCCCACTCCCTCTACAAAATCCTTCCTTCTCCCTTCAATTCAATACCCATTTACCAAGTTCCTCCCCATGCCAGGCACACCCTCGGACATGGAGAAGTACCGAGCTAGCAGTGAAAGGGACCAGAAGACCCCTCACTCATCCCTGCTAAGACGTGAACTGCTATCACTGAGTCTGTGCCATGAGTCGATGAAGGATGGGATGACCAGTTCTGCCATGGTGGCCAGGGCAGGCTCCAGAGAGGAAGTGACATGAGTTGGACCTTTGCAAGGAATCGGAGGAGCTGGCCAGGTGGACAAAAACAGCCTGGCAGTGCATTCCAAGTGGAGGGAGCAGCAAAGGCTTGGAGGCTGTGAAAGAGCCTAGCATGCTGGTAGTTTGGGGTAGGGCCTGTGTGCCAGGCTGAACTTCCGCCTGCAGGTGGCAGGGAGCCGTGGGAGGATGCTGAATTGGGGAGGTGATGAATGGGAGCCCAGGCTCCCTGCCTCACCCCAGTACATTCCTGCGCCCCAGCCAGGGCAGGGACCCTGGGTACTTTCCAGGTACCAGACCAAGGTTCCCTCTTGGTCTCGTGTATTCCTTTCCACATTCGTGAATGATGAAAGCGGTGTGGCCCAGGCGTCAATATTTTTCAAAGCTGCCCTGATTGATTCTAACCAGGCTCTGCTGTCAGGCAAGACCTTTCTGAGGCCCTAGCAAGATACTGCCTCCAAAAACATTTTGTTAGTGCTGTACCCATCCAGGATGAAAAATGTAAGCTTTGGTGTCTGCCCCACTTGAGTATGAATCTTAGCTCTACCACTTACAAGATATGTGCCTAGGTAGGGTTGTCAGGTAAAATAACAATACAAGGTACCCACTTAAAATCTGAATTTCAGATAAACCACGAATAACGTTTAGTATAAGTATGTCCCAAATCAACTCCTCCATTTGCACCAGGCAAATAACCCAGGTGAAAGAAAACGGTGATATGCTTAGCATAAACCCAGCACTCGCTGGGTGAAAGTTACCCTTTTCTTCCTTTCTTCTCAGAACCTTGTCTCAGTAGAGATCCTTTTCCCATTATGAAAAATTTCAAGCATACAACAAAAGTAGAAAGAATAGTAACAATAAACTCCTATATACCCATGGAGTGGATGGTGTTACATGACCCTCCCAGGTCCCCTTTGTCCCCGGCTACTGGGAGGTTTGGGCTGCTAATGGTTCACAGGTGCCCCTTACTGGGAGAATTGTCCTGGTCAGGCGATTATAGGCCCCCCTCCCAGTGTGTGTGCGTGCGTGCACGCCCACCCACAGCCAATGAGTAACTGACACGGAAACAAAAGGCTGACCCCTTGCCTCAGGTGTGACCAACTCTGGGGTGCAGTTCCCGCTCCAGAGCTCCCCGTGGACCAGGGTGAGGCTGGACTCCAGCTAAGCCCACATCCTTGTTGCCCCATTTTGCTTCCCTCACTCCCTTCTCCCGAGAACAAGCCCCCCAATAAGCTGCATGTGTCCAAATCCCCATCTCAGGCTCTGTTTCTCAGACCCCCCCCAACCTAAGCTAACTCTCACTCAGATTCAACAATTATTAAGTTGCTACATTTAGCCCCTTTTACTTATTTGCTTGTTTGTTTTGGCTAAAGTACCTCCTATCATTTCCCCCTATATCCTTCATTATGCATCTCTAAAAAAATGTGAGCAGTTAAGGTTCTGACTTCCTCCCCTGATTTCCCTCCCAAAGGGGAAGGCCCTTGTGGGGGAAAGAGTCATAACTCCCAGCAGTGCCAAGGGACAGAGACCAGAGGCCAACCAGGCGGGCACCAGGCCATCTACTCTGGCTCCAGCCCAGCCCTGGACTATGGCGTGGATTTGGTGGCCAGCAGACCATGGTCACCCCAGGTCCCACCTCTTTTGTGTGGATCAAGAGCTCTGGGACAGTGTCCCAGCATCCTCTTGGGGATGCTGCCAGGGTTTAAGCATCTCTCTATTCTTAAAGAAGGGGATGGCATGGAAAGGCCAACCCAGCCATGGCCATCTGCTGGCCAAAGCCCCTACCTGCCCTTCTGCCTCGACCCTGGGCAGTCCCACTAACCGGGAGGCACAGCGGCAAGGGTCCACACTCTGCCATGCCAAGGAGTCTGCTGTGCAGGAGGCAGCACGGATGGGGGGAAAGGCACACCAGGGTTTGTTTTTTTTTTTTAACTGTGGTAAAATACACTTAATAAAAGTTAACCATTTTAACCATTTTTAAACATACAATTCAGTGGCATTAAGTACACTCACAATGCTGTGCAGCCAACACCACTATCTAGTTCTAGATCTTCTCCATCACCCCAACGGAAACCTTGTGCCCATTAGCAGCCCCTCGCCTCACACCAGCTTCTGAGTTCAGAGAAAACTTGGGTTCGAGTCACAGCTCCTTCACTCGCTCCCTGTGTGACCCGGGCAGGTAAGTTCTGAAACCTCTCTGAGCCTCAGTTTCTTCATCTGTAAAAATGGGACGAGAATGCAAGAGAGGTGCCATGAAAATCAAAGCTGATGGGGATAAGGTGCTGATCTGCTCCCAGCACTGTTACATCCAGGCCAGGCTGGGGCCTCCATGGCCGAGGATGCTCTTCCCCTCCATTGTCCTCTCCTCCCTGCTTGTACCCTTTAGGTTCCTGGGCTGTGTGCAGTGACGAAGGGAAGGAGGCTGCTTTCCTCTCCCAGAGGCAGGGCAACTGGAACGAGTACTCACGGGCTCCAGTGTTTTCCCTTCGCCATGCCCGGACCCGGTTCCAAACCAAAGAGTTACAAAGGCCTTTAAATTGCACACTCAGGGCGAGGTCAGCCAAAACCCGCATTTCCAAGCACGGTGCTTTTAAACGTTGAGAACAGCCAAACGTGAACTGGCCCCTTGTGAGGGTCACAGCTCCCAGCGGCCTCTTGGTGGCTGGCACTGACAGCTGCCTCGCCAGCCTCTCCCTCCTTCCCGAAGGTGGAGTCACCTCCCCGTCACCACACTGGGCTGTCTTTCCCTGTCCAAATCAGGGATGAGGGCCTGGGGTCTGGGAAGAGGAGACCTGTCCTCTCATCAGCTACTGGGCAACCCCAGGCAAGTCCCCTGCCCTCTCCGTTCTGCGAAATCAGGAGAGGGTTCCCTGAGGTAAGGACTCAGCTCTCTTGCCAATCTCCCACCCTGTGGTTTCTGTGAACAGCAGGCTCAGAGCTGGAAAGGATCTCACCAGGTCATCTGATCCAGCTGTCTCCACTGCCTGCCATTTTACAGACAGGAAGCTGACACCCGAAGTCGGAGGCAACTCGCCCAAAATGTCACATCTGTCTTGGTAGGATAAATTCACACTTGACTACCTCAGGGAATGTCATGGGGGCAGAGGTGACGCTGCTGAGAGTCCAGGAGAAAAAAATTCTCCACTTTGCAACTCTTCCTCTGAAACATGGCACCCAGCACCAAGCACCAAAGCCATTCCAATCCTATGCACACCAGGTCAATATATAAAAGTTAACTGTATTTCTAGATACTAGTAATGAATAACTGGAAAATGTTTTACAATTTATAACAGTACCAAGAAACGTGAACTACGTTGGTATAAATTTAACAATCATGTGCATGATTCGTATTCCGAAAACGACAAAACACCAATGAGACAAATCAAATACCCAAATACATGGAGAGATATACCCTATTCATTGACTGGAAGACAACATTTTCAAGATGTCAATTCTGCCCAAACTGACCTATAGATTCGACGCAATCCCAATCAAAATCCCAGCAGGATTTTGTAGAAATCAACAGCTGATTCTAAAATTCATATGGAAATGCAAATGCTTGGAATAGCCAAAACAACTCTAAAAGAAAGAATGAAGTTGGAGGACTCAGGCTACCCAATTTCAAAACTTACTATGAAGCTACAATAATTTAGACAGTGCAGTATTGGTAAAAGGATAGACAATGAAACAGAACAGGGTCCAGAAAGAGAACACATATAAATGATCGACTGGTTTTTGACAAAGGGGCCAACATAATTTGGGTAAAGAGAAAGGGTAGTCTTTTCAACAAATGTTACTAGAAAAATTGTACCTCCACAGGAGAAAAAAAAAAAGGAAAGAAGAAAGAAACTAGACCCTTATCCCACACCTTGATCAAAAATTAACTCAACATGGACTATAAACCTAAATGTAAAACCAAAAACTATAAAACTTTTAGAAGAAAACATAGAAGAAAATCTTTGTTACCTTAGGTCTGGCAGGTTCTTCATATGGCACAAAAACATGAAAAGAAACAAATGACCGACTGGACTTCAGCAAAAATAAAAACTTCTGTTCTTCAAAAGACTCCATTATGAAAAGGAAAAGACAAGCCACAGACTGGGAGAAAACATTTACAAAACACATATCTTTTAAAGGATTTATAACCAATATATAAAGAACTCTCAAAACTCAATATAAAAGCAATCAACCCAATATAAAAAATGTGCAAAGATCTGAACAGATTCTTCACCACAGATACAGATGGCAAATAAGCACTTGAAAAGAAGTTCAACATCACTAGTCAGTAGGAAAATGTGAATTAAAACCACAATGAGATACCACTACACATCTATTAGAGTAACTCAAAAACAAACTGACCATAACAAGGGCTGGTGAGGATGTGGAGTGACTGGAACTCCCATACGCTGCTGGTGAGATGGCTAAATGGCACAAACTTTGGAAAACAGCTTGGCAATTTTTTATAAAGTTAAACATACCTTCAGCCCTACACCCAATAATCCCACTCCTGTATTTACTCAAGTGAATTGAAAACTTATGTTCGCACAAAAACCTGAACACAAATGTTTATAGCCAAAAACACTGGAAATAACCCAAATGTCCACGCGTGTGACACCATGAATGAATCTCAAAGCATTATTCTGAGTTAAAGAAAAAGGTACAAAAGGCTACTTGCTACATGATTCCATTTGTAGGATGTTCTGGAAAAGGCAAAACTAGAGCGAGAGAAAACACATGGGTGGTTGCCAGCAGCTGGGGAATGGGGTAAGGGCTGACCACGAAGGGGCACCAAGGAGCTTTTGGGGGTGATGGAAATGTTCTGTATCTTGATTATGTAATAATGTTACATAACTGTCATAATTCACAGGACAGTCCGCTTTCAAACAGTTTTACTGTATGTAAACTGTATCTTAAAAAACCAAACCAAACAAACCGCATGCAGTCTCACGAGGGTTCGTCTTGTTTCTCCAACCAGTCAGATAAATGTGGGGGTAATTCTGGCCCAGAGAGGTAAAGTAACTTGTCCAGGGACACAAGCTCTGCAGTCAGGTGGATGTGTGTTCAGACCTCAGCTCTGCCACTTATTAGCTTGTTGCTCCTGGGCAAATTGCTTCTCCCATCTGAGCCTCAGTTTTCTCATCTGAAAAATGAGGGCAAGTAATAATAGAACCTACCTTATTGGGACTGAATGAGCTTAAGGAATAAAAACACACGTTTTGCAGTGCTCAAATTTTAGCCATTACTATTACTTCTCCTACTGCTATTGTTATTATTATTGTCAAAGAGCAAGGACTGAGTTGCAGGGAATGACTTCAATCCATGTCCTCCTGCATGAGGTGGGCGATGCCAGGCACCAGGACCACCAGTTTCCCTAAGGGGCAGAGGCAGGCCCAGGCCCTGCCCAGAAGGCATTCACAGTCTGGCTGGGGACAGCAGACAGACTCAGTGCAAAATCAACCCACAGCAAGAGAGTGGTGTACAGATGAAAACTACTCAAAGTTCAGAAAAGAGAGAAGCCACTCTGGACTACATAATCCCTGAAGGCTTCCTGGAAAAGGAAGGATTTTACTGAGCCTTAAAGGACAAACCAGATATAATTAAATCAAAGGAGAGGCGCCATCAGGAAGGGGAAGAACCAGAAAATCCCTCTACCCCTAACTTCTCCCCCACCCATCCCTGGCAAAAGGCATTTCCTCCC
The DNA here is from genome assembly GCF_965194825.1 of Balaenoptera physalus. NCBI lineage: Eukaryota > Metazoa > Chordata > Mammalia > Artiodactyla > Balaenopteridae > Balaenoptera > Balaenoptera physalus. The sequence goes on along the minus strand of NC_138883.1, from coordinate 111,480,306 downwards.
AAGGACCAGCCCTGGGCCAAGGGGAGGTACAGGCATGACAGCAGAAAGTCCGGGTATCATGCGTCAGCCGGGCAGCCACATGTGTCCCCACATCTGGGCCAAAGGGTCCGATGAAGGACTGCTCTGGGATGCTGGGCTTTCACTTTCTCCCCACTTTTTTCCAGGGACCTGAATTTGGGTTTGTCTGGGGAGTGTTTGCTTTAGCCCAAGTGTTTTTCCCCCCGCAGCCCAGGTCCGCTCCCTCCCTGCCCCTCCTTGCCCGTGTCTGGAGCTCCGGGCCACGGGGCGCCTTTGATGCGCGCCCCTCTCCAGACTTCAATGTCGCTGTGTTCACGGCCCCTTTAATAAGTTATTTCCGTGGAAAACCCTGGTAACTCGGTCATGAATCAAGCCTATAAACACCTCCAACCCATCAAAGCACCCAAGTAAGGGACGGGGCGGGCAGGGGAGGAAAATCTCTTACAGTAACTCACACACTGCTCCCTCAGAAAGGCCAGGCTGCCCGGCTGTCAGGGGCCCTGCAGTGGCCAAGCCAGCCACTGAAAAAGCGACATGTCCCCCAACCCTCCAGCCCAGAGATCCAAAGCCCCCAAGGACACTGCCCGTCTGTGTGTCCCCGGACGAGGCAAAAGTCCCGACCCAGAGCCCACAAGATTTACAGCCCGGAGAGGCAGGCCCGACCGGCTGCTCCCGGGGTACAGGAATGTAATGTTTTGGCTACTGGTGAAAGGCCCAGTTTATTGGAAACACACTCCTTTTCCAATGTTTGGTTTCCTTTCACTCTTTTCTCCTTTTTGTTTTCCCAGAGTGCAGTGCCCAGGGTCTTCAGAAAGGATATGGACCTAGAATCCTGCCTGGGGGGAAGCGGGGAGGTGGGGAATGGGACCTGAAGTCAGATGTCCGAGTGGTGGGCTGAGCACCACCTCCATGTGGGCAGAGGCCTGGACACAGAGTGGGGAGACCCCAGGTCTGGACCGGGCTCTGCCACCTGGGAGCTGTGGGGCCCAGGACCAGCACTGTCCCTCTCTGGTCTCATCTGTAATATGGGTGGGATGAACCAAAACCCCCTTAAAAGTGTTTCTGACTGTCATGGTCTTGGACAACAGTCTGGTAAAGCATGGAATAAAGCTGACCACATGTTTGATAGAGAGCCCAGCAATGCCACTCTCAGGTATATACCCAAGAGAAGCATCTCCTTATGTCCACAGAAAGGCTTGTCCAAGAATATTTATTAGTAACATCATCAGTAGGAGCCAGAAACTGGGAACTGCCCAAGTGCCCATCAGGAGTAAAATGGATACATTAGCCTAGGAGAACCATGGTTGTGCCCATAGAGTATTACCTGGCAATGAATGCATGACCATAGATGTTTATGCCAATTATATCTCAATAAAAAAAGAAAAAAGGAAAAGGCAGAGCCCTCAGTGTATGCTTCTGTTTACACCAACTCCAGAAAGAGGAAAACTAGTCAACAGTGTTCCAAGTCAAGATGGAGTCATGCAAACCTATTCTCTAAAGCAACAGTCAATCCACCTAGCAATCAAAAGTATTTCTGGGATGTACAGCTGTGGCCCACCATCGAGAAAAGTGTGGCCTTCCTTGAAGCGGCATTCAAGGCCTTCCCCTTGGGCCTCACTTCTTACTGCCCTGCCAGGACTGCTCCCCTTCCCAGAGCAAGCATCATCACATGACCTTGTCTTTGCCCAGCATGTCCCTGGGCCTGGGGTGCCCTTTCGCCTCCTGGTGACACACCCCCTGCCTCCTGACCCAGCTCCCCTCCCAGAATGCCCTGCAGCCACCCTGGAAAGCGGCTGTCTCCCAGCCCGCACTGTGCACTTAGGAAACAGCATTTTCCCTGCCTCTCTAGGAAGCGTTTTTTTCCCCAATCTTCCCAGTTAGATTCTAAGTTTCTTGGGAAGGACCTTCCTTGGGTATCCGCTTCACACAATCCTATCCCTCATGCTAATACGTGGTTACCAATTCACTTAATAACCACTTACAGAAAATTAAATGTGCCTCAGCTACCTTGCTACCTATGGTACATATGGGATCTCCATGGCATCCATGAGGTGCTGCCCAGCCCACTTGTCAGAAGTGGAGTGAGGCAAGGCTGCAAAAGGGAGGCTGAGTGATTTTTTTTTTAAGTAATTAATTTATTTTTGATTGTGTTGGGTCTTCGTTGCTGTGGGCAGGCTTTCTCTAGTTGCAGCGAGCGGGGGCTACTCTTTGTTGCGGTGCGCGGGCTTCTCTTGTGGTGCACAGACTCTAGGCGTGCGGGCTTCAGTAGTTGTGGCTCACGGGTCAGTAGTTGTGGCTTGAGGGCTCTAGAGCGCAGACTCAGTAGTTGTGGCGCACGGGCTTAGTTGCGTTGCGGCACGTGGGATCTTCCTGGATCAGGGCTCGAACCCATGTCCCCTGCATTGGCAGGTGGATTCTTTTTTTTTAATAGGAATTATTTATTTATTTTTGGCTGTGTTGGGTCTTCGTTTCTGTGTGAGGGCTTTCCCTAGTTGTGGCAAGCGGGGGCCACTCTTCATCGCGGTGCGCGGGCCTCTCACTATCGTGGGCTCTCTTGTTGCGGAGCACAGGCTCCAGACGCGCAGGCTCAGTAATTGTGGCTCACGGGCCCAGTTGCTCCGTAGCATGCGGGATCTTCCCAGACCAGGGCTCGAACCCGTGTCCCCTGCATTGGCAGGCAGATTCTCAACCACTGCGCCACCAGGGAAGCCCCGGCAGGTGGATTCTTAATCACTGAGCCACCAGGGAAGCCCAAGGCTAAGTGATTTAAATCACAGGTCTGTCTGGCTCCAAGGCCTGGGCTTTTCACCCTTGCCCTCTTGAGTTCACGAGCATCCCTTATCATTCATATTCCTCACTCCACATCCTACTCCAAGGTCTAGAAGCAGACCTGGGCAGGGCTAAGTGGCTTATTTTATTTTTTTAGTAAAGCTGTTCAGACCCAAGGGAAGCATCAGGGCAAGGAGAGGGACTCAGGGCTCAGGTGCGACTGTCCCCCGCTTTCCTGAGCAACCACAGAGAGCCCACTTTCCTGCACAAGATGAAAACGGCAATCTTCTCATGGAGGCACTGGTCAGACGCTTGCCTTTAGCTGAGTGTCTCTGAGCATCACTTTAACCACCTCCCAGCATCAGTTTTCTTCCCTGAAAACTGGAGGTCACAACTCCCACTTCACCAGGCTGTGTTGAGTAGCCACCTGGTGACTTTCAGAGGGAGGGTCAGACGTGACCTCACTGGTGCTCTCCCACCGCTAACCCCCAGAACACGAGTGGTAGCTGATAGGACTAGAGCCGGGCAGCCAACAAATGGATCCAGCTGCTTTAAGATGCCAGGCACGCCCATCGCAGAAGTGATCAAGTTAAGGCTCCTGCCTTGAGGAGAAGATGGCCCAGATGCTCTAGATCCCTTCTAGGTCCATTTGGATCTGCGTTCTTAGCCCTGGTTGCACATTAGCATCATCCGGGGAATTTTTAAAACCCTGATGCCCAGTCTCTCCCCAACTATTTCTAGAGTGGGGCCTGAGCTTTTTAAAAACTCTTCAGGGGACTCTAATGTGCAAAGAGGGTTGAGAACCAATGAGTGAGACCAACTGACCCATTTTACAGATAAAGAAGCCGAGTGGAAGCAGGTTGAGACCACCAAGAGATGTGGGACAGAGCCAGGACTGGGACCCGGGTCTCCTGGGCCCCCGGGCCAGCTGTGTCACTAACTTTCAACTCAAAGGAAGCCCCCAGGGCTCTGTCTGGCTTTGCCCTGCGAGGAAGAGGGCAGGGAGCTAAGACAAGGCTGGGCAGCCAGGTTGGAGGAGATGGGGTCTGTCTCCCCAAGCACCTGGACCCTCTCCTGCCCTCCTCGGCTTCTCTCCCAGGTCAAACAGCAGCAGAGGTCCCAGAAACAAGGCTCCCCCCCAAACCAAATAGGGTCTCCTTGGACTCGAGACAGACAACATGAGCTGAGGGTCCAGGGATGTGGAGAAGCCATAGCCACTCTGTGAAATCTGTTCCGTTTTGTTTTAAACTCTTTGCGGGGTGGTGGGCCTTCTGTGAATCACAAAACAATCCCAGCATCTACCGCATGCCAGGCCCTGAGCTGGGTGCTAGGTGGGGATGACCCAGGCCCTGCCCTCACAGCCAAGCCCCCCAAACCCCATTCCCAACGTCTGCCCTCTGAGAGCAGCCTTGTCTTGGAAACACCGTCCCCTCTTTTGCTGTAACCCTGCGGGTAGCTCTGGGAGTGACCCTGCACAGCCCTCGGCTCAGCAGGGCAGAACCTGACCAGAGCAGATGTGCAGCTTGCGGAAGACCACATGGCTGCTGAGCGGAAGGCTGGGACCTAACACGGGGCTGGGGAGCGTGTCCCCTCAGTGCCGGACGTAAGGCGGTGAACAGGAGGGCTGGGGGATGTGGGTAGAATGTGGGGGGGGGACACAACCTGGGACTTGCTGGGCACACACACCCTGACACGAACAGCCTGCTGGGTGCCCCATTTCACCCCAAGAGGCTGGAGCTGGAGCCAGAGAAGCTGCACTGTGCCCCCATCCCTCTCCCAACACACCCCACTCACCACGTCTGCCCCAGCAAAGCCTCCTCCCCCAACTTCGCTGCTTCCCCGGGCTGCTCCCGGCTCTGCCCCTTCCCCTTCCCGATTTCAGGCTGTGTGACTGGGTGACGGAGCCCACCTCTCCACCTTCTCCCCGCACCTGGCACAGAAGGCCTGGCAGCCCAGCTCCTCCCTGCTCTGTCCAGAGCTGGCGCTACCCTGGACAACTCAGATTAAAACGGCTTCCAGGCTCCTATCTCTGAGTTTCCCCCTCTCCTTTTAAAGATCAATTAAAGCCTCGGCAATGATTCACCTTGCAGTCTGGGACAGTGCCTTTGATGTCTGCTCCAGACATGAGACCTCTGTTTTTCCAGAGGCTTCTACCACGGGGTGAGGGTAGCGTCCCTCCCTCGGGCCAGGGCGGCCCCTGCTTTGCAGAGGTGCCAGCCCCCCAGGCCTTACCCTCTCAGGCTGGGGGTGCCAGGCCCTGACTCGGGGGCGGGGGTGGAGGGAGGAGGGGAGGGCATAGGGGAAGGGCCCCTGAACACCAGGAATTCTTTCCACAAAGGACAACTGGAAAAGCGATGCATCTCCGCTTCCCTTGGCAGCCAAGGGCCACGGAGGGAGAATGTTTAATATAAAAACATCTGACAAAGTACCTTCGGGATATATTTTCTGCATCAAAGAAGGAGCTCTTGGCAACAGGTGCTCTACCCTGACAAGGAAACTTTCGAGCGCAGCTCCCAATTGTTACAGACACCCGGGGAAAGCGTGCCAGTGGGGACAGGAGGAGGGCGAGCCGTGGGGCCCGGCAGACAGATGGTTGTGATTAGGCTGGATGCAACCAAGTGCATTTTCTGGAATTTCAGGTCTCCTCAGAAAACCTGCCGGTTCCCCCAGTGATGTAGGCCACCCGAGGCAGAGTGAGGGGTAGGGGCCATCTGCCTCCAGCTCAGAGGCACACAGCCCTGGACGGGCACAGGGCTCCCCCTCGGCCCAGCAGCTTCCACTCAGAAGCCCATCCACCCACCATCTCACTGATTTACTCATGTATTCATCCAGCAACCATCCGACGAGCAGAGTCTCTCTAGGACCCGGTGACAGTTGTTCATGCCGAATCTCGGGTACCCAGGAACACAAAAGCCCCAGAAGAGCAAGAACCATTGGAGTACTGTATCTTCCAGGGGGCAGAGAGGGCACCTCGCCAGACCCTGGGGAACCCAACAGGGGCCAGACTGCCTGGGTCTGATCCCAGTTTCACTGCTTTCTAGCTGGGAGACCTTAGGAAGTTACTTAAACTCTCTGAGCCACAGTTACTTCTCCTTTAATTTGGCTAATAAAAGTGGCTACTTCATAGAGTTGTTGGGAGGATTCATAAATCTGATTATTAAATGTGTTATGATCTGTCTTTATTTTTATGTGTTCTCTCTCTTTTCTAGATCTCTTTGTCTCAGGCAAAAATCCATTCATTCATTCATTTATCCCACGATGACCTCCGGCTATTGGCCAGGCCCTGTGCTGGATGCTAGGCAAGGTTCAGAGCCCCTTCAGTATCCCAGAGGTCCTCTGGGCCCAGTACCCACTACCTCTCGGTTCCAGTCCATTCCTCCAGATTTAGGACAACATCTCTGGATTCATCTTACCCTATTCCCCATCTCTCACGTATTAACCTTCTAGCCACAAAATAAACTCACAACACACAGTGCTATTTGCATACCTCTCTGTTTCTGCACAAGCTATTCATTCCTTCTATCTGACAAGCCATCTATATCCTGTTGGCCTCCTGGTGAACTCCTAGTCATCCTACAAAACCCAACTCAGAATCACTTTCTCCTTGAAGCTTTCCCTGAACACCTCATTCCCACCCCAACAGAGTCCCCTGCTCTTGTTTCTGTGCTAGTGCTAAGGCTTGCCCACATCTCCACAGCACTCAGCAAAATCATTCACCATTCTTTGCTTGTTGTCTACCTCTCCTCCTAGACTATCAGCTCCCAAAGGGGAAGGTCCTGGCTTTCTTCACTTTGTAGCAGCTGCACTGGCATGCAGTAGGCTCTTAATACATGTTCAGTACACTGACTTGTCACCCCGAAGCCTACGGTCAGGAAACACACCAGCCCTGGGATCCTTTGTCAGGGACCCCGGAGGATGCAAAAGCTATGTGATCTCTGGTGAATCAGTCGTCTTCTCTGGGCCTTGGATTTGTCATGGGTTAAGTGTACTCTCACTCTAGTCCCCAAGTTTTCATACTCTGGGACCAGGGCTGCTGGGGTAGGGGGCAGTACACCAACCGCCCTCCCTCTGCATGGCCTTGTGCCAGGCAGTAGTTTGGCTTTGAGACAATGATGAGAAGCTAAGATGCTGCAGGCCAGAAGCCCCAGCTCTCTGTACAACCCCTCAAGGCCTAGGAGCTAGTACCCTCTGCCTGGAACACATCAGCATCAAGGGGCCCCTGAGATCAGTGGCCCAATGGCCCCAATGTACAGCTGAGCAAACTGAGACTAGGGAGTGAGGAGCTTACCTGAGGTCACACCATAAGGTAAAGGGCAAGGCCAAGCCTGGAACCCACGTAGGTGCACTGCTCACCACCCTACGTGCTTCTTGGCAAACCAAGTTGGCCAGGCCTCCTCCACAAATGCCTGGTCCTCTCTCATTCCTGCCCTTGACCCCCTCACCACCTCTCCTCCAGCTCCAAACAACCAGCCCAGGAAGAACAGGTCCCCCCCCCCCCCCCGCCACCGTGAGATACCTGGGAGGTTTTAGGGAGGGAAGAAGGTTTTTTTTTTTTCTTTTGTTGATCAAAGCTAAAACAAAAACAAAAACACATGGCAGAGATAGGATGCAAGGAACCAGAGGTGAGTGTGCCCTCTCCCCACCCCCGCCTCAAGAGGAGGCAAGGAGTCTGGGGCCATTTCGGAATTGGAAATGGTAAGCTGGTCCCAAGAGCCCAGCGTCAGTCCTGCAACCCATCCACAAATTTCCAAGCTGGAGCCTGACCCAGGGGGTAGGCAGAGCAGGAGTGGGCCACACCCAGGGCCACTTCTTAACCCATGGGGACCTATCTAGGTTCAAGGCGAGTAATGTCAGGGCACCATCTGCCCCAAACTCCAGGTAAAACGTCCTTCCTGCTCTCCAAAGCCAAATGGAACCCTCTTTTCAGCTAAAACTCAACCCCCCTGCCCTCCCACTCTCTCTTCTAAACCACTCACTCAACACGTGGCACCCCTAGACCCACAGGCTCTGAGCACTGTCACATGTTGGGACTGAGCACAGTCATGTGACAGCAACGTTATCCGGGACCTGCCTGTCACCCAGGTGCGATCAGTTGGTAAAAATTCACCAAGCTGGACACTTACCTGTGTACTCTGTATATTATAGCACAAAGTTTTTTAAAAAAAATATTACACAGGCCTTGGCCTCCTCATGCCTCATCTCCCACTAATGTCAGGTACTTTGCTTCCCAACCCCTCTACCCTCCTTTGGTTTCTCAATATCAGGCTGTTTTCACACTTCCAGGCCTCTGCACTTGATATTCCTTCTACCTGGACTCCATCTCCCACCCCCCAAACCTTGCCTCTTTGGTAGATTCCTATTCATTCTATAATACCCAACTTGGATATCACCTCCTCCAGGGAGTCTTCCTGGGTCACCTCCCCACCATACCAAGAGTCAGTTACTAAGCCCTTCTTTCTCTTTACTGCCTCTTATTCCACTTCTCATTATTACTATTTGTGTCTTCACCTGTCTGTGAGTACCTTGAGGGCAGAGATGATGTAATTTTTATCTCTGTGCTTCCAGCCCAAGCACAGTGCCTGGCACACCATAATGGCCACACCTACCACATGCGTGCCAAGCCTTGGCTGATTCACTTGGCATCATCTCATTTCACCCTCACCATAAGGTGACACGTTGTTATTTTCATCCTTATTTTACAGGTGAGAAAACCAAGGGTGGGAGTGGTTAAGCAGCTGCCCCAAAGCCCCACAACTAGGAAATGGCAGCGCTGGGACTTGAACCCAGGGCCCAATGGAGCGCAACCCATGCTCGTCAGCCCACCTTGCTAGAGAGGCTCAGCACACACTGACGGAGCTGAATTGAGGACCTCGGAGAATGAGGAGCTCTAGGGTCGTTTTGGACCAGGGCCTCTGAGGTGAGCAAGCTTGGGCCCTAGAATCGGGAAGCAGCAGGAAATGATACTGCGCTAACTCACTCCTCTCCTGGCTTCTGTGAGCACTGACACACATCAGACAGCACTGACCACAAAGGGGAACCTCCTCAGGGACCACTGAGAGGAAAGGTGGCAGGTGGGTGGGCTGCATGGACCTATCTAGGTTATAGCCTGGCTCCACCTGCTATGCTTGCTGTGTGGCCCTCAGCTGCTCTCCTAACCTCTCTGAGCCTCTGTTCCCAAACTCTGCCAATCTACAGAACGCAAGAATCCTGGAGAATGATCTGTGCCCTTGAGGAGCTTAGAGTTTGGCTGGTGGAGGAAAGATACCCACATCCAGCTGAGCCCCCAACTCTCCACACTGTCCTGAATAGCTCCTTTTCTTCCCAGGCCTTTTCTTCAAAGTGAGGGGCTCGCCCTCACTGACACTCTAAAGAAACCAGCATGCTCCAGGGACTGAGATACTGGTACACACAACCAAGGTCAGACAAAGGGACTGTCTGGTCCCCATGACAGGCAGCTTACACCATGTCTTGCATACAGTGGGTGCTTAATAAAGCACTTGAATGGTTATCCAACAGGCACTAGAATAGGATATTAGAGGGGAGTTACTGGTTCCTACAGAAGCCCGCCCAGTGCTCCACCCTCCAGCCCCACAGCACTGGAGTCTGGCAGGCCTGGCTTCTAAATGCAGCCCATCACCTCAGGCCCTGGTCAACTCCCAGAGCTCACTCAGCACCCAGCACTGAGCCTGGCCTAGCTCCTCCTACCTCATCCAGGGCAAAAGGCTCCTTGTGTCACATTCATTCTGTTCTTCTAGCCTGGAGCCAAGAGAACCCAGCCCTCAGAGAGGTCATTCCCATGTGGCCCTTCATCCTGCAATTTCTTTGAATTATCGCATATCCTGCCTTTAATTTGCCAAGAAGAGTTGCCCACCAGCCACTCACACCTTAGTATGAATTTAACCCGCTAATCTTGCTTTCCTCCGCAAACTAAATCAAAATAAAGGGAATGGGAGGGGGGGTGGAGATGTTGCAGAGAGGAAGAGGATGCCCCTTAGACAGTCAAGGGGCAGCAGTTAGGCAAGGAAACCAGAGCGTCAAGGACCTGAAGTGAAGGCACCCCAAAAAGGGACTTCCAGGCTTTCCATTTTTCCAAATCCCACTTAAGACTCCAGGTGTAAGGGTCTTTACTTAGTGGAAGCTCCTTGTTCTGGCCCCTACTGGGTGGTCTTGGTGAAGTCACTTGCCCCCGTGAGCTTCAGTTTTCTTGTCTGTTTAGTGGGGATCACGTTATCGACATTTGGAGCTGACGTAGAGATCAGATGAGAGGGTGTCAAGCATTCAGCAGAAGGCTGAAATAAGACAGTCTCCTGTCCTGCTGCCCCCCACCCTGCCCACCGATGCAGCCTCGACTGCCCTGGCCGTGACTAAGCCTCAAAATCCCCCCCTTTCCCCTAAAGTGACCTCAGCAACAGGACGGGAAAGTGAAGCAGAGACCTTGGCGCTGGATAAAAATAGCCAGCCTCAGGTCGGGTGCCGGGATTGTCATTGTGCAAGACAAACAAGGGCAGCCTCCGTCCCAGAGCTGCAGACACCCTGCTCCAGCAACACTCATCCCAAGACGCTGAGAGAGGCCAGGCTCTCAGGGACAGCGCTGCCCACCCCCCCAGGATGCAGGGAGACAGAGGGGGCTGGGGGTGGTCTCCGGGTGGTCGGCAAGGTTCACCCGGTGGGGACACGGAGGAGCACAGAGCCCTGTGCCTCTTGCCAGGCCCCAGCCCTGTCCCTGGTACTTCAATCAGGACAGGCTGTCCCTGGCCTCCTTTTGATCACTCCACCTTGCCCGGTGTGGCTCAGGGAGGAGGATGGGATCCTTGCTGTGGAAGGCTGTGCAGTCACACCGCTCAGTCTCCCATCCCAAGCCTGCCACTTAACAGTTTGGGAATTTGGGCAGCTGGCCTGGCCATGAGCCTGTTTCCTCACCTCTGAAACAGGGGGAATCAAATGTGTCTCACTGGGTTGTGATAAGGAGTCAGCGAGATGAAGAATGACCAGCAGTTAGCAAAGTGCTAATTAGTGAATGTCAACGTTAAATAAATAAATGTCAGCATCAGCATCCTTACCACCTGTCCTTGAGCATCAAACGCCTGGTCTGTCCCAACGCATTCTACCTGCCTGTGCTCCTCACCTTTCTGACCTCACCTCCCGCCCTGCCTCCCATCTTTGCAGGATGAGTCTTGCTTCACCATCCACTGAGACCCCTCTGGGCCTTCTTCTCACCCTGCAGGGCCTCCCTCCCTGAGCCTGTCCTCCAAGGTGACAGCCACCCACAGCCCCAGCTCTACACGCATCCAGGAGGCAGGGGCAGGGCCAACTCATCGGTCCTGGGATCCCCACGGTACAAGTAAGCTAGAGAAGCTGAACTGTGAGCCCGCAGAGTGGGAGGAGACCCACGCCATCCCTGGGAGGGGCCTGGATGACCACAATGGGGAAGGCCTACCGAGACCGCCTGCAACCCAGACCAATCAACCCCCAAAAGGAAATCCCAAACTTCCTCCCCAGTTCCTTCGGTCCCTTAGGATCCCAAGGCAATGGATGCCAGATTTTCTCATGAGAGCCATGCAATCCTCATCCACGGTAAAGAGCGTCACGTCAGGGCCTTCTCACCAGTCAGTACCAAAGGTCGCTCTGGGATAGCTGGGTGGGAACCCCAAACACAGGCCCACTGGGCCCCAAAGGCAGCCCGACCTAATGGCCTCAGGGTCTCCGGAGACCTTCCAGCCTCCAGACGGTGCTCTCTCCTGGGAACCGGATGTAGGGAGCGGCCTCCCGCAGGCGCTCTGGGGTCTGCTCCTTCCAGCCTGAGTCACACACAGGCCAGCTCTGGGATGACAGAGATCAAGAGAGATCACGTCTGAGAACATGCCATGAACCTGTAAGGCACCTCCACACACGGCAGTTTCCGCCAGTCACAACGAGGGGATGGGATGATGAAAAACTACCCATCTGTCCATACAACCAACGCCAGTGCCATCCATCTAAATTAAATACACTCTGACGGTTGGCAGGGACATGGAATCATGCATTCAGAAATACTTTTAAGCCTCTTGCTCAAAATTATATGTGGCTTCCAACCACATAGGCACAGAGGAAGAAGAATGGATTAAAACGTCCACTTCTTGTGTTCATCTGGTTAGGTCTTTCAGGGAAAGACATTTTAACAAGTAGGGCCAAAAGGCAGGGATGAAGACAAAGTGTCCCAACTAGAGGGGCCACCAGAGACCAGAAGGCAAGTGGGACCAAGAAGACCTAGACCCCAGTACCAGCTGCGCCATAAGCTCCACTGTACCCCTGGGCAAGTCACTTCCTGCTCTGGTTTCTAGTTTCTCTATCTTCGAAACAGACGTACTCTTGTGATCTCCCACGGCTGTGATGGAACATGGAACGGATGGGGAAGGGCTCGGGACAGGGGAACTGGACAGGCAGCCCTGAGCAGCCAACACTGTGACACCCGTAGAGTCGTGGGGAGAGTACGGCAGGAATGACAGAACTTCGTGCAAAATAAGTTCACTGGAGGTACATCCAGCCCTTGCAGAGAAGTGGGGGACAGAACAGTGGTCAGAAGCACAGTGACATAGTGGCAAATGGCTCTGCTCCGACGTGATCCTGGGCAAGTCACTTTACTGCTGTTGTGAGATGATGATTCTAAAGGGGCCCGAGTATAGGATGTGGCCCAAAGTAAACACTCAATAGATAGCTACAATGACTGTTGTTGCCATTATGACAGGGTGTGGGGTCTGGGGAGGACAGCTCAGATGCAGGCAAACAGAGGCCTTCTCAAAGAGATCCAGCCATGCCTGCTGGGGAAGCATCTCCTGCCCGAGGGGCTGTCACCCAACGCAGCACAGAGCCAGGCCACAAGCCCCAGCTGTCCTCACAGCACACCCAACCCGCCACGCTCCCAAAGGGCCCCATAGACCTCGGCACTTGAGCCCCTCCTGGCCCTCGAAGCCCCCAGGTCACCACCAACATGTCATTTCTCAAGGAAAGCTTGATTTAGGTATTTCCCAGAATGTGAGGGTCCCTATGGCCAAGTCTTAAATGTGGGAAGTAGGGGAGGCTCCAAACCAGGGTTCTCTCTGCTTCCTAGCCCAGCATGCAGTGCTCAGGGAGGGACACGGAAACCACCAGCCTCTGGAAAACTCCTCGCTTGCTGGACTCTCCCCCATGATCGTTCTACCCACTCCATTTCCCCCTCTTCTGACCCTGCGCATCGGTCCTTCCCCAGAGCAGGGACAGAAGGAGAAACCCAAGAAGACAAATGTAAACAAACACGTCCATTTTGCTGGCTCTCAGCAGCTTGGGAAGAGGATTCCTTGCAAAATCAGGATGGAGAGCTGGGCTGGGTTTTTGTCATGTCCACGAGAGAAAATTGGTTAGAGCGTGGATCGCCAGGCACTTGAAAAGTTCTCATCCTTAGGCCTCATTCATACAGGTTGTTCTTAACCCCAAGAACACCAGTGATGAAGACACTGGCAGTCTTCTCCTCGAGGGGTGGGAGGCCCAGGGAAAAGAAAAGGAGGGGGGACATCAACAAGACCTCCGTCAGGCCCCTGCCACTGGTCCCCCTCCTGTAAAGTTCAACACAATGGCAACATGCAGGGAAAAAAGAAATGCCAACCTGAGAATTCACCTGGAGCCGTGATGAGGGAGTTGGTGGCCTCCGTTTCAGTGTAAGACAATGTGGAATCAGATAGATCTACAGGAGGAAAGAGAAAGAGAACTTAAGTTGGCTGTGGGGTGTTCCTCTCTTCTTTCTCAAGCGTGTGTGTGTGCGTGCGTGCGTGCGTGTGCGCACACACACACACGTGGGCATGCCAGCACTTGCAAAGGGCAGCATGTCCCTCACAACTTTCTTCTGCCACTCCCCGTCCCACGATCGCAGGAGACCAGGCCAGCCAACCCTGGAACTCTTCTGGAAAATGCTGACTGCTGCAGCCCTGGCACCTGAAAAAGTTTCAATTGCTCTGGCCACAGAAATAACCCAAGTTCAGGGGACCGAGCAAGTAGTAACTTGGAGCCTTCTTGGGTAAGGTTAAATTAAGCCCCTAAACAATTCATAGCTGCTGTACTTAATTACAACCATTAAAATTCTTGAAGTTGTTCCTTCTTGCTTCCTTCCTTCCTTCCTTCCTCCCTCTGGAGCTGGGGAAACTCTGTTTTAACAAGTTACCAGCCATCCTCACTCTGTCCCGCTTACACCCCTCTAATTAAGGGCTCAAGCATTTGCTCCCAGATTAACTTTTTTCTCTCTCCCCTCCCCCACCCTCACATCCAAACCCACTCCCAGAGCAACTTTCAATGTCTAGACTATTTTTTTCTTTTCCTTTTTTTTTAAAGGCGTTCATTGTTGTTTAAATAGTTTTAAGTACCTCACATGGCGTGCGCTATTTGTTTTCCCCTGTCTGCAGTGCACTCATATGGGGAAGGGAAATTCTTTTGCACGTTTTCTCTTGAACGCTGAGCTATTAGCGGGACAAGCTGATGCCCTGGGGGGCAGGCCGACTTGGAAAGTTTTTCCTGGGCCTCTGCCTCTGCTACCAGCAACGGGGTGTTGTCCCCGTTAAGGGACAGGTCTGTCCAGGAGTTGGAAGGCATGTTCTTTCTGTGAGGCTTGTGGTATCTTTCATCTTCTCACCCAGCACAACCCAGATGTGGCTCGGCTGGTCCCACCTGGCTCAGGAAAGCCACTCCACGCTGGGGAATCCTGGCACAAAAACCGTTAGCCTAGGCCCTAGCTAGCCAGAATTCCACTCGATCCTGTAGGCATTTTTTCCTTCTACCACGTGGCTTGGGGAGCGGGAAGATGAAACGTTAAACAATTTGGCTTTTTTTTTTTTTTTTTTCCTTCTCGTTTCCCACTTGCCAGATGCTGACTGGGTGTTCTGGGTTTTATTTTGTTTTTTTGGTTTCATGTGATCACAGTGGCTCAGAAGTGAACTGACTTTTTGTTTATGAAAAACTAACAATGCAAGGAAAAGAAAATAATACAAAAAATAACTCGGACTATTTATCGGGGCCTGAAAAAGTTATCTGCTGGTCAAATGTGTTTGGAGGAAAATAGGGACAGATGGAAAATCTCTTTAAAAGAAGATAATAACCTCAATGCCTAAGTGGGAACCTCTTTGCTTTTCAGACCTCATCTTCCCGAAGTGTTCAGGCCCCAAGTCTTGCTGCCACTTATTGTTCGAAGTAGCAACACCCCAGGCTGAACCCGGTTTCTTAGTGAACCGCTGTGGAGCCAACACAGACAGACAGCCTTATGAACGTTCCAGGAGCGGGCGTGATGGGTGTTTTCCATCCTTCGCAGCTGTAAGTCCCTGCCATGCACTCTCCAAACCTTCACATCTAGTGCTTCTAGTGAGGCCCTACGAGGCTGTTGTAGAAAAAGAACACTCCCAACCTTGGTCACTGCTCGAGCCCCAAGGAGGAACCCCATCTGGAAGCTGGAGCCCCAGGTTCGAGTCCTACCTCCACTCTTACTCAGCAAAATCAGGGGTCACCAGCTTTGCCTGCAAAGGGCCCCGTAGTGAATATTTTCAGCTTTGTGAGCCCTACAATCTCCATTGCAACTATCCACCTCTGCTGCTGTCCTGTGGAAGCGGCCACAGACAATACAGCTGAGTTCCAGCAGAACTTTGTTATGGACTCTGAAATTTGAATTTCATATAGTTTTCACATGTCACAAAAGACATGCTTCTGCTTTTGGTGGGTTTTTTTTTCTTAGCCATTTTAAAAAGTAAAAACCATTCTTAGCTCAAAAGCCACACAAAAACAAATGGTGGGCTGTCATTTTCGGACCCTTGAGCTGTATGACCACCAGCAAGTGTCACTTCCTCTTTCTCCGTCGCAGTTGTCCCATTTGTAAAATAACCGGGACACCTGCTGATTTCCAAATGGTCACTTTGCCCCGCTGGATGGAGTCCTGATTTTTGTGGCTTTATCACCAGCTGACCCACGATTCCTTGGGGCAATGATCCTTGACATTCAAGCTCAGGTGCTACATTTACTAAGAATGTTTGCGGGTTTTCCTTTTCCTCTACTAGAATGAGGGATCTTCTAAGCGACTAGTGCAATTATGTTAACTTAAAAAATGCTGAGATGGGCCTGGGAGGGAAGGATGGGGAACCGCTGAGCTGAACAGGGGCTGCTCTGGGTTTCCGCCTCAGCCCCACTGCTCATCAGCTGGGCGGTTGTCCCTGACCCTCAGCCTGATTCCTTGTCTACCAAGTGACAGGGTCCCACCAGATGACCGCTCCAGTTCCCCGGGGAACTAAAAGAAGCTCCTCCATCCACGGGATGACCATACTTCAGGAAAAACAATGAGGAAGTTGCCATCGTTAAGCCACTGACTCATACACCGTCATGGGACAGCCTCTGTCCTCCTAGACTGAGGAGGACAAACTCCTGAAGGGACCCGGTGGGCACTCCTGTCTCCAGAGGGGGGCCTGGAAGGAAAACTGGACTGGATGCCTGAGAGTTTATGACACTTAGAAGTGACCTCCCAGATGATGCTGACACACGCTACCGGGAAGAGGCCTTTACCAAAAACAAAACAAAACCCGCTTTTTGTGGTCACTGGTGGAACATGTCAGCATCACTGCCACGCCATCTGACTTTTAAAGCTCGAGTCCCACGGCAGCTACCCACGGTAGTCCCACAGTCTCAAAGTCACTCTCCCGGTACTGTTCGGGCCATACTCACCCCACCACTGGGATTCTCCACTGGAGGAACCAGGAGGGCCAGGAAATGAGCCATTTCTACTTTTAAAACCACATGCATCTACCCCAGCATACAGGCTGCTCATTTAGCCCCAAGGCTTTACAGAAAACACGTTCTACCTCTGAATGGGCTCTGCCAACAATGACACTACCACTGAGGGGTACCCTCCATGCCAGGGGCTTGGTGTACCTAGACACTTGCTTTCTAAATGTTCCAGCTGTTGTTTCTGCCCAGGTGAACTTCTTGGCTTAAAAGAGGGGGGGAAACATATAGCTCCTCTCAACAGTGACTTTGTGCTCAGCCTATCTGTCATAGTGCTAATTAATACATACCAAAGGAGAACCATGTAAGGCTGGGAGGGAAGGAGAGGAAAAGAGACAGAAACATCAACCCACCAGCATCAACAAGATGCTGAAGCTGAAACCCATTCGTCTCCCACAGGCCCATGGTTAAAGGTCACAGAGAGGTTAATGATGAGCGAGGAATTTCAAGACGTAAATAGCCCGCTGCAAAGACACTGCAAAGGCTGGGTCAGCTCTGGCCCAACTGGGGGTGTGTTTGTAAAACTTCACCCACCCCATTTCAAAGGCCACCAGGCTGGTGATCCCTCCCTCCCCTCCTTCTCTGGCCCTTCAGCACTGAGGCAGGGCCCTGTGGGAGCCTGGGAAGGAGGCACCTCCCCAAAGGTCAGAAGGAGGACACACTTACCCAGTGGCTTGTACTCGTCGCGAGGAGACAGCCGAGAGTAGGGGGGTGGCGGTGATTCTGGAAGACAGGAGACAACGTGTCACTGCTGGGATGGGAGAGTTCACACATGGTGGTTGTACATGCTTTTGATTATTGATTTCCTCAAATAATAAACCCAGCTCCCAGGAACCCAGCACCTCTGCTGCCCCAGTCCCCTGGAACAGCACTGCCCAACAGGGAAAGCCACAAACTTGGGGTACAGACCTGGGCTCAATCCCTGCTCTGTCACCTTTGGCTGTGTGACCTCAGGCAAGTTACCTCACCTCTCTGAGCCTGTTTCCTCAGCTCTAAAATGGGGACAATAATCACAGAGACCTCCCAGGTTTGCCAGGAGGGCAAAAGGAAATAATGTATGTAAAATGCTCAGTACAGCTCTTGGTACTGCAGAAAAATACCTCCACAAACAGTAACTATTATTATTATAATGAGAGAAACAGGGGTACAGGGAAAGTCAGAGCTAAGGTGGCCTGTTAAAATACAGGATGCTCGGTTAAAGTTGAATTTTGGATATACATGGCATAAGCTTTTAGCATAAGTATGTCCCTTGCAATATCTGGGACATACTTATACTAAAATATTATGTGTTGTTTACCTGAAATTCAATTTAACAGGGCACTCTGTAATTTTCTTTGCTAAGTTTGGCAACTCTCGTCAGAACTGACTGACTGCAGAGGCCCACATAGACATAGGAGCTCCCTTTCAAACAAACTACATTAGAGCAAATGACCTTCAGGGCAAGGAGGAGGACATGATTGGTTGGAACCCAGGAAGCCAAACCCAGCTCCCCATATGGGAGACCTTAAACCAGTCACTGCCAGCTCTTGGCCTCAGTCTCCCCCCTCTGTAAAGAGAAGGGGTGGAACACACAATCTCCATGGCCTTGCAGCTCAGACCCTCTGCGATTCTTTATTGTCTATGGTATTTTTCTTTGGGTTTCCTTTCATTTGCCTAAAATACTTGTCCTTAAAAACATATACTTTGTCTTCAGAAGAATTCCTTAGCCTCTTGCTTTCTGGGAAGTAACAATTTGCTTAACTAAGTAACAATTTGCAGGAATGAAATGACCCTTCATTTTCCTTAAATGAAACTAAAGGCCATCAAATTGCAAACTAAAACAAACTCTCAGTGGCAGTAAAGTGGTAATAACTATTATTAGGCAGGTATCAGGAATGACACAAGGGATAATAAGTGTTTTTCACAATTATAATAAGGCACAATTAGTCGCAGGAGCAGGCAGCTTCACCTCTTCCCCACCCCGGCTTTTCCAGCTAGAAAGGACTTCAACAAAGTGAAGGCGCTGCAGTCTAAACACAGGGAATCTTTTGTGGACTGGAATTAGGGAGAAGGAAAATGAATCATGGATTAGCCACTGGGAGCGAAGCAAACATTTGCTGAATGTGTACCCTGTGTCTCTCTCTGTGCGGGGACCTTTCAATTTCATACACTGTATTTTATTCTTTTGGACCTTAGGTACAGAGTGGTTAATCACGCTCATTGGGTACCTACTTTCATTTCCTCCTTTCTTAAAAATAAATAAGATGACCATTACCATTCCCATTTCACAGATGAGAAGACTGACTTGCCCATTGTTCCCCAGCCAATCATGGTGGAGCTGGGATTTGAATCCAGGCCTGACTCTGCTCTACACCCCAATGAGACAGGCAGTCAAGAGGCATCCTGTCTTCCACCCCTTCATCCCAGCTGGGTCTGGTACATCATATGCACAGAAAGTGTTCAGTAAACAGATATGGACAAAGACAATGGTGACAAGGATAATGGTAAAGTTGGGGGCATCAGTGGACAAAGGTGTGGAGAAAGAGGACCTATGGGGCCAAAAGGGTGACCCAAAGGAGACCTCAAACAAGACTCAAGGAGGGGGGCTATTTGCCTTCAGTAGGAGCCCCCTTATCCACCAGTCTTGGAGGGGCTAGAGACCAGACTCTCAGGACAACAGGCGAAATACAGGTAGGGCTAGCGCTCCACAGGGAAAAAGAATTGAAACCAGTGCTCCCACTGTACAGAGGAGAAGACTGAGGCCTGAAGAGTAGAAGTGACTCCTTGAGGGCCAGACAGGGAGCTGGTGTAGAGGCAGAACCAGAGGCCAGGTCTCCTGACCCCCAGCCTCATGTCCTTTCCACTACCCCACTAACTTATCAGAAGGTCTGCAACTCCTGTGTCCGGGTTCCTCTTGCAAACATCTAATTGGCTGAGGCCCAGCCCACACATGGTAGGGAGTTCTGGACATCTGCCCCCAGATATGTCCCCCAAAGTGAAACCTGGCAGCAATGGGCTGTGGAAGCTGGAGTCAAGCCACTGTAATCAACCCCAGCATCTCTGCCTGGGGCTGCTTACCTGGGACCCGTAAAGGGGCGGGGGGGGGGGAGCTCATGAAGATCCCCCTCACAGGAGCCACCTGGGCCTTGAGTGACACCCACCAACCATGCCCACACCTGGGCTGGGGGCTCTAATGCATGAGCGAGACAGAAAGCAAATCTACAGACTTGGGACATCAGACACACCAGCCAGTGAGGAACTGCAAAGCTTTCAGGAGGGACTTCACCAGCACCCACACCCTGCTTTGTTCTAACAAAACGATCTGCACAGAGATTGGAAGCACATCACTAACTTCCATCCTAGGCAAGTAAAAAAGAGACTGCACCCCAAGACACGGGGATTTAGAATGTCAGAGGTCCCCCCCAACTCAATTTCTTATTTTAACTGATGGGGCAAGTGGGGTGGAGGCAGGTAAAGGGCCCACCCAAGACCACACAGGAAGGCAAGAGATGTTATTCTACTTCAGCTGAACAAAGGGGGGAGGCCAGTTCAGGACCAACATCGAGTTACTTTTTAAAAAAAAAAAGTTATCATTCACATACCCTAAGATCTACTCTTTTAAAATATACAATTCAGTGGTTCTTAGTACATTCAGAGTTGTGAGACCAATACCACCATCTAATTACAGAATATTTTCCTCACCCCAAAAGGAACCCTGCCCCATTCACAGTCAGTCCCTATTCCCCCAACTCCCAAACCTCAGGCAACCACAAATCTACTGTCTATCCTCATGGGCTTGCCTATTCTGGATGTTTCACACAAATGGATTCCTATAACAGAAGGCCTTTTGTGTCTGCCTTCTTTCACTTAGCATACTGGTTTCCAGGCTCTTCCATGCTGTCGCTTCTATCGTACTTCATTCTTGTTTATGGCTGAATGATATTCCACTGGGTGGCTATATCACACATTTTGTTTATCCATCTGTCAGCTAATGGACATTCGGACTGTTTCCACCTTTTGGCTCTCAGGAATAACGCTGCTATGAACAATACTGAGGAACCTTTAACTGGCACCTCGGCCTCACTCCAACACATCCACCCTCCCTCCACAGATCTGGGAGGATGGAGCCCCAGGACATGAACTCAGGTGGGACAAAAGGTCAGAAGAGAAAGTGTAGGCTGCCTCCAGGCCCTCTGTCCACACTCTCGTCTTAGAAGCTATCTTAGTACTTAGAAAAGTTGTGTTGATTTCTAAATAAGAACTTACATGCTCTAAACTTTAAGGGGAGAACTCTTAAAGCCCTGCAGGCCCCTCAGAAAGAAATGATCATGGGCAGGAGGGAGGGAGAGAAAGAGAGATCAGAAACTCCAGCCCCCTCAGACAGCCAGCCTCAGGCATCAACTTCAGGAATCTCCTCCAACTTCCTTCAGAAGTGAGAGCAGTCAGCCAGGGGCCGAGTGTACCAGAAGGCTAGCGCTCAGCCCAATGCAGCTCAGCTTAGCAGAGACGAGGCTCTGGTTAGCCCCCAGGGAGTACTTACCCTTTCGGGATCTAGACCCTAATTCTAAAGCCAAAAGAGTTCACAGCCTCTCCCACTGCCTGGTAACGTTTCAGTTGAAGACATTACCTTCCACCCCGATCTGCGCAGCCTAGCATCTTGCTTAGGAAAGGTCCATGTGCCTCCCTGGGCCTCCCAGTTTTCACCCTCCCAAGGGGTGCCCTCCTGGGTGCCTGTCCCCTCCAGCCCCAGGACCTGAAGGCTCAACCCCAAGCACCAGGGTGGGAGACGCAGAAGAGAAGCTCCTGGCGCTTTAAGGCCGGCAGAGCCTAATTGCCCAGATTCCCCCGGCAGCCAGATAAACAGCGCGGCAGGCTGGCGCCAGCAAGAGGCAAACTGCACATTATCACCCCTTCCTCACCTCCAAGGAGGAGCTCGGAGGAGCAGGGCGGGCAGGGCCGAGGGGCCGCCAGAGGGGCGGGGCGGGGGCTTGGAAGCCCAACTTGAAATTGATCTCATTTCAAAGGGATAATGCCAGGCCAAATAAAAGGAAAACTTTCTAGCCCATTCTAATTCCTATAGTCCTGGCCTGGGAACCCTGTGTTTTCCTAGGCGGCCTCCTCCAGTCATTTAGAAGTTCTCTCTCGCTCTCTCCTTCCCTGGCGCAATTTGGATAATAGTAATTTACTGAATATAATTACAGAAAAAAAAAAAAGTGGTGAAGCAAAGAGCAGGAGATTTATTCCAAAGTTAATGGATACTTTCGGGAGAAAGGAGCTCTATAAACACAGGTTAGAACTGTGATTAAAGTATTTCTCCACATTTCCGTCCACATAGGCACCAAGCTCAGCGAACTGGCTTTTCCAGGGACAGAAAGACACACCAGAGGGAGGGAAAGCTAGGGCCTGACTCCCACGGGAGCGGGAAGCCCAGGGCAGAGCTGGGCACACAGGACCCCACTTTCTAAGACAAGCATGGGGGAGAGGGCAGCCCCGTGTCACCTGGAATCTTCCCAGCAGACCCTCAGAGATTCTGTTCACCACTCCCTCGCTTTACAGATGAAAAAAGAGGCCCAAAGAGGGGAATTGGCCCCAATGCCCCAAAGCAAGTTGAAAGATGGAGCAGGGTTTGCTCTGAGCAGCAGGGGGCCGCACTGCCCAGAAAGGGGCCGTCTCACTAGGGATCCCTGTGGGGGCCAGTGGGGCACTGGGGGGCCGGTGGGTGTCCCTCAGTTGGCCCGCTGCGTGTTCCAGCGTACTCTCTATGGGTGTACCTGCCCCAGTGCCCCAGCCCTCTCCCGCAGAGCCCTGGAAGGAGCCGTCTCCTTATCAGGACGCGCACGGCTGAGCTCCAGCTATGCACCCGCCCAGCTCCGGGAGACAGGCTGGCGGCCAGGAGGCGGCGGTGGCGTGGACAGCAAAGGGCTCCCCCAGTCCTCAGTCCTGGCGGCCCAAGCCATCAGGCAGGGGATGGAGCAAGAGGGTCAGCCTGGTGCCTACCGGAAACTCTTCCCAGACCACCAGTCCTCCCAATGGCCCCCGGGGCGGCTTGAATGGGGTGTGGAGGGCGGGGCTTGGGCTAATGAAGTAGCAGGAGAACAGGCACAGTCCCTGCAACAGCGCCTCCTTCCGGTAGGAGGAGAGCAGTCAAGTGCCAGTGCTTAGTCTGGAATTTGAGGTGGAGAACATTTCTAGAGCCACCCCCACTGACCCACAGGGAGACTAAGAGGAGAGGTTACTCCTCCAAGGTCAAGTTGTCGATAGATACCGGCAGGGCAGAGCCTAGGACCAGGTCTATGGGTCAGAACCATACCACTGCAGTTTGCCCGTTAACTTAAAACTGCTCAAGGTTACCAAACTCAAACGAAGACCCAAGCTGACTTATCCAAGGAGTACGGGCAGGGTGGGTCCTGCCTGTCTCCAGTTTTCTTTACCCCACCCCTTCCCACCCTCACACCTGAGCTTGCCTGGTACCCTGACTCTCGGTGGGCCCTCTCCTCCTCCCCCTCGACACCCACCTCCCCTTACCCATCCATCCTCCAAGGCCCCGCTCCAGGTTAGAGCTCTGAGGCTCCTAAAGGTGCTCCTGTTACATGCACACCCCACAGTGCTCTGAGAGTTCAGACCCTCTGGCCTGGCCCTGCTTCCCCCTAAAATATTATGTGTTGCTCCCTCTGTCCCAACTCTCCCCGCGCCGCAACCCGAAGATTCTGTTTCTTAAGGGCATGGATCCTACTCATATTTCCACTCTCCCCACTACAGCACCCAGCATGGTGCCTGGCACAGAGTAAGTGCTCAACAAATACTCGCTAGCAGACTGATGTGGTGAGAGAGAAAATGCCCAACGGGGCCTTCTAAAAGAGCAGAGGGGCCCCCACCAATTCTCTCCCCCTGAAAACGGGACCAGGGACAGGGCAACCACAAACAGGGCCCTCCTCCTCAGAGGCAGGGAGGAGCCAGGGTGGAAGAGGGGAGAAAGCCACTTCCAGGGAAAGCTGTCGGAAGAGGAACAAGGAGCACAGAAAGCCCGCAGAGGGCCACAGGTCAGCCACTGCCCAAAGCCCCCTGAGAATCAGGCCTGGAGTGACCATGCGGGGTGCAGGGCAGCCAGATCAACGCTGCCTCTCCCCACCCCAGCCCCCATCAGTGCTCTCTCTTCAGGAACCACCACTGAGGCACCGTCCTTCCCCTCCGGCCACCACCCCAGACACCAACAAGACACCTGGGACAAATCCATGCTTCTAGCCCCACCCTCCCCTTCCAAGCTGGGAGTCAGGAGACCTGTGTGATCTGACCCTCTTAAATGCCCCCAGGCTGGGTGCTGCCTCTCTCCAGAGGGGCCAGGCCAGAGGAACTCAGAGCCTGCCCAGGCCCAACAGTCTATAACCCTCTGAGAGTCCCATCCCTGCAGAACCCCCAGTGCCACCTAAGATGCATACACCCAGAAGATGCTACAGGCTAAAAATGTGTGATCTCTGCAGTGCAAGGGAAGGAGGCGGGGTGGGGGTGGGGTGAGGATGCAAGCTTCTGGCCTGCCTGGAGTCTCCTTCTGTCCTCACCTCTGCTACAGCACCCAGGGCCTGCTCAGGTAAGCAGGACTGGGTAGATGGTGTGTGCAGAAAAAACCCAAGAAGAGGACAAAGAAGGGGGGCAGTTCTCAAAAGTACTAAAATATCCAGCTTCCTTCCCTACCTAGACACCTCCAGGACCCTCAACTCTCTAGAAAAGCTGGACACAGGATTGAGAATGATGATGGCAGAAGGCCCTGGCATTTGACACCCAAGGGATGCTGGCAACAATCAAGAGGCAAGAGAGCAAGAAAGTGGTCTCCACTCTGAGAAGGGTTACCCCGCAAAACCTTTGCTCCAAAGTATAGACAGGAACAAGTGGGACAGTTTACAAACACTTTGGATTCTAGCCATGAATTGCCTACACCAATTTCACAACTTACATCTACCTGGATACGACAAACCATAATATACCGTAGGTATAGGCATATGCACACAAATGCTACAGGCTCGGGCACGGACTGGGGGTCACTGGGCTCGGTGGGGGGGAAGGGTGGCGCTCAAGTCTTTGGCCTCTCCTAGACCTGCCCTCCTCTTTCACCCTCTGGAAAACCGGAGCCTGCCTCAGGTCCCTGAAGCTGCACAGAGAAAACTCCAACCCGCACCCTTCTGAGTTTACCGGAGCCTTAAGATGAAGTTGCCATTTGATGTGTGCACCCACATCCCCACTCCCCAGCTTTCCTGCCAGCATGAGGCGCCTCCACCGGGAGCTCCCACGCTCCAGGGGCACCCGGGAGAACACCCGCAGCTCCGCCCGCCCGCCAGAGGTGTCAAGGAGAGACAAGAGGCCGCGGAAAGGGGCGGGAGGGGAACCCCGAGGGCCCGCCGGGCGCGGCGCGCTCACCTGGCCCGCAGAGCCGGCTGAAGTGGTAGGGGTTGCAGCACACGGTGGGGCCGTCGGCGGCGGCGGCGAAGCTGTGGCAGCCGCACAGGGGCTTGAGCTCCACGGCGTGCTGCAGGTCGGGCCAGCGGAAGAGGCGGCCGAGCAGCAGCTGCGGCGGCGCGGGCTGGCCGCCCAGGCGGAGGTCGGCGCGCGGCACCAGCACGCAGCCGCCCGGCACGCCGCCGCGGGACTCCACCGCCTCCAGCAGCGTGTCCAGCGAGCGCTCCTTGAGCCGCTTCAGCAGCGAGTACGTGACCGTCTTGAGCTCCTGCTCGAGCAGCAGCAGCCGCGAGCGGGCTTCGCGACTCCGCCCGCCGCCCGCCGGCTCCAGGGCAGCCCCGGCCAGGGGGTCGCCGGCGTCCCGGGGCGCGCCGGCGGCGTCCCGCTCCGAGAAGAGACAGCAGGTCACCGTCTCGCAGTCACTTTCGGGCAGCCAGCCCCGGCCTCCCGGCTCCGCCACGTGAAGCGGGGAGCCCCCAGAGCCGGCCCCCGGCTCGGACATGGGCCTCGGGGGGCCCCCTGCGCGCCGGCGCCTCCCAGCGCCCTGGGAGCCTCGCTGTCCCACCGCGTCCCGGGGCCGCCTCAGGGCTACCGGGCGGACTTCGGGGCGGCCGCAGCCTCCGCCTTCTCGTGCTCGCGGGGCCGGCTCAGCTCGGCTGCCCACGCTCCCATCCTCGTCGCCGCCGCCGCCGCCGCCGCCGCTGCCTTCCTCCCGGTCGGGGACCACACGACTTCGCCAAAGTCGCCGCACCAGCCCCGAGCGTTTGGACCTGAACATACGATATCCTTTGGCGCCGGGGGTGGGGGGGAGGCGGTCTCCGGTTACCGGGGGTCCGTTTCCTCAGCGAGGCGCCGGCTGCGCGGGCCGCAGCCCCACATGAAGCTCTGCCGCCGGGCGCCGTGCAGACCGCGCACAGCCTGTCGTCGAAGGGGCGCCGCAGGGCTGCAACATGAGGGAGCTCGCCAGGGCGGGACGGCGGGGAACGCGCGCACGCCGAGCCGCAGTCCGCGCTCGGCCCGCGACTACATGGACCCCGGCGCCCGGGCAGCTCAGCAACTCCAGCCCCGGCGCTTCAGAGGGACTGCAGGCTGCGCGCCGCCAGCAAGACCCCGCATGGGCCGGAGAGCCTTCAAAAGTTACGCGGCTGGTCCATGAGCACAAAGCGCTCGCGCCGAACCCCCCAAATGTGTCTGGGAAGCCCTGCCTTTAAAACCCAAGCACTTCACTACATGGGCTTTTCCTGCAGGATCCGAAAGGCAGGCTTGTTGATACCCTCGGCTTCCTTCTTACTCCCTGCAGAAAGAAAAAAAGAAAAAGAAAAAAAGGAAAGAAAGAAAAAGAAACCCCAAACAAAACCAAAATCCCTGGAATTGCATGCACGAAAAGCCAACTCCGTCTCAGGTCCCAGGCGCTAGATGCACTTGGAGCGAATTTCTCCTGAACGCGGGTGTCAACACATGAGTGGAAACTGTAAAAATCCCAAAGAGCTGCTGGGAATCCTTAATTAAAAATGCAATCCACCGAGGCAGAGGTCGTAGCCCGCCCCACGCTGCGCTCGGACGCCCCGGACGCTGCGGCTGCAGAGGTCGCCCCCCTCCCCCCTCCACAAAAAGTGCCTCCCGGTGGCCCCGCGGTCCCGGCGAGGTCTGGCGAGGCAGCGCCCGGCGGCTCTTTCTCTCGGCTCGTCTCCCTCGCTCGCTCCCCCGCTCGGCTCTCTCTTTTTTGTTCTCCTCAAACGCACACTGAGGGCCCCCGGAGGAGCGCCGCGGAGTCATTGGCTGCCTCCCATCATATGCCAGTCTAGACACTTTGGCGGCTCCGCGGCGCTGATTGTTGCGCAAACAAGGTTTCAAGTTTCTTAACTCTTAAAGGAGAACACGTCCCATTGCAGGGCCCGAAGCTCCGAGGGGCCGGCTCCCGGGGCGGGCCGAGCCCCGGCCCCCGCCCCACGCTTGCCCCAGCCCCCCCGCCCCGGGCCTGACAGCGCCCACGGCCTGCTCTCTAGCTCGCGTGCGCCGCGGGCACGGATGCGAGCGCGCTCACACACACACACACACACACACACGCGGTTACACAAACCACGGGCGGGCTGCTCGAGGGCTCGGCGGACCCACTAAGACTCGTACGCAAACGGGGCGCTTTGCCTCTCCCTGGCTTGTGCACAAACTTACAAACACACATTGCACTTTAGAATTGGTACAAACCCCCATCCCAGGGAAGGCTAATAAAAATGGGTGTGCGTGTATGCTTTCCTGGCTTGCGTCTCTTGGGAGCAGGGGGCGGCTGATTTGTTGGAGTAGCGGGATCTAGCGTGATAGCACGAGGCTTCCACACCCCCTGCGCAAAGTCAGGGGTTGGCCGCCGGGCCAACCGGGGGGCGTGGAATGCCTCGCGCAGCGGGACTCTAGGCTTGCTCGAGGTAGGAGAGTTGCAGAGGGTGGGGTAGAGGCGGGGAAGGTCTTCTCTAGGGCTCCTCTCGGTCGCCAAGTCTCCTTACCTCGGAGCTAGGCGGGCCGCCAGCCGTCCCGGGGCTGGGCGACTCCTCCACCCCCTTCCCTTCCCCAGTTTATTCTCTGCACCACGGAGAGGGATGTGGGTAGGGTTCGTGATTTCCCCAGCGACGTTTCATCATGGCAATGGGGGTGGGTTGGGGGGCCGGGTCCCGCCTGATCCGGGGCGAGCTGGTGGGAGCGCGGCGGCAGCAGCGGGCCGCCCGGCGAGTGAAGGGTTAAGGCCGCTCCTGCCCCTGGAGCCGGCGCGGCGGGGTACCTCCTCGGGCGCTCTCGCTAGTCCGAGGGTGGCAAAAGTTCAAGCTTGTAAAGTCGGGATTGGCCCCGCGCGGAGGGAAAAAAGGCCTGGTCCCCCCTCCCACCCCGGGCGCGGCGCCGATTGGCCGGGCTACTGAGCGGGCACCGCCCTCTCCCCGGCGCGCGGCGGCCCCGCCCCCGGCGTGGTGTCCCGCCCCTTTCCGGGCAAGAACCAGACCCGCACTGAATGAAAGAAATTCCGCTACTCTCATTGGCCCGGGGCTGGACGCCATTCCCCCCGCCGAGGCCGAGGGAGTTGCGGGCGCGCGGGTCTCCCTCGGGAGTTCCCACGTGTGGGACTGGCCTTGGGAGCGTGCTGCGGTGCTAGTCCCCCGGCGGGCCCGAGTTGTGTGTGCGCTGGGGGAAGGCCGGTGTTTGCAGGAAGGACTTAGAACCCTTTGCTGAGCTTTACCTGGAGCCAGGTACTGTTCGCTCCTCGCCCTCTGGGAGAGGCGGTTACTCTCGCGAATGGAGGGCCGGACTTAGAAGCTTCCCAGCCCTCATCCCCTTCTTCTTTGGCCCAATCAAAATAGCTGTCTTGGCCTCCGTTTCAAAAACGGAGATGATGATGCCTGCCCGTCGTTCTTCACAGAACCTTGAAGATCCTAGGAGACAATGCCTTTTAAGTGCACAAATCGTAAGCAAACAGGGTGAATTTTCACAAGTGAACAAAACACCTGTGTAAGCAACATCTAGAGGAGAACGGATCTTGTGGCCCCTTTTCAGTCACTGCTGACCCCTGGGGAAATGAATGCGTCTTAAAATGCAAGGAGAAACTTAATGTGATGTAGTGTTTTCTTTCATCAGGGTATCTGCTGGTTTGGCTGTGGATTACAATAATAGCTTGTGCTTACTATGGGCAAGGCCATGTTCCAAGCAAGCATTACAAAGATTTTAGTCATTCTCACAACAATCCTGATAGTACTATTACCTCCATTTCACAGATGAGGAAACTGAGGAAGAGGAACTTATTTAATTTGCCATTGAAATGAAGATAGTCTTGAAACTGCTAAGATACTAAAACCAGAGAGGCATAAACCAGTATGTGCTCTCACCCCAACAGCTAGAAAGTGGTGTGGGTCTGTTGCCAGAGCACACCCTTCAGGACAGTGCTTTCCAAAATGTGGTCCATTGGACCTGCTGAATCAAAGTGTTGTAGGGTGAGACCCCAGACTCCATATAACAACACTTTTGGGGGTAGGCATGGTTATTAACCACTAATTTACATGAAAGGACACTGAGGCACAAAGACCTTAAGTAACTTGCGCAAGCTTGTAGTTAGTGGCAGAGGTTGGATTTGAACCCAGCCAATTTGGCCGGGGGAAGAGGTATGTGTGTGTGAGGGGAAGCAAAAGGAAAAGGATAGCAGGTGGATGGATTACCCCTCAGGGCTTCCACAAATGCTCAGCACCCCTGGAGGCAAATCTGTGAACTGTGACTCCTTCCCCCCTCCATTCCCCCATACCTCCCTGAGGTACCAGGGCATCCCTTTCTGCAGGGTTCCTGGTGGAGCACCCTGAGGGATGTCAGGCCTGTGCTTGGGGCCTCAGGCCAAGGAGAGACTGAAGTAGGAACCTTCCTGGGAAGGGCTGCCTTCTTCCTTGGGCAGTAATTTGGACAAAGTTTGCCTTCTGCTGTGCTCACCCAGAGATGTGGCATTGAGGGTGGGGTGCCATTAGGTTCCAGCTGGATGACACCTGAAGAGCATGGAAACCAGAGTCTAGTAGGCCTGAGTTCAGTACTGACCCTACTTAACCTCCCTCGCCTCTATAAGCCTCGGGGTTCTCATCTGTAAAATGGGAATAGGAATCATGCTACAGTTGGTTACCAAAGTTAAATGACATGAGGTCCCGGAGTCATCCCTCATTCCAGGAAGACCAAGTCTCAATGGAGATAGTATCAGGAAGAGCAGGATGGTGACAGCCAGTCCCACTGTCCTTGGATTCCAGGGCCCATCCAGCCTAGCGCCTGCCTGTGTTGTGACCACTAGAGGGTGTGTGTGGCAGTGCCCAGAGGGCAGGGCCTCAGAGCTTCAGCCTAGGGCACCCTCCTAAACTGCCCCTCTGGAGAACAAGCTCAAATTCCCTGAGGGTGCAGGAAAGGAGAAAGGTAGGGTCCCAGCTGCTGCTCCTCAGGTCTCTGCAGCCCGGTTATTCACAAAGTAACTCACAAAGAAAGAACTCTAACCCCTGAGATTTAAATCTGCCCCCTCCCCATTATTCTAATATTCCCCCAAAGTACCCTGTGTTTTCTCACAGTTCATAAACCCATGCTACCCCGTGTCCATTCTCCTCTGCCTCTGGAATGTAAGCCCCACGTGGTTAGAGATGGTGAAACTGTCAGGCACAGGCCACCCACAGACCCACTGAGGGAGTCAGAAACAGGCCATTTGATGCCACTCTGTCTGTACCATCAAAGAAGCTAATTCACACAAGACAGCACCTGCTCCATTTCTTCTCCCCAGTCCCTAGCATAACACCTGTCACATAGCAGGCACTTAATATTTGTGACATGATTGGATTAAAACCCCTCACTTCACCAAGCTCCATGCTCATCATCATCCCATACCAAACACTTATATGCACTCTCATCAAATCCCCCCAACAGCATAATGAGGAAGTTCTTATTCTTAAAAAATCCATTTTTTTAGAGAAGGAAACAGAGAGGTTAAGTAATTTGTCTTTGGTCACACAGCCAACAAGTGGCAAAGATGGGACTTTAACCCCGGGCTGCTTGAGTTGAATGTTCATCTTCTGAATATCTGGCCCTAGAAAAGAAAACATGGTCTTTTGCCTTTGGGATGTTTCCACATTAGCTGGGAATTCACAAGGCATGAAACAGCAGAAATAATACAAGGCAGAGCTTGCTTCTTGGTGGTGGGAAGAGGCAGGCTCTAGGGGCCACTGCTTATAAACAGAGGCATTACAGAGGGAGTCTGGGCCACCTCTTGCTATGGTGAGATGAACTGGCAGGGAGACTGACTCATCCTAGCCCACTTCACAGAAAACTAATGGATAAACCAAGGCTTCACTTATCAACTCTCAGGAGAAAAACTATAGGCCCAACTGGCTAAGTGGTATTGTCTGCCCCTTTAGAAGGTAAATCTAATTGGCCAACATGGTCCCAAATGGGGAAGCTGGGGTACCCTTTGGTGGTAGACAACCTTTCTGAGACTTTGATGAATGCTTTGGACCCTTTCTCTCTTGAAAAATGCACATGTGCACGAATGGAACTTTGTATTCACCCACATGACATGTACTCATCGAGCTCCTGTTGTGTGCCAAGCCATGTTCTAGGTGCTAGGGATCCTGCAGTAAGCAAAACACAAAAATTCCTGAGCTCAAGGAGTCTAGTGGGAGGACAGACAGACCATAAACAAAATAATCAGGTATCCAGCATCTTGGAAGATAAAGATGCCAAGGTTAAAAATAGAACAGAGAAGAGGAGACAGAAATGCCAGGAGAGGGTAGATGTGGTTCAGAGAAAGTGATCAGGGAATGCTTCTCTGGGAAGGTGACATTTGAGCAAGGTCTTGATGGTGAAGGGAACCTCTCTGACACTATCTGGGGGAAGAATGTTCCAGGCTCAGAGAACAGCAAGTGCAAGGGTCCTGAGGTGGTAGCATGCCTGGCATGTCCCAGGACCATCAAAGAGGTGATGAGATGGGAGAAATACTGGGGGGAGGGGGCGTGCAGATTATAGGGTCACACAGGCCATTGGTGGGTCTTTGGCTTGTCCTCTGAGCTGGGAGCCCCCTGGAGGTTCTGAGAGGGGGAGGGACATATCTGCCTTCTGTTTTAACTGGCTCCCCCTAGTTGCCATATGGAAAACAGACTGCAGGGACAGGGTGGGGAGCGGGGCCTGGTGGGAGACTGTTGCAGTGGCCCAGGAGAGGCCATGCTGGCGTGGGGAGAAGAGGTCAGGTCCTGGACATATTGAAGATAGAACCAGCATGACTTGCATTACATATTTGAGAGTGCGAAAGAACATCTGAACAGTGTAGACATGTTATTGACGCTTATTTACTTAATTTTTAAAATCAGTTCACCACTTTTATTTAGCCTTGTCATAAGCAGTAATAGCCGTGGAGTCACAGATGTGCTAGTTATATTTATCACTTTTAAATAAATACATAACATAGGAAGTTTATCTGTGTATCACCTGAAATTATCCTAATATCCACCTGGATACATGCAATGTTGGGAACACCAGTTTAACCAGTACCTAACCTCACCCACTTTTAGGCTTTTTTTGTTTGTTTGCTTTTTCCTACACTCTCACAGAGACAAGGATTTTTCCTGGTCCTGTCTATAATTATGGGACCTATTACCATAGCCCCTATGAATCAAATGCCGATTTTACTATTGCCCCTCCAGGCAGCCTGTGCTTGGGTAGCACAGAGTAATGGTTCTTAACCATCACTTTATTGAACCAAACAGACCTTGGTGCAAATCCTGTTCAGCTACCTCTTAGCTGTGTGACCTTGGGCAACTTCCTTAATTTCCTACAACAACCCCCAATAGGGGCCTATTATTATTCCCAGGTTATGGGGAGCCTGAGACTTAACTGGTAATAATAATATTGGGAGATTGTTTTGAAGATTCAAATGCTTAGCCCAGTGTCTGGCACCTAATAAGTGCTCAGTAAATGGGAGCTATTATTAGTGAAATAAGCAAGGAGTTAGTTGTTACCAGGTTAAGCCACTCAACTAACAACCAACTATTTAACCTCAGGGAGACTCAGTTTCCTCATCAATAAAATGGACCTGCTTGGGGACCTGCCTGGCGGTCCGGTGGTTAAGACTGCGCTTCCAATGCAGGGGGCGTGAGTTCAATCCCTGGTTTGGGAACTAAGATCCCACATGCTGCACGGCCAAAATTTTAAAAATAAATAAACAAATAATTTAAAAATTAAAAAAAAAAAAAGGACCTGCTCGACCGTGGTGGGAGTTAAATGAGTAAGGTCCTGGCACTGTAGGACTCAGCAGCTCCAGAGAATCAAGGGAAACTTCCCTTCTCAATGCTTTTGGTCACACCCCTCGGGCTGCACTTAACCCTCCACTATCTAAATAGACTAAATAGCTCAAAGCAGAATAGGGCAGGGAGGCGGGCCAGGGCAGATTCTAGAACCAGGAAAGGAGGGTGATTTGCCCAAGATCACAGTGCCGCTTGGAGGGAGCCGGAAGTTGATCTGAGGTTTTCCAGCTCCCAGGGCTCTTTGCCCCTTATCCCAGTGCTTAAGGCTTCTCATCCCAACCGCTCAGTGTACACAGTACAGGAGGTAAAAGGGCAGCCTTGGGGTCAGACTGCCTAGTCTTAATCCTGGCTCCGCTGCTTCTAGGGTGGCCTCTGTCACTTTACCTTTAACTCCTTTCTGAGTTTCAGTTTCCCCATCTGTAAAATGGGTTTAATAATAATAGTACCTACCTCAAAGGGTCATTGTATTGATTGAGATCATATATGCAAAGCATTTAGGGCCGCTACTGTTATTCTGCTCCTTGTGGATGTCATAGGAGAGGGCAACGCCCTGCACATTATCAGGTTTCAGAAATACCAGGTGGGGCTTCCCTGGTGGCGCAGTGGTTGAGAGTCTCCCCGCTAATGCAGGGGACGCGGGTTCGAGCCCTGGTCTGGGAAGATCCCACATGCCGCGGAGCAACTAGGCCCGTGAGCCACAACTACTGAGCCTGCGCATCTGGAACCTGTGCTCCGCAACAAGAGAGGCCACGATAGTGAGAGGCCCGCGCACCGCGATGAAGTGGCCCCCGCTTGCCGCAATTAGAGAAAGCCCTCGCACAGAAACGAAGACCCAGCACAGCCAAAAAAAATAAAATAAATAAATAAATTTAAGAAAAAAAAAGAAATACCAGGTGAATGAATGAACAGAGGCGTGAATGAGTGAAGTGCAGCAAGTCTCCTGGTTGTTAAGAGGGCCGAAGGCAGTTACACAGAGACCAGGGTGAGGAGTGTAGCTTTGCTGCAGTGAAACTGGATTGCCTGCATCCATCCTTCTCAAACTGGGCGGACCCCTCGAAATCAAAGGATTTTTCTGGAGGGCTAATTTGACTCAAAGATGTTAGAAAAACTTACTTTTTTAAAAAAATTAATTAATTTATTTTTTTTGGCTGCGTTGGGTCTTCGTTGCTGTGCGCGGGCTTTCTCTAGTTGCGGCAAGCGGGGGCTACTCTTTGTTGCGGTGCACGGGCTTCTCATTGCAGTGGCTTTGTTGCGGAGCACAGGCCCTAGAGCGCATGGGCTTCAGTAGTTGTGGCACGCGGGCTCAGTAGTTGTGGCTCACGGGCTTAGTTGCTCCGCAGTGTGTGGGATCTTCCTGTGTACCCTGCATTGGCAGGCGGATTCTTAACCACTGCGCCACCAGGGAAGTCCCGAGAAACTTAGTTTATATTATATTTGTAATACATCCCAATTTAATGTTAAAGCTAACCTAGATATATCAGGGAATAGTATGCAAAATGGAGGAGTTTTTTTGAACAGAGATGAGAGACTTCTAAAGAATGTCACAGTCACTGTGAGCAGCATCAAACCATGACCCCAGACCTGACCCCCGGCCTGAGCCCAGGCCTCCTGGAGGAAGCTCACGACCCTCAGCCTTCAGGGGAATACAGGCGCCCTCATTTCAGAGACAATGCCAGGGAATATGGCTCATTTTGGTTCTTGGCTATAATTCAGCTGCCTGTTTCTACACTTGCTATGGGCTAAAGGCCTTTAGTGCAGGGAGCCTGTCCTTCAGGGACTGGGAGTTTACTGGAAGAAACGTTGACATTCAATCATTCCTCCACACCACGGCCAGAGAGATGCTTCTAGCATTTCTCTCACCATGAGGCTACCAGATTGAGAACCCTTCAGTGGAGCCCCATGACCAACAGATCAAAGAGTCTCTTCCCAGCCCTGTTAGGTGCAGGTCCCATCTCATTTCCCCTCCCACCACATGGACCCTGAACAAGAGAAGGCCTGCTCCCCAGAACACCCCAAAGTTCCCCTGTGACACCTGGCCTTTGCACATGCTGGATCACCTACCTGCAGTGCCCTTCCTTCTTTTCCTCCCAGCAAACATTTTTTTCCTCTCTCCCGAGTGACAGGCCCATGACTGTCTTCCTTGCACTGTCCTGGCATCTGTACAGCCCTCCTTCCCAGGGCTGCAAGTGATCTGTCCCAATCTGAGAGCCCCCAAAGAGCAAAGCCTGAGTGCTCCTCACCTCTGTACCCCTAGCCCAGCACCCAGGAGGTGGTCCAGAAATTGTTTGGGGAGGAGGGATTTAATTCAGATAAATATGGCCACATTGGCCTCCCCATGGAGGTTGTACCAACTTCCCCTCCCTGCACAATGCCCACATCTCTTGACGCTGTGATTCCATTCTAAACAGACATACAGATGTGCTTGCACATAGCGAAAAAAGAATATATACAGTTACTTAATGCACAACTGAAAGAGTGGGGAGCTATGCTCCATAAGGTTACTTTATAACAGAGATTGGAAACAAACTTATCAATAGAGGATCTAGTTAAATCAATTATGGTATATCATCCAGCTTTTGAAAAAGAATGAGGCAGCCCTCAGTATGAAAAGATCAAGATATTAAGTGACTAAAAACAAACAACTCAGTGAAAAAATGGGCAGAAGACCTAAATACACATTTCTCCAAAGAAGACATCCAGATGGCCACCAGGCACACGAATAGATGCTCAGCGTCGCAAATTATTAGAGAAATGCAAATCAAAACCACAAAGAAGCTATCATCAAATGGCTTTCATCAAAAAATCTACAAATAATAAATGCCGGAGAGGGTCTGGAGAAAAGGGAGCCCTCCTACACTGTTGGCGGGAATATAAATTGGTACAGACACTGTGGAGAACAGTATGGAGGTTCCTTAAAAAACTAAAAATAGAACTACCATATGATCCAACAATCCCACTCCTGGGCATATATTTGGAAAAGATGAAAACTCTAATTCAAAAATATACATGCACCCCAATGTTCATAGCAACACTATTTACAATAGCCAAGACATGGAAACAACCCAAGTGCCCATCAACAGATGACTGTTTTAAGATGTGGTGTATATATATATATATACACACACACACACACACACACACACACACACACACACAATGGAATATTACTCAGCCATAAAAAAAGAAAGAAATATTGCCATTTATATCAACATGGATGGACCTAGAGAATATCACACTAAGTGCGGTCAAAGACAAATTTTATATGATATCACTTATATGTGGAGTCTAAAAAATAACACAAATGAATCTATATACAAAACAGAAACAGACTCACAGACATAGAAAACAAACATGGTTACCAAAGGGGAAAGGGAGGGGGGAGGGATAAATTAGGAGTATGGGATTAACAGATACAAACTACTGTACATAAAATAGATAAGCAACAGGATTTACTGTATAGCACAGGGAACTATCAATATATTAAATATCTTAACCTATAAAGGGAAATAATCTCAAAAACATATATATATGTTTATATATATATAAAACTGGAAAAAACGACCTTAAGTGACTAACAACGTATACAGTGTGCTACAATTTGGGTAAATGTTTTAAAAAACATATATTCTTGCATATGCATAAAATGTCTTTGGAAAGATACATGGTAAGCTGGGAAAGATGGTTGTCTCTGGGGTGATGGGAGTGACAGGGAAGCTGGAAACTGGGTAAGAGGGAGATTAACTTTTCAACACATACCTGTTTGGAGTTTTGTTTGCTTGTTAGTTTTCAGCCGTTCTATTAGATAGGTAATGCTTGCACATGGCACAAACTAAACAGGACCAAAGGTTCAGCACAAAAGAAACCTCCCTCTCTCCCCTGCCTTCAGCCTTCTTCAGTACCTCCTGAATTTCTGTACCATGGGCTGAATTACCCATTCAATTAAATTGGACAATTAAATCCAATGTTTTAAAATAACAAATATATTATTAAAATAGTAATTTTTTGTTGAAGAAAGGAAAAAATCCACAAAAGAATAGTTGATTGAAGCATTAAATAAATGAAACAGTTCAATAACCTGCAAAGCAGGACATAACTAAGTGACGAATGAAATGACAAAAATAAGAGATAGAAGGGACTTCCCTGGTGGCGCAGTGGTTGGGAGTCCGCCTGCCAATGCAGGGGACATGGGTTCGAGCCCTGGTCTGGGAAGATCCCACGTGCCGCGGAGCAGCTAAGCCCGCGTGCCACAACTACTGAGCCCACGTGCTGCAACTACAGAAGCCCACGCGCCTAGAGCCCATGCTCCACAACAAGAGAAGCCACCGCAATGAGAAGCCCAAGCACTGCAATGAAGAGTAGCCCCCACTCGCCACAACTAGAGAAAGCCTGCGCGCAGCAACAAAGACCCAACGCAGCCAAAAAGAATAAGAAGAAGAAATAGAAGTAAGAACTGGCCACACTGGGAAAAAGCATCCTGTCTTGTCCTGCTCTTGGTTTCCTGTGTGTACATCGTCTCTTCCCAGCCAGACCAGGACACACCTGTTGCTCTTGTTTATTTCCCAGAGCTCTCAGCATGCAGAGGTGTGTAATAAACATTTCTTGCCTCAATCCCCACTAGCACTGGCTGTGCTCTGGGAAGGGCTGGGGTACACAATGGTCAGCACCTTCCAGGGCCCAGGACTGTGTGCAGGGCTGCATTGTGAATTCCATGGTCACTAGACACTTCGGTCTTCATGGGTCCCTTCTTCAGTAAAAAAATATTAAATAATATATTTTACAAGTATATTGGCATAAAGACAAGTGTAATCCAGGCTGGATTCATTGTTGTATGTTTATCATTATTATTTCTTTTCTTCTGATTTCAAACAGAATGAAAATTAAAGCATTTTGTAGGCCCCCTAAAATTATCGTGGGCCCTAGACACTGTGTCTGCTGTGCCTAATGGATAAATGGGCCCCAGGCCTGTGCCCTGGGCATGGCCGGTGCTCAGTAAACAGGCACTGCTTCCAGGAGCAGCCTGGCCAGGGAAATGCACGTGGGCTTTGGAGCACTAAAGGCCTGGGTGTGATCCCAGCTCCAGCACTTACCCACTGAGGCTCTGAAGGCAATTACTAAGGCTTCCTGAGTTCCGTTTCCCTCCCTCCTGCTAAAATGCAGTGTTGCCATGAGGATTAGAAATAACATTAGATGCTTAATAAATGCCCAATTTTATTAGTTGATTTGTCCCCAGGATGGAGCGGGTGCTCTGAAGGTGGCCCAGGGACATGGCTGGCGTGGATGCCACCAACCCCAGCCAGGAGTCCTGGTCCCTTCAGAAGAAAAGGCAGAAGGAAGGCGGTGGGAGGAGGTGCAGCCACCTGGCCTTACATATACTCTTAGTATATATGTACCCTTAGTATAAGTCTGGAGCAGATAAAGAAAGATTAAAATTCAGAGCCAGGCCTCTGCTCAGGTATTCTCGGCCTTGACTGTGCATTAGAATCACCTGGGAGCTTAAAAAACACTAAAGCTCAATCCCTACCCCAGATCAATTAAATCAGAGTATCTGATGCGGGGCTGGGTATTTTTTTTTTTTTTTAAGCATCCCCAGGTGATTCTAATCTGGAGCAGGGCTGAGCACCCCCGAGGCCATTTCTGCGGATGGAAGGAGTGAGCTGGGGAGCGATCTGTCCCGTCCAGCAGACGACTTCTCACCCTGACAACATCTAAGACCATGAACTCTTAGTGGTTGCCAGAGGTGGATTGAAAGTAGGGTAAAATTCACTTGTAGGAGGTCATTCCAGAGCCCCTCACCCAACAGAGTATTCTTTCTCTCTGGGACAGCCTCCCAGATCTCACAGCTTCAGGCTGCACCCAGCCTGGATCCACCCCTGTGGATGCCACTCTCGGCCCAGAACCTTGCTGGGTCCTGAGACCAAGGGAGCAGAGCATGCCCCCATCTGACAGGGGGATAACAAAGAAGACAGGGGACCTACCCCAGCAAGCACTGAGTGCGTTTCTCCAAGGGTGGGCTGCAGACCTCCTCCACCTGAAGACCCGAGTGCTGTTAATCTGCCCTCCTGGGCCACCCAAGACCCACTGAATCAGCATCTCTGGGTTAGGCCAGAGGCTGCATTTTTCACATTCTCCAGAGGGGATTCTCATGCACAGGAACATTTCTGAGTTAATAGAGGACCCATATTCCATATCGTGATTTGGGAGAGGGTTACACAGTGCACACATAGGTAAAAAATCACCAAGTTTTACACTTAAGATGTGTACTTTATGTGCCCAACTCAAGAACAAAAACAAAAGAGAACTAAGCTACCATGTGCCTGGAGCTTTAGGAAGAAGAATCAGGGGAGGCTGCCTGGAAGAGGGCCTCTTTGAGGTAGGCCTAGACAGGGACAAGAACAGGGAACAGGGCAGAGGGAGTTGGGAGGCCCACTGGGGAAGAGACTCTTGTAGCCACAGCAGTGGGGGAGGCAGGTAGGAATGGGAAAACGGTTGTTTCTGAGGCCGTTTCAGGCAGCTGCCTCATCCCCACCCAGCAACAGGGCGTCCTCAGAGGCCCACAGGCTGCTGTGGTCAGCATAGGTAGCCCACGTAAACTCCCAACTTGCCTCCAAGTGCATCCAGGTCATTCTCCCCGACAAGACGGCATTGTTTGGTGTTCCAATGGAGGGCAAGAAAAACAGAGAGCCCAACTGTCCCTGTCATAATAGTATATAATTTATAATAATGTCAGCTATTAAAGGATTTTTAGTAATTAACTGACAGTGGTGTGCTATTTCACTGCATTTTTGCCTGTCATAATGATCTTGAACTTTGCAAAACGGTTTTGAACTTGTTCAAAATAAGTCCTGAATACAAAGAAGGGCGAGATTATTCCAAATAAGGGGTAAGAGACGTTGGACAAAATGGGGCTGTTCTCCTCCCAGGAAGAGGGGTGAGCTGTACAGAACCAGGAAGATCTCAGGCCCACTGTCTTCCCAGGGAGCTATACAACCAGTAAAACGCCTGCCAGGCCACTGTGGTGAGTAAAGCAAGTCAGCTGTTTCAAAAGAGTGTATTAAGTTGCGTTTTTTTCAGTACACCTTGTTTGCATGATACACAGCTAAGAATATTTTTCTCTTCCCCAGAGAAATATGCTTCCACTCTCATTTTTCTTGAAGCACATGATTCTCTTGGTATATTTTTTGCTCTTTTGATTTTTAACAGAGACATAGTATAGGAAATATTTCTTTCTCCTCTTAATTCCACTAAGAAAAAGAAAAAAGTCAACACAGCCCAGTGATAAATAGTAATTGACATGGAGTGCTGGAGAGGCATCAGGGAGTGGTGGGGTCTGTGGGAAACTCATGAGCTCAGGCCCAGTGTGAGTGAGGCATCTGCTACTCCACTCTAGACAATCAGGACTGCAGGCCCCTGGCAGAGGCTGTTAAGTGCCAATGGCAACCTCGATTCTTCCCCTTTCTCTTTAATAGCAGAAAGATGATTTATTTTTAGCTGGGCAAATTTCATCCTGGGGAAAAAGACTACTTTGGCTTGAGCATAGTCACATGACTATGTCTATCCTCCCTTGCCCTTGGTATAGCCATGTGACTATCTAGACAATAAGTTGTAAGTAGAAGCTTTGTGCAGGAATTCTGGGAAGGCTGCATAAAGAGAGCTGACTCCCTTTTTGCCTTCAACTTTTCCTTCTCTGGCCTAGAGTGTGAATATGATGGCTGGAGCCCTGGAAGCCACCATGGGCCATGAAGCAACCTTTGCAAATGGGAGCTATACACCAAAAAGAACAGAGCTGAGAGAGAAGCCTAAGCCCCTGATGGCTTTTTGAATCTACCTACCCAGTCCTGGGCTGCCTACTTATCTCCTGGCTCCTTTTATATGAGAAAGAAACATGTATCTTATTTAAGCTACTGTTATTTTGACATTTTCTGTTATAATCTGCCCAACTTAATCCTAATTAATACACCTGGGCTCACTGTCACCAGACAGTTCAGCTTTTCAAATTTAGCCAGATTATACAGATTTGTGTATGGCATAGATTGATGTCATACCTGTTGGAAACCTTATAAAATTATTTAAAATACTGAACAGGCCAAACAAATCATGTCTGAGCTGCATTCAGCCCAAGCCCCGCTCTGCCCTATACCACTGATGGTAGGTATTAAAACTGTTGATAAACAGTCAGTTCTTTCATTTCTGGGAACATAGTAGGATTGTACTTCTCGACCCAATTGAACTCAAATGTGTCCATGTGACTTCCTTTGGCCAACACTTCTGGGCAGGTGATTTAAGAGTCAGTGTGTGGTTTGCCATAGTCTCTTTTCCCTGCTGCTGTCCTTATGGAAGCATATCAACATGGAGCTTCCTGTGCAGCTGGATGGTAACTCACCATGTAGTGCCTAAACATGGTTGTTGTAAAGCCACTGGAATCTGGGGGATGTTTGTTACCGCAGCATTCTCTCGCTTATCCTGACTGATCTGCCATCTGCACCCTAGATATTGATCACTGGAATTTTACGAAGCCCTCCTTCAACCTTTTTCTCTGTGGCTGAAGTTTCCCCGTTTTTTTAGCCCTCTTACTCATTCTTTTTCTTTCATTTATTCTTTCATTCATTCATACATTTATACATCAAACACTGGGGGTGGGGTTGGGGGTGGGGGGTGCCCTCTATGTGGCAAGTCAAGTCACTGCTATCTGGGAGCTCACATTCTTCCTTTGATTGGGTTGCTTCTCTTGCCAATATCCCTTTGGACCCTTCCCAACCTCCCTCACATACAATCCAGAGGTGGAAAGGGATAGGAAGGGAGAGAGATGAAGTCCTTTGAGGGCAGCCTCTCAGGTCTAGGATTTGCATTAGTGTTTTCTGTTTTCCTTTTATCTAATTCAAACCTTAACACATCCAGTGAGAAAACCAAGTCTCAGAGAGGTTAATTAACTTGCCCAAAGTCACACAGTTAGAAAGCAGCAGACCTAGACTTGAAGCCAGTTCTGACAACCTGCAAGGCCTATGCCCTCCAGCTACCCTACACCACCTGCCTCCATGGAAGTCTCTCTACTGTGGTCATTGCTACCACCAGGAGCCATCTGTAGCTACAGGGCAGCATAGCAGATAACAGCCCATTCCCCACTTTTGACTCTTTTTTTCATCACAGACTGAAAAGCATTTGAGGGCTTCCCTAGTGGCACAGTGGTTAAGAATCCGCCTGCCAATGTAGGGGACACAGGTTTGAGCCCTGGTCCGGGAAGATCCCACATGCCACGGAGCAACTAAGCCCGTGCACCACAACTACTGAGCCTGCACTCTAGAGCCTGCAAGTCACAACTACTAAGCCCACGTGCCACAACTACTGAAGCCCACGCCTAAAGCCCCTGCTCCACAACAAGAGAAGACACCGCAATGAGAAGCCCATGCACAATGAAGAGTAGCCCCTGCTCGCCGCAACCAGAGAAAGCCTGCATGCAGCAACGAAGACCCAATGCAGCCAAATAAATAAATAAAATTTATTTAACAAAAAAACAAAAGCATTTGAAACTCTGATGAATCTTTTGCACACAGTATAAGCCTGTGGTCAGCAGAGAAGACAGGAGGGTTTGGCCTGCAGTCTGTGGGAGCCAAGAATGCTTGCACATGGGCTTGGAGATGGTAGATGGCAGCTGTGTCTATTAGGAAGTCTTGGGCTGCAAGTAACTGGAAAGCCAACTCAAAGTGGTTCAAACAATAAGAATCTTTATTATTTCATTAAAAAAAAAAAAACAGAGATAGAACAGATTCTCACAGCAGCTCTGCAACGTCATCAAGGACCTAGTTCTTTCCATCTCTTTGCTCTTCTACCCTCTGTAGGTCAGTTTTGCCTTAGACTGGTTTCCCTCACAGTTGCAAGATAGCTGCTGCAGTTCCAGGCATCACATCAGACACAGTGAGAAACAGCTCTCTTCTTGTCTCCTTCCTAAAAGTAAAGAACCTTTCTCCAGAAATTCTCTAGCAGAGTCCCCTCAAATTTCATTTGCCAGAACGGAGTCACTGATTGACTTAAAGTAGAGTAATTTCATTTGCTATACTTCAACAAATTTTTTTTAAAAAGAAAGAAATTTCAACTGATAGGTGGCTGGATATCTTCCGTTCATCCTTCCCCTTCTCCACCGTCTCTGTGTCCTGGGAGGTTGATGTGTGTGGGCTGCATCAACAGGCAACCTTGCTCTCTGACTTCAGGTTGGACCCAGCCAATAATGGACACCAGAAAGTGCTCCCAGAACAGGAAGAGGGAGCAGTCAGGGTATTTAATCCCCTGTGTCCTCCTTTCTCGGTCATCTGCATCTTCTACCAAAGCCCACAGCTCCTGCAATGCAGCCCTCTCCATACCACACACTCTCCTGGTTCTGGTTCCTGCTCCCTCCCTTGGGGTCTTCTCAGTCCTAGGGGGTGATAACAGCTCCCCACCATTGCTAGCCTCAGGCTACTTCACTACTCCCCTCACAATACCAAACCCTTCATGCACCTTTGTAAATAGTCCTTTATCCATCTCTCTTGATTGCCTAGTCTGAACGTGCTATCCTCTACCTTTCCCTAGAGCTGATGATACACTGGGCTGGGGATAAATCTCCCTTCGCAGTATTGAATCACTGTCTCTGGGCCTCTTACCAGAAGGTCCTTTTAGCACTTGACCCTCTGTTCATCCCAAATAGCATGCATCTCCTTACCCACCATGCTGACTTCCCCATCTCTGTCAATAGCACCACCAACCATTCAGTCACCCAGGATCAAAACCTGGGTGTTGACTCCCACTCTCCCATTGCCCTGCCCCCAACCTAATCCAGAACAGGTTCCATTGATTCTCTGCTGTCTCCCATTCCTCACCCCTACCCAATTTCAGGCCTATCCCTGCTCATCTGCTCACTGACAGCAGCCTCCTAATGACCCCCTGCCTCCGATTCATGCCATTCCCTGCTGCCACAGGAAACTTCCTTAACCACAGCTCTGATCATCTTAATCTTCTGCTCAAAAACCTGCTCCTGTTGCCTGCAAATTAACATCAAATCCCTCCTCATTCAGGCCCCCTACCCACCTTCTCAGCCTCAGTTCCTACTACATCCATAACCCACGGGCAATACAGGTTATATCAGTCAGC
The DNA here is from genome assembly GCF_965194825.1 of Balaenoptera physalus. Lineage (NCBI taxonomy): Eukaryota > Metazoa > Chordata > Mammalia > Artiodactyla > Balaenopteridae > Balaenoptera > Balaenoptera physalus. The sequence continues at coordinate 111,436,429 of NC_138883.1, read as the reverse complement.
TTTTGCTGGGTAAAAAAAAAAAAAAAAAAAAATCACCCCAAGACTCAGTAGCTTAAAACAACAATGTCTATTATTGCTAACAAGTCTAAGGTCAGCAGAACTTCTGCTGATCTGGACCAGGGTTGGCTGATCTTGGCTTGGCTCACTCACATGTCTGCAAGCAGCAAACAGGTTGGCTGGGGGCTAGCTGATCTGGGACCGCCTCGCTCACATGCCTGGTGGTTGTATGGCTGTTGGCTGGGTGAAAGGAAGTGACTGGGCATGATGTCACTCAATCCAGCAGACTAGCCTAGTGGTATATTAGTTATCTGTTGCGGCATAACAAATTACACAGCTAAAACCAACAAACCTTTATTTTCTCAGTTTCTGTGGGTCAGGAATCCAAGTGCCACTTAGCTGGGTGTCTTTGACCCAGGGCCTCTCACAAGGCTACAGGCAAGGTATCAACTAGGACTTCAGTCATCTCAAGGCTCAAATAGGGGAGGATCTGCTTCTCAGCTCACTCACGTGACTTTGGCTGGTCTCAGGTCCTCGCTGGCCGTTGACCAGAGACATCATATCCACGCCGTGTGGGCTCCTCCACAGGGCACTCACAGCATGGTGGCTGGATTCCCTCAAAGCAAGCCAGCAAGAGAGTAAGAAAAGGAGAGCAAGATGGAAGTCACACAGTCTTTTTATAACCTAATAGCAGAAGTGCCAACCCGTCTCTTTTGCTGTATTCTACTCATTAGAAGCGAGGCACTAGGCCCAGCCAGCACTGTGGGATTACACAGGGCATTAATCCCAGGAGGTGGAGCTTCTTGGGAGCCATTTTAGGGGCTGCCTGACACAGCTGGGCTTGGTCATTAACTGGTGGCAGGGTTCCAAGGACAGCAAGGTGAGTCCAGAAGTGTGCAAGGCTTCTTGAGGCCCAGGCTTGGAACCTGCATATGTTTGATCAAAGCAAGTCATAGGGCCAAGCACATATTCAAGGGATGGGGAAGTAGACTCCAACTCTTTTTTTTTTTTCCATTTATTTATTTAATTTATTTATTTTGGCTGCCTTGGGTCTTCATTGCTGAGTGTGGGGTTTTTTCTAGTTGCGGCGAGCGGGGGCTGCTCTTCGTTGTGGTGCGCCGGCTTCTTACTGCAGTGGCTTCTCTTGTTGCAGAGCACGGGCTCTAGGGGCACAGGCTTCAGTAGTTGTGGCTTGCGGGCTCTAGAGTGCAGGCTCAGTAGTTGGGACGCATGGGCTTAGTTGCTCTGCATCATGTGGGATCTTCCCAGCCCAGGGCTCGAACGCATGCCCCCTGCATTGGCAGGCGGATTCTTAACCACTGCGCCACCAGGGAAGCCCTTAGACTCCAACTCTTGATGGGGAGAGCTGCCTAGTTACACTTCCAAGGGGATATGGACTAGGATGGAGAATTGTGTCTGTTTTTGCAAAGAACCACACAGGTTTTCCCACTGAACACAAAAATGCCTTGTGCTTTCTAGCCTGAAGGCCACTGGGTGTACAGTTTCCTCTTCCTGTGTGTCCTAGCCCCACCTCTGCCTATTATATCCTGCCAGTCTTCAAGGACCAACTCACATCCTGTATCAGTTTCCTTTTGCTGCTATAACAAATTACCACAAACTTAGTGGCTTAAAACAACTCAAATTTTATTACCTTATAGTTCAGGACATCTGAACTAGAATGGGTGTCCCTGGGCTAAAATCAGAGCACTGGCAGGGCTGCATACCTTCTGGAAGCTCTAAGAGAGAATCCATTTTCTTGCCTTTTCCAGCTTCTAGAGGCAGCCCACATTCCTTGGTTCATGGCCCCTTCATCCATCTTCAAAGCCAAGAATGGCTGGTGGAGTCTTTGTCACTCACATCACTCTGACAATGACTCTCTCTCCCTCCTTCCTCCACTTATAAGGACCCTTGCGATGACATTGGCCCTACCAGGATAATCTCCCCATCTCAAGGTCAGCTGATTAGCAACCTTAATTCCACCAGCAACCTGAATTCCCCTGTGCCACGTAACCTAACACAGTCACAGGTTCCAGGGATTAGGACATGGACATCTTTGGTCCGGGGGAGCATTATTCTGTCTACCACTCCCTCTCACACCCCCAGGAGCAATAATGGCAGCAGTATTTATTGAGCACTTACCATGTACCTGTCAGTGCGCCCACCGCTTCTTTTCCTGAACGATCTCATCCACTCTTTACAACCCTATGAGGAAGGTTCTATTAGTGGTCTCATTTTACAGACTCAAAGAAGTTAAGCAATTCCACAAGTCTACCCAGCAAGTAAGGGCTGGATATTGGCATTTGAACTCCAGTCTGTCCAACTCTGAAGCCAGAGTCCCAACCATATGTGCGTCCTATGAAGCCACCCAGTCCCCTCCTCTGTGTTCCCATAGCTGAGTGGTCGGGCCTTTCTTTTTAAATGATATTCCGCTAAAGTTTCAACTTTGGGCAGGCCACCTCCCCACCTCAGCTGTCACGGTAATAAGAGTAGTTATTTAACGAAAATCTACCATGTCTCAGACCCTTCACATACAACATCTCTGACACCCACTGCTAAGGCCGGTCCTGTTTCCACTTTCCACAGAAGGAAGCTGAGACTCAGAGAAGCGAGGGTCAGCCTCAGGGGTCATTAATGTCAGTTCTGGAAGTTGAACACAGGCCTAATTCCAAAGCCAGTTCCTGCCTTGGCCAGGCCACCTTTGCAGTTGTAAACGCCTGCTGCCTTTGTAAGCAGGGTAGAGACATATACGTATCATTAGCTGGCTTTAAGCTGGCAGTGTAGTCCAGTGGTTAAATTGGAGACGCTGGAGTCATACTGCTGGGGTTCAAATCCCAGCCCTCCCACTTTCTGCCTGTGTGACTTATGCAAGTCACTTAACCTGTGTCTGCCTCAATTTCCTCATCTGTAAAATGTATAATGATAGTACCTACCTCATAAGGGCTGTTGTGAAGATTAAATGAGTTAACATATCTCAAGTGCTTTTGACAGTCACTGCCACACAGCAAGCGCTATGTAAATGGTGGCTTTTATTGTGGGGTGACCGGGTCAGCTGAGGGTCATGCAGGGCCCCTGCCCCAATGTCTGGTCATGTCATTGGTCCTCTGCTCCAGTCTTGTTAGGCATCTTTCTTCTGTGAAATTTTATGACCCCAGACTACCTAAATGGAAGGTTATCTGGAAGACCAAAAAAGATAAATGTTGAGAAAATACTTTATAAACTGTAGAGAGAAGTGCCCATGTTGGCTATCATTGACCTTTATGAAGTGCTTAACAATCAGACCAGGAAACCATAGACCCACCGGAAGACCCAGTGTCAGCCTTCTCAGTGTGGGCCCCAGGGGAACAGAGGGCCAGCAGCTGTCATATGTCCTCCTCCCTCCCATCTCCACACCCCATCCCGCCCTCATCCATCCTGGGGCTGTAGGAATGCGATGGTATCTCAGCAAACAGACAGTCTGTTCCCAGAGGAGATGGGGCCGCCCCCAGGAGGCCCCACTCTCCCAGCCACTGTAAACACAAGGGTCTGTCCTCTTTATCAGCTTGGCTCAGCGGCAGCGGAGACAGTCTGCCCGCTGGAGAGTCACTGCGCAGCGATAAGCCGACGGGCCCCTTGTTGGCTGCCCTCCTGGGGCTGCAGCTGAGCTGTGCCAGAATAGGAATCTTGGGGCTGTCCTGGCTTGGGGCCTAAACACCTCGTCCAGGGGCTGGGGGCTAAGGATGGGGGGCTGGATGCCTGTGCTCTGAGGATGTTAGCCACACAGAGGAAGGAAGGAAAGGCCCAGAGTTGCCAAGGAGCCAGGGCACACAGTCTGCAAAGTCCCCAGGAGCTCCAAGACTGCTGACTCTGTTAATTACATTGTTTTGCAAGATATCTTTATCCTCCTCCTCCCTCATCATCCTCATCTTTACAGACCATACATATTGATGATAGTTTTCCCCACCGTGTTTTCCAATCCACACTCCAGTCAAAGAATTAATGCACATAAAGCACTTAGCACTGGGCTTGGTAAGGGCTCAGAGAAAGTCACCTTGCATAGGCACAGCGTAGTAGCGTTCTTGTGGTTCAGGCAACCCCCGGTCCCTTAAAATAATAACAGCTAATTTTATCCGGGACAGTCACACCCATTATGTCCTCAGTTTCTCCACTGACTGGACGTGGGGAATACTGGTGTGAACATCATTCCCATTTGACAGACGAGGGAACTGAAGGGCCCAGAGAGGTGAAGTGATTTGCCTAAGCTGCACAGTCAGGACATAGCACAGCTGGGACCAGCCCCAAGCCCTCAGACTCAAAGTCTGACAAATCCCTTTCCATCCTGGCCACCGCCTGCCCACAGCCAACCACAGAGGAGCCTGAACTGGGTCGCTGGCCCATGTCCTGGATCCTTTCTGAGGTCAGGCAGAGGCAGATCAAGATCCTGGGGGCTGGGGATGGGCTGGCAAGCAACAGTGAATGGAACTCCAAAACAACCAGTGCGGTTGTGAACCCACAGGATGAGCACTTGGCCGGGAGCCCAACAGCCCTGGGTTCCGGTCCCAACTCTGCTGTTTTCAGGGCGCTGACCTGGAACTGGGCACTTAACCTCTCAGGGTTTGGTCCCCAGATCTTTATTTCCTTATCTGTAATGTAAGTCACCTCCTCTGCCTTGGCTATCTCCTCCAAGAGCTGCTGGGTGAACTAAATGAGATAGTACACATTAAAACCCCGGGTTTGGAGCTCCTGATTAAAATGTCCTCTCTTCCTGATCAGATGACGTTCAAACGCCTGACCATCCTTCAGTTCAGATTCCTCCTCTTCCTGGAATCCCTCTCTGGTCTCCCTGTTAGGCACAGCCATAGCCTCCCTGGAGCTGTCACGTCTCTCCTGGGGTACCCTCTCCCTCGCATGGAGTCAAAGTTCAGGACTGATTCCTTGTGGCATCCCCAGATTCTAGCATGGAGTCCAGCACACGCTAAGTGCTTAATAAAGTGAATGAGTAAATGAAAGGACTACCAAAGTGAGATGGCCACTCTGTCCCCCTTCTCTGTCTACGAGGCTCAGAGAGCATGTCTCCTCCTCCCCTTTGGGCACCTCACACTGGTAAAGGCCCCTGAATGGCAAGTCTTCTCGAATATAGCTTCCTTCCTTTGTCACCTCCTACTCTCAGCTCCAGATCCTCTTGTGTTCCCTGGGGCTCCCAGGATTCTCTCCTGACTCCTTGGCCTGGCCTTCAAGGCCCTTCCCAACCTGGCCTCGGTTTGTGCTCAGGCTCTTCTCTAGCCCCTGGTCCCAAGAGTGGCCTCTACCTGGACCTTATTCTCTGCTCCCCAACATTCACAGAAGCATCTCCGCTCTCACTGAGTCTACAATCCAGCCACCACCATCACCACCACAGGGACTTCTGCTGCCTTCTCCCTTCTAAAGGCACTCCCTGCACCCCAACAGGTACCCTCTCCTAGCCAAGGGACCTCCAGGTGGCCTTTGATTCTCATGAATGGGTCCACCATCACCTTCCCCACAAACCAGCTGGGCCCTCGAAACTCCCCTCCCCCACATCAACAGGCTCTGATTCTCAGGGCGACAGAGGAAAGGGATGGACGCTGAGCTGGAATTTGGGACACAGAGAATGGCTCCCCAGATGTCTCAGGTTTCCTCCAGGCCATGTCTTCTCCCTGTGCTCACCGAGTGTCCCACCTCCACCACCCACATGTCCACCAGATCCCACATCACAAGGTGGCCCTTTAGTCCACTGCTGTGGCCTCAGACCTCCGGCTACTGCCCCAGGCAAGGCCATGGCCCCTCTGCCACCTCCCCCGAACACCCAGCCTATCACCGCCTTACTCACGGATACTTACTGAGTGTCTTCTCTGCACCAAGTACTCTTCCAGGCACTGGGGGGACAGCAGTGAACAAAACAGACAGGGTCTCTTCCCTCATGGAGCTTTCATTCTAATCAAGGAAGCGAGGGAAACAGACAATTAAACAAAACAAATGGGTAAAATATAGGGCATTTTAAGTAAGTTTTATTATAGATAACTTTACTATCATTGAAAATAAGGGCTTTGGTTAAAGAAAAAAAAAGGGATGGGTTTGGGGAGTGTGGGGTGGAGTTGCTGTTTAAATGGGGTGGTCACATAGGCCCCCTTGAGAAGGTGACATTTGCTCAAAGAGTTGAAGGAGGTAAGGGGGTCGACCTTAAGGATTCCGAGGAAGGGCATTCCAAGCGAAGGGAACAGCCAGGGCGAAGGCCCCTGTTTGAATTCATGTTGCCTTTTCTGTGCATCCACATTTTTCATCCCTTTATTTGGCCCTGAGTAGAGTTCAGAAGCATCAGAGGAAGTTGTTCACTTGGCCACCTGTCCTGCTGTACCAGGAGCTCCTTGGGGCAGGGACCCTGTAACGGTCAAGTTCACAGTCACCTCAGACCCCACCCTGACAGGTCCAGACACATACGCACACAGACCCAGACCCACACCCTCATGCCCAGACATACACACCCAAACTTGTATACAGAGATCCACACACTATGCCAATAGAGAAGGCCTCAGTGATTGTCTATTGAGATGAACTGAGTGAAGAGGAAATCATAATTAAGTACACCCAGCCCCATCTAGTTTACAAAGGTCTCCCTTGTGCCTACTCTTTGAGCTTGAGAACTGGGTGGTTAAAAAAAGTGAGGCTCAGAGAGACCAAGGTGAGCAGGCTTGTCACTGGTATCTGCAATACTGGAACCCAGCTCTTCAGATTACCATCCAATATATGTTTTCATTAAAAAAACAAAACACAAAAAAATAGGTCAGATGTGAACATAGTACAAAATTCAAAATGTCCATGGAGGCAAGTGTCCCTCTTCTCCCCGCCATCCCCACACCCCCGCTCGGCACACAGCTTCCTCCCTAGCGTCAGAGGGCACTTACCAATTTACTTCCAATGGAGACTTAGGCTCTCCTGTCTCTGTGAAGAGAATCTGCATTGCACATACATCTGACATTATGAAAACAGGCCAGGAGTCCCCACTCTGGAAGCATCTCCTCTTTGCTCCTAGAACCTAGGTTGTCTGGAGCCAGGCTTGGCATCCACTTGGTTTCCCCAAACCCACAAGCCTCTTGGATCCATGACATGGTCACTGAATAGTTCACATCTTCGTCCCTGGGGATGATCCCCTCATCATGAGGAACGCTTAGTCCTCAGAGAGAGGAAACAGGGACCGAGCGAGAAGAGGGAAGGAGTAGGAAGGGGCTTGGGAGGGGGAAGTTGGGCACTGCAGGTAATTGCACTGTGCTGCAGTTTCTTTAAAACTAGGTCCCCATTTAAGGACCTCTGGATTCTTCCCCAGAGGTTTCAAAGCCGATGGACCGTAAGTTCCCCATGAAAAGCACTGGGCTGGAGTCACTGGATGACCACCCCAACCACACCCTAGCACGGTGCCCCAAACACACTCAACTACAACTGTGGCGTCCAGTGCCTGCCTTGCCTTTACTAGGAGCAGGTGAAAATGCGTCAGCCGTGGACCTGCTGCCAGGAGCTTACAGCCTAGGGGAGACACACACATACATCCCAGTGGGACAGTGCTCAGGGAGCCTTGGGGGACCAAAGGGTACTGCTCCTCCTGGAATGAGTGAAGGAGAGAGAAGAAGGAATACACAGGAACCCCAGCAGAGGGGCCGACATATACAAAGAGCAGGGACACTTAAGAAATGCTAAGGGGAATTCTGGTTTTGGACGGCAGAGTTCAAACAGGAAGGGTCAGTGGGGGCGGGTCAGAAGCAAAGGGCCTGGATGTCAAGCGGATGTGTTTGATTTTATTTTCTTAAGTGGAGGTTTTCAAGCAGGGTTATGGCAGGATCTGACTTGTGTACTATCTGGATCTCTCACAAACTGTGAGCAGTGTAGAGGATGGGGTGGAGGCTTCCAGGGCATGGGATATGAAGGTCTGATTAAAGTCGAGCAGAGAAAATGTATTTATAATGCTTTATTTCTTAAATAGGGTGATGGGGACACTGTTTCTACTCTTATGTCTGAAATAGTTCATAATGAAAAGGAAATTTTAAATAAAAAAGTGAATTAAAAAAGTCAGTGAATAAGCTCCAAGAGGGTGCAGATAACAACAGCTAATAATGAAGCTTGTTATGCTCTTAATAAGACTGCTTAATAGGCACAATTTCTAGGACTTTCTAAGTATACAGTCATTTAACCCTCACAACCCTAGGAGGTGGATGTTTTACTCCCCAGTTACAGATGAGGATAGGGAAATATAGAGAAGCTGAGTATCTTGCCCAAAGTCACCCAGTCAGTAGGATGGAAAGCAGCGATTCAGGGATCCATGACACTCTTCACCAAGGCTTGTATTACCACATGGCTCCTGTTCACTACCACATCCCCAGCACCTGGCACCTGGTCTATAGTAAATTTTCGTTGAATGCATGCAGCCCAGAGAGGTTCAGCAAGTTCCCTTAGGCCACACAGCAGAGCCCTTCAAGATTATGCCCCCATGGGGATCCCGGTTGTCCGGCTTCCAGTCCAGCGCTCCTTCCCCGACCTGGCCGCACCCCTTTCTCCCTCTCCTGTTCGTCCTCTCTGTCTCCAGTCCCAGCCGTCCTGGGTCAGTATACTTGCGGCAGCCTAAGCCTGACTCAGCCAGACCAGCGGAGCCGGAGCCGCGTAGAACGAAGCTGCGGGGAGGCGGGGCCAGCAGTGGGCGGGGCTACGTGGGGGCAGGACCTGGGTGACCGGGGTTAGGAGGGCTGCGCGACGCCGGGCAGAGGCAGAACAGTCCTGAGCAGACAAGAAAGCATAACCTTCTTATTCTGTCGGCAGTGCCTAGCTGTCACTCGCTCGCTCTAAGAGATCCCATTATGTGGAGCCTGTCTTCCAACCCCAAATGGCTGTGCTCTCGCAAGGGTCTAGGCCGGGTGGACCGGGAGGAGGTACCCAAGGAACCTTTCTGTGCAGAGCGCTGGGTGCCATGGAAATGGAGGGCCAACTGGGGAGCCATGGCAGGCTTCTGAGCAGTAAGGGGGTCGACAAACTTGAACCTGGACGATGACCGGCCGTGGAGGGGCGGCAGGAAGCTGCCTCAGCCTACCCATACCCCTGCCTTCGTAACTCCATCCCTTGCCACACTTCCCTTGTTTACTCCTGACCTTCTTGCTCTTCTTGGAACATTACAAGCCCTTTCCCACCTCACGGCCTTTACCCTTGCTGTTCCCTTTGCTGGAAAAGTAGAAGGAGAAGAAGCAAACACTTGCAGCCCTTACTAACGTGCCAAGCACTTTCTAAGCACTTCACATGTATGAACTCATTTAATCCTCTCCACAACCCTATAGGTAGATACTATTCTTATCCCTATTGTGCAGGTGAGCAAACTGAGGCATAGAGAAAAGTGGCTTGTTCAAGGCCTCATGGTAGTGGCAGAGCTAGGACATGAAACTCTGGGATTCAACTCTTACTCTGTTCGAACGGTTTGTCCGTCCCTTCACCATCCAGTATAAAAAAGCTTTCTGTGCAAACCTCCCACCAATGCTTACCCTCTGTGGTTTTCATCATGGCATTTGTGTCCCCTTGACATTCTGCATTTCTTTCTTGGTCTGTGTTTTCTGAGTTGTCCATCAGATTGTGAGGTCTGCTGCGTGAAGGCAGGACTTTGTCTCATTCACGCTGTAACCCTCGCTCCCAGCACAGTGCCTGGGACATAGTAAGAATTCAATAAAGGTTTGTTGGACTTCCCTGGTGGCGCAGTGGTTAAGAATCCGCCTGCCAATGCAGGGGACACGGGTTCGAGACCTGGTCTTACGAGATCCCACATGCCGCGGAGCAACTAAGCCTGTGTGCCGCAACTACCGAGCCTGTGCTCTAGAGCCTGCGAGCCACGACTACTGAGGCCGTGTGCACAACTACTGAAGCCCTCGCGCCTAGAGCCCGTGCTCTGTAACAAGTGAAGCCACCGCAATGAGAAGCCCGTGCATCGCAACGAAGAGTAGCCCCCATTCACTGCAACTAGAGAAAGCCCGTGCGTAGCAACGAAGACCCAACACAGCCAAAAATAAATAAAAATTAAAAAAAAAGGTTTGTTGAATGACTAAAGGAACAGGAGTGTGGATGTGAGATGGAGAAACTCAGCTCAAGCCTCCGTGGACCTCTATCTTTTCCTGAGCCCCTGATCCCAAGAGAAAGGATCCCTCCCTCTTGCTTTGTGTTCCCCATCCCATCCTTGCACTTGTTAGCTCACACAAGTGTGTCTTCCCACTGGATTGTTCACCACCTAAAGACAGCAACTATGTCATAGTCATCTGAACAAAAATAATACTAATAATAACTTGCTTTTTCTTTTTTTTTTTTTGGTTGCACCGGGTCTTAGTTGTGGCAGGCGGGCTCCTTAGTTGTGGCATGCATGTGGGATCTAGTTCCCTGACCAGGGATCGAACCCAGGCCCCCTGCACTGGGAGGGCAGAGTCCTATCCTCTGTGCTACAAGGAAAGTCCCAATAACTCAACATTTTTTTGAGCTTTTATTAGGTGTCAGCCATTGTTCTAAGCACTTCACCTGTGTGAACTCATTTAATCTTTCTAATAATCTTATAAGGCAGGTACCACTCTCCCCATTTTACAGATAAGGAAACTGAAGCAGCAGAAGGTTAAGTGTCTTGCCCACAGTCACACACTTAGTAAAGGGCAAATTCAGGATTTGGATTCAGGTCCTCCAGACTCCAAAGCCAGTGCTCTTTTCCCCATGCAGCAGCTGGCAGGCCTGCTCCCCACTGGGGCCCTGAGTAGAACTCTGGCCTCCCCATGGGCTGGCCAGAAATCTCTTCCCAATTACCCACAGGCCTACAGGGCCTCAGAGTGAGCACACGGAGCACTAGTGGACTTGAAGCCTGGCATATGGAGCCCGTGCCTCTGAATCCGCTGGGGTTTCCAGTACAGGGGAGAGAACTGGCAGGGCAGGAGCTTCTGGGATATATTAGTTTCTTGTTGCTGCCATGACAACTTGCTGCAAACTTAGTGGCTTTAAATAACACAAATTACTATGTTACAGTAGGTCAGGAGTCTGACACGGGTCTCTAAAATCAAGGTGTTCCTTCTGGGCACACTGGGGGAGAAGTCACTTCCATACCTTTCCTAGCTTCTAGAGGCCTCCTGTATTCCTTGGCTGGCGCCCTCTTCCTCCATCTTTAAAGCCAGCAACAGCAGACCCAGTCCTCCTGGCATTGCACCTCCCTGACTCTGCTTCCTTCTCCGTATCTCTTTCTCTGACTCTCTTCTGCCTCCCTCCTCCCCTTGTAAGGACTCTTGTGAGGACACTGGGCCCATCCAGATAATTGAGAATAATCTTCCCATCTTAAAGTTAGCTGCTAGTAACCATAATTCTATCTGCAAACTTAATTCCCCATTTCCTTGTAACCCAACAAATTCACAGGTCCTGGGGATCAGGACATGGACTTTATGTGGGAGAGGGGGTTTTAGTCTACCTACCTCACAGGTGTTTCTCAGATTGTTCCTCAAAACTTCTCATCCCTGAAGCCCGTGCACCGCAACGAAGAGTAGCCCCCGCTCGCCGCAACTAGAGAAAAGCCCACCGCAGCAATGAAGACCCAACACAGCCAAATAAATAAACAAATAATTAACAAAACAAAACAAAACATGTTGTAAACCGATGTGCTCTCATGGCTTTCTTTTTCCATTTATAGAGCACAGGCAGGGTAGGAAAAAAAAAACTTATCATCCCTAAATATCTGTAAAATTATTGGAGCAGCCCCCAAAGTCTGCACAGCGGGACAGCCTGAGCCCCAGTTCCTTCAAAGTCTCCAGTGATGGGGCGAGGGGCGTAGGCCTCCCTCAGAGAAGCCCCTCACAACCCACAAAGAGGAGACACATGGGGGGCAGCTGAGAGCTTGCAGTGGACCACGTGACAGGAAGAGACCCGCCCCTCAGAGCATTTCCACCTGTTATCAATCGCGCACTAATCCCCAGCGGGAGGCCATGAAGAGATTCACATCCCCATTTTAAAGTGCAGGAAAGTGAGGCTTGAAAAGTAAGGTGGCTGGCCCAGCATCTCACATGCAACCTACATGCACGTGCTCTGAGTCTGTGCTCATTCTCCTGCAACCTTGCTTCTCACAGTGGGGTATTTGCCTCATCCAGGTGGCCATGGTTCTGGAAATCAGATAAATATGACCCTTCTCCCCCACTATAATGCTTTGTTGAGCATAAGTTACCTAAAATATGCCTTCTTTATTAAAATAGCACAAATATTATTAGGTAAAATCAATAAAATAAAATAAATGAAATTAAGGAAAAGCCATTTGAATTATTTTTAAAAAGATAGACCAAGAGAGACTGCGGGGTTTGCATGGGTCAAGTCTGCCAAATCTTGGTGTTCGCTTTTCGCCTCCCCAGTCTTGAGGGGTATTTCAGAGAAGCAAGGCACTACATGTGCCAACACAACACTGCTTGCACATATATGTGCACACACACACACATATATTGCCACCCTCCCAAGAGACCCGGAAAAGCCTGTGGTCCACTGCAGCCAACTGGATTCTTCCTTTCCAATATGGATGCTTTTTATTTCTTTTTCTTGCGTGACAACACTAGCTAGAACCTCTAGTACAGTAGTGAATAGAAATGGTGACAGCAGACAGCCTCATCCTGACTTAAGGATCTTAGGGAGAAAGCATTCAGTCTTTCACTATTAAGATGTTAGCTGTGGATTTTTCATAGATGCCCTTTATCAGGATGAGAAGTTCCCATCTATTCCTAATTTATTTAGAGTTTTTATCAGGAATGGATGTCGGATTTTGTCAAATGCTTTTTCTGCACTTACTAAAATGATCACATGATTTTTCACTTTTAGTCTGTTAATATGTTGAATTACATTGATTTCTTAATAGTACACCAACCTTGCATTCCTGGGATTAAACTGCCCTTGATACAATGTATTATACTTTCCATATATTGCTACATTCTATTGCTAAAATTTTGCTATTAATTTTTACATCTATGTTCATGAGGAATATTGGTCTGTAGTTTTTTTTTCTTGTAATGTCTTTCGTTTTTGTAAGACAGTAATACTGGCCTAATAGAATGGGTTAGGAAGTAAGCCCTCCTCTTCAGTTTCCTAGGAGATTTTGTATATAATTATATGCTTTCTTCCTTAAATGTCTGGTAGAATTCATCAGTGAAGCCACCTGGGCCTAGAGTTTTCTTTGTGAGAAGGTTTTTCCTACAAATTCAATGTCTTTAATACATACTGGGCTATTAAGGTTATCTGTTTCTTCTGGAATGAGTTTTGGAAGTTTCTGTCTCTCAAAAAAATCTGTCCATTTCATCTAAGTTGTCAAGTGTATTGTCACATATTGTACATAACATTCCCTTATTATCCTTTTAATATCTGTAGAATTTGTGATGCTCATTTCTAGTATTGATCATTTTTAATCTATTGTTTTTCTGTTATTTCATTGGTTTTTGTTCTAATCCTTATTATTTTCCTTCTTCTACTTTGAGTTTCATTTGTTCTTCTCTTCTAGTTCTTTAAGGTAAACACTGAGGTAATAGATTGAGGACATTTTCTTCCTAATAGAGGCATTTTAGTGCTATAAAATTTCCTCTACATACTGCCTTAGATACATCCCACAAATTTGGATATGTTGTGTTTTCATTTACATTCAGTTCAAAATACTTTTTACCTTTGCTTTCTTCTTTGACCCATGGTTCATTTAGAAGTATGTTACTTAGTTTCCAATACTTGGGGATTTTCCAGAGATCTTTCTGTTGTTGATTTCTAATTACAGTTAACCCTTGAACAATGCAGGGGTAAGGGGTGACAATCCTCTACATAGTCAAAAATCTACATGTAACTATATAGTCAGCCCTCTGTATCCACAATTCTGCATCCACAGATTCAGCTGACCACAGATCATGCAGTACCTTAGCATTTACCATTGAAAAACATCCATTTATAAGTGGACTCGCACAGTTCAAATCCCTGTTGTCCAAGGGTCAACTGTACTTCCACGGTGATCAGAGAACATACTTGGTATGACTTGAGTCATTTTAAATTCATTGAGTCTTGTTTAATGGCCCAGAGTGTGGAGTGTCTGGATAAATGTCCTGTATGTACTTGAAACGAATGTGTATTCTGCAGTTGCTGGATATATTGTTTTAGAAATTTCAATTAGGTCAAGTTAGTTGGTAGTGCTGTTAAAAACTTCTGTATCATTCTATATCACTGATTTTCTGTCAACTTGTTCTATGAATTATTGAAAGAGAAGTGTTGGCATCTGTCTATAACTGTGGATTTGTTTTTATCTTCTTGCAGTTCTACTATTTGCTTCATGTATTTTGAAATGTGGATATTAGATGCCTAAACATTTAAGACTGTTATGTTACTGTGATGAATTGACCTCTTTATCATTATGAAGTGAACTTCCTTATCCCTGGTATTTGTTTTGCTCTGATATCTACTTTGTTTGATATTAACATAGCCACTTCAGTTTTCTTTGGATTAGTATTAGCATGGTGTGTGTGTGTGTGTGTTTTGGCCACACGGCATGTGGGATCTTAGTTCCCCAACCAGGGATCAAACCCATGCCCTTGCAGTGGAAGCGCAGTCTTAACCACTGGACCACCAGGGAAGTCCCAGTATATATTCTTCTATCCTTTTATTTTTTTAAAAAAAATATTTATTTATTTATTTATTTATTTGGTTGTGGTGGGTGTTAGTTGCAGCAGGTGGGCTCCTTAGTTGCAGCTCACAGGCAGGCTTCTTAGTTGTGGTTTGTCAGCTCCTTGTCAGTTGTGGCATGCAAACTCTTAGTTGCAGCATGCATGTGGGATCTAGTTCCCTGATCAGGGATTGAACTCGGGCCCCCTGCATTGGGAGTGCAGAGTCTTAACCACTGCACCACCAGGGAAGTTCCTACCCTTTTACTTTTAAGCTATTTTTTTCTTTATATTTAAAGTGGGTTTCTTGTAGGCAGCAGATGGTTGGGTCTTGCTCTTTCTTTTCTTATTTTTTAAAAATTTAAACAGTGATATTTTATGATAAAATTAAATAATAAAAGTAGTTGGGGTAACAAACATAGTTTGGGGGGGTCTTTCTCTTTTATCCAATCTGACAATCTCTGGCTTTATTTGGGGTGTTCACATTTAACCACATTCAATGTGACTATTGATAGGGTTGGGTTTAAACCTATCATTTTGCTATTTGCTTTCTAATTTTCCCAACTCTTATTTCTTCCCCTTTTTCCCCTTTTCTGTTTGGTTTTTTTTTTTTTTTTGTATTAACTAAGTAGTTTTTTATGGTTCTATTTTATCTCCTTTGCTAGCTTATTAGATTTAACTCTTTTTGTGCGACATTTTAGTGGTTTCTTTGGTGTACCTCTTTATCAGTCTACCTTCAGATAATACTGTACCACTTTAGAGTACACAAATCTTATAATAGTATAACTACATTTGTCCAAGCCTTTGTGCTATTGTTGTCAGATATTTTGTTTAAATTTGTTACAAATTCAACAATACATTGTAATTATTTTTCCTCTTAATATTCAATTATATTTTAAATATATTAAGCAGTAATAATTGTAGTTACCATTTACAGTGCTCTTTATCCTTTGTGTAGATCTAGGTTTCCGTCAGGCATCATTTTCCGTCTCTTGAAAAATTCTTGTAGGACAGATATAACTGGTGATGAATTCTCTTTACTTTTATATGTCATAAAAAGTCTTTCCTTCATTTTTATTTTTGAAAGATGTTTTTGCTGGGTAGAGTTTTTTTTCTTTTTTCTTTTGCTACTTTGAAGATGTTCCTCTGTTTTCTATCTTGCATCGTTCATAATTTAATATCTGCTGTAATCCTTAGCTTTGTTTCTCTGTATGTAATATGTCTTTTTTTCCTCTGGCTGCTTATAAATTTTTCCCTTAATCACTAGTTTTAAGCAATTTGATTCTGATGTGCTTTGGTTTAGTTTTCTTTATGTTTCTTTTGTTGGACTTTCTTGAACTTCTTGGATCTCTAGGTTTAGAGTTTTCATCATATTTGGAAAATTTTCAGACATTATTTTTAAAAATCACTTATCAGTCTCATTCTCTATTCTCCTTCAGAAATTTCAGTTGCATGTATATTTGGCTTCTTGAAATCACCCCCACAGTTCACTGATGCTCCATTTATTGTTCTTAATTCTTTTTCTTGCTGTGTTTCATTTTGGATAGTTTCCTTAACTATGTCTTCAAATTCACTATTCTTTTCTTCTATAACATCCATCTAATCTATCCTTAATCCTACGTAGTACTTTTCTCATCTCACACATTGTGGTTTTCATCTTTAGAAATTTGATTTGGATTTTTTTTGTCTTATATGTCTCTAATTAACATCTTCAATCGTTAGCTTCTTGAACTTATGGTATACCAGTATAATACCTGTTTTTATACGCTTTCTTCATTATGCATTAATGACCCTCTCTTTGTTTTTGTTTTTTTGTGGTTTGGTTTTGTTTCGTTTTGTTTGGGTTTTTTTTGTTTGGTTGGTTGGTTGTTTTGCTACACCGTGCAGCATGCAGGATCTTAGTTCCCTGACAGGGGATCAAACCCATGCCCCCTGCATTGGGAGTGTGCAGTCTTAACCACTGGACTGCCAGGGAAGTCCTGTGACCCTCTCTTCGTTGAGTGTTGGATTTTCTTCTTTGTATGCCTGGTAATTTTGATGAGATGCTAAGCATTGTGACTTTTACCTTTTGGGGTAAAATCCTTTTGTATTTCTAAAATTATTCTTGAGATTAGTTCTGGGACATGGTTAAGTTACTTGGAAAGAGTTGGATCCTTTGTTTTCTTTATTTTTTTTTTTGGCTGCGTCGGGTCTTAGTTGCGGCACACAGGACCTTTCGTTGAGGAATGTGGGATCTTTCATCGTGGTGCACGGGCTTCTCTCTAGTTGTGGTGTGAGACTTTTCTCTCTCTAGTTGTGGTGCGTGGGCTCCAGGGTGCGTGGGCTCTATAGTTGTGGAGAGTGGGCTCCAGAGCACGTGGGCTCTGTCGTTTGCAGCACGTGGGCTCTCTCATTGAGGCACGCGAGCTCAGTAGTTGTGGCATGAGGGCTTAGTTGCCCCGCGGCATGTGGGATCTTAGTTCCCCGGCCAAGGATCGAACCCATGTCCCCTGCATTGGAAGGTGGATTCTTTACCACTGGACCACCAGGGAAGTCCCTGGTAAAAGTTTGAAGAGTTTTTAGGTTTTGATTTTAAGCTTCATTAGGCAGGACAAAAGTAGCATTTAGTCCAGGGTTAAGTGTCCCCACTACTGAGATGAGACCTTTCACAGCACTCTAACTGATGCCCGGTTACGGGCATCTTATGATCTTTTACACTCTGGCTTTTGGAAATAGGCACTATTCTGAGCCCTGTAGAGCTCCAGGTACTGCTCTCTCTAACCTTTTGGGGTTCTTTTCTGGCCTTGGGTAGCTTTCTCACACTGAATACTACAGGGAACTCTGACTTTCTCTCCCTATGTAGCTTTCTCCTCTCTAGTATTTTTCCCTGCGAATTCTAGCTACCTTGGCTTTTTTGGACTCTCAGCTCCATCTTCTCAAGATGACTTCTGGGCTCTACATGAGTCACTCTCCCTTTGCTGTGGATGGAAATGCTCTCCAGGAAGTAAGCTGTGGCAATCATAGCTCATCTCATTTGTTTTCCAACACTGTCCTCTATTGCCTTATGTCCAACATCTTGAGAGTCATTGTTTTCTATACTTTGTCTGGTTTTTCGTTTGTTTCAGATGGCAGGGTAAATTCAGTTCCTGGATTTTTTTTAAAAAAGTGAAAGTGTCAATAATCAGAATTTGAAATTGAAAACAAAAACAGTACTACTGGGCTTCCCTGGTGGCGCAGTGGTTGAGAATCTGCCTGCTAATGCAGGGGACACAGGTTCGAGCCCTGGTCTGGGAAGATCCCACATGCCGCAGAGCAACTGGGTCCGTGAGCCACAACTACTGAGCCTGCGCGTCTGGAGCCTGTGCTCCGCAGCAAGAGAGGCCGTGACAGTGAGAGGCCCGCGCACCGCGATGAAGAGTGGCCCCCGCTCACCGCAACTAGAGAAAGCCCTAGCACAGAAACGAAGACCCAACATAGCAAGCAATCAATCAATAAATAAATCTTTAAAAAAAAAAAAAAAAACAGTACTACTTAAAATAGCGTTTAAGGGAATTCCCTGGCAGTCCAGTGGTTAGGACCCTTTGCCCTCACTGCTGAGGGCCCAGGTTCAATCCCTAGTTGGGGAACTATCGATAAAATCCCACAAGTTGCGCAGTGCGGCCAAGAAAGAAAGAAATATAAATAAAATAAAATAGTGTTTAAACATTCTCTGACATAAATCGTACCAGTGTTTTCTTAGGTCAGTCTCCCAAGGCAACAGAAATAAAACCAAAAATAAACAAATGGGACCTAATCAAACTTACAAGCTTTTGCACGCAAAGGAAGCCATAAAAAAATGAAAAGACAACCTATGGAATGGGAGAAAATATTTGAAAATGATGCGACAGACAAGAGCTTAATCTCCAAAATATCCAAATAGCTCATACAACTTAACAACAAAAAAAACAAACAACCCAATAGAAAAACGGTCAGAAGACCTTAATAGACATTTCTCCAAAGAAGACATACAGATGGCCAGTAGGCACATGAAAAGAGGCTCAACATCACTAATTATTAGAGAAATGCAAACCAAAACTATAATGAGGTACCACCTCACATCAGTCAGAATGGCCATCATTAAAAAGTCTACAAATAACAAATGTTGGAGAGGGTGTGGAGAAAAGTGATCCCTCCTACATTGTTGGTAGGAATGTAAGTAGGTGCAGCCACCATGGAAAACAGTATGGAGGTTCCTCAGAAAACTAAAAATAGAATTACCATATGATCCAGCAATCCCACTCCTGGGCTCACACCTGGACAAAACTACAATTCAAAAAGATACGTGCACCCCAATGTTCATAGCAGCACTATTCACAATAGCCAAGATATGGAAACAACCTAAATGTCCATCAACTGATGAATGGATAAAGAAGTTGTGGTACATATATACAATGGAATACTACTCAGCCATAAAAAAGAACAAAATAATGGCATTTGCAGCAACATGGATGCAACTAGAAGCTATCATACTAAGTGAAGTAAGTCAGAAAGAGAAAGACAAATACCATATGACATCACTTATATGTGGAATCGAAAATATGGCACAAATGAACCTATCTACAAAACAGAAACAGACTCACAGACATAGAGAACAGACTTGTGGTTGCCAAGGGGGAGGGGAGTAGGGGAGGGAAGGACTGGGAGTTTGGGATTAGCAGATGTAAACTATTATATACATAGGATGGATAAACAACAAGGTCCTACTGTATAGCACAGGAAACTATATTCAGTATCCTGTGATAAACCATAATGGAAAAGAATATAAAAAAAAGAATGTCTGTATGTGTATAACTGAGTCGCTTTGCTGTAGGGCAGAGACTGGCACAACACTGTAAATCAATTAAACTTCAATTAAAAAAGTTTTTTTAATTAAACATAAAATAGCATTTAAAAATATGAAATACAGATAAATCTGACAAAAGCTGTGCAAGATCTGTAGAGTGAAAAATACAAAACATTGCTAAGAGGAAATTAAAGCATATATAAACAAATGGAGAGCTATACCATCTTCATGTATCAGAAGACTCAACATTTCTAAGATGTCAATTCTATCCAAATTGACATATATTCAATGCAATCCCAATCAAAATTCTAGCAGGCACTTTTTTGTTGAAATTGACAAGCTGATTCTAAAATTCATATGGAGATGCCAAGGACCTAAAATAGCCAAGACAATTTTGAAAAAGAAAACAAAGTTGGAGGATTTACACTGCCTTCCCTCAAGACTTATTGCACAGTAATCAATACAGGGTAGCATTGCCCTCAAGATAGAGATCAATGAAACAGAATAGAATCCAGAAATAGACATGCATGTAAATGATCAGTTGATCTTTTGACAAATGTTCCAAGATAATTCAATGGGGAAACAAGAGTCTTTTCAACAAATGGTACCGGAATAAATGGATATCTATATGCAAAAATAAAAACAGAACTTTAATCCATACCTTGCACCATATATAAAAACTAACTCAAAATGGATCATAGACCTAAATGTAAAACTTAATACTATAAAACTTTAGAAGAAAACATAGGAGAAAATCTTTGTGACCTTAGATTAGGCAAAGATTTCTTAGTTACTCATCAAAAACACAATTGATACAAGAAAAAATGGTAACTTGAACTTCATCAATGTAAGAACTTCTGCTCTTTGAAAGGCACTGGTAAGAGAATGAAAAGATAAGCCACAGCCTGGGAGAAAACACTTGCAAATCAGATATTTGATAAAGGACTTATACCCAGAACATATATAGAACTCTCAAAACTCAATAATGAGAACATAAACAGCCCAATTTAAAAATCGGCAAATGATCTGAACAGACACTTCACTAGAGAAGATATGCAGATAGCAAATAAGCAAATGAAAAGATGCTCAATATCATTAGTCACTAGGGAAATGTAAATTAAAACCACAATGAGATATCACTACACACCTATTAGAAAGTCTAAAACAAAAAAGACCAATCATACCAAGTGTTGGCAAGGATATGGAACAACTGGGATTCTCTTTACACTGCTGGTTGGAATGAAAATAGTACAACCTCAGTGGAAAATAGTTTAGCAGTTTCTTTAAAAAGTTGAACATACATCTACTATATGACTTAGCCTTCCATTCCTTGGGTATTTACCCAAGAGTAATGAAAGCTTATGTTCATACAAAGACTTGAACACAAATGTTCACAGAAGTTTTATTTATAAGAGTAAAAACGTGGAAACATCCCAAATGCCCATCAGCAGATGGATTAACAAATTGTGGGATATCCATTCAATGGAACACTCAACAATAAAGAGGAATGAACGACTGATATACACACAATACAGATGAGTCTCAAAATACTTGTGCTGAGTAGAAGAAGCCTTACACACAAGAATACATACTGTCTGACTCCATTTATATACAATTCTTGAGAATGAAAACTAATGTAAGTGACTTGAAGCAGATCAGTGGTTGCCTGGGGACTGAGGTAGGGGGTGGGGAGAGAGGGAGAGAGGGAAGGATTACAAAGTGGCAGGAGGAAACATTTGGCAGTGATGGACATGTTCATTTTCTTGATTATGGTGATGGTTTCATGACTGTAAACATATGTCAAAACTTATCACGTTGTACACTGTAAGTACATGCAATTTCTTGCATGTGAACCGCATCTCAACAGAGCTGTTTTTAAAACATGAAAGAAAGAAACACCAGAGATAAGTCTGACCTGGACTCTGCTTCTAGCACCCTGATGGGGAGGGGGAGGAGGGCTGTGCATTGTAACCTAATCAAAGCCTGAGGCTGGAGAGTGAAGCTGGAAGGGCGGAGTTTAAGCACAGAGCAAGGGCGGGAATCTGAGCTGGAGACACAGAGCCTTCTGAGTTCCTGAAGTCACCCTCCCACGTGAGAGGCTGGCTCTGCCTTATCTCGAATGCCTTCTCCTCCAACATTCTTTCATCCTAAGATGTTTCCAGCCAAAAAAGACTTCCTGAAATTGGGCAGGGCAGCCTGAGGAGGCAAGAACAATAGCAGAGCCCCAACTATGTGGCCAGGCTCTCTTGCACACTTTATCGTGTTTAACCCTCCCATCACCCCAGTATGAGCTAGTTATCGCAGTCCTATTTTACTAATAAAGAAACTGGGGCGGGGTGGGGATGGGAAGCAGAGGCTGAGAAAGGTGAAACGACTACTGCTCCGAGGATAAGAGCTGACAGCATCCCCCTCCCCCCAGCCACAGCACGCTCGGGGGTGTTACACACACACACACACACACACACACACACACACACACACACACACGGGTTGGAGGACCAGTGGTTGAGCGGCCCTTTGAAGCCTTTTCTCAACCCCAGGCACTCTTCTTTTGGAAATCCCACCCCACTCCATATAAGACATAGTAAATCAAAAGATCCTATAGTGATTATGATTTTTACTGTGCTTATTCATTTTATTTGCAGTGGTTTGTTGTATTTGAGAGCCAAGATATGTTCTTTTCCCCAGTTTCTAACATTTTCTTAAGCTCTAAGTTCTAAGGGCAAAGTGGCCCTATTTGTTGGGGGTGTGATGAGGGTAGTAGCTTTCTGGAGGTGAAGACCCAGGAAGAGGCCCTGGGCTCCAGTACAGGCGTGCCTGGTTCCTGGGGACAGCGGGGGCAGTGGGGCCAGTGCTGCCAGGAAGCCTGGCTTGGCACGCAAGCTCTGGAGTCAGTTGTCTGGTGCACATCCTGGCTCCACTGCCACTCCTGTGTGATCTGGGCAATGTCATCTTACCTCTCTGAGCCTCACTTTCTTCTTCTGTGAAGTTGGGATCCTAATACCTACCTGCCAGGATCAATGACTGTAACATGTCTGGTTGGATGGTATTCAAGGTCCTTTGCTGTGTGGGGACATGTGAGGACTCAAGAACTAATGTCTGAACAGGTGCCAGAAATCTTGTTCTGTCGGCCATTTAGGCAACCCCCTGGGCTCTGGCCGATTTCCTTTGGAGTCATCTTACCTTATCAAGTCACAAGTCCCTGAGTCACCCCCAGCCCTGCGGCCAGCTCCCCGGCTGTCCCTGCCATGCTTCCTGTGGCCCTCCTCCACCCGCCCCATATTGTTCCTTGCCCCACCACATTCAGGGACGTTTTGTCTCCCTGGGCCTGGCGACTGTGAGCCGCTGGGAACAGGAACTGCTTAGAGGCCCCTGGTCATTCCCAGGAAGTCCACGTGGAATGCAAGTGGACGTGTCCAGCAGCAGGCCTGTCTGCTCAGCCTGGCCTCCAGCTTCTAGCCACTGCCTCCCCACCCCCGGCCCCCATGCCAGAGGGTGGTAACAAGATCAGAACAAGGGACACCAGCCTGGCCTTGGGCCCCCATCTGAGCCTTTAGAGTCACAATGTCACCCACCATTCTATCAGGGTCCTGGATGTGCCATTAAGGTTTCTGGATCTGGGGAGGTCTAGGGCCTGGGGGAGGGGCCAGGCAGCCTGAGCACAGGAGGGAAGGGGACCATATGTATTTGCAACACATATATAAGTGCATCAATATTTTAACCACTGGTATGGCCTTGCCCACACAAGCCAGCTGAAGGTCAGCCCTGCAGGTTCAATCCCCTCTGCCTACTCAAGGTGACACCCCTTCCAGGAAGCCCTCTCTGACTACACCAGCCAGTATTAGGGGCCCTTTCCAGTGGCCGTGCTTACCCCTATTGTGGCACTTGTCACATCATGACCACCAACACCTATTCCCTTATCTGTCTGTCCCTTGAGATATCCTGGGGAGAGGGGTTCAGGCTGTCTTTCCCATCTTTACCTCAATGAAAAGCGTTACACTTTTACATTAAATGAATAAAAGGCATTATACATGTCCAGAACCTGTCAGGGCTGGGTTTACATTCCTGCTGCCCGCTCATAGTTATGTGCTCTTTGGTCTCTGTAAACCACCTTGTGCCTCAGTTTCCTCCTCTGACAAATGGGGTTACCAGTGGCTGCCTAAAGCATCATTTGGAACCATTTGGGCAAACTGTCTGTCTTTCTCCTTTTACTAACCCTTAGGTGAAGCTTGAGTGACCACCTGTCACAGGCCCAGACAGAGAGGTAGCTTTGGCTTTCTGGTTAGAGGTCTCCTGAGAGACCTCACCTGAACTTGGCTGCTGCCCAACCCCCTCTCCCTCTGCTAAATGCAAGACCCATGCCCCCTTTGTGAACTCCCAGGCCTTGAATTGTGCCACTGACGTATGTGCTACACTGTCATCATCATGGGAACAACTTACATTTACAAGAGCTTTGGGAGTCACAAATCCGATCTTTATCTCCACAAGCACCTTGTAACATCAATCATAGGAGTCTCCCATTGTACAGATGAGAAAACTGAGGTTCCCAGAGTCCCACAGCATGAACTACGTGTAGATAACTAAGAGTGCTCAAAGATCCTGCTCACACACATTTGCATTTTGACCTGAAGGAAAGCCCAAAGTAAATGGAATGATTCGTTAATGGTGGGATTTCAGGCCAAAAAAGTGGGAGAGGAAATTGAGGGATGGCAAGGGGGTTTTCCCAGGCTTTTGAAACCCTATCCCACAGGTGATCCCACCCCCTCTACCTGTAGTTAGACCTAGAAAAGCAAACAAACATCTCGCCCTTGCTGCCTCCCTGGCCACGGGAGGATGCAGGGAGAAACTTGGCCCTGGGTCTGTACCAAGCTGGCTCTCCACCCTTCGTTTTTATAAGTTCAGGCAGAAGAAGAGGCTGGGAGAAAAATCTGCTACTAATAAGGAAATCAATTAGTTGGTGTGCGTGTCACGAAATGCTTCAGTAAAAATCTGCCTTTCAGGGATTTTTTCCTCCCCCTTTAGTTTTTTCCCCCAAAGAGACCTGGCTGGGGCCAGAATGTGTTTCCAGCGCCCTCCCATCAGAGGGCGGCGACGCTGCTGCGTCTGGAGCTGATTACAAGAGGGATATGCTCCGCTGCCATGCTGGCATCATGGGTGCCTATGGGGTCCCCGCCTCTACCTGGCCCAACTACACCCATGGGCGGTCAAGGAGGAGGGGTCGAACCCACCCCGTGTGCTGATCAACCAGGCTTAGAAGAGGCTTCATGGCCCTCCAATACACACAATGACACACACACAGTCATTCCAAATCTCTCACACATACACACACACACACACGTCCACATACACACATAAATCTCTCACAATAACATACTCACAGACACACAAACTGCACCCAGACCCACATATCACAACCCACATACATGCACACACACAATTACACACATCCACTCACCCCCGAATACACATATACACATTCATAATCATCCTTCTCCATACACATATATAATCACACACACACACACACTCCAATCATACACACCCACAGACACAATCATCCACACATAATCCATCTACTCTCACACATGCGGTTATACCCACATACTCACCATCTCCCACATCCAATCGCACACCTAACCACACACAGCCACTCACATAATCACACACACACACCTAACTGCCTGCAATCACACACACAATCACATGCATATACTTGACGTGAGAATCCAAGAATATCTGAGCTAGGCTGGAACGTCCAAGTCCTCATTTCCAACCTCCCCTCACATTACCAGTGGGGAAACTGAGGCTCAGAGAGAAAGCATGAATTGCACAAATGTGCCTCTCTATCCTTTCCCACCTGGTGAAAGATGTCTTGGGATGAGAAATATTGACCAGGGGATCCAAGGCTGAGAGAAGGCAGGAAAGAGAAACTCATAGGGAGCCCAGCCCCCAAAGAATATCAGCCAAATCTTCTAATAAGGAAATGTAAAAATAATAATCAGGAAGGAATCCACACAGCCCCATCATTCCCCTGACCCCTGCCCAGCCTGGAGAATAGCAAGTGCTAAGACTGCGGGCTTACTGGGGAGACAGATCAGGCTTCCTGAAACAGGCTCTAAATGGCTGTGCCATTCATTTGCTGGGTGACCTAGGGCAAGGTAATTCACCTCTCTGAGCCTCAGTTTTCTCAACTATAAAATGGGAATAAAACTGACCTCAAAGAGTTGGAGGAAGGAATAATAAGTTAATGTCTCCAGAACATCGAGCACTGTGCCTGGCAGGTAGCAGGTACTCAATCCATCCTACTTCCTTTACTCAGACCACGTTACTGCCATGTGATCTGTGTGAGTCCCTTCCCTTTCTAGCCTCCCCATCTAAAGGGATCTCTAAGGCTAAATACTAATGAGCTTCTTGGCTGAGCAGAGCAGGCCTAGGTGGTAACCCAGGCGATGGTCTGGAACTTGCCCCTGAGACCCCCGGCCTCCAGGTTCGAGGGGAGCAGGGCTATTGCCCCTCAGACAGAAGGCTCTGAGGGGAACTCAGCCTTTGTCAGACCCTGCCTGGGGAGGCTGGTATTTGAAATATTCTTCTGAACAGTTGAGAGACGCTGGGAGGTCTCAGGGTAAGCTGGGAGGAGGGATGCAGTTGCCTAGGAAACCATGTGTTTTCACTTTTCTGAGAGAGGGGGTGCCGAAGAGGAAGGGCCTGGGGTGCACACAAGTGGAGGGGAATGGGGGGTAAGCTGAGGGGGAAGGGAGGAAGCCAGCCGACAAGGGGCTCAGTGAGAGGCTTGAGGAAAACATTTATGGGCCCCAAATGCCTGTGGGCAAATGGCAGACCCAGAACCACCAAAATGATCACCAAAAATACAGATTCCTAGGCCCTGCCTAGGACTCACTAAGTAGGAGGGCAGGAAGTTGGATAGGGAGATGAAAGTCTGCCTTATTAACCAGCTCCTGGATTGGGAACATCAGGAGGATATCAGGGGTGTCAAATTAGGAAGAAGGACCACGGGGCTAAGCCTGGCCCCTCTAGGACCTCAGTGTTCTCATTCATAAAAATAGGGTGGGAGGAGGGCAGGACAAATAGAACCAAAGGCCTCTCCATAACTCCAATCCCTGGAGGCTCTGGCAGGAAGGTAGCAGCCTAGGTTTTTGCAACAGGATGGTCTGGGTTCAAATTCCGGTTCTCCCAGTTACTTATGTGGTCTTGCCCCAGTCATTTGCCTGAGCCACAGTTTGCTTGACTATAAGATGGGTATAAACCTATTATTATTTATCTTTTTTGTGTGTGGTAATGTAACAGTCATGTAATATGAAACCTGTTCTTCTGTCCTTGCCTTGGGGTGTAAGAACCTCCTCAATCTGGCTCCTTTCATCTCTACCTCCCCCAGCCTCCATCCATCTTTCCACCGCTGGGCCTCCAGGTCCTTGCCTGTGCTGGGCCCTCTGCCTTCCTCCTCTCTACCATCTTCCTTTTAACCACCCCAGGTGTTCCCTAGCTTCTCTCCTCTCCCCTGCCCCCTCACCGGACTCCACAATGCCTGCTCCATCCCTGCTCGAATTCTTCACCACTGCCTCTCAGCTCTGCATGCCCCTGGTTGACACATGGCATTGGCAGTGGGCAGGGGGTCTGTTGTTGGCTGCATGAAATCTGTACTCAGACTCTCCTTCAGGTGTCCCCTGCAGGGCTGACCTCACTTACAGCCCCAGAGAGCAGGTTAGACCACCTGCCCCCATCCCAAGCGTCTTTACCTGCAACCTCCTGGGTTACTTCAGATGCCTGCAGCAGGGAGGGGCAGAGAGGTGCCTTCTTGTTCTGCTTTCATGTGTAAGATTCCAGTCCCCCCATCACCTAGGGGCCAAAGGTGGTCTTGGGTGGCACCTTAGAGAGACAGGAGGATTTCTGTAAGCTAAGATGAAGAGGGCATTCTAAGCAGAGGAAGCAACCGGAGCAAGGGGGCGGGTGTGCTGAGAACAGAAGGACCTGCTAGGAGAGGGAACCCAGCTGTCTCCATCTCCACTGCTGAAAGAACCCAGCCATTCTTGCTCTGTCAGGACCTGGGCCCCCGCAGACCTCACTGGCGGTTGGCACACTGAGGGGCTCAGCTGGCCCTGCCTCTTTGCCATTGGCACCCAGCCACTGGGAAAGGAATGACTTTCTAGACCCGGTATGGGGAAGATCCTGATGGGGGTCGTGGGAGTGGCTTTGGCCAGTTGTGTTCTCTGGGCCCCAAGTATCTCTTCTATAAAATGGGGATGGGGCAATCTCCCAAAAAGCCCCTCCCGGCTGCAAGTTGGCCAGTTCCTCCCACATCCGCTGCCAAGGGGGCGTTTAGGGCCTCCCTGCCCGCTCAGAGGCCCCTCCACCCAGCAGCAGCCCCATCTCCCATACCCTCCCCAGGCCCAAGGGGCTGGGGGCAGGCCGGGCCCCCTTCTCTGCTCTGCGGGACACCGCCACCCCAGCTTTGCCCTCGGGGAGCCCAAAGGGACCGGCGGCCCGCCAGCGTGGAGCCGGGAGCGGGAGCCGGTGGGGGGAGAGGCCGGCCAGCCCGGGGCCGGCGGCGGGAGACAGCGCGGAGACAGGGCGCGATAAAGCGGCGGCTCCGCGGGCGGCCCCTCCCCGGCCCCGCCGGGTCAAGAAAACCGAACTCCAGCGTCCGGCGGCGGCGGCAGGCGGCGGGCAGGCGGGCAGGCGGGCAGGCGGGCAGGCGGGCGCGGGGAGGGCTGGCAGGGCGGGAGGGTGGGCGGGTGCGGTGCACAGGACTCCCTCAGTGGTCTCACCCTGTTAGGACCCTGCCCCCGTCTCCGAGGCTGGGGGGTCCACCCTACAGCATCCCACTGGGACAGGCCGGGGACAGGGGTCTCACTCTAGTGGATGGTGGGGTCCAGGAACTACGGCGGGCAGGGGTCGTGAGGAACTTTGAATGGAGGGGCCCGAAGCCAGGAGGCCCTAGCACCCCACTGCCAGCAGGCTGTCCTCAACTGGGGAAAGGAGGAACTGGGCTCGAGAGAGCAGTCAGATTGGGGTGGGAGTCGGGAGTGGACTCCTTCTGCCCTGGGGGACTCCCCATCCTGAAATG
This sequence comes from Balaenoptera physalus, assembly GCF_965194825.1. Taxonomy (NCBI): domain Eukaryota; kingdom Metazoa; phylum Chordata; class Mammalia; order Artiodactyla; family Balaenopteridae; genus Balaenoptera; species Balaenoptera physalus. The sequence continues at coordinate 111,407,910 of NC_138883.1, read as the reverse complement.
ATGCTCAATGGGACCTCCCCCAACCCAGCAGGGGTGCCCTTTAAGACTGTGGAGGTTGGCAAATGTCTGGTTATCAGCACTGACTGACCACACACTGTGGCCAACAGTTATTATCATTATTATCCTTTGAAATAGACTGAGAGACATGGCTTGACGAAGCCCCTGTCCCCTCCAAGGGTCACGCTCCGTCCTTGTACAACTTCTTGCTCAATAGGCTGCCCTTGCTTCATATCTTTCTTTTCATCCTTTTGTAAGTGTTTTCATTCATTAATACACATTCATTCAAATTTACCAGGCACTTACTCCATGCCAGGCACTGTGCCTGGTGTCGCAATTTATGGAGGACACAGCAGAACTGGCCTCTGACCCCCACAGTACTTCACATTCTAAAGAGAAAGACAGATAAAGAGCACAATTAAAAACTTTTTTGGAGCTGTGAGGAGTATTTCGTGGGGTGCAGTGGGGTACAGTGTATACAAAACAAGAGAACTGCCCTACTTTGGAGCGGGGCGAGGGGTTCAGGGACACTTCCTTTAGAAGGCAGCTTGCCCAGAGATCCGACGACTGGGCAGACCCAGGAGAAGAGGGCAAGGGTGTGGGCCATGGGGGTCTCCCGTGTGGAGGTGCTGAAGCTGGGGTGGGGGACCTCAAAGGTCGGAGAAGCTTGAAACATGCCCCCTTTTCAGAGCAGGGGCCCCAAACATGAATGGGGAGGGGGCAGAGGCCAAAAGGCATCAAAGACTGGTGGTCCGTGGTAAGGACGGTGATGGGATGGCAGAGAGCATTAGAAATCTGGGAGTGCCATGACTTGGGTGTGTTTTTTAAGAGCGCTTTGGCCACCGACCGTGTGGTGAATGAACTCGAGGGGTGAGGACAGAGTAGGGAGACCAGACAGGAGGCTGTGGTAGGTGCCCATGAAAGAGATGCCAGGGGCTTGGCCTCAGCTGGTCCATCCAGCTTCTGCCTCATCCCTCCATTGAATTGCTTTTGACAGGTTCATAGGTGACCTCCACGTAGCCAAACCCCACATGATCCTCTGTGCTGGCCACTCCCTCCCTGAATGCCTACCCTGGGCATCCTGACACGCTGGCTTCAGGCTCACTTCCCTCTCCCCACTCTGTCAAGACCGCCTCACCCATGCTCACAGACTCAACCACCCCCTGGACACAAATGACTTTCATACATTTTCCCGCTCAGCTCCAAATACCTTTGTCTGCTGCACGGTAGACACCCCACCTGGCTTTCCTTGGTCTCCCTGAAGGCATCCTGCCCCCAGGGAACCTGTTTCGATTCCCCTGCATCCCCCCCAGCCAGAAACTTAGAGTCCTCCTTGACCCCTCCCTCTCTCTCTCTCTCTCTCTCTCTCACACACACACACACACACACACACACACACACACACAAACACACACACACACACACACACACGACCCCACCCATCCCCCTCCTATCTCAAATTCATCCACTCCTCTCCTTCTCCATAGCAACTGCTTTTCTAAAACACAGATCTGTCCTCCACTCTCCTCTCTGTGCTGGTTCTCTGGTTTCCCATCAGCCTCAGAACAAGCCCAGGTTTCCTGGCACAGCTTCCATGGTCTCCAAGGTCCAGAACTTACAGTCCCATCTCTGGCCAGCCCTCCACATCCCTCACACTGCCATTCTCTAGACACACATTTGCACAAGCTCTTTCTTCTGCGTGGTGATTGGCAGACTCTGCTCAGAGACCCCCTCCTCCAGGAAGCTTCCCCGGACTCCTGGCTCTGCTTGCTCCCTGTATTTCTCCAACTTGGTGTTGGTGGTGGATGGGAAAGACAGAACTTTGCCCTTCCTATATGGTCAGGACTACCATGAGGAAGAGGGAGTCATGGCCACAGAAAGATGGGACATCAGGGACAGACAGAGAATAAGTAGCATAGCCCTAGGCTAGACCAGCAGGATGATTGCAGTGGGAGCATGTTTAAAGATGGAGACATCCCCATTGGCCAAGACCCCTTCATGCCAGCTGGACTGGCTTACACGGAGGTGCTGTGGGAAGCACAGGAAGACATCCTGCATTGCCTGTCCCTCATCCCGAAAATTCCCTTAGATCTCCACTCCTTTCTGATAAGCATTGTCCTCCTATCTTCCCTGATCAACTGTAAACCATCCAAGAAGGGATATATACATGGAACAGCCACTTCGTGCTAGATCCCCCTTAGAGATCAACCCCCAAGACATAGCATCCAAACCCGATAAGCTGGTGAGCAGTCTAGGGCTGTATTGTAGGAGGGTATTCATGTTTCAATCCTCTATGTACACAAAGGAGGACCCTGAGGAACTCTGCTTTCACAAACACACGTTGGAGGGATTACCTAGTGGGCTATTACCCAGAGCAAGTGGCCTGCTTTGCTCTGCAGGTAGCTTGGCGGAGAAAGTTATTTGAAATTCCTACTGTTAGAGAGACTGGGATAACTCAGGGTGCCTGAGTCTCTGCCTTGGCTCTGGGGTTGACAGGACGCTCCTCCAACAGGGCTGTAAGGGCGTGAAGGGTCCTCAGAGCTCACTTGGCACTTTGACAGATGGAGAAACTGAGGCTCAGAACTGGATAAGGGCTTGCTCAGGGCTACAGAGCAGGGGGATGGGCCAGAGCTCAGGATCCTGGGTTCCCAGGCCAGGGTTCTCCCTATTGCCTTGGCACCTGGGTGTGGAAACTTTCAGAATTAAGTGGGAGCTGTGTTTTCAAAAGGCACCAGTGACTTTACAGTTGATTAAGTTGTGGGGAGGGAAGACTGAAGGGCCTCTCTCTAATAACTTTTGGAGGGGGGCTGCTACTTAAAGGATGATACATCTGGCCTGGAGGAGGGTGTATAGAGATGCCCACAGACATGCAGAACTGCAGAAATTCCCTGTTATTAGTTGAAAATCACTAAAACACACTTAAACACACACACATACACAACTGCTGTTTTCATTTAGCTGATTATTATACAAGTATTTCATAGTCATTGAAGCAAAATTAGAAAATACAAATCAACAAAAATCAAGCAATGTAATTCAGCCACAAGTTCACCTTGGGCAACAAAGAGGCAGTATTGCCAAGTGGTCAGGGGTGCAAGCACATGAGTCCACCTAGATCTGAATTCAGTCCTGGTTGTACTGCTTAGCAGCTGTGTGACCTTCAGCAGGTTGCTGAACTTCTCTGAGCCACAGTTTCCTCACTTATAAAATAGACTCTATTCTAGAAGTGGGGCACTTAGCCTCATGCCTGACATGTAACAACCACAAGACAAAAGGCAGTTATGGTGATACTCTCCTGATGTGCGGTTTTCTAGACACCATTCCCATTTTTTTAAGACAAATGTTGAGAAAAAGAATTCATAGAATTGGACCAAGTAACCTTTGAGATCCTGTGCCTTTCAGCTTCTATGATTCCAACATGTCGATGGGTTCTGGGGCAGGGGCCTTCTTGCCTCCAGGCCTCAGTTTCCATGTCTGTATTCTAAGCTCAGGGCTGAAGCAGTTGCTCTCAGAGTCATTTTTGTCTGCAGGCAAGGCCTGGTGGCCTCCAGCATCAGCTGGACCATCTCTTGCCCTGGCCCCCAGAGACATGCTGGATGGCCAGGAGGCCAGCCCAGGTTGCTGGTGACCCGGGCAGCTGAGTGCAGTCAGAATCTCTAGACCATGGTAAGCCTTTCCCATCCCACTTCCCCAGGCCCCCATGAGCTTTTCTAGACTAAGGCAGCATTGTGCACCGCAGCAGGCTAGCCAAGCCAAATAAACGGGTGCACCCAGCCCTCCCAGCTGAGCCACATCAAATACCAACTATAGGCCAATTACACCAAGATGCTGAGACACAGGCAGTGGGGGAGGCTTTCCAGGCCACAGACCCTTAGGGGCTGGGAAAGGATGTACATAGAGATTCATCCACTTACTGACTCACTCACTCATTCACTGCTTCATTCATTCAGTAAACTCACAGAGCATTGTCTAAATGTCAGGCATTGTGCTAGTGCTGGAGATTCAGACTGAGCAAAACAGCCCCTGCTTTCAGTTTGCTTCTGGGCTGGCAAGGGCATAAATCCCAGAGGTGCTGTCAAGATTCCAGCACTGCAAGGTGAGATCCAGAATAAAGCATGAACCCTTCTAGCTTGGGAGATCAGGGAAGACTTCTCAAAGGCAGTGGCCTTTGAAGAAGGCTATGAAGGGTGGGTAGGAGCCGGTCAGACAGAAAAGACAGGTGGGGCATCCCTGGCAGAGGGTACAGCATGAACAAAACCTGTGATTGGTGAGTTGATCACTGAAATCACAGAGTGAGCACTGGAAAAAGACAAAGAGATCAATTTGTCCCATCCCCTCATGTTATGGGGGGAGATTGAGGCCTGGGCAGAGCCCAAGTGCAGCTGGCAATGCTTTGCAGGGGGAGGGACCTGAAATCTTTGCTATGGATGATGTGAATCATCAGGCTTAGCTGTCCAGAGGTTTGAGGTTCAGGGGCAACTGAAGATAGGTGTCCCAGGCAAAGCCTGGCTCTTCCCAAGGGACCTGCAAGGAATCATTGGTGTGTCTGGTTTTTTTATGCCCCCTTTATTTGGTTAGTTAGTTATGTTTACTAATATAATAAGCATGCAGGAACCTGGAGCTCTATTCTACTTTTAGGTGGCACAGAGGGCAGGAGAAAAATATGCTTAAGCTTCCTCAAGAGAGCTTTAGGGCAGATGTGAGGAAGAACTTCCTGAGGGTGGACTAAGTCAGGCAGTGGAACTAAGACCAGAGAAGAGGCCCCCACAGGACCCAGTTCTCTCCCCACCCTGAGCTTCCTCTCCAGGCCCACCATTGTGCCTGCCCTGCTACCCCTAAGGGAACTCTGTGTCCGTGTCAATCATGAGAAGGGCTCTGACCTCTGGGGGCTCTTCTGGGGCCCACAGTGGTACAGATTTGGGACGTGGACCTGTTTGGGAGTCTAATAAAGGCCGTCGACCCAGAGTCCCAGAAAAACTCTCCACCTGTCCAGATTTCATCTGCAGTGTCAGCCGTTCCTGGAGCCCCGAGACCTGTCTGTGGACCCCCGTGCAGAGGCAGGAAGCTCAGAGGCCTGAGTTCCAACATGGGCCCCACCACTCACCAGCTGTGTGACCTTGAGTCATTGACAGCTCTGGGCCTCAGTTTCCCCATTGTGAAAAGGGGAGGTAAGACCACCCTCCCCACAGTGTGTGGCAGGAAATTGATGAATGCATGGAAAGCACTGGACACAGAGAGGCAGAGGGTGCCTGTGTGTGTCCTCCCCTCCCTACTGAAGGGCAGGCTCTTCAGAGATAGCAAGAGACATAAAGAAAGAAGAAACACCTGCAAAAATTCCCTCCAAAGTGGAAGACCGGGGCTTCTGTTCACTCTTCAAGGCTTTCCAACCTTTCTACAAAGAACACACGTCACTTGTATATAGAAAGGATATTGCAGGGGTGAAGAAGAACCAAAGAGGAATTATGAATAAGGTTGCCCCATGAAGCCACACTAGGTGTGGTGGTTCCCCAACCCCTGACACCTCTTTGTGATGGCTCCTGTCCCACGCACAGCCCTCACTCTCACTTTTGTATCTTTGTTCAGGTTGTTTCCTCTACCTGGCACTTCCTTCTGCTCTTTTCCACTTGAGAAACTCCTACACATCCATCAAAGCCCACCCCAAATGCCCCCTCTTCTCTTAGTTGGACAAGTTTGCCACCGTAGCTAGCCTGCCCACAGGGCTTTGGTCTCCCTTCAGTCCAGGCTATACATTGCCCAGCCATTTGCCCTGTTTGTTGAGAGCCAAAACCAGGGTCATTGCCATCTTGCACCCTGCTCTGAGGTGTAGCTTTGTGACCTCGGGCAAATGTCAAATGGATGAATGAATGGGCAAATGAGTGAGTTTTCAATGTCAAAGCTTGGGTGATCCCATTGCTCATTCTCAGGAGTTTTTGAGAAGATGAGCATAACCTGATTCCTGATCTTACTGTAAAGCCCGTGCTGGGCAGGACCAGCGAAAGAAGAGAGGAAGAGGCTGAGCAGAGGGACAAACTAACTAACTCAATTCTAACTCAGTGGCAGTGCTTCTGAACCTTTATTTCATTATCGCTCCCACCCTCCAGGATCCTTTATAGACAGTTTTTCCCAATCCCTTCCCACGAAAACATTGTAATACCCCAGATATACTGTATGTCTGTTTAAGTACCGCACGTATATCCATAATTCAAGATTTTTTCATATGTTCTCCCTGAGCCAGTTTTTGCCCCCTGGAGGGCAATATGGCCCCTATGGGAATGCCTGCTCTAGAGTGGGCAGTCATCTGTATTATCGCCTCTAGCCTTCAAAACAGCCTGTGGGGCCGGCACCACTATCCCCATTGTACAGACTTGTAAACTGAGGCACAGGTGTTAGTTGTGAGTGGCGGGGCTGGGATGCACTGCCAGGACTTTCAGGACACAGATTCCTTGACTTGCCTGTTGCCTTGAGGGAGACGACAGGCAGCTGCGTGCTGGTCGGAGCCCTAAGCTGGGAGTCAGACCCTCCAGGCACTTCCTGCTTCTGGGCCTCAGTTTCCTCCTTCTAAAGTAAGGAGGGGGGCCTCAGTGTATCCTAAGCACCCCTGAGGCTTCAAGCCTCTGAAAGGGAGGCTTTGGAAGCCAGGGACACTGGGTGGCCTCCCCCGTGCTGGGAGAGGGCCTATCCGCCAGGTGGGAGCTGCTGGGGTCAGGCGGAGGGAGGGGATGGCTGAGCTGCCGGCCCCAGAGACGAGCCGTCTGCTGTGCTCCGGGCTGGCGGCTTCCCAGGGGGTGCTCGGCTGGGAGCCTGGCTGGCCCCAGCTTTCCCCAGGGCCTGATAAACCAGAAAAAAGAAAGCATGCTGTGAAGGGAAGGAAGCACCAGCAGACAAAGGAGGGAAGGGCACGCTGATTCCATCGGCTCCAAACCCTCAGCCACCCTGGCGGGCTGGGCAGGGCAGGACGTGCAGACAGGAGGCCTGGGGAGCTGGCGGCAGGATGCTGGGAGCCGGCGGCCCGGTGATCACTGTGCCTGCCTGTCCTGGTGTCCAAGCTGGCTGGGGTGGGGACTGGGACCAGGCCAGTGGGGACAGGCCCCAGCGCACTGGCCCTTCCGTCTCACTGGAGCCTCCCCACAATTATCCCCATGCACAAGTAGTATCTTGAAGCCTCTGACGGGGGCCAAAGTCCCACAGCCAGTCAGTGGAAAGCCAGGCTGGGATCTGGTTCTCTGGCTCTGAGCTCCAGGCCCTCTTCCACTCCATTCCTCACCCAAGCCTGCCAAAACCTGATGCTGTTTTCTGAGGAGGGAGGGAACCACTCAGAACACAGAAATCCAATAGACCCAGCTCACGATGTACCAGGCATTTTCTCTGTTATCTGAGAATCTTCGAAGGGCCCTCTGAGGTTGACTGGGTTATCATTCCTCCTTTACCGATGAGGAAACTGAAACCTAGGGAGGTTAAGTAACAAGTCCATGCTCCTAACAGCTGGGCCTCTGCAAGGTCCTCTAGGGAGCCGGCTGTCCCCTTGTCCACGGGCTCCAGGGCTGAGAGGTGGAGGTCCCTGCCCCTGAGCTAGGCAGCCTTCCCTGAGGGTTCAAAGGGGAAGGGCTGAGAGGTGGAGAAGAATAGCTAGCCTTTTTTTCTAAAATCAGTAACCAGAAAAGATATCCTAAAACCTGCCAACAGGAGGAGAAAAGGAGTGCAGCCTGGCCCAGCTCTGGCCCTTCCTCAGGGACCCAGGGGGGTGAATGACGCCTGGATGGACTGGGAATCTGCAGGTAGGGGCACAGTGACCCCCTCTGCCACTTACATCCAGCTGCTCCATCCACAAGGCAGGGCAACGCACCCAAGCTCGCCGGGCCGGGGAGAGGAGGAGCAGAGAGAATCTGGCTGGAGGCTCTGGGCAGGACCGGTCTCGGGCTGGGTTCAGTGTGAAGTTTCAGCCTGAGGCTATGCCGGCTGCAGCTCACACACCGACCCACCACGATCCCTGGGGACCTTCCTCAAGGACTCTGGCCTCTCCCAGATGCCTCCCAAAGTCAGAAATGAGGCACTGGGATGAGTGAAACAGGGGAGGAAGGAGAGTCAACCTAAGGGGCGTTAACAAGCTAGTCAAGTTGTTGGCAACTGGCCTCTACCCCGCTGGGGCCCTCAGAGGGTAGAAGGTAGCTCAGGTTGGAAGGGGAATATTATCCATTTATTCTCATCACCTGGGGTCAAAGGCAAGTGCTCAGTGGGCTGCAAGGCAAGGGGCCGTCACTTGACACCTGTGCAGAGCTAGCTTCCCTGGCAGGAGCTGGAATACAGAGGGAAGCCGAGGGGATGTGAGGTGGGGCTCGAGAGGTGCCTGACACCATGTACCCTGCGGCATCCCCTTTCTCAGTCAGTGGTCCCTGGGCCAGGGGGACCCAAGGACGGGTCAGACCTGACGCCTCCCCTCTAGGAACTCACAGCTCCTCCCCTACGTTCTCCTCAGACCCATCATTCGCACGGCATCTCCTGTGTGCTGGGAGCCATCAGCAGCCCTAGAAGGCAGACATCGTCTCCATTTGACGGAGGGGCACACTGAGGCTCAGGGAGGTTATGAACCTTCCCACAGTCTCACTCCAAGCCCGAAGCCTTCCCAAGGTTTCTGGTGGGGGCAGGAAGTACTGGAGAACCTTAGAGAAGGGAGGCTGCCTGGAGGAGGTGGTGCTGGGTCTGCTCCTTGGAGGCCATGCACACCTCACCCCCGACTGCTCTCTGTGCCCCGTGTCTTCCCACAGTCACGCCACATGGAGTCCCTAGGAACATCTCGTGTAAGCCCTAAGATCACAGCTCGTCAGGCTGGAAGACCCTCAGGGGCCAGCTGACTCAAGGCATCAGCCACCTTCCTGTGACATAGCTGAGGTCCAGAGAAGAACCTGATGTGCCCAAGCTCACACAGCATGAGGTAGAAAGCAAGGGTAGGAACCCAGGGCTCCTGACTCCCGGTTCAGTGCTCCCTCCCATACAGCTAGCACGGGCCAGTTTCCCCAGGGCCCTGTCTCCTCTCTCAGGAGTAGAGCTCATCAGGGCACCTCACATCTGTATGTTTTTTTCTTGTTCTATGGCTGAATCTCCTTCCTGGAGGGCGCTGGACTCAAAGCAGAACGTTGCAGGGAACCCAGAGACCCTCAGCGTGGTTTGGGCTACAGAAGGGGCCGTGGGTGAGAAGGGGGCAGCAAGGCAGGGCTGTCGGACCCTGCATATTACAGATGGGGAAAAAGTGACAGGTTCCTCCCTCCTCCCCTGCCACCCAAATGCCCCCAGTCAGGGCACTGGGTAGAAGACCCTCACTCACTGGGACCCTGGGGTACTGAAAACAGGGTTGGCGACCTAAAGTGCCAGAGATAGGGGCTGGGGGAGAATCCAAAACACAGAACAAACACACAACCACCCCCAAAGGAAAAGTCCAGGGTCTGAATTTTAAACAGGAAGAACTAGGCGTCAGACTCAGAGGAAGATAACAGGGCCCGGCTGAGCAAAGAAACAACAGAAAAAGACTGAGCAAAGCTGGGGGAGGGCATTCCTGCCCAGAGCCTGGGACCTTCCCAGCTCTCCCTTGTCCCCAGGGTGCAGGGATGCTGGGGTCCCAGCTGCCACACAGTGACAGGGGCACAGGCCCACCGAGAACACTGTGGGAGGACTTCTTGGAGAAGTACTAGGGTATGCAGGAAAGAACATGGACTGGGGACCAGGCAGACCAAGATGGGAATCCTTGGGCAGGTGACTTTCTGAGCCTCTGTTTCTCCTTTTGGAAAATATGACTAAGAATACATACCCTGGGGCTTCCCTGGTGGCGCAGTGATTGAGAATCTGCCTGCCAATGCAGGGGACATGGGTTCGAGCCCTGGTGCAGGAAGACCCCACGTGCCGCGGAGCAACTAAGCCCGTGCGCCACAACTACTGAGACTGCGCTCTAGAGCCCACATGCCACAACTACTGAGCCCGAGTGCCACAACTACTGAAGCCCACGTGCCTAGAGCCCATGCTCTACAACAAGAGAAGCCACTGCAATGAGAAGCTCGTGCACCACAACGAAGAGTAGCCCCCTCTCACCGCAACTAGAGAAAGCCCTCGCACAGAAACGAAGACCCGACATAGCCAAAAATAAATAAATAAATAAATAATTTTTTAAAAAAAGAAAAAAAATATATACAGAGTTTGGACACCTCCCATAATAACTTTTCTCCTTAGATGATGGTAACCACCCTCCACCTTCTAGTTTTTCTGAGTTCTCTTCATGAACCTCACACATGCCCTTCACTTTATAATTTTCAAAGAAAAGTCACACCCGTTATGTTGGTCCTCATGGGATGAGTGAGGCCAGCGATGACCACTAACACATTGTGCAGATGAGGAAACTGAGGCCCAGAGAAGGGCTGTGGCTTTTTCCAAAGTCACCCTGCAAGTGAGAGGCAGAGTGGGCTTCATCCCCTTTCTTCTAGATCTCTCTGGTCTGGGGGTGCCCTCGGGTCCTTGGGTGCCTGGGCCGGAGCTTTGGAAGTCAGGGGGCTGAGAGAAGAAGGCACAGTTGTGGACTCTTCCGGACCTGATGAATCTCTATCTTGCTCTGAAGCTCTCTGCCTCAGTTTCCCTGACTGCAAAAGAACAAGGAGTTCTCAACTGCAGAAGCACAAGCCTGGCCTTCTCCACCCTCCTCCACCCTCCATCCTAAGGGGGAAGGAGGGACCCGCTGCTGGAATATGGTCTGGACCTGAGCCATGTCCTGTTCTCCGTCCTTGCTTCAGGCCTGGCCCCTCTTCTTGGTGCCCACACACTCCCCACAGGGCCCTGGCTTCTCTGTGGACATGCTTAGCCAGGGCACTGACTGGACGGAAGAGTGGGGCTGGGGAGCAGGCATGGCACTGGCCCAGGCTCCGGGAGCCTTGGGCTCTGGCGGCCCCCCGGCCCCGCTCACTGTGTGATCCAGAGCCGCCAACCAATCTCCCTCTCTGAGCCTCAGTTTCTTCCTCTGTAGCACAAGAGGGTGAGAGAGGCACCTCCACAGTCCTGCAGAGCAAGTATTAGCTGAGCACAGAGCTGCTTTAACAGAGATTCAAGCTAAGTTCAGACAGCGTCATGACTGCCTCGTGGACACAGAGAGGAGTCTGGACAAATTACCACCCAGAGCCTGGAAAAGAGCTCCTAGTCTGCACTTGGAGGCTTGCTCGCCACTGAACAGCGGGTGACAGTACTTCACTTCTCTGGGCCTCGGGTTTCCTCTATGTGAAATGGGAGGTCACTGAGAGGGCCCCAGACGGCCAGTTTTTATAAAACAACCAGCACAAAAACAAAAGTTTCTCTGGCTCTGCTTCTGGCCTAGGGGATGGAAAGTCAGAGGTAGCCAAGAACAACAGTGGGCTTACGTGGGCCCAAATACCCAATGTGATCGCTGCCCCCCCGCCAAACCTTGCTAAAGGCTGGGTGCTCTTGGTGAATGAGATCCAGAGAGAGAAAGTTTCAAGGAGGGAGGGTAGGGCCATTTGGGAGCCTAGAGCAACTGGCCCGAGGCCAGTGTGGCCCCCGGGAGGGCCGGAGCTGCCCACTGGCTCCACAGACTGAGCAATGTGGCCATAGAATAATAAGGGTGACATTAATAACAACCACCACTTATGAATCATTCACCTTGTGCCAGCAATGTTGAGTGCTTTATTTGAATTAACTCATTTAAACTTCAGGCAACCCTATAAGGGAGGTTCTGTTACGATCCCCTGGTTTGCAAATGAGGAAACTGAGGCACAGGGAGGTCAAGAAACATGCCCAAGTTCAGGCAGCCAGCAAGGGCAAAGCTGGGATGTGAACCCAGGCAACCTGGTGCCGGCACTAACGCTTTAACCACTGTGCTGCACCGGATCCCTAGAGAATGGTCGAGGATACATGAGACCCTTGACCCCCGTCCCAGCTGGCAAGCCTTCCTGCTGCTCCTCTCCCTGTACATATGAAGCACTTCCCAGCCCCTGACTGGGACACAACAGATCAGGGAACACATTAAAAATACAAGGTCAGGGAATTCCCTGGCGGTCCAGTGGTGAGGACTCCGTGCTTTCATGCCGTGGCCCGGGTTCAATCCCTGGTCCGGGAACTAAGATCCCACAAGCCATATGCAGCGTGGCCAGAAAAAAAAAAAAAAAAAGGAATACAAGGTCAGCACCCCGTTGTTAAGCCCCCCATCAGGCCCCATGTTGCAGCGGTGCCGTCTGTCTCCTCTCTACCCCTCTACGGGTGGCTGAATTAGGCAGTTGCCACGACACACCGTGCAAACAGCATCCATCATTTGACCCTGCTTATGGGAAATCGAATAAATGCATACATGTATCTGCATAGAGACAGGACGGGAAGGATGCTCCCCAGGGAGTTAACCGTGGCTACCTCTGGGTGGTAGAGTTTGTAGTTTTCTCCTTAGACTTTTCTATACTTAAAAAAATTTTTTTTTACAATCACTTGTACCATTTCTTCAAACTGTTTTTTAAAAAAATTTTTATAGGGACTTCCCTGGTGGCGCAGTGGTTAGGACTCTGCGCTCCTGATGCAGGGGGCCTGGGTTCGATCACTGGTCAGGGAACTAGATCCCTCCCACATGCCTGCTGCAACTAAGAATTCGCATGCCACAACTAAGGAGCCCGCCTGCCGCAACTAAGACCCGGTGCAACCAAATAAAAATAAATATATATTAAAAAAAGAAAGAAAGAAATCTGCAAGCATCTCAACTGAACGAAAGCTTTAAAAAAATTTTTTTTATAAAGCATCTTAGGGCCAAAGCCAGGTTGGAACCCAGGTCTGTGGGGCTCCAAACCCTTAATTCTTTGCCCTTTTCAGTCACACATCACTGACATGCTGCTGGAAGGTGGCCTGGGTAGGCCACTCCTTCAGGCTGAGGCTGGTGTCCTCCCAGGGCAGTCAGCTTCCGACGTCACCAAAGCAAGGGTCAGTCACCCCCGGCTACCTTCCTTTGGGGGAGGGTGGCAGCTTGTACATTCAGCCTAAGCAGAATAATGTGAGACATGCTGAGATTATTTAGGCCATCAGCCCACCTCTGATACCTTAAATCCCACCATTAACATTTAATAGCAATAAATAACAATTATAAATAATAATTGGTGAAGGGATTACCGGTGGCTTTTTTTTCTTATCACTATATACTAATATTTTGACAATGATCATATATTGTTTTATAGTAAGAAAAATAGTTTTCAAAATTATAAAATTCACAGAAGTCCAAGCTTTCATTCTTACCCTGGGACATAAAGAGTTTCTTTCTTTACACCTCCCGTGTAAAGGCTCCATGCTAAACACTATACATATTATCTATAGTCTTCATGATATCCTTGCAAGAAAGAGACTATTGTCTCGATTTTGGAGTTGAGGAGCTGAAACTCTGAGAGGCGACAAAGCTAAGTGACTTGCCCAAGGTCACACAGCTGGGAGGTCACCAGCCTAGATTCAAACTCAGGCCTGTCTGCCTCCCAAAGCAGGGCTCTGTCCCTCTTCTCCTCCATATCACGTCACCCCTCACTGCTCTTTGAGAAGGTCTTGCCCCTCCTCCCCGACTTCCCTTCCAATCTGTGAATCCGTCTCCCCCACCCACTGACCAACCACCATGGGAGGAATTGGTTAGCATCCTTTCACTAGGATCCTGTAAAATATTTGGGTCCAGCTGGCCACATTCATCCTGTAATTAGAAACACACTTCCATGGCTCGGTGGTGGCCGCCCCAGACCTAGGACTAACATCACGCTCCCCTGTGCCTGCCAGGAATACCCACCATGTAATTCCTGCCCTACTGACAAAAGGCGTTCTTTGCCCTTCCCAAATCACACAAAAACCCCTTCTAGGGGGCAAGGGTCCAGAGTTCAAGGTCAGTCTCCTGCAAATGGGAGGGATGGGACCCTGGGAAAGGGGCAGAGGCTGGTGACTCAGGACTGGGCTCAGAACCTGGAACAGAGTACCTGGGAGCAGAGCTGGCACCAAGACCCTTCCTCACCTGGAAGCCAGAGAGGCCAAGGGAGGCCAAGGCCACATACCCTTCAGGGCCATGTGGGTCCCCAGCTCTCCTGACCCCAGGACAGGCCCTCTGTCCCACCCCACCTGATATGGGAAGGTGGGCATGGAGTCTTGGAGCCAACTCTGCCACTCTCCTGCCTTGGGATCGAGGACAAACCTTCACCAGCTGGGCCTCGGTTTGCTCATCTGTAAAATGAGCACAAGGTGCCCACCTCCCCAAAGGCCATGAGGACTGAATGAGGGCGTGGACCTTACAGGTACAGCCCGGACCCGGTACCCAACAGGTCCATTTCCAGAGAGGGGGAACTTGTACTTCGTACACTGAAGAACTGTGTGATTATTTTATAAGGAGAATGCATTTTTCTGGATGACTTGTATAATTTTAAGAAAACACCAAAACTTAATTCCTTAACACCCCAGAGCGAGTCTGCAGCAGACCAACTCCTGGGCCCCAGGCCTGGCTCTGCACACTCACCCACCCAGGTGATAGCCCCGCCACAGACCGACCCCTGGGAAAACATCCCTGCTGGCTCCCACACTGGGCCAGTGCTGTCCCTGGCAAAGGGCTGAGGGCCACTTTCCCAGCAATGAGCCCAGCTCAACCGGGTGGGACACAGTGGCAACAACTGATAAGCTGGCCTGTTTAGCTCTGTCTGCGGCAGGCCTGGGGGAGGCCCGGGCGGCAGACCGCGTGGCTGTGGCCTCTTCCCCTTCCTGGGCCGGCTTGGTGCCCCTGGGACTGGGACAGCCCTTGTCAGGGGGTCCTGCAGCCGCGGTGGCTGGGATGAGCTGGGCCTGGGGGTAGGGGTGAGCACAGGCACACATGTGTTGGTTTAGATTATTTTATCTTTTGGTGTAGGTATTACATTCTTGCAGTTCAAAAAGCTCCAGAGGGCTTCTAACCCTTATCTCCAGCGCCCCCTCCCCCAGTGCTCTCCCTAGAGGCGACCACAGTATACAAGCAAACATATGTGCATATACCCCTGTCACACCGTCCCTCGCAACCTCCCCCAGCTCCCACGCAGGGTTGTCCTGAGGGCCTGTGCCTGTGTCTCTGGGCACGTCTTGGTCCACACGAGCCACAATCTCACTGGCCTCCAGCTCTGCCCGCACGCCTTCCTCTGCCTGGCACACTCTCCTCCACTGCCCACTCCAGCCCACTCCCGCACCCCTCCTTTCCTTCTTCGCTCAGCTCATTCTTTCTCATCCTCCAGGTCTCAGCTTAAATGCCCTCCCTCTGGAAGCTCTCCCTGATCCCAGGTTTCACTCCTCCCTGGATCAGTGCTTCCATGACACCTGAACTTCTCTGCCAGGCCGACCTGGATGGCCTGTTAATTATCTGTGCCCCACTAAACAGTAAGGTGCCCAACCAGTCCACCTCACCACTGACTTTCCCAGTTTGGGCACTAATAATCCCACATGCCAGGAAAGGCCTCAAGCAAACAGGACAGCTGGTCACCCTAGTAGACGCTGAGCTCCATGAGGGCCAGGGAGAGCTCTGCCTTGTCCACCCCAGTCTCCCCAACACCCAGAGGGTCCATAGTATTTGTGGCATTATAAAAATAACAGCCCAGGGACTTCCCTGGTGGTGCAGTGGTTAATAATCTGACTGCCAGTGCAGGGGACACGGGTTCGAGCCCTGGTCTGGGAAGATCCCGCATGCCACGGAGCAACTGTGCGCCTCAACTACTGAGCCTGAGCTCCAGAGCCCACGTGCCACAACTACTGAAGCCCACGAGCCTAGAGCCCATGCTCCACCGCAAGAGAAGCCACCGCAATGAGAAGCCCGCGCATCGCAACGAAGAGTTGCCCCCGCTCACCGCAACTAGAGAAAGCCCGCGCACAGCAACAAAGACCCAACGCAGCCAAAAATAAATAAATAAATAAATAAATAAATTTTAAAAATAAAAATAATAGCCCACTTATGTAGCAATTACTCTGTGCCGGGCACTGTTCTGAACACCCTACACATATAAACTCATTTAATCTCATAACAACTCAGTGAAGCCAACAAAGGTCCCAGGAGGCTAAGACACTTGCCCAAGGTCACATGGCGAGTGAGGGGTGGAGCCAGGGATTCAAGGGTCTTTACCTCGGCTGCTCTGGGTATATGGCTATTCTTGGGTCTCCCAGTCTGACCTGCACAGGCTCCTGCAGAGGGAGAGCTGCGGTGGGCAGCACTGCCAGAGACACAGGCTAGCAGGGCCTAAGGGGAGGACTCATTTTAGGCCTGCGCTGCTGGAGTGGGGGTCCTCCCGGGAACAGTACCCCTCACGCCCCAGAGCTTTGCTGCAAAGTTGAGAATTCTCTCTGTTGTCAGAAAAGGGAGAGGCTTGGAAAGGGAAATTAGGGGAGCAATAATCATTGTCCCCATTTTACAGGAGGACTTACAGAGGGCGAGTGAAGGCCTAAGAGCTCTGCACAGCTGCCCCTTCAACAAAGGACCCCCTCTTTCTTTAAAGAAGAAAAAAAAAGAAAAAAAACCTTTCCTACACACACAGCCTCTTCTCTAACATGGAGTCCTAGGGCCTCAGCCCTGGCTCAGTGCCCTCCTCACTCTAGCTGTGTATCCTTGGTCAGGTTCCTAAGCCTCTCTGAGCCTCTTTCCTTATCTGTAAAGTAAGACTAATAATAGTACCTACCTCATAGAATGGTTTGCGGATTAAATGAATTAATATATACAGAGCACTTAGAATAGTCGTGGGTACAGAGTTTATATACAGAGTAAATGCTGGGTAGGTGTTGATTGATGGCATTATTTCATGTTCATGTTCTTCTATCTTCCTAAAATGTCCTTGCCCACAACTTGGTGAAACACTCTTCAGGGCTTTCCTGCCCCTGCGACTCACACCCGCCCCTATGTGTCTGAGATTAGGGTATACTCTGCACCTTAGAAGCTGTAGCCTCAACTATCATTCATAGTGAAAGGACAACGAGAACACAATCAACCCTTAACCTAATCAGTTACAATAAAATGGCTGTTGGGAACACAATGACAATGATTGTGGAGACCTGGCTGAGTGGCTTCTGTCAGGAGGTGGGGGAAGGGTGCACCTGAGCAGAGTCCAGAGCAGTGTGTGGTGATGAGAAGAACGGGGTCAAGGGTCTGACTCTGGGTTTGGATCCCAGCTCCTTTGTGAACTTCCTGGGTGACCCTGGGCTCAGAGCCACCTGTTCGTCATCTGGAAAATAGGGAAACAAGAACCGCCCTCAGAGTGCTATTAGGAAGACGCATTTAGGTGATCCACATGAAGGGCAATGAAACCATAGCTGTGAAACCGCAGGCAGAGTACTAGCCAGCTAAGCATCAGTTTCCTCATCTGCAGATCTACTGATGAAGAAATGGACCCAATAAACCTACCTCACACTGTGCTTTAGAGCAAAGTACCTAGCGTGAAGCCCAGACAATGGTAGGTGTTACAGACATGGTACTTCCCTTCCTCTCTTCCCTGAGGAGAGCGACAAAGGTCAGAAGGATTGGACCTTGTGTACTCCTGAGTTGCTTTAAGCAAGTCACCCAATGCAGCTGGGGTAAGAAAAGGAAGGAAGGAGAGGGAAAGAAATAAGGAAGTGAGGAAGAGGAAAGAGAGAAAGAAGGAAGGGGGGAAGGGAGACAGGAAGAATAGAAGGAAATAAAAGAAGAAAAAGAAAGTAACATTCCCCTCACCAGCCAATCAATGTGGGCTGGCGCAGGCTGAGCAGACCAAGAGAGATAGTGGTGGATGGTTGGGTGGGCAAACAATCAGTGGTCATCCACTCTGTCTGTGCTTACAGGAGCTTCCTCAGATGAGAATCCAATCCCATGCCCTCCCCTGGATCTTCCCAGCCTGCCACCCAGGGATAATAGTTCAAAACTTACTTGATGGAAATCTGCCACATTAAAATACAGGGGCAAAGAAGATCAAAGCTGGAGGCCTCATACTTCCTGATTTCAAAACATATTACAAAGCTACAGTAACCAAAACAATATGGTAATGGAAATAAACCCTTGTGTACATGGTCAAATGATCTTCAACGAAGATGCCAAGACTACATAATGGGGAAAGGATAGTCTCCTCAACAACTGGTGTTGGGAAAACTGGGTATCTGGCTGCAAAAGAATGAAGTTAGATCCTTATCTTACACTATATACAAAAGTCAAAATAGATCAAAAACCTAAATGTAAGACCTGAAACTACAAAACTACTAGTAGAAAACAGGGAAGAAGCTTTATAACATTGGATTTGGCAACAATTTCTTGGATATGACACCAAAAGCACAGGCAACCTAAGCAAAAATAGACACGTGGAACGGCACCAAACTTTAAAACTTCCACACAGCAAAGGAAACAGAGTGGAAACAATCAACAGAGTGAAAAGGCAACATACAGAATGGCAGAAAATATTTGCAAATCATATATCTGATAAGGGGTTAATATCCATAACAAATCAATAGCAAATAAATAACCCAGTTAAAAAATGGGCAAAGGACTTGAATAGACATTTCTCCAAATAAGATATACAAATGGCCGATAAGCATATGAAAAGATGCTCAATATCACTAACCATGAGAGAAATGCAAACCAAAACACAATGAAATATCATCTCAGACCCGTTAGGATGGTCACTATCAAAAAACAAACAGAAAATAACAAGTGCTGGCAAAGATGTGGAGAAATTGGAACTCTGGCACACTGTTGGTGGGAATGTAAAACGGTGCAGCTGCTGTGAAAAACAGTATGGCAATTCCTGAAAAAATTAAGAATAGAATTACCATATGATCCAGCAATTCTACTTCTTAGTATATGTCTTAGTCCACTCAGGCTTCTATAACAAAATGTCATAAACTGGGTGGCTCATAAACCACAGAAAATTATTTCTCACACTTCTGGAGGATGGAGGGTCCAAGATCAAGCTGTCAGCATGGTCAGGTTCTAGTGAGGGCCCTCTTCTGGGTTGCAGACTGCTGATTTCTCATTGTGTCCTCACACGGCAGAGAGCAGGGAGCTAGTTAGCTCCCTGGCCTCTTTTTATAAGGGCATTAATCCTATTCATGAGGGCTCCACCCTCATGGCCTAATTATCACCCAAAGGCCCCATCTCCAAATACCATCACATTAGGATTAGAGTTTCAACATATGAATTTGGAAGGACACAAACATTCAGCCCGTAACAGTATGTATCCAAAAGAATTGAAAACAGGATTTTGAAGAGATATTTGCATGTCCATGTTGATTGTAGCATTATTCACAATAGTGAAGAGATGGAAGCAGCCTAAGTTTCCTTTGAAGGACAAAACAAAATGTAGTTATATATATATTGGGTTGACCAAAAAGTTCATTCGGTTTTTTCTGTAAGATGGCTCTAGTAGCGCTTAGTTGTCTTTAACTTCATTCAAGACAATTTTGTTGGATTGTATTGTGGCAGCTGTCATATCAGGGCGCATTTAAGAAAAAAATTATCAGAATTGGTGAGTTTTTGGATAGCCATTTTAATATTGAAGATGGAAGAAAAAAGCAACATTTTCGGCATATTATGCTTTATTATTTCAAGAAAGGTAAAAACACAACTGAAATGCAAAAAAAGATTTGTGCAGTGTATGGAGAAGGTGCTGTGACTGATCGAATGTGTTCAAAAGTGGTTTGCGAAGTCTCTTGCTAGAGATTTCTCACTGGACGTTGCTCCACGGTCAGGTAGACCAGTTGAAGTTGATAGTGATCAAATTGAGACATTAATTGAGAACAATTAACGTTATACCATGTGGGAGATAGCGAACATACTCAAAATATCCAAATCAAGTCTTGAAAATCATTTGCACCAGCTTGGTTAGATTAAAGGTTTTGATGTTTGGGTTCCACATAAGTTAAGCGAAAAGAACCTTCTTGACCGTATTTCCGCATGCTATTCTCTACTTAAAAGTAATGAAAACGCTTCGTTTTTAAAACAAATTGTGACGGGCGATGACAAGTGGATACTGTACAATAATGTGGAACGGAAGAGATTGTGGGGCAAGTGAAATGAACCACCAACAACCACACCAAAGGCTGGTCTTCATCCAAAGAAGGTGATGTTGTGTATATGGTGGGATTGGAAGGGAGTCCTCTATTATGAGCTCCTTCCAGAAAACCAAAAGATTAATTCCAACAAGTACCGCCCCCAATTAGACCAACTGAAAGCGGCACTCAAAGAAAAGCGTCAGGAATGAGTCAACAGAAAACGCATAATCTTCCATCAGGATACCACAAGACCGCATGTTTCTTTGATGACCAGGCAAAAACTGTTACAGCTTGGCTGGGAAGTTCTGATTCATCCGCCATATTCACTAGACATTGCACCTTTGGATTTCCATTTGTTTCAGTCTTTACAAAATTCCCTTAATGGAAAGAATTTCAATTCCCTGGAAGACTGTAAAAGACACCTGTAACAGTTCTTTGCTCAAAAAGATAAAAGGTTTTGGGAAGATGGAATTATGAAGTTGCCTGAAAAATGGCAGAAGGTAGTGGAACAACACAATGAATATGCTGTTCAATAAAGTTCTTTGTGAAAATGAAAAATGTGTCTTTTATTTTTACTTAAAACCCGAAGGAACTTTTTGGCCAACCCAATACACAACGAAGAAAATCGTCATACGTTACAACATGGAGGAACCCTGAGGACATTATGCTAAGTGAAATAGGTCAGTCACAAAAAGACAAATATTGCATGATTCCACTTATATGAGGTTTCTAAAGCAGTCAAATTCATAGAAACAGAAAGTAGAATGTGGTTTCCAGGGGCCGAGGGCCGGGGGAGATGGGGAGATGTTCAATTTGTATAGAGCCTCAGTTATGCAAGATGAAAAAGTTCTGGAGATCTGGAGTATAATAGTTAACACTACTGTACTGTACACTTAAAAATGGTTAAGATGGTAATTTTATCTTATAAGTTTCTTACCACAATAAAAAAATAAAAGGTACAAATCTAAAAGAAAAAATTCTGGCGGGGGCGGGGGTGGGGGTGGGGGGTCCCACCACCCTAACCCAATTTCTGGTACTTGTTCACATTTCCTCCCTGCAGTCACAGTACACAAATACCACTGTACACTTCAGGGGAAAAAATACTCCATTGTTTTATCCTTGCAAAAGCAATAATGCTCATTGTAAAAACTGCAAACGAGAGACGTGCAAAAATAAAACCCCCTTCAGCACAGCCCACTGCTCAGAAGTGACCTCCAACAGTCAGCCAGGCCCTCTCTCAGCCCTTCCTCTACATATTTACAAACACAGGCTGTTCCTTCTCACAAAAACTGAACCGGGGGTACATATTGCTTTGCAAACTCTCTTCGTTTGTTGTGTGTGATCAAATCTATTTAATTGCCATTTTTCCAGACTACAACAACATATGCTGCTGCAGCAGGCCAAAGGTCACAGAGAGATGGGGACCTGAGAACGCCGCCCCTCTCTCCTCCCACCACCAGGAAATGCAGAACAGTCTGGCAGGAGCCTCTCCACAGGCTCACATGCAGGGAAAGAAGGGTTCATATCCCTCATGTCTAGAAATCCTACAAATGAAAAGGAAAATGTCAGTCTAGACAAATGGGCAAACAGAATGGTGGTTGCCAGAGGCGGAGGGTGGGCAGAACGGGTGAGGGTGGTCAAAAGGTACAAACTTACAATTCTAAGTTCTGGGAATGTACAGCATGGTGACTATAGTTAACAACGCTGTGTTGTATATTTGAAAGTGCTTAGAGAGTAGATCTTAAAAGTTCTCATCACAAGAAAAAAATTCGTAATTATGTGAGGTGATGGATGTTAACTAAATTTATTGTGGTGATCATATACATATATGTATATATACGTGTGTATATATAAAGTATATATATATAATCACTATGTTGTGCCCCTTAAACGTGTATAATGTTATATGTCAATTATATCTCAATAAAACTGGAAAAAAAGAAAACTAGTGAAAACCACTTGCCCCTTTCTTTCAATGTATACACCCACTTTTCTATAGGTTTATGCAAACAGAACCAACATATTTACCCTGGTGAAGGCTTGAAAGCTTCTCTCTGTCTCGCTCTCTCTCTCACACACACAGACACACACACTTTTTTTAAACACAAAATGGGATCATACTTTACACACTGCTGCACAATTGCCTTTTTTGGCCTGACAGAATATCACAGACAACCCTGCAAGTCACTGCATACAGATTCAAAAACTTCCTTCTTAGCAGTCTACAGTACCCATCAGCATGGCTGTAACCAAATTCATCCACCCATGCCCTAGAGGTGGACACTGGAATTGTCACTATGAAGGATGAAGAACACTACAGTAAAAAAAACAAAATGTATTTTTTATGGATAGTTCTGAAAATGGGATTGGTGGGGCAAAGGGCATGCCTATTTCTATTTTAATAGTTAGTGCTTGGTGGAAAATGGTATTTTGTTTATGCTTTTATTTGCATTTCCCCAACAAATGGGGAGGTGGTCTGCCTTTCTCATGATTGCATTTCCTCTTCTGTGAAGTGGTTTTGTCCATTTTTCTATTGTTTGACTTTTCCAGTTAGTTTGTAGGAATTCCATGTGAGAGGTCTTGAGGGGTATGAAGGACATGAAGCTTTTATCTATCTGTATGTAACAAATAATTCTCCTCTCTACGATTGTCTCTAGACTTGTTTATGGGGTCTCCTACCATGTAGACATTTAAATATCTGATATGGTCTAATCTGTCTTTTCCTTTATGGTCTGTCTTTTCCTTATGGTTCCTGGCTTGCCTGAGAAGATCCTCATTACCCCCCACCCCCCGCCCAAGATTATATAAGACTTTCCTTAAACTTATATTTTTACTTCTAATTTTTCATATTTAGGTCACTTATCCAGATGGAGGCAACCGTCGTTTTTCACTTATCATGTTCATCCTTCCTCATTAGTTTATGTTGATTATCTCACTCTTTTTAAATGCTGCATTCTATTCCACAAAAGATATCCTAACTTATTTAACTTGGAGTACTTTGGGGTATTGAAGTTACCTCTACTTTTAAATGTTATTTAATAATAATAATAGCTACCAGTTATTGAGTGCTTATTACATGCCAGGCACGGACCTAAACACATTCCACATACTACCTCATTTAACCCTCACCACAGTTACAGGGTAAATTCTATTATCATTTTTTAATAAGTGAGGAAATACATCTTGTCAAGATTGCACAGCTAGGAAATAAGTGGTGCTAGGATTCTGACCCAATCCAAGTTTGAAGGACTCAAAAGTCCCAAGCTCTTAACCACCATATGCACTTTCTCCAGTATTTACAAATGTAACTTGAAATACTCCATATTTTCATTTCTGTAAGGATGAAGAAAGGGGGGAAATAAACATTTCTTACATTCTTCCTCTACCCTCAAACCCTTTACTAGATGCTTTCACAAGATGTCTCCTGGAATTCTTACAAAAGTCCTCTGAGTGGTGGGCTTATTCATTTCCCAGAAACGAAAAGGGAAATTTGGCAAGGTTAAGACACTTATTCAAGGTTTGTAGGCGGGTTCATGGTGGGACCATGGTGCGTTCGAACCCAGTACCATGCGACTCGTGTATTCCAACTTTTCACTCAGAAAGATGTGCTTACTAGCTTTACAAATAACACATTGATGAACCCATAGTTTTCTGTTTTTGTCTTTTTCTTTCGCTGCTGTTGAACTATTTCCTTGGGATACATTCCCAGAGTGAGATTACTAAGTCAAAGGGTATAAATACTTTTATGGCTTTCCATCTATACTGCCAAATTGTTATTACAAAGGGCTGCACCCATGTTTTCTGCCACCAGCACTATTGGGGAGCTTCATGGCCTACAGATTCCCATACTCATGTGGGGAAATTTTGCTTCCAAGGGGTGTCACACCTAACACAGTAAGCCCTGAGGAGAAGAATTTTAGAGCGATCTGATGGATGAGTACTCTGTCCCACCCCGCCCCCGCCCAGCCCTGACGTAGAGTGGGTTTAGGAGTTAGAGTGGGTTTTGTTTTTTGTTTTGTTTTGCATAACTTTGCCTCTCTTATGAAATCCTTTAAAACGTGACTAAAATGGGATTAAGCATAGTTAGGCTTGTCTTTTAAGAAGAGGACAAGTCTGACACCCTTTTCTGACGCAGTGCCCCTTGGGGAAAGCGCTCCCTGCAGCTTGGCCCCGGAGGGGGCAGCTCTGAGAGGGGCAGCAGGGGAGGGGGCTACCCTGGGAGGAGGCATCTTGGGGAGTGGGCGTGTCGGGGAGGGGGCCGCCCAGGGAGGGGCGGGGGTGAGACGCGGGCCACAGCTAGCCGGCCGGGCAGCCGATGATAAGGCGGGAGCGGCCCGTCGCCACGGCGGCCACGGCCGGGCGGGAAGGCGGGAAGGGGCCCGGCCGGGCGAGAGCAGATAACGCCCGGCGCTCGGGCCGCCGAGACTCGGAGACGCCGCGGCCGCGGGAGATAGAGGCGCCCGGGCTCGGGCGCGGCTCCCGGCTCCCGGCCCCCCGGCGCCCACAGCGGGCAGGTCCGGGGACGGCGGGCGCGCCCACGGCCCGGAGGGTTTAGGGCCGCGCAAGGTCCGGGACCGCCCCGCGACCTCAGCGCGCCCACAGCGCCGGGCCCCCAGCGGGCCCCCATCAGCGCTGGGACCCTGGCCTCGGCCCAGATCGGCCCTGTGACCCCAGACAAAAGTCTCCCCTTGGACTTCGGTTCCCTCCTCTGTAAAACGAGGGCATTGGGGAATCGTTAATAACCTCTCAACACAGGGCGTGTGACAGGCTCTTAACAGTGTACAAGGGCCACTCTCTGTTACCGAGCTTGGCTCTCCAACAGCTCCAGAGGAGAGTTCTGGTGACACTGCCTGCTTCTCACAGATGGCGGTTAAGGAACTGGCCCTGGCCACCTGGCCCCTGAGCATCCAAACAGGGTCCAGGACCCAGAGCTCCACACTTCCTTACCCCACAAAGAGGGGCCTTCCCCCCCCCCCCCCCACCCCGCTCCGAGGCTGACAAGGAAATCTCCAACAGTGGCATTTGCATTCTGCCTTTTCAAATTCCTCAGATTCCCCACATAAAATTCAGTTGGCTGCCAGACAGCCAGGGAGGAGGAGGGCTGGGAGAGGCCTCACAGGGGCAGCCAGGAGCCATAAACTGGCCCCAGCTCTCCAGCAGAGAAACAACTTTGGGAGCGGGTGGAAATTCACACACACACAGGGAACCTCCCTTTAATCACCCCACTGCCAAAATTAAACATCTCCTGACAGCAGCAAGCCGGCGCTGACTTCTCCCCCTGGCATTCAAAGCCCTGCCCATCCTGGCACGGACCCTCCTGTACCTGCCAGGCCTCCACGGCACACTTTCCAGTGTATGCAGTTTGCCTGCCTCAATGTCTCACTCACCCTCTTGGCTCCTTGGCAATCCTAAAGCCTTCCTCTTTCTCCCCCACTCACCCCCAACAAGGATTTAACTCTTCAGGGTGCCTTCCTAAAGGATTTTCAAGGGTTTGGTTTTTATTTTTTGTTTCGTTTTGTGCTTTGCATTAAATGACCTTCAGAACCATGCCCCGAGTAAGATTTGACTCCTCTGTAATACAGCCGCCGCTGATTGCATGCCGACGGTGTGCCAGGCCGTTTCATACAGTATCAAATGCTGTCAACAACCCCAGGAGATAAGAGATATCGCTCCCATTTTACAGATGAGGAAAACTGAGCTTGGAGAGGTCCAAGAGGTCACAGAGCCAGGAACTGGTTTGGCCTGACTCCAGATTCAGGCAGAACGTGAGTAAAAAGCAACTGACTAGGAGACCTTGGTTCTTCTAGGCATTTTGTCACTAACTCAGCGCTTGGGCAAGCCCCTCTCTTTTTCTGGGCCTCAGTCTACTGGATTACAATGGAGATGACAGCTCCTGCTTCTCAGGGCAGTTGAGGGGCTCTGCAGAGAGCTGGACATGAGGCTGGACCTGCAGGCCAGCCCCTCCTCCAGGGGAAACTGCCGGTTACAGGTATCCCCCCTTTCTCCCCCCAGGAGAAAGCACCGCCTCATGGAAACTGAATTATCTGTGCCCCGCCCCCACCCAGGTGGGCATCTCCTGAAAGTCAGTGTTCCATTTCCCTCTGGCGCGTGGGCAATACTGTTAGTCTCTGGGGCCCGAAGCCTCTCTGTGCATGCCCCCGACCTTCTGCCCCGTTCCTCCTCATCCCACTCCCAGGCTCTCATGACCCATCTCTCCTCCCTCATTCAAACTTGCTGAAGAAAAAGCCACTCCATCAGTCTCTTACAGTTGAATATGAATGAGGTCAAGTTAGTAGCATGTTCTTCCCAAAATATGCATGTTATCAGCCTGGGATTCTGGACAGTTACTAATTTGGGGTAATACGTCGCTCCCTCTCCACAGGCAGGAAGGCTGGTCCTGCCCAGTGCATCTGGAGTTCCATATTTTTATATTTTTATTGGTTTTTTCCCCCCTGCCCTCCACATCCTGAGCTGGGGGAGAGGGTTTATAGGAGCCCACTAATTAACAGAGAACAGAAGTCTTGTTTCATAAATAAAAGCATAGATACACTGTAGGAATAGAAATGCAGAATGTTCCCTGCAGAGTGTTTAAATTTTTAAAAACATCCCCCCGCCAGGGTCTGGGCAGGTGAACCCTGAGGGCTTTCCCCTGGGGGCAGGGGCACTGGCTGTCCCTCAGGAGAAGGGAGGTTCCTTGGGCTCTGAGCTGGGCTCTTTTGCAGCATGGCCTCCAGCTCATGGTGGCCCCCTCTGTGCCCATTCCTGCCCCAGCTGTACCAGCCCTTCCCAACGTGGGTCTCTGGGCAGAGGGGAGAGAAGAGTTAATGATGTCTGTCCCCAGGGTTAGTGGGTCTGGGTTCCAGTGTGGTCAGGTGGGGCTATGAGACCTTAGGCAAGTCACTGGCCCTCTCTGGACTTTCCTCTGTCTGAGGAATGGAAGGTACCGGTGAAATGAGCCCTGAGGTCTCCTCCCACTCTGAAGTCCTGCACTGCACTTTATAAACAAGGCCATTCTGGGAGCGGTAGGCAGACCCAGAGCTCACGTGTAGGTGGCTGGACTTTGGCCTGCAGGCTTAACCCTCAAATCACTTCAGATGTGGGCAGCTCTTCATCCTCATGACGGCACAAAACAGCCTCTACCGTTATACGAATTTCACAGATGTGGAAACGGAGGCTCCGTGTTTGACCTGCCATACAGACCCCATGAAGAAAGCTAGGCAGAAGGGACTTGCACCTTTCTGCAAATGTGGAAACTGAGGTCTAGAGAAATCCAGCAACTGTCACAGCCCCAGGGCCTTGCTCAACCAGGGTAAGAACCCCTGGGAAGCACAAAGTGCGGGCTGAGAGACCGCAGTGAGTTGCTGCCCTTCCTGGGCTGTTTCCCTGAGACCCGAAACTAAAGGGATGGTGGTGTGGACGCTCTCACTCGGGAGCAGCCACACTAAAACAGCCCCTGGATGGAGACACACCTCCTCTTCCCTGAGAGCGCAGTGGTCTGTGTGCGGCCATCTGGTGGCCAGGCCTCATCACTGCAGAAGCTCCAGAGGCTGGGAGGCTCAGGGCCTTCTGGTCCAATTTCCCAGTTTCCAGAGACAATCTGCAAGAGATGTTTGAGCCTGGATCATAAGGCGACCTGAAGAATTCAGGGAAGCTGGTTTGTCTGCTGGAGCAGCTTCCACTCTGGCCCTGACACGAGAAGTGCTTCTTCCAGGGACCTGGGGAGCTGGGCCGCTTGCAGAAGCATCTTGCATTCTCCCCTGCCTCACCCCCACCCCACCCTTGCCGCCATCCCCTGACCTGAGATCCCTGTGCCCACAGCACAAGGGGAGACCAAGGCCTAGGAAGCCAGCCCTTGATTACAATCATACAGCAAATTAGGATGAGGACAGGCTCCAGGATTATTTCAGTGCTTACTGTGTACATCAAAGCCTAGCTTGCTGTGTGACTTTGGACAAATTACACACCATCTCTGAGCCTGTTTCTTCTATGCAGGTCAAATGACATAATGTATGCAAGCTGCTTTGCACATAATAATGAGCTGTGCTTATCATTACTGTTCTGGCAGATGTTTCCATTGTTACTTCTCCTGATCCTCTCCGTAGTAAGGGGTCCTCGTAGCCCCGCTTCACAGAGGAGGATGCAGGACCTGAACAACTTGCCCTGGAATACATTTAGTAAGTGGTCGGTCAGGAATCCAAACACCGGCTATTTCAGGAAATGCACACTGAAGGCAAAAGGGGCACAGAGGTGTGATGCTAGAAGCCTACTTTTACTATTTTTATACAATTTTTAAAGGTTACGCTCCATTTACAGTTATTACAAAATACTGGCTATATTTGCCATGTTGTACAATACATCCTTGAGCCTATCTCATACCCAATAGCTTGTACCCTCCCCCACCCCTATATTGTCCCCCTCCGCCACTGATAACCATTAATTTGTTCTCTATATTTGTGAGTCTGCTTCTTTTTTGTTATATTCACTTATTTGTTATATTTTTTAGATTCCACATATAAGTGATATCATACAGTATTTGTCTTTCTCTGACTTATTTCATTTAGCATAATGCCCTCCAAGTCCATTCATGTTGCTGCAAATGGCAAAATTTCATTCTTTTTTTATGGCTGAGTAGTTCTCCATTGTGTTTATATATATACCACCTCTTCTTTATCCATTCATCTGTTGATGGACAACTTAGGTTGCTTCCATATCTTGGCTATTGTAAGTAATGTTGCTATGAACATTGGGGTGCATGTATCTTTTCGAATTAGTGGTTTTGTTTTTTTTGAATATATACCCAGGAGTGAAATTGCTGGGTCATATGGTAGTATTTTTAGTTTTTTGAGAAACCTCCATACTGTTTTCCACAATTGGAAGCCTACTTTTAGATGGTTCCGAAAAAAGAAAATATGGGAGACAGAGAATGATGAAGCAAAATGGGACAGAATGTAAACAATTGATGAATCTGGCTACAGGTTATACAGGAGTTCTCTGTTCTATGCTTTTTATTATTAATTAATTTATTTATTTATTTATTTTTGGCTGTGCTGGGTCTTCGTTGCTGCGCGCGGACTTTCTCTAGCTGCGGCGAGCGGGGGCTACTCTTCGTTTTGGTGCGCAGGCTTCTCATCGCGGTGGCTTCTCTTGCTGCGGAGCACGGGCTCTAGGCGCACGGGCTTCAGTAGTTGTGGCACACAGGCTCAGTAGTTGCGGCTCATGGGCTCAGTAGTTGTGGCTTGCCAGCTCTAGAGCGCAGGCTCAGTAGTTGTGGTGCACGGGCATAGTTGCTCCATGGCATGTGGGATCTTCCCGAACCAGGGCTCGAACCCGTGTCCCCTGCATTGACAGGCAGATTCTTAACCACTGCACCACCAGGGAAGTCCCCTCTGTTCTTTCTTTGCAACTTTTCCATGAATTTGAAATTATATGCAAAAAAATGTTTTAAAGGCCAGCTATTTCAAAATTCTACCTAGTCTCATCTACCACACTCCTGGGGAGCAGATGAAAATCCCGGCCTCTCAGCATTCTTTGCTCCCGACCGGTGGCCCCATGCTTGAGTCCTCGGTGGGATGTGACTGCTGGCAACAGCCCTGCAGTCCCTCCACAGGAAGCCAGAAGTGCCCCTGCCCAGCAGCCAACATCACCCCGGTCCCCCAAGCCTCCTCAGGGCCTCTCCTCAACTTCCCTGTTTCCCAACCCCCCACCTCGCTCCCGCCCAGGTCCCAGCCAGGCTGCGGTGCGAGGCCGAGGTGGGGTTTATTTATAAGTTCCCGCTGATTATGAATCACTGGAGGAACTGCCTGCAGACTGGAGACAAAAGTCTGGGGCCGGCTGGCCAGGAGGAAACGCTCTTTACATTTGACTTTCCCCTCTGGCACAGGCCACCCCGCGCCTGGCTAGGCTCTGCCAGCCCCTTCTGTTCTCAGAGGCAGAAGCGCATTGGCCGCCAAGTCTTGTCGGCCTGTCCGCCTTGCTGTGTAAACAGGACCTGGAGCTGGCGGCCCGGCCCCGCGCTGGAAACGAGCCTGCCTTCCGCAGCCTGGCCACTTCCTCCTCACATCTGGAGACTCCTCAGAGTTCAGATGAGGGCTGGTGGTCAGGAGCGAGGAGAAGCTGGGGTTTTGCTCTGCTGTGGTCTTCGTCAGCCTTGATGGAGGATCAATGGACAAATGGAGGAGCAGAGGACTCTTAGGCGGCCGTCAAAGCCCAACATAAATGACCCCTCCTCAGAGTCTGCCCCCCATTGTAGTTTGTAGTTTTGTTACATTCAGTTAACATGTATGCAGCACCTACTATGTACCAGGTTCTGTGCAAGGTGCCTGTGAGACAGGGGTGCATGGAGATATCTTATTCATATCATCATTAATTCTTTTGACTCAACTATAAGATTCTTAAGGGCAGACAGAGTTAATGTCTGATTCATGATCCACCTGATCTTACAAGGTGCCTAGCTTGGTTCCTGCACAAGTAGAAGCTCAAAGTCTCTGTTGCATTGACCTGGATTAAAGTAGGGCAGGAAAACTACAAGGAGCCCGGGGTCCAGCCCACTCCCCTTTCAGGGCCTCTGTCCCCATCCTGCATTGGCATTCTGTGACCTGGGAGCCATGTTCCTTCTTGGAGCAACTTGGTTTTCCTTTATGAATATCTGAACCAGGTTTTCTATCTGAGTAACTAATAATGTAGGTGATTTGATTTCAGGAGGTGCTAGAAACCCTCCTCCAAACCTCACCCCGAAACATCCTCCCCCCTCCTCTGAGAGGTCACCAACTTTGAGGCATTCTTCTCGGTTAAGCATTGCCCTCTCTACCTCCGGGTGAACGAAGGGAGTTCCCGCTGGAGGGTTGACATTATATCCCCATTTTACAGATGAGAAAACTGCAGCTCAGAGAAGCGACACACTTGATCAGGGCTGGTACAAAGGAGAGACAGGTTTTGATTTTTTGTTTGGTTTGGTTTGGCTGCGCCGCGCCGCATGGTTTGCGGGATCTTAGTTGCTGCAGTGGAAGCGCGGAGTCCTAATCACTGGACCACCAGGGAATTCCCGAGAAATGGGTTTTGAACTCAGCCATCTGCAACTAATGCCTAGGATTCTTCACACAGAGTTGTACTAACTCCCCTTTATCTGATGCCATCTCCCAGAAGAAGAAAGAGGGAGGGAAGAATGGAAGTCAACTTCAGAAGCTTGCTGTGCCAGCCATTCCAGGCCATGCCCAGTGCAATCTTCCTATCACAACATTCATTAAAATCCCCATTTAACAGATGGCAAAATTGAGGCTTGGAGAGGTTGTGATGGGCTCAAGGTCATCAAGCTAATGGTGGCAGCCAAGACCCTTGTCAGACCCCCAGCACTATCTAGACAGCCTGGGGTTGGTGTAGTTCCACAGAAAAGCCAGGCTGTCAGCCCAGACGTGGCTGTGAGACCTGTAGCCAGAGGCCTTTCTTATAATGAAAGGCACAGTAGAGGGACAAACATCTGAAGGTTTTTTTTTTTTTTTAGTATTTGTTTATTTATTTTGGCTGCACCGGGTCTTAGTTGCAGCACGTGGGATCTTTCATTGTAGCATGCGGGATCTGTTAGTTGCGACATGCATGCAGGATCTAGTTCCCCGACCAGGGATCGAACCTAGGCCCTCTGCATTGGGAGTGGGGAGTCTTACCCACCGGACACCAGGGAAGTCCCCTGAAGGGTTTTTTATTCCAGTGGCTCCTATCTCACCTGTCTCAAGGCTTTTGCAAGACTTCTGCACAGCTGTAAAAAGCACGGCCTTCTCCTTTTCTCTACTGAGAACCTTCCCCTCCACTGCCTGGCTCTGGAAGCCTCGGCAGAGGAGTCAGGGTTACCAGCAGAGGCTAAAATCCCACTCGCCTACTAACTCAGGGGCTCGGGTAAATCTGTCCAAGAGTCAGTTTCCTCGTCTGCTCATCTGCAAAAGGGGGATAATATTAGCAATTCACAGAGCCGTCTTTGGGCTGAAATGACTTAAGACATGAAATATCTTCATAGAGTGAAATGGGAGCAGAGAGACGGTCATTATGGTGGCTTGTACTGGTCTCATTATTTCACAGAACAGTCCTTCCTCACCCCCAAGATCCTCAAGTCCCTGAGGGAGGAGAGGAAGGGGACAGAGCCACTGCGTCCTGTTCTTCATCTGTACCTTCTTCTCCTCTTATTCCTCCCCATCTGTCCCTGCGCACTACACCTAGCAAACTGGGATGTACTCCGTCAATTCTGGCTGATGACTCAGAGTGATTAGACCTGGAAGCAGAGGAAGGGGCTTGGGATTTCTCCAAGTCCTCCGTGGCCAGAGAATTCTGGGAGACGAAACCCCTGAACGAGGTCTCCCACAGCCTCTTGCCTCAGCCAGTGAGCAGGTTGTTTTACATCCACTGTCCCAATTAAACTTCACAGCCATCCTACGAATTAGACCCCCTGAGCCCCATTTGACAGATAAGAAAACCAAGGCTCAGAGAGGCCAAGTGACTTGCCCAAAGCCACTAGACTAGTGGGTGGTTTCCAAAAGAGGATCCAAACTGAGACCAGGGCCTCAGAGGTACTAGTTTTAGTATCTGAGGGCTTGGTGCCCAGGAAAGACCCAGGTCTGAATCCTGGCTCAAACTCCCATGAACTGTGTGACCTGGAGCAAGGTCACTCACCTGAGGCTATGTCTCTATAAATGAGGATAATGACACCTATTCCTTGTTGGGAAGCCTAAAGGAGACAATAGATGCATACGCCCCCTCCATGCGGTGCTTGGCATGAGTGGAGCCAAATCAATGTTCAGGGGTCATCTCTCCGCTGCCCCCAGGGTTCACGCACTCATTCCTCATCAATGATGACCTCAGAGTCCCAACCAGAAGAGCATGCAAGGAGATTGGCGCCCGCTCCAGGTACAGGGGGCCCAGCTGGAAAATGTGAGCCCACTGGCCCTGAGCTCCGCAGTCACTCTCTGTGTGCTGGTGTCTGGCATGGTGCCTGCCCAAAGTGCATGGTGCCTGCTCGGTAAACATTGTTGAATGAATGGATGTTGTTTGGATGCTGGGAGTTTGGCGCTGCCGCCCGTTTGCTGTTCCAGGGGACAATGGGACAGCCTCTGAGGACTGGGGGGGCTGTCCCGGAATGTCTGAGGGGTGAGGTCCCCAGGCTCGTGTGCAATGCTTACAGGAAGCACGCTAGCTCAAGCATGCCTGATGCCAGCCAGCAGACACTTCCTGGCTGGCAACAGTCTCCTGCCTCCTCTTCCTCCCCACCTCGGACCTGCATGCCTGCAACCTGGGCTTCTCTCCTTGCCTTGGGTCCCACCCTGGGATGGTCGGCTGGGATTCTCACTGCCCTCCTCACCTCCTAAGGACCCAGGACCACCTTGTCCAGAGCAGAGTCAGAGGAGCCAAGTGATGCACACACGCTTCAGAAGAAAAAAACTCCCAGCAGTTCCTCTGTGTGACCGGCACAGGGGGAAACTGAGGCCCAGAGGGGTTACAGCAGTTTCCCAGGGTTGCACAGCAGTCCAGACTGGGGACTCCCACCAAGAGCTGGGACCAATTCCTACTTCTCCAGTCTTTGGGCAAAACCCTCCTCTGGGCCCCTTTTTCCTCCTCTGAAAACTGAGCAGCCTTCTGCCCCTTCCAGCCTTCTGACTAGAAGTACATGCCCTCTTGTGTGACTCACCAAAGACCCCCATCCATTCTCTCCTGTGCTTTATTTCAGTGTCAGAGACTGGGGTTTTAGCTCAGGAGTGCTAATAATCCCTCACTTGCATAAACAGTACAGTTTTAAAAATCACTTTTCACACACAATACTTTAATTTTCCCTACACCCCATTTTACAGGTGGGAAAACTGAGGCCCAGAGAGGCTGTCCCTGGAGCTGGCCAGTGGCAGAGATGGGATTTGAACCTGTGCCTCTGAGGGGCTGTGTCTTATGCATCCTCCTCGCTCCCTTAGCCAGCCACAGGGCCAGGCATGAATCAGATGCCCAGTAAACCTGTGTGGGGCCTGACATGCGCATTTAAACAGCAGGCGTGGGGGGTCTTCTGGAGACCAAGTCCCTCTCAGGGAATGGGTTGGACCTTCAGACCCACAGCAAATCAGGGCACATGGGGGTACCCACCCATGCACCCTAGTGGTCACCAGAGCTGGGGAGTAATTCCCTCAGTTTCCCCATCTATAAAATGGATACCCACGTCTTAGGGATGCTGTGAGGACCCACTGGTGTCAAGTCGCCTCCCTCCACCGGCCCCAGGCAGCAGGGCTCTGCCAGGCTCTGGGGTAAAGACTAGGAGCTGGCCCTGAGCCACCAAGGCAGGCTGGGATCCCCACACCCCCATCTCCCAGCTTCAGCGCAGCTCACATCAAAGCCGAGCCACTCACCTTGCCCGCCAACCCAAACCTGGCTGGCCAGAGTGGCAGCGGCCAAGAAAAAGGCTGGGCTGACAGGGGTTATTTGCTCTCCAGCGCTCAGTGATTGTGATATAGTGACTGCGGTGGCTGGCAGAGTCAAAGGGGACACTGTCCTCTGAAGCCAGGGCTCCCCCAGGGTGGGAGGGAGGTGGCTTCCCACAGCCTGAACTCAGGCTGGCTCCGGGCCTGGCACAGGCCTCCACGCTTTACCCCTGCCAAAGAGGTTCGACTGTCTGCACTGAACAAGCAAACTGAGGTGCAGGGAGATGAAATGACTCATCTAAGGTCCTACAACTAGTGAGGGCCAAACCAGGTCTGTCTGACCCCACTAAGGGGAACGCATGACTCCAGCACCAAGATCTGGCCATTATCTGTTCCGTGGTAAGCCCCCACTGAGAGCTGGACTGGATTGACTTGAGTACCTACTATGTGCCAGGCCAGCTGCTTTTTGAATGTCATTTGACCTAAAACTGAATAACTCAGAGAAGGAGGCATCACTAGCCCCATCGTACAGATGAGGAAACTGAGGCTCACCCAAGATCCACTTTAAATACCCATAGGCCCAGGGTATTCTTTAGTAGCTGAGCAGGGCCCTCTCAGGGATGTATTGTACAGCATGGGCAATATAGCCAATATTTTATAATAACTCTAAATGGAGTATAACCTTTAAAAATTGTGAAGCACTATATTATACACCCATAACTTATATAATATTGTACAACTATACTTCAATTCAAAAAGAAAAAGAAAGAGAGCAAAAGCACCCGATGGCATCCTCTCGATTCCCAAATAATGCCCCTATGTGTGCTGCCTATACTGCTATCTTACCTATCCATAGCCAGTTGGATTGGAACCTGTCAAAACGTGGACAATAA
Organism: Balaenoptera physalus; assembly: GCF_965194825.1. NCBI lineage: Eukaryota > Metazoa > Chordata > Mammalia > Artiodactyla > Balaenopteridae > Balaenoptera > Balaenoptera physalus. Next base: position 111,372,647 of record NC_138883.1, on the reverse strand, counting down.
GTAATTTAGGGTAACTGAGCATGTTGTGAAAATTTTGGATATTTGATATTTTAGAACCCACTTTTTATTTTGGTCTGTTGATTTCCACTAGATTAAATTTTGGGATTTGTGTGGTGTATAAGTCATTGCAACTTGAATAATACTTGATTAGACTTTGACCTGCAATAGTGACTCTACTTTTCATTTCATTATGGTAGCAACTGTGTTTTGTTTCATGCCTGTACTCCTCTCTCTCCCCAGTATTCAGCATATAACTTTGACCAATAAAAATCAAGTAATGAAGAAGATGGCTAGCTGGTTCAAATTTCAAAGGGCTCTGCAAGGGTTCACTGGCCTCATTTGTGCTCTTGATATATTATAGACATTTATAAGGGCAAACTAAGTATTAGTGAATACTTCAGGTGTTTTATGTTTTTAATGTGGAATGAAGTAAACCCACACAAAAGGAGAGAGGTGGGGAAGCCTACATCATGGCCGAAAGGAAAGATCCTGGGTAAGGAGAGAATATGCAGACTGAGGTGGAACAACAAAAAGTGAGACAAGGGAGGATGCATGATTATTCAGGAGTGGGCATGGAGCAGCTGCGGGTATGTGCAGAAGGGGAGGCCAAATGAACGGATCAGCTGCCTCAGGGCTCCTGATCCTTTCTGGGGTCTAGGATGACCTGGTGCTGTCCCTTTCTCCTTGGCGAAATCATAAGTGTATAGTTCGGGACTTCCCTTGTGGTGCAGTGGTTGAGAATCTGCCTGCCAATGCAGGGGACATGGGTTCGAGCCCTGGTCTGGGAAAATCCCACGTGCCTCGGAGCAGCTGGGCCCGTGAGCCACAATTACTGAGCCTGCACGTCTGGAGCCTGTGCTCCGCCACAAGAGAGGCCGTGATAGTGAGGGGCCCGCGCACCGCGATGAAGAGTGGCCCCCGCTTGCCACAACTAGAGAAAGCCCTCGCACAGAAACGAAGACCCAACACAGCCGTAAATAAATAAATAAATACTTAAAAAAAAAAAAAAAGTGTATAGTTCGATGAATTACCAAAAAGCAAATACAAGAGTATAACCTCCAAAACCCTGCTTTTGAAAATAAGTGCGTTCACCTAAGCAGCGCAGAAGCACCTGGGGAAGCCAGACTGAGGGAATCAGTGTAAGACTCTGCATTTCTAAGCAGCTCCCTGGGGTGGCTGGTGCTGCCAGCCTCCTACTGCAAGCGTGCTCCTGAACCCCCAGCATCGACATCATCTAGAGCTCAGTGGAAATTCAGAATGTTAGGTCGACCCCAGGCATATGGAGCATCTGTCAGCTGGGCTCTTAAAAGCTATCAAGAGCCCATCTCCAGGGGTTCTAATTTAATTGTCCTGGGGGTGGGGCCTGGGCATCCGTGTTCTGGACTACTCTGCAGGTGCCTCTGAGGCACAGTGAAGGTTGGAGCTCTACCAGTGAACACCCATGGAGTCATGAGTCCTTAGTGCTGGAAAGACCTGACTCATTACCCTGTTCTACTGCCACCTTTTATGGAAGACCAGAAATAGTTCCCAAAAGGGACAGCAACCTATCTGAGGGCACATCATGTATGAACAGACCATCAATTATTAAAACAGGAAGTGATCTTTTTTTTTTTTGGCTGCGCCATGGGATCTTTGTTCCCCAACCAGGAATTGAACCGGGGCTCTCGGCAGTGAAAGTGTGGAGTCCTAACACTGGACCGCCAGGGAATTCCCAACAGGAAGTGATCTTGGAGTTCAACCAATTCAACCCCCTCATTTTGCATTGAGAAAAACTGAGGCTGAGGGAAGACAGGACAGCTGGGAGGGACACTAAAGTCTAGGACTTGTCTCCATCACAGCAAGCTGTCTCTCGGCTGCCCTCGTCTCCCTCCAAATGTCAGATTCAGACCTAGCAAAGGACAAGCCCTCTGCACTGCTCACTTTTCAGCTGCAAATGGCAAAACTCTTTCTCCCCTAAATTTCAGAATGTGGATTAAGGACCTTCTCAGTCACTGGGGTTATAGTATTAAAAATGCAGATCGGCAAGAAACCAGGACTCCATGAAGGGGATACTGATAACTGTTACTATACAGATGCTGGAAATGAACCCTAAACCGAAAAAACATAAACAAATTAAGAAGAAATATTTGCCAGTAATTATGACATGCCAAAGATTCATTTGATGATGTCCTTCATATGTAAAGCACTTTTACAATCAGTAGAAACAGACAACTTAAAAGTGGGCAGTGGGGCTTCCCTGGTGGCGCAGTGGTTGAGAATCTGCCTGCCAATGCAGGGAACACGGGTTCGAGCCCTGGTCTGGGAAGATCCCACATGCCGCGGAGCAACTGGGCCCGTGAGCCACAACTACTGAGCCTGCGCGTCTGGAGCCTGTGCTCCGCAACAAGAGAGGCCGCGATAGTGAGAGGCCCGCGCACTGCGATGAAGAGTGGCCCCCACTTGCCACAACTAGAGAAAGCCCTCGCACAGAAACGAAGACCCAACACAGCCATAAATAAATAAAAATTAAAAAAAAATTTTTTTTTAAAAGTAAAAGCTTTCATTGATTTAAAAAAAAATCAGTAAAGCTTAATATCTTTCTAAAAAAAAAAAAAAGTGGGCAGTGGATATCAGGAAAAGTATAAAAGGCCCACAAATGTAAGAGAAGGTGTTCAACTTCACTTGCAGTTGAAAAAAAACACAAATTTTAAACACTGGGATACAGCACTCACCTATCAGATAAATAAAGATTGAAAAGACGGCTTGGCCATAATGTGGGGAAATAAGCAATTGCCCACACAGTGTATGAACATGTAAATGTACAAAAATTTCACTTTGTATATTCTTTGACTCAGTAAATTCCACTTCTAGAAAGTTACCTTGCAGATAAATTCATACAAGTGCACAAAGATTAGGTACAAAGTGTCATATCAGCACTGTTTGCAATAATGGAAAACTGGAAAGGACCCAAATGTCTATTAATGTAGTCATGCAAACAATGACAAAGCCTCACGTGTTCCCACTTGGAAGGGTCTACGTGTTGCACAATAGTACGTAGATTATGATTTTATTTGTATAAAAACTTACACAAATGCTCGTGTGTGTAGCTCATATATGCACAGAAATGTCTGGACTTAAACACTGCTAGTATTAGACAATGAGGTGGAGGGGGACGGATTTCATTTTTTAAAAAATCTCATATAATTCTGCAATATTCACTCAAAAGCACATACTACATTTGTTACAAGTAATTTTTCATGCAATTGGGTTGTGCTTCCTACGAATTCAGTGGTTGCTGGAGACCATGCAGTTCTGGGGGCGGGGGAGCAACACATTGGAACTTCTTAGAAGGATGCAGGGAAGGTTCATTTTAATAGTCATCGCCCACCAGTACAAGAAAATACATGCTCTATTGCCGATGAAATCCATTGTTTAAATTAGACGATAAAGCACATCTAATTATATTCCTAGATATGTCTTTATATCAGGCTATAGGCTAACAGTAACTATCAGCTCACTCCCAGAAGAAATTCAGGGAGAGAAGGCAAAAGGGAAGTGGCAGCAGGTTTAGTATTTAATGGCTTATGATAGCACGGAGCTGTATGAAAGCTCCACCGTGTCTACCTGCTATCTTCCCAGGGTCCAGGGGCTGTGAAGGGCCCAAGGGGTGGAGGAGGGTCCCAGCTAGAGACAGGACCTCTTCTCCCCAGAGATTCAAGCAGGGCAGCAGGAAGTCTTGGCCTTAATTTGCAAACTGAGAAAGGAGTGCCTGTAGCTCCTCCTTTTGCTGAGCAGGTGAAAGGCCCTTCAGGGACGGGAGCAGGAACACTTGCTCCTGTGGGTAGCAGCAGAAAGTTGCCCACGGTCCCCAGCTGCCGAGCCCTGGATCTGGTTTCACCATAGGATGAGTGCCCGCTGCCACGCCCCCATGACATAGCAGCCCCTCCTGGTCCCTCTCTGCTCTCTAGACACATCCTGCCTTCAAGACACAGTGGGTTATTCTTCCCACCAATGCACAGGGCATCAGAGCTGGATGGAACCTGGAGACCCCCTGGGCCAATCCCCTCATTTTATAGATGGGAAAACAGGTCCAGAGAGGAGAAGGGATTTGCCCAGGGTCACCCAGAAAGTTGGTGGCAGAGCTGAAGCTGGGCCTTTGAGTGAGAAAATGTCACAGCCTCTCCCCACACTTTTCTGGATTATGCCTGGCTGCCCCCTCCCCATGGCCCCGTCTGTCATTCAACAAATACTTCCTGAATACCTGCTATTTGCCAGATAATGTTCTAGGCCCTGAGGACACAGCAGTGTGCAAAACAGACAAAACTCCTACTCCCGTGGAGCTGACGTTCTACCTTAATCCCACTACCTACCTGTTATATTTGAGGGGGAGAGACATGCTGTCCTGCTGCAGCCCGGAAGGCCTGGTCAGCAAAAAACGCTCTGCCCATGTCTGTGCTCTGCATGCCAGAGGGCCTTTCCCCTGGAGGAAAAGGAGCATCAGTCTAGAATGGCCCAAAAGGCTCCTGGGTACCCAGTTCTGCAGGGGTAACAGCCCCCCACCCATGAGAACCCTCTCCTTTGATTCTCAGAACCACCCCACCGAGCAGATACTCATATACCCATTTTACAAGTGAGGAAACTGAGACCCAGAAGGTAAGACACCAAGCAAGTAAGCATCAGGACTGGGCTTTCTCCTGCCCTCAGACCAGGGTCCCGGACACCATGCAGGCAGGGACAGGCTGGGCGGGGCAACGGGAACAGGGTGCACTTTCCGCAGGCTCCCACATTTGGAGAGGAAAGAGGGGGCTCCCCTGACTTTTTCCCAGGGTGCTCAGAGAAATTCACGTTGCCTGCCCTGTCTGGGGGATGCCAAAAGGACCAGCCCTGGTTCAGGAGGTAGCACCCCTGTCCTGGGACTCTGGTACCCAGAGCAGAGTTCATAACCATGAAGGGGTACCAGGCTTTTTTGTGATACTGAATGGAAACCATGGACCCTCTAAGAATACAGTAAGTCCCCTACGTACAAACCTTCAAGTCATGAACTTTCAAAGGTGCGAGCGTGTGTGCAAGCCCCTGTATGCCAGCTGCTGTACCGTACTACTGTACTTTTCAAGGTACTGTACTGTCAGATTAAAAATGTTTTCTTTATTTTTTGTGTTTTTTTTAATGTATTATTTGTGCGAAAAGTATTATAAACCTATTACAGAACAGTACTATATAGCCTATTGTGTTAGTTGAGTACCTAGGCTAACTTTGTTGGACTTAATTACGAACAAATTGGACTTACAAACGTGCTCTCGGAATAGAACTCGTTCATATATAGGGGACTTACTGTATCCTACTTGTCCCCCTCACATCATTTTGCACACAAATTCCTTGAAGCCCATCCTTCACCATGCTGGGCAGTGGTAGACCCTCCCAAGGAGCCTCCTTTAAAAGGCGAGGAATCACACTATGGAGTTGAAAGTTCAGTGCCCCCCAGGGTATCTCCTGCCCCTCCAGAGAATCTCTAGTTGAGAGGCCTGCAGACCATCCTGGGAGGCACCTCTGGCCAGACCGTGCTGCCCAGATGGCACGTGGGTGCCCCCTGGGGGCAGCTCTTCTAAGAGTCCCAGGAAATATAGAGCAACCCCCCTCCACCAGCATTTAATTTGATGCCAAAATTTAGTGGAGAAGAGCTGTCATTTTAACATACCATTTTTAAATTAAAATTATCAAAGATGGGTGTTACAGTGTTCTAAAATGGCTGTTACTCTGCTCTAAATTTTAGGACAAAACCTTTCAAGCTACTTCAGTCTCCTGACACTAGGGGTGTGTTTACCCTGACTTCAGGGGGCTGACCATGTAATAGTATTGACCTCTCTCTGCCGGGTTTTTTCGGCTATAAAATGGTCATAATACTACTTCCTCCCCCATAGGACTGTTGTTAGGGTTAAATACATGTAAAGCACTCAGAAGAGTCCAGAACAGAGTCAGTGCCCAACGAATGGAATCTTTTATTACTATTACTACTGTCATTATTATTATTGAAGGCCTTAGGTGTTACCATCTGAGAACCTTTGCTGGTGCCAAGCCCCCACTAAACAAAAGGACCTGGGTTCCAGCCCCACACCCATCAGGAACCCAGGCTCTACACACACACCCAAGTCCCCCAGTCACTCCCCAGCTCCCGCACTCTATGGGGGCACCAGGGCCCACAAGTGCCTCCAGCAGCTCAGAGGTGAGCCACAGCCGAACACTCCCCCTCCGTGTTTGCGGGGTCCTGCCAGATCTGAGGGGCTAAGTGCTGCTGGCGCAGAACACCAAAGGGTGAGATGTGCTGGGTAAGAGGGGGCGGGGAGGGGGAGACAGTCCCCATGAAGAGCACTTAGTCATATGAGTGACCCTGAGAAGGGGTGAGACACCCTGGCGAGGAGCCAGGAGACCAGGCGTCTAATGCCCGCTGGGTCACTACTTGCTGTGTTACCTTGGACAATCTACTTTCCCTCTCTGGGCCTCAGTTTTCCTCTGACAGTGAGGCGGGTGGGTCTCATTGGTTGAGTCCAAGTCCTCAGGGGCCCTGGCTCTAACTGCTGCCCTCTTGGTACAGGACCAACATATTTCCTTTGTCCAGACCCACAGGCAGTGTCCTTTCCAAAGTCTAACAGCTCAAGACTTTGGCCCCTCCAGACTCTCCAGGGCTCACATGGGCAGCAGCAGGCGTTCTCACCCGTGTGGGTGCAAACAGCAGTTTTGAGAGTTGGAAGGAGCTCGACAGACCCTCTAAAGCCGGCCCTCTATTTCACAGCAAGGTGACTGGGGCAAGAGGGAAGGGAAGTGACCTGCCTAAGGCCACAGAGACAGGATGGGCCCAGGGCTCTGCCTCCTGGCCCTGTTGATCCATAAGCCCCTAGGACCACCTACCACCTTCAACGAAGTCCAGTCTTGGCAGGCTCCCAGCTTGGGGGTAGGAGGTGCCAAAAACAAACCTTACTCTTTTACTGGGGGTGGGGAGGGCTGGAGCTGGCCTCACCCAGGAGTCTTATCCCCACAAATCAACTTCCAAGGCCTGGTCTGCTTGGCACCCCATCCCGAATATAGAGCACAGAAATGGAGGGCCTTTGACCCTGTCGTCCACCGCCCCCCCCCCCACCTCACCCGCCAGTAATACCAGGCTGAGGGAGGGGAAGGGAGGGAGGGAGAGAGGGAGGGAAAAAGATAAGGTAACAGTTCATCCTGGTTTACCCAGGACTGTCCCAGCTTTAGAATTGAGAGGCCGTCATCCCAGGAATCATCTCTCTCCAGTCTGGGCAAATAAGGGAAGCCAGCCAGCCCCACCTCCCTGGGCTTGATCAGGTCTTCCCGAGCAGAGCTGGGCCACCAACCCCCAAGGCCCTGGGGACACACAGTTGACTAATGATATCAGAGCAGTATGTGACCTGCTCCCCAAGAAAGAGAATGGAAGGCCACATTGACCCTCGAGGACCCTCAGATCACTGCTGCCTTACCCTGTCAGCAGAGCGGCCCACACTGGTGGTCAGTCCCCAGGATTCCAGAGGACAGCATCCCTTGCTGCCCACCCAGCTCCCAGCCCCTGGGCCGCAGGTAAGAAAGACAATGGAAACCCATGATGAAATCCAAGATGTCCCGGGAAGCTGCTGAGCACCCAGGCACCAAGGGGAGCCCCCCTAGCAGGGGAATTTCTGGGGGAGCACATCTAGACAGAGCCGTGAGCACCTCACAGAAGTTTCTGGGCCCCAGCAAGGCCTCAGAATCAGCAAAATGATTCTCAGGCCCCCGACAGAGGCACTGAAGTCAGGACATTGCTGCTTGACGGAAGTGAGACCACCCCTTGAGGAAAAAGGGAAGAACTCAAACCACCTGAGATCAAATTTGTACCACTCCCCTCTCCTGCTTCCCCTCCGCAAGGAGGGCTTCCAACAGAGAGCAAGTGGAATCATAGAAAAACACATTTCTATCTCTTGCCCACTGAACTGCTAGCCTGAGACTTACTCCAGACACATTGCCCGACTCACTCCCTGAAATCCTCCTTTCCAGTCCCCAAATGCCATCAAACAAAGCTCTGAAGGAAGGATAGAGAAGCCAAGAAGGCACATCGGCATCACTGTCTTGGGGATGGAATACCGACTCTGCCGCTGACCCGCCAAGAGCCTGCGCCAGGCTCATCAAGCTTCTGAGTTACAAATGTGCTCACTCGCATAGACTGACCCTAACCCGAATCCATTTCCTCCTTCCACCAGGGCCCTCGGTACCTGAGCAGGCTGCACCAGCTGGTCACCCAGGTGACCTCTGGCTCTACGGTCAGGCTGGCTATCTGCACCCACACGGGGCTCATGAAACAGCAACCTCTGAGAGAACACAACTCCAGCTTTCAGGAGGGCCCACTCAGCCCTGATTAAATCCTGCTGAAAGCTCCGGCTGGCCCTGGCCAGGCCCCATGCCCCGCACACACCTGTCGGGAATGAATGACCCTTTATACCAGACCCGTCCTGGAGACCCCAGCCGTCAGCCCTGCACCCCAGACAGCCCCCAGTGCCACCCTCAGTCTGGGAGTCCCCCTTCACACACTCACACACATTTTGAGTGACCCTGAGTGTTTGAAGCCACAGAGAGGTGGGCTGGGCCTCCTGCCCAGTCACAAGGCACGGACGGGGGTGGGGCCGCCCTCAGGTGCAGCCAGGCCTGCAGGTGGAGGGAATCTAGCATCTGCCAGCACTTCTTGCGGGACACTCCTCCAGAGCCAACCAGAGCCAACCAGAGCCTGGGTATTCAGGGAGAAACAGGCTTTTTCACTGGGGCACTCACCTTCGCTCTGGGGCCAGGACAGGGAGGGGACATGAGAGAGAGAAGGATGGGCAGAGGTGCTGACAGGAGCAGGAAAGAGACCCAGCTCAGACACTCTTCTTCTAGAAACATTCCCTGCTGCCCGTCACAGGAAGTTGCTGCCCTCAGCTGGCACTCCACAGGGATGCAGATCTTGGTTCAAAGCTGGGTCCTGCCACGAGCGCACGGCCCTGTCCTCCTGGGTCATGAATAGCTCACAGCAACCCCTCCCCCCGTGAAGCCACCTGGTCTCTTCTGGGGACCCACGTTGCAGCTTCTCCTTTTTGAGCCTCTCACACAAAGTGCTGCCCATCCCCCACTTGCTGGACAAGACTTGGTTGTCCCTCACGGGCCCCGGACTCTGAGATGCACGTGAAGCTTCCAACAGGCATGTTTCCCCTTGACAAAGGCACCACTTCCCTCCTCTCTGGAAATCAATGCGAAAATAGAAGAAACTCCACAAGTTGAACCTCCAACAGGGCCTTCTATTACACTTACCTTGTAGTTACTCATGTAGTTTGTTTTTTCTTTCTTTCTTTCTTTCTTTATGGCTGCGTTGGGTCTTCGTTGCTGCGCGCGGGCTTTCTCTAGTTGTGGCGAGTGGGGGCTACTCTTCGTTGCGGTGCGTGGGCTTCTCATTGCGGAGGCTTCTCTTGGTGGAGCACGGGCTCTAGGCACACGGGCTTCAGTAGTTGTGGCTTGAGGGCTCTAGAGCGCAGGCTCAGTAGTTGTGGCGCACAGGCTTAGCTGCTCCGCGGCATGTGGGATCTTCCCGGACCAGGGCTCGAACCCACGTCCCCTGCATTGGCAGACAGATTCTTAACCACTGCGCCACCAGGGAAGTCCCTACTCATGCAGTTTTTCAGGTTAAGGGTTAGGGGTGAGGGTTAGGTTAGGCCTGAGCTATCTAACATGGGGACCACCTGCCATGTGTGGCTTTGGAGAACGTGAAATGTGGCCAGTCCGAGCTAAGATGTACTGCTTGTGTAAAATGCCCATGAGATCTGAAAGATGTGGTAGATGAAAAAGTATATAAGGTATCTCATTAATCATTTTTATATTGATTATATGTTGAAATGATAACATTTTGGATACAATGGGTTAAAGAAAATATATTTTTAAAATTAATTCTACCTGTTTCATTTTACTTTTATAATGTGGCTATAAAGCAATTAAAATGACACTTGTGGGTTAAATTATATTTCTATTGGACAGCATTGGGTTCAGGCATTCCCTCCCCTACTAGGTTATAAGCTCTCTGAGAGCAGCAAGGGCAGCTTGGGTGAGAACAAAGCCTGAGACAGATCATGAAAGGTCTTGAACGCCAGGCCGAGGGGTCTGGAGTTGGCCTCTGGGCAGCACTGAATCTGGGAAGTGGTTCTTATAAAGTCAGCTCCATACACTTGCCACCTAGGAAGATGCACTCCCAGAGCCAACCCTGGCCCCACGAGGGAGAGGAGGAGGTGGTATCTGCAAGGAGAGTGTTGTTCAGGTGGGAAAAGGGGGACAGGACGTCCAGGTGGAGGCGGCTGTCTGAGCAAAGACTCAGGAGCAGCAGAGTCAGGCCTTGTTTGGCAGGGGACCAGAGAGAAGGCCAAGACAGGAGGGGAAAGAAAAAGGGTTAGGAAGAGGAGACCAGCCAAAAACAGAGAACAGTGAGAAGAGTAGCTGTCTTTGAAGGAAGTTTCTTTGGGGGAAGGAGTCCTGCTCATTTCAGCCCCTCACACACCCACACACACACATTCTGGAGCTGGTTTTCAGAGAAAATCTCCCAGCCCTCTTCCTCCCAGAGGAAGGGAGGCCCCAGGTGACACTGCTGGCCTCCCCCAGCAGCTCAGTATCCCCCCCACCCCTCCCTGAGCCCGCAGCCCCTGACACCACCTGAGCTGGCCCTGTCTGCACTGGCCCAGAGGCAGGCTTGGAACTGGTGGAGAACAGGGCAGAAGAGGGGCAGCCTTGGGGGCCAACATTTGCCCCTGCTTCCTGCCCCAAGACAGATGCTGGACTTGGTAGGGTCAGGCCCTTGAGAAGACCTGTTTCTCATTTAAGAAGGAGCTGGGTCTTCAAAGGGCCTGGACTTATCAGGGAGCAGGACCCAGGTCCTACCTCTTCCTCCTCTATTCTAGTGACAAGCATCCAGACAGAGAGGGGCGGATCTTAGCATCATGGCTACTGGCCTCCACGAGGCAAGACTCAGACCAAAGATGGTATTGGTGCCAAGGGGGCTTCTTTTTGGTTATCAGAGGATTTAGAGAGGTGGGGTGGGGAGAGTGTCAGCAAACTACAGCTCAAGGCTCACACTACCTGTTTGTACAGACCATGAGCTAAGAATAATTTTTAAATGGTTGGGGGAATAGAATCAAAAGATGAATAAGTTTATGACACATGAGAATTCTATCAAATTCAAATTTCAGTGTCCCTAAATAAAGTTTTATTGAGACACAGCCATGCTCATTCACTTATGGATTGTCTGTGGCTACTTTTAGCACAGAGTTAAGAAGTTAGGACAGATGCTGTGTGGCCCACAAACCCTAAAATATTATTTATAAAAACATTTGCCAACCCAAAAGTTACTGATTTTGAGGAACTACTCTAAATCTGGGTCCCAGGTTCTGGTCAGACAGACCTGAGTTGGAATCCAGCCCACCGTTTCCTAACTGGGTAGCTTTGGAGATAATAATAGGATCAACCTCGAAGGGTGGCTGAGGGTGAGATAATGCATGTACATGCTTGACAAATGTTAGCAATTATCCTTACTACAATTATTATGCCCTGTAAGTGGAAGAGTCTGGAGACCCTCAGATCTCCGTCACCAGCCCAGACGTTGAGCGCCTGCAGATATGCCAATACTTGGCCTGACCAGAACTGGCCTCACGCTCTGCGCTCCCAAACCTGATCTTTCTCTTGAGCCCCCCATCTTGACCAGTGATGCTAGGGAGTTGTGGGGACAGTTTGCAAGTGCCCCTCACCATAACTTCCAAACACCAGTGAGTCTGGGGTGGCAGCTCACAAATGTAAGCAGGTGAACCAGGCAAGACTTAGCAGCGGACAGTGAAAGAAGAGATGGCAGCGATGTGTGTGGCACTGCCCTTGTGCCAGGCAACCCTGATGATCCTCATGAGGCCAACGGTGTTATTGCCATTTCACGGAAGAGGAAACTAAGGCTCAGAGAAGCCAAGTAACTTGCCTAAAGTCACACAGCTACAAAATGGCAGGAATGGGAGATATATATAATACATTTCACATAATTTGAAATTCCAAATGTATAAAAGAGTGCAGTAAAAAGTCAGCCTCCCAGCCCTGACTCCCAGCCACCTAGTTCTCTGTCCTGGAAGCAACTGGCCTTGTTTGTCCTTCCAAAGATATTCTGTGCATATTCAAGCAAATATGAAAAAATACATATACACATACTTAGATAGATATAGGTAGCCATCCTTCCCTCCCCATTTTTGTTCTTTACCCAAATGGTAGTAAACTGTATACACTGGTCTGTGTCTTGCTTTTATCACTTACAATATAGTTTAGAGATCTTTCCATATGAATACATAGAGAGTTACGTCATTCTTTTTCACATAGTATTCCATTGCATAAATATATCATGATTTATTTACCCAAGCCTATATTAATGGACATTTGGGCTGTTTCCAGTCTTTTGCCATTAAAAAAATAATGCTGCATGGAACTTCCCTGGTGGTCCAGTGGCTAGGGCTCTGAGCTCCCAGTGCAGGGGGCCGGGGTTCCATCCCTGGTCGGGGAACTAGATCCCACATGCCACAACTAAGAGTTCGCATGCCGCAACTAAAGACCCCATGTGCCACAACTAAGAGCAAGCACAGCTAAATAAATAAATAAATATTTAAAAAATAATAATACTGCAATGAATAGCCTCGTATTGATATATTTGTTCCTTCACACATATGTAAGTATATCTGTAGGATAAGTTCCTACAAGTAGAATTGCTGTGTTTGTAGTTTTGAAAGATAATGCCAAACAGTCTACGATAGAGATGGATCCAGGTTACAATTCCACCTGTAACACATGAGCAGAGAGCCAGGATTTGAATTCAGGTCCATGTGGCTCCAATGCCAGGGCTTGTTCTGCTACACCATGACCATCACTGCCATCTTGAGAAAGGCCACCTCCGTGTCTTGGGTCCTCCTGCTCACTCACCTGGAAGGCCTGCCTCCTCTTCCAGGAGAGCTCAGCCCTGCCAAATGCCCCATGGACGAAGGTGAACTCAGCTCCCCTTAAAACCCTGTGCACCCACTGTTGGTCCTACCTTGTTTCCAAGCATCTAACAGCTCTCTCCGTGTTTCCTGGGGGTTACTCTTTCCCCTCCAATGTCCCTGTGAGGACAGAGATGGTGCCATCCGTCTGCAGGCATGGTACCTGCCATGTGGGATCAACTCAATAAATGTTTGCTGAATAAATGTGCCCAATTTTCAGGCCAGATACATAGATGTTGTCCCTGATTTCTCCTTCCCCTTCACCCTCAAGATTGAACTGGTAACAAATCCTGTTGGTTCTACCTCCAACAAGATTTGTTATTACCAAATTGGTACTACCTTGGTATTTCTTGAATCCTCCCACTTGTCTCATCCCAGCTGCCACCTCCTAGTCCAAGCCGCTATGATCTCCCACTTGGTTTATTACAATGGCCTCTGACCTGGTGCTCCTGCCTCCACGCTCAGGCCTTCCAATCCACTCTCCATATCTCGTGCTTTGTGGACAAAACTGTTAACTGTTCTTCCAATTATCCATTCCCAACCCTTGCATTTTGTCTGGGCACCTTTCCCAGCCTGCCTTGTAGCCACGTGGGGCCACGGGACTGAGATCTGGCTTCACAGGTGTGAGCACTTGTGATAGGCGTGGCTTCCATCTGCCCTTAACAGGGAAGGGCACAACTTCTACCCCCCTCTACCCTTCCCACTGCTGGGACATGACGAACAGTCAACTTCGAGATGGAGGCTGGGCACTGAGAATGGCAGAACCACAAACTAGGAGGAGCCTCAGGAGGCCTCTGGGCAAAGGGCAGGGCACCTGTCAGGGACGCTGTAAACAGGAGTCCTGACAGCACTGCCCACCCTGTCCCAGTACCTGAGAGCCAGCCAGCCAGAGAGTGGGAATACAGCAGGAAGCAAGACCAAGTGTCTTCGAATTTAAAACTTTCTTGAGAGTTGACTTGGAGCTCAGCCATTGAAATGTCATTCTCCTGGATTCCTACTACTACTACTACTACTACTACTACTACTACTACTACAACACACACACACACACACACACGTGTGTGTGTGCTCACTCCTGGCAGCTCTCTGCTAGGAAAGAATGCAGCCTTTTCCCTTCCGTCCATCATCACTTGCTTTTCAGACAGCCTGCATTCCTCCTCCCTGAAGTCAGCAGCCTCTTGTCCTGGCCAGTCACAGAGAAACTACACATACTCAATGATCCATTCTACTGGCTGAGCTCTCTACTATCTGGGCTGAAGGAAAAGCAGCGGAGAAACAGTCCCCCAAAATGTGATCAGCACACACACAAAGTACACATGTACATATATCCCCTTTATCTATAACCATGAGTTTCCACTATGGGCTGAGCACTTAGCTGGGTCTTACAGGACCCACAAACAGGGAGAAGCAGCAGTCCCTGCTCTCAGGAAAGGAGGCCAGTATTGGTGACCTCATGTCATTCAGAGCTCAGATCTGTGTGTAATCCATGCATGTTTCATCCATACAAGCTGTCTTCCCCACCTGCCAAGGCCACCTGTCCAATCCCTCGGAAAGTTCTCCTATGTCTTAGGTTCCCAAAGCTATTTCATATGCTCTCACAGGAAAGAAAAGCTAATAAACGTCAGTTTTCTACCCTCTCTTTTTTTTCCTACTGTAGCTTTATAGTAAGTTTTGAAAACAGGTAGTATAAATCTTCCAACTTTGTTCTTTTCCAAATTGTTTTTGCTTTTCTAGTTCTTCGCTTTTCTATATAAGTTTTAGAATTAACTTTTTAATTTCTACTGAAAACATTCTGCTGGAAGTTTAATTGGAATTGTATTTAATCTATAGATCAGTTTGGGAAAATTTGACACCTTACCAATCTTGAGTCCTCCAATCCATGAAAATAGTATATCTCTCCATTTGTTTAGGTTCTCTTTTTTTTTTTTTTAATTTATTTATTTATTTTTGGCTGTGTTGGGTCTTCATTTCTGTGCGAGGGCTTTCTCTAGTTGCGGCAAGTGGGGGCCACTCTTCATCTCGGTGCGCGGACCTCTCACTATCGCGGCCTCTCTTGTTGCGGAGCACAGGCTCCAGACGCGCAGGCTCAGTAGTTGTGGCTCACGGGCCTAGTTGCTCCGCGGCATGTGGGATCCTCCCAGACCAGGGCTTGAACCCGTGTCCCCTGCATTAGCAGGCAGATTCTCAACCACTGCGCCACCAGGGAAGCCCTGTTTAGGTTCTCTTTGATTTCTTTCATCATTTAGTAGTTTTCAGTATACATATCTGGCACCTAGTATTATATTTCATGGGTTTTGGTGCTGTTGTAGATGGTGCTTTTTAAAAATGTATTTCAATTTCCAATTGTTATTGCTAGTATACAACAATAGGATAATTTTTTTTTTTGTACAGTGACCCTGTATCCTGTGATCATACTAAACATTTTAGTACTAGTAGCTTTTCTGTGGATATGAGGGGAATTTTCTATGTAGACAATCTTATATGTGAATAGTGATTCAATCTGTGAGTCTTTATTTTTTCTTACCTTGTTGCATTGCCTGAAACCACCACTGTAATGTTGAAGAGAACAGCAAGAATGGGTATCTTTGTTTTAGGTCTTCCCTTTGTCCTTCATCTCAGAATGTCTCTCCTCCAGCAATTTACTGCTGACATTGGTTATTCATTGCTTGCTAGCTTGGTGATGAGGAGTGGAGGTGTTCACATTTTTTATTCTCAGTGATCCTGTCCCTCCCTCAGCAGTAAGAAATCTGTAATGATCTGGATCCACTCCTTTTTCTGTCTCTCCTGCATGGATACAGGAGACTTTTTCTATTCCCTTCCCCCTAGCCGCAATAGATCTTTCCCTATGCCCTGAACACTGCCCTTTGTTCCCTAAGCAGCTTTTGTTTGGTAGTAGAGAAAGGGTGGAAGCATCTGGGGCAGGGCTTTGCTCCTTTCCTGTAGTGGCTACTGGACATCTACCACAGGCCTTCCTTTTAAAAAGGGTTTTCTACCCTTTTAAGAGCATACCATTCTTCCATGGCTTCCATTGGCCAGAATTAAGAAGCCCTCTGATCCAATGACAATCTAAGGATTCTCGTTGTGCCCAGGTGACCCCTCCTCTCTGAGAGCCAAGCTTTGTCCTGGACTATGTCCCTCGGCCCGACTCCTGTCCAGGAGCCTTCTCTGACCCAGTGCCCATCCCACAGCTCTGCACCCCAACACGTCTGCATCTCAGGGCAGCACCAGCTCACTCTAGGGCCCGCACAACAATGAACATAACCTTCCCCCATTTTAACCATGAGGAAACAGACTCAGAGCAACTGAGTGAAGCCCCCACAGTCACACAGCCAGGCAGTGCCAAAGCCAGGATTCAAGCTGGCCCTCTCCCCACGGTGCTCATCAACCACCGTCAGTTATTCAATCAGATATCTGTGAGGTGGGGTGGAGGCAGGATTTTTTTTAGGACTGAGGAAATGAAGAAGGTCTTTGAGTTTGTGTGATAGCAGGCAGTGGAACAGGACTAAGATTGAAGATTCAGAAGAGAAGGGGATCCAAGGGGAGGGAGGTAGATGTGGATGAAGGAGCCATTTCAATTGGATTAGCAGGGGAGAAAGGGAAAAGTTTAGGACCTTAGAACTACAACTCCAAATCAGATGCCTCTCTCTTGGCCTCCATTTTCTCCAGTGCTGGGAGGCACAGGGACCAAGGCTAGAATTTTCAGGACTCCAATCAGTGGCCTCCAAAGGCAACTTTCCCTAGCAGCCCTCCCAGCCAGGGAACAGGAATGGAGATAAGATACGGACCCACAGTGGCGTGGGGCAGAGGGATTAAAGTGCTGCCAGAAAGAGGCAGGTCTGACTGTGGTTACCCAGAGGGATCATGCCCTGCTGCAGGCAGTCTGGGAAGGCTACTTGAAGGAAGTGGACCCAGTACATAGTAGTCAGTCAATACATATTTTTCATAATTGCTTTAAATGTCCCAGGAGACATCTGTGGATGAATTCTCTGAATCCCTGGCTGGAGCTGATGGTGGAGACACTGCTACTGCCATCACTTCGTGTGCCTGAGCTCAGGGGAGGCAACTATATCCTCCCAGTGACAGGGAGATGTCTGCTCCTGGGCCTGGGGGAAGGCACAGGAGGCTATCTGTGCCAGGTGGCAGGACGAAGAGGGATGGTGAAGGCATGGAGACCAGGGAAGAGAAATGGTCTCAGCATGAGGGCCTTAAATGTCAGTGTAAAGCCAGAGACTCTGTGACCGCTGCCCGAGCGCAGACGGGGATGTCAGATATGCTGCTGGGGTCTTTCACGCACATGCCATTTTTGCCTGTCATGTCTGCAGCTGTATTTCCAGTGCGCAGAACTGCACCTGGTACAGAGTAGGTGCTTGACAAATACCTAAGTATATGAATACATTTAATCCTCATAATATTTACTTTGCAAAGGAGGAAGCTAGGATCAAAAGGCATTCAGACCCAGCCCTTGTGGGAAGCAGAATTCTAAGAATGACTCCCAATGACCCTGACCTTGTAGGATTCCCCCTCCCTTTGAGTGTGGGTGGTATCTGTGAATATGATGAGATATCATTCCCATGATTATGTTATGTTATATGACAAAAGGGAGATTATTAGGTGGGCCTAATCTAATCATTCAAGCCTTTTAAAAGCAGAATTTTCACCAGCTGGTGGCAGAAGGGGAAATCAAACAGGTCTGAAGCACCAGAAGGATTCAATTCACTATCACTGGCTTTGAAGATGGAGGGGTCACATACAAGGACCAAACAGTGGTTTCTAGGAGCTGAGAGTGACCCCAGATGACAGACAGCAAGGAAATGGGATCTTAGTCCTATAACGGCAAGGAACTGCCAACAACCTGAATGAGCCTGGAAGTGCATTCTTCCCAGATAAGGGCCCAGCCACGCCTTCATTTTGGCCTTGCAAGACCCTAAGCAGAGAACTCAACCACCCCCACCTGGATTTCTGACTTGCAGAACTGTGAGCTGATCAATACATGTGGATTTAGCTGCTAAGTTTGTGATCATTTGCTACACAGCCACGGAAGACTAATACAGCCCTCATACACAACACATAGAGCCCCCAAGTGCCAGCCCCCAAGTGCCACATCACCCTTGGAGCATACAGGGCTCACGATCCCCGCACACCACAACCCACCAGTCTATCGCAGGCCCATCCCACCCACAGGTGCCTCAAAGTGCCCTCAACACTCACTGTGTAAAGTGTTCCGAGAAGCCTGCTGCAGACTGAGGGCATTTCCTGCTGCCAGGCCCGCTCCCAACTGGGCCAAAGGTGGCTACCTGTCAACCAAACACTCACGCTCTTTCTCTTCAGGGCACAGGTGTCCCTGGGACGTGGCTGCCTTGCCCCGAACTACCTTTCCCAGCTCTTCTTTCATCTAGTATGGCCCCACGGTTGGTTCTCACCAGTGGAATGTGAGTAGAAGTGGTGTGCCATGTCCCAGTCAAGCTTGTTAAGAAGAGGGTGTGTCCCTCTCTTTCCCCACCCATCCACTGAATGCATGGAACACTAAGGCCCTTAGAGGCTCCTAGAGCCACAAGCTAGAAGGAGCCTTGGTCACCATGGAGAAGAACCACCTGCCAACCAGGAACACCTGCACTGGACAGTTATGAGAATGAACATTGTTATTGGGTTAAGCCACTTAAATGGGGGATGGGGTGTTGGAGGGTGTGTTCTGTGTTACATTAGCTCGTGTTACCTTGTTATACCAGCCCTTGTTCTCCTGGCCCCTCCTCTCAGGTCAACCATAGATAGAGGCTGGGGGGCCTCAGGTGTGATGGGTCTCCTGGACAGGGTAAGCTCCCCTCCTCCCCTGACTAAGGAAAACCATGGAGGTCCCTGTAGCCGTCCACATTGGCCCAGTGGCATCCTCCACATGCTCAGTTCTGGGTTGGGGCCACCTCTGACCCTTGCTTTTCTCTCACCTCCACACCCAGTCATCTCCCGTGTGCATCCCCACGGCCACTGCTCTGGGCAGGCCTCATAGGATCTCACTTGGAAGTCAGCAATAGCCTCACACTTTTCTAACACACCATGCATTTGTACCTCGGAGACCTTTCTGAAAATGCCAATCCCGTAACACCTCTCCCTGCTCTACAGCCTTCAGTGGCTCCCCATTGCCTTCCAAATAAAGCCCATTTTCCCACTCAGTCCAGCCTTCTCTTCCGTCAGAGCCCCTCAGGGCCTCAGCGGTGCTCCACACCTCCCCATTCCCCCACAGGCCTCCCTGCTCAGGTGAAATGTGTAAATAAAGCACCTGCCACAAAGGCACATTCTTAGCAATGATGACAGTCGTGATCAGCTGAAACAGCCTCTCCTCCTGATCCAAGACTAAGTCCTGCCTGTCCTTCCAGATGGCCCGAATCCCACCTCCTCCGTGGGCCTGTGAGGGTTAACTTTATGTGTCAATTTGATTAGGCTAAAGGATGCCCAGATCACTGGTAAAACATTATTTCAGGGTGTTTCCAGAAGAGGTTAGCATTTGAATCGGAGACTGAGTGGAGAAGATGCCCTCACCAATGCAGTGGACATCATCTAATCCATTAAGGGTCAGAATAGAAAAAAAAAACGTGGAGGGTGGTGGATTTGCTCTCTGCTTAAGCTGGGACAGCCATCTCCTCCCGCCCTTGGATATCAGTGCTCCTGGTTCTCGGGCCTTTGGACTCAAACTGGGACTTACACCACTTGCTCCCCTGGTTCTCAGGCCTCGGGGTTTGGACTGGAACTTCACCACTGGATCTCCTGCGCCTCCAACTTGCAGGTGGCAGATTGTGGGACCTCTCAGCCTCCGTAACTGCATAAGCAAATCCCTCATAATAAATCTTTCTATATATCTACCTGTACTTCTATTGGTTCTGTTTCTCTGGAGAACCCTGAGTAATACAAGGCCCTCCCAGATGCTCCCAGCAGGCACGAGCCCCCCTTTCCTCTGCTCACCTTCTAGGACTTGGGTCACACAATTCATCAACGCTGCTCATTACCAGGTGTCACAGGTTGGGTTCTCGGAGAAGACTTTAAGATGGAGCTTTAGGTGCAGAGTGTTTATTAAGGAGGCCCTTGGATCAACACCTGTGGAAGAGAGGGGAAGAACCGGGTGTGGGCAGAGGGAGAAGTTGAGCTGTGGTGCAGATCCAACCCCATGGGCGCTCTGGAGAACATGTGCCCTTGAGGGGTGCCCTGAGTGGGGCTGAGATGGACAGGCCTTTATATTCCTGCCTCAGTGAGTCAGGCGACGTGGGCCACCTGGGAAGGGCTGTAACCTTAGTGAAGCAGCTCTTGGCAGCTGGAGCCATCCCAGAAGGCCTGACAGTACTCCCAACCGCTGGGGCAGCAAGTCCTTCCTAGAAGGAGGATCTGGGCGCTGCATCTCCCTGTCCAAAATTTGACACACGGCTGTCACCTCCCCCACCCACTCCAGGCACAGTCCCTGGAGGCAAGCGAACCTAGAGGCTGAGTCAACCCTGTACCTTTGCCTCCCTTCTCCCACCCCAAACAACCTCCAAGGCCACCATCTTCAGCACAGACCCCAGGGCTAGCTGAGTTCAGAGGGTGTCTGTAAGCTGGGGGTGGGGTAAGCCCAGGCTGGGGTGCAGAGGGGTCTAGCTGGAAGCCGGGGCTCTGGGTTCCCTGCATGGCCTCCTGATGCTGGTCCTCAGAGAGCAAATACTGCCCCCAGGACAGGTTTTATAGAGCTGTGGATTTGTGTGTTGGTTGTCACACTGATGGGGCATGGGGCCCCGTTAGTGGGCAGGGGAATGGTCCTGCAACAAAAAACTGTCCCAGGTCCCCAGTTGGTGAAAAACCTTTCTAAATCTCCAAGTTGAGAACGTAACTCTGTTTTACATATAAACACAAAGTGTTTTGTTGTACGGCTTTAAAAGCATACACCTAATTTTGTAGGAATGCAACTACTACATAAATCAAGGGAAGGTGCCTACTTTGTTTAGTTTGGAATTTTATCAAAAAATATCCTCTTTCAGAAAATTGTGTCAGGTATTTGACTCACCAGAACAACACACCTGAATTCACCTGCGTTTCACCTGTCACGTTCTTAATGCTTCTATTTATAGCTAAAGCCAGGGGTCATTAAACATGCCAAGGTCTTCCTAGTGTAGTGATGCTTAAACATTACAGACTGAAAAACTTTTATTTTATTGTCAATGACTTTCTTTTAATTTCTCCTGTACTTTACAATTAAGGCAGTATATTTGTTTTTTAATTATGTGTCTGGATTGGTTGTAATATCTGTGACTTTCTTTTCAAGATGATAAAAGGGGCGCCCACAATACTTTATGTTAGAAGGAGGGTGATGGGTGTCACAGGTTAAGAACCTCAGACCTGGGTGAGTGTCCTCCTCTTGGGCCTGACCTATCTCCCAAACTCACCCCATCACCCCTGACCACTGCCACCACCGCCACCATGGAGAGGTGGGCTCTAGGACCTGTGGGAGGAGGGTGCCCTCTGCAGGCTGTCAGCCTTTCTTTCTGGAAAACAGGGCCAAAGGAAGCCCTGGATTTGATGATTCAATCTGGGACAGAGCCAACTGGAGTGATCCTTATCTCGCCATGTCTGTTTCCAAAACACCCTCCAGATTCACCGTCATTGATCTTGAGCCCTCCTACCATACTAGGGACCTAGGTGGAGGTGCAGAGGGGTGACGGGGAAGGGGAGAGGTGGAGCTGGCCCCCTCGCCCTTCCATGGGAGCTTAATGGAGTTTGGAGCCCAGAGGCAGGCCTCTCCCAGCCTGGCCCGCTTCATGGGGACAGCTTCCAGGCTTAATTCCCACTCTTCAAGGCCATTTCAAGGCCGAAGATTTTTGCAAGAACTCCCTGGGTACTTCAGCCAGTGATGATGGGCTCAGGCTGGGCATCTCCCAGGGCAGAGGCAGAGAGATGTGCCCACCACCTAACTGAGCTTACAGCATCAGTGTGTGTCTACAGGGGGCGTGAGTGTGTCTGAAAAACCAGGAAGGTGCCTCAGGGCTAAGGAGTAGGGCTACGAGTAAAATACAGGATGCCCAGTTCACTTCTATTTCAGATAAACAGCAAATGATATTTTTAGTATAAATATGTCCTATGCAATCCTTGGAACATACTTATGCTAAAAAAGTATAAGTTGCTCATCTGAAATTGAAATTTAACTGGGTGTTCTACATTTTTATTTGCTGATTCTGGCAGCCCTCCTTAGAAAACAAGTCCATGTGTCTGTGTGACACAACATTGTTAGTGTGACTGTGTGAGTGTGTAGGGGCCATGCACAAACCCCAAAGTCACCATGGGAAGGCACACATGGAAAATGCTACCACAATGAAGGCCAGGCCTGAGGTGCGTGCCTGTCAGTGAAAGGGGGTGGGTCAGCCCATGTGGACCCAGCCTCGAATCATGGGCCTGTAACCCAGAGATTCTCAACCTTAGTGGGGCTCCAGGGTCCTCTAGGGTTCAGATTCCCAGAACTATCCCTCCACACACATGCACACCCCACTCCCAGATTCTGGCTCATTCAGCTGGGGCTGGCAGCTGGCTCCTATTTCTCACATACCCTTCACTGGGTCGCCAGTTTTGTCATCAATGCCAGTTGAGGCCTGAATCTGGGCCTTGAGGAGTGGGAAGCAGGCAGGGGACTTCCTCAAAGGTGAGTGGTGGGCTCAGATCCCCAGTGGCTGCACTGGCTGGGGCCCGGCTTATCTTCTGAAGTTGGCAGTCCAGCCTCCTGGACAAAGGCCATCCTCCATCCTCTTGGTGGTCTCCTGCCTCCCTGTGGAGAGGAAGATTCTAGCATGAATGACACTGTTCTGATGAAGAAACTGAGGTCACAAGACAGGGCCAGGACTGGAACCCAGCTTACCTGAGTGCAAGCTGATGGAAGGACCAGGCTCCAGCGTGATGTCCACCAGCCCCAGCCTGGGTCTCCTCACCCCCCTCCCCTACCCACCAAGGAAATGACCGCCATTGGTTCTGTGTCTCCCAGCCTGGCCAGGCCCGATTTCAAACAGCCTGTTGTGCTGTCCCTTCTCAGCCCATGTGTTCCAAGTCCCTGACCACCTCCTCCTCCCACCCTCCTCTGTGCTAGGTAATGTTCTGCACACTGGCTGTCCCTGCTCTGACCGCACCATGTCAGGATGACTGTCTGCAGCTCCCTCTACAGCTGAGTGCTTTAAGGGTCCAGACCCGCTCCCCTGCACCACCGTGTCCCTCGGCACGGTGTTCCGGGAGTGTTTGAGGAATGAATGGGGGGGACTGGTCTCATCAAATGGCCACCAGAACTGACTTCTCACACTGTCCTCAGGTGCCTGAATATCAAGAAGCCCAGTAGCTGCAGACACCATCTTCCAGGAACCTAGGACTCTCAGCTGTAGGATGCGAACGCCTTCTGATTAGAAATGAACCAAAACAATCACACGTCAGTGCCACACTGAACGAGGCAAAGTCCTTAAAGTTCAATGGAATGGATATTTAAACATCTTAGGGTCACATAGAATTCAGAGGCCTTAGGGCTAAATGAAAAATTCTATTTGTATAGAGTTATTAGTTTCCTATTGCTGCTGTAACAAATTATCACAAACTTAGTGGCTTACAACAAAACCAATTTATTAACTTACAGTCCCAGATAACACAAATCCCAAATGGGTCTCACAGGGCTAAAATCAAGGTGTTGCAGAGCTGCATTCCTGCTGGAGGCTCTAGGATAGAATCTGCTTCCTTACCTCCTCCAGCTTCTAGAGCCATGCTGGCTCATGGCTCCCTGCCAGCCGGCAATCACATCACTCCAACCTCTGCTTCTGTTATCACCACTCCCCCTCTGACTCTCCTGCCTCCCTGTTTCTCTTATAAGGACCTGTGATTACATTGGACCCACCTGGGTAATGCAGGCTAATCCCCCATCTCAAGATCCTTAATCACGTCTGTAAAGTCCCTTTTGCCATGTAAGTTATATATTCACAGGTTCTGGGTGAATATGGTTAAGATATGGACAACTTTGGGGCAGTGGTATTATTCCGCCCTCCACACCCAGTTTAAGAGTCAAAATGCAATCAGGTTATCAGCCTGAGAGGGGAGCTGCACCAGAACTGGGAAGTGTGTGTAAAATTTGGCACCAAGGATACGGGCTACTTGGGACTTCCCTGGTGGTCCAGTGGTTGGCAGTCCGCCTTCCAATGCAGGGGACGCGGGTTCGATCCCTGGTTGGGCAACTAGGATAGCACATGCCGCGGGGCAACTAAGCCTGTGCTCGGCAACTACAGAGCCCGCGCGCCACAGCTAGAGAGAAGCCCGAGCGCCCCAATGAAAGATCCTGCATGCCGCAACTAAGACCTGATGCAGCCAAAAATAAAATAAATAAATAAATATTAAAAAAAAAAAAAAAAGGATACGAGCTACTTGACCATGACATTGATATTAAGCAGTAATCTGTATATGTTCGGTATTTATAATGCTTGTAATGTATAAGATAATTTGGCCTTTTAGAGTGACGGCCTTTAACCATTGAAAGTGTAAAACAGAGTAATTTAAACTGAGGATGTTAAGTTGAACGCTTAACGAGTTTATATACAATACTAGAACCTATAAGAGAACTTTAAATTCACCATATTTTAACTTTTACTATTATTTAATTTAGATTTTTTTTTTAATGAGTTTAACTTAATTGGTTTTATAAGGATTACTTAGTACTCAGGAAGGAAGCTCTTCTTGGTTAAGTTAGAAATGGAGTACTGAAATAGGAAGTCTCATTTTTGAACAAAGTTTAAAATACTTTAAGATATTTGATTGAGTTTATACACTGGACCAAACATTATTCCAAGACCTCTCAAAGGAGGTTGTTAAAATTTGCTGCACATAAAGAGAATATCAAGATTTGCAAGCTGAACTTAAAGTCTAGAAGGAAACCCCTAGTTTCACTTGCCCTTTAGCTAGAGGGGCGAGGTGTTGTGCTGGGACAGCCACAAGAGCCTGAGGAAAGACTATAGTGAAGTCTAAAAGAACTGCGTAGACCTGGGCCGTCACGTCAGGCAATACTGGATGGATGCCTCTGGCTGCATTTTTTTTTTTTAATTCATATTGGTATTGTTGTTTTGAATTTTTTTTTTTCCAGAATTTTTTTTAATTTTTATTTATTTATTTTTTTAATTCATATTGGTATTGTTGTTTTGAATTTTATTTTTTTATTTATTTTTATTTTTTTATTTCTTTTTTTTTAATTTTATTTATTAATTATTTATTTTTGGCTGTGTTGGGTCTTCATTTCTGTGTGAGGGCTTTCTCTAGTTGCGGCAAGCGGGGGCCACTCTTCATCGCAGTGTGCGGGCCTCTCACTATCACGGCCTCTCTTGTTGCGGAGCACAGGCTCCAGACGCGCAGGCTCAGTAGTTGTGGCTCACGGGCCTAGTTGCTCCGCGGCACGTGGGATCTTCCCAGACCAGGGCTCGAACCCGTGTCCCCTGCATTGGCAGGCAGATTCTCAACCACTGCACCACCTGGGAAGCCCTAAGTACATTTTTTAAGTATAATCTTTTCAGTTTAAAAAAAATGGGATACAGTTATAGGATCAAAAAATTTAGTAGGAACACTATCATGTTAGAATTGAATTGGAGAGGAATTTTACTTTCCGTAAAGGCAGATTTAGGTGACTCAGACCCACCTTGCTAATGAAGGCGACTTAAAAAAACTGGCCATAGCCCTTCCCTCCCTGGTGGCGCAGTGGTTAAGAATCCGCCTGCCAGTGCAGGGGACACGGGTTCGAGCCCTGGTCCGGGAAGATCCCACATGCCGCAGAGCAACTAAGCCCGTGCGCCACAACTCCTGAAGCCTGCGCGCCTAGAGCCCATGCTCCACAACAAGAGAAGCCACCGCAATGAGAAGCCCGTGCACCGCAACGAAGAGGAGCCTGCGCGTAGCAACGAAAGAACAGCCAAAAATAAATAAAACTAAAAAAAAAAAAAAAGAGTAAGGGTGGGAATTCCCTGGCGGTCCAGTGGTTAGGACTCGGCACCTTCACTGTCAAGGGCCAGGGTTCAATCCCTGGTTGGGGAACTAAGATCCCACAAGCTGCGCGGCGCGGCCAAAAAGAAAAAAAAAAGAAAGCATAAGGGTGAACCAGAAACAAACGGATCTTCACAAGTTCTACACTCTGGCTTTGATTATCTGGGTAAGTCATGAGCTCTTCAGCCTTGAAACTGGACTAAGGTGATTCTGGAATGCTAATGCCCTGGATGCCTGGCAGAAGCTCACTAGAATCCTAACTGAAGGACAATGACATCCTTTTAGGCCTCAAGTAATTTTTTTTTTTTTTTTTGTCTGAATCTCTGGGGGTGGAGCCCAGGTGATTCTAAGATATAACCAAGCTTGAGAACCATCAGACAAGCCCATGGCCCACAGCTGGTGGGAAGCAGAGCCAACACAAGAATTCCACGTCTTAGGGGCGTGCTCTTTCTTTCATCCCAAGAACTGGGGAGTCCCTGGACCACTGGCTCTTTGGGGTCCCACAAGCTGCAAGGCAGTGCTGGATGCGTGGGCTCCACAGACAGTCTTGGCTTCTGTGAGGCCAACATGCTTCCTCCTTGTCCTTCTCTGACTCCAGAACTCGGGCCCAGACAGCTAAAGCCCAGGGGACAGCGGGTGACTCAGACACTTCCTGTTTTCTTGGCTACAATGACAAGGGGATGGAAACAGCCCAGGCAGGGGTTCATGGCCTAAGAGAGGGGTCCTGGAGAGAGGAGGAGGTGGGAGCTGAGGGCCCCCTGCCATGAGATGTGGGAGCGAGCCGGGCAGAGCCACGTGGGGTGGAGATGAGGTGGTTGGTTGGGTGGCCAGGTCAGCAAAAGAAGGGAGGATTGGGGGCCAGCTTTTCGTAAAATGTGCAGATTTTCTGAGTCCTTAGGGGTTGAAGGAGAGACCTCCGGTTCTGTCTGGATGTTTGGTTCAGGCAAGCTGGGAGACTGAGTAGGTCAGGAGGAGCTCTACACAGGGAGGCAAAGGACCTGCGTTGTCCTGTCCCTGCCCTGCCGTGAATTACCGTGTGACCCCAAGCACAGCCCTGGCCATTCTGAGTCCCTGCTTCCTCTTCTATGAAATGGAAAGGGGCTGAGCTCTGAGAGATCCTGAGATTCTAAGAAAAACCCTAACCTCTCTCAGCCTTCAGAGCACCGTGCAGGCTCTGGGGGACTTTTCATGCACGTGATTTTGATTTCAAGTTGCCTACCCTGAGAGGTAGGAGGGGAAAGTGCTATCATTACCTGATGGCTATTGGAGACATAGATGACCAGGAAGACCAAGAAAGATGTGGCCAAGGGAGTGTGGGAACGGGGACCTGGATGCTCCTGGTGGCCCAACTTGGTCACTCCCTTCCTTAGATGACAGCAATTTGGGGATGCTTATGAAAAACCATACATATTGGAATCTTGGCCTCAACTATCTCCTTGCTGGGATCACCCTCCGGAAGTGATCCTAAATTCAGAAAAGGCATGTTGGACAGGAAGATATTCACTAAAGTGGATTTTGTATTAATGAGAAGTTAAACACAGCCCAGACATCCAGCAATAGGAAACTATAGACCGTAGAATGTGTATTAGCTACCTATTTCTGAGTAGCCAGTTACCCTCAAACTTAGTGGCTTAATTAACAAGAATTTATTATCTCAGGGTTTCTGTGGCTCAGGAATCCAGGCACAGCTTGGCTGGGTGCCTCTGGGTCAGGGTCTCTCAGGAGGCTGCAATCTAGGAGTTGCCTGGGGCTGCAGTCATCCCAAAGCTTGGCTAGGAGAAGATCCACTTCCAAGTTCACTCACATGGCTGTTGGCAATCTCAGGTCCTTGCTGGCTCTTGAGGGAGACATCAGTTCCTTAGCTCGTGGGCCCCCCTGTGGCACATCTCACAACATGGCAGCTGGCTTTCCTCAGAGCAAGTGAGCGACCTGGGAAGTACTCAGCCCTCCTGTGACCTGACCTTGGAAGTGACCTCCCCTCATTTCTGCTGTATTCTCTTCCTTAGAAATGAGTCACTAGGTCTAGCCCAGGTTCAAGGGGAAACAAAAATTACACAAGTGTGTGAATACCAGGGGACTGTAGGGGAGGGAAGAATTCTCCTGACCCTCTTAGGGCCCCGGGATGGATCTGAAAATTAAACTGACAAAGGCAGATTAACAGGAGAAAAGCATGCAAATGTATTTAAGTTTTACGTGACACAGGAGCCTGCATAAGGAAACGAAGACCTGAAAAAAGTCCGGAGTGTTTTTACGTTGGGTTTGATGAAGAGTGGGCACCTTTATAAACTAGGTCTTTTGCTTTTCTACACATGAATTCATTTATGCATCTTTTTCCTCCCAGTTATTTATCCTCTAAACTTAAGTAACTAATTTTCTGCCCCTGAGGGCTGAGGGGCTGGGTAGGAAGGAATCCAGGCCTCACATCTGTCCTTGAGCCTGTCTGAGCAATAAGAAGGTATAAATTCTCCCACTGGGACAGCCTCAGGGATGTGTTCCAGGCCAACTGGAACCACTTCTAATCTCATTGCATATTCCTGGGTTTATTGGAACCCGAGGAGTTGCATTTGGGGGTGATCCTGAGGGCAGCATTGTCTGGGGAGGATTTGGTGTATAGGGGGTGGTAAGGATTGGAGAGGCAGAGGAAGGGACCCAGAGAAAAAGGGGAAAGCTGTTGACACAGTGGAAAGACACCTGAAAGTTGGAGTCTCAGACCCTGTTCATGCCAGTCACTTGAGTGTGACTCTTTCGAGCCTCTGTTTTCTCATCTGTAGAATGGGATGAAAATGAGTAACATGGCCCTTCCTCATTCAGTAGGGTTAAGTGAGACTGATTATGCACAGAAATCTACTCTGTAAACTGTAAAGCTCTTGACCAATGATGGTTTCCTCAGGGATTATCTAGAGCAAATATACCCTCCTCTTGCCACTGAGCTCCCAGCAAGAGTCAAGTCCTTCCCCAACCACGGGCAGAAGGCAGTGTTGGCTCCCACATACTGAGCCACGGTTCCATCTCATCTCTAACTGGTTATGTTGGTTAAATGTTGGTGTTGAATATACTTCAGTTAAAAAGAATGAGGTTACCTCTAAAGAAAAACCACTTGGCAACATCCATCGAAAGATCAATTGACTCAGCAATTCCACGTTTAGGAATACACACACGGGTATGAAGTTACATGAACAGGCATATTCATTGCAGCATTCTTTGTGAGAGCAAAGCACTGTAAAGAAAAAAAAAATGTCCATCCACAGGCGACTGGTTAGATCAGTTATGGAACATCTATACAATGGAATGCTGTGAAGGCATTAAAATGAATGAGGCAGTGCTGGGTGCACTGATCCAGAAAGATCTCCAACATATATTATAAAATGAAAAAAAAAAGCATGTTGCCAAACAATATTACCAATCTAGCTCTGCTAATGTAGAGCATCAAACAAAACCTCTTCTATGTACCCAATTTGCATGAAAATACAGAGAAAATGCAGGGAGGGACAGTGGCCAGTTGTCAGAAGTGGCCACCTGGGGGAGGGATGGTGGGAGAAGGGAACAAGGAAAAGGGCCTTACCCTTTTTTACTCCATATATTTCAGAGATGGTTGCCATTTCTCTGCAATGTGAATATATTCATATGTTTTCTGTATGGCTTTTTAAACTTAAAAATATATATATATATTTATATACGTAATATATAAAAGCCTTCGAATCTTTCACTGTCTTTGAAATTTTGGATCCCTGGCGATTGTTTCAGAAAACTTCTGAGCCCATGTTTGGAATTTGTGGGTACTTCCTCCTTAGGAGGGAGTCGCCAGCAGGGTTCCGTGAGACCCTCTCTGTAGAAGGACCCAGGCTCCCCTCTTCCAAGATGGCGCCTCATCCCAGGTGATGTGCTCTGCGTAGCTCTGTCAGACCTGTCAGACCAGGACCCCAGACCTCCCCCACCAAGCCTGCTCCCTGCCCGGGGATGATCCCTTGAGCTTGCTCTCACACCTTCTGTGCAAGGATGAGGGAAAACAAAACCGAACCCCAAAAAGCCTTCATTCCTTAAACAACTAGTATTCAATGCTGGATAAAAACAGACAAGATTAGAGTCAAGTGAAGAGACAGACTCCAATCAGTCTTCTAAATAGAAGTGAAATGAGGTCTGCCACAGATGCTCTGGAAGACAGACTCAGAGAATGTTCTGAGGCGAGAAAAGCTGAGGAGGCTTCTCCTCCATTTTTACCGAAACTCCTCCCCTCTCCCCACCCCACATCCTCACCCTTGCCGCCCTTCATGACCTGGAACTTGAAGGCTTGTCTGGGAGGTCTTCGGCAGCTGGCCCAGGGGCTCCCCACGAGCGCAAATGAGGGGAGAAAATGCGAGGCGGGACCTGGGAAATCACCAGCAGATGAGCCCAGACCAAAGTGCTCCGGTGGGAAGCGCTGGCTGGCTGGGCAGCCTAGTTCCGGACACGTCACCATCATCATGGCTCGTTCCAGCCCTCCAAGACCACTATTCAGACCGCCATCCCCTCCCCAACTTCCGCCTGCAGGGGTCCCGGGCAGCAAGGCCACTGGTGAGTGGGCTCTTTGGGTTTGGAATTGATGGTTTCACTGCCAACGCCAGTGTCTGGACCAAGAAAAGAATTCTTCGTGTGTGTGCCCTCCAACACTGTGTGTGTGTGTGTATGTGTGTGTACACATGCATACTCTACACACAGGTTCATACTCTATGGATAGGGTATCAATTCATTCCAGATTTACTGGAACAGCCTCAATTTCACATATTTGGCCACCACAAACCATTGAAATATCTTGAAAATTCCTCTATGATTATGCAGAACTCCTTCAGTCTTGTTCCAAAAAACGGATTTGAGAACCAGCCTGTAGAGCTGCATATACCTCAGCAGGATTTAAAAATAACAGACAAGGAAATCGCAGAGAAGGGAGAGTAAGATGACACAGAAATGCATAATATGTCCTGTACACATGCTGGAAGCGGGCCACAAACATCTCAGAATTTCCAAGCAGCCAGAAATCAGAGGGAAAGAAGATGACATGGATTCCTGCTTCTGAGACCCATGGGAATTTCCCCCAAAGTCCTCAGAAAGATGCAGCATGACTCAGTTAGAAAGAAACAAATTCATGTTCCATATCTTAACAGTGGTTTGGTTACACATGACTGCATTTGTCAAAACTCACAGAAGAGTGCATTTAAGATTTGTGAGTTTCACTGCAAGCACATTTTACCTCGAAAACAAAAGAACCATAATATAGTTAATGATATGCCTACCGAAGGGTTTAGGGGTGAAGCGAACTGACACTCGCAGCTTACTTTTGAAATGCATCCAAAAAGCAAGATGAATTGCTGGGTGGAGAGAGGAAAAGAGGGATGGACGTGGGATAAAGCAAGTATAGTCTCAGTGGTGGGCACAGAGTGTGGGCAGTATAAACTTTCCATTTTTCTGTGTGTTTGCACATTTTTATAATACAGGGTAGGGGTTGCTCAGAGAAATGAAGTGGACCTTGGAAGTGACCATCAACACTCAGAAGGTAAAAGGCCCTGGGCTTTGTTCACAGAGCCAGAACTAGCAGCAGCCCTCAAAATCTGCTGACACCCTAGGCACCTCGCCCTCAGGCAGTGACTGGTGTTCTGGGGAGCGGAGCTTTGGCCTCAACGGACAGAGAGGCCTGGCTCCTGCAGAGCCCACAGCACAGAGGGATTTTGGCATCTCCCAGACAAAGCTCTCTGATCATGGAAACCCCTTGTCAGAACATCAGGGAGCGTCTACCCTCTGAGGCTCTGTGCCTCGCCCAGAGAGCCCTTGTGAGTGGCAGAGCTGGATTTCAGCCTTCACAATATGATGGCATTGATGATGGAGATAGTTTTTTGTTTTTGTTTTTGTTTTTTGGCCGCACCACGTGGCTTGCAGGATCTCAGTCCCGGGACCAGGGATTGAACCTGGGCCACGGTAGTGAAAGCGCCAAATCCTAACCACTAGACCACCAGGGAACTCTCACGGAGATAGTTTATTGGGGCTTTTCTCTCTGCCAGGCACTGCATAAAGCATTTACATCTATCATGTCATTTAATGCTTAAATGACCCTATGAAGCAGGTACTATTGTCATCCCCATTTTTTTTTTCCAAGCATGTATTTATTTATTTATTCATTTATTTAGTTTTGGCCGTGTTGGGTCTTCGTTGCTGTGCGTGGGCTTTCTCTAGTTGCGGCGAGCGGGGGCTACTCTGTTGCGGTGCGCGGGCTTCTCATTGCAGTGGTTTCTCTTGTTGCAGAGCACGGGCTCTAGGCGCGTGGGCTTCAGGAGTTGTGGCACACGGGCTTAGTTGCTCCGCGGCATGTGGGATCTTCCTGGACCAGGGATCGAACTCGTGTCCCCTGCGTTGGCAGGTGGATTCTTAACCACTGTGCCACCAGGGAAGTCCCTGTCATCCCCTTTTATATATGAAAAATGGCTCAGAGAAATTCAGTAACTTGTATGGAACACTCAGCTGGCAGATGCTGAGCTGGGATTCAAAGATATACTTGACTCCAGAGACTCTGATCCTAACCACCACCCTCTTCCGCTCTACAGGCCACTCTCCTCATCCCTCCCACCTTTCCCCCGACTCTTCTCCCAATGGTTTGTCACAGAGGACTTGTCTGCTCCATCCTCAGAAGAAAACTCAGGAGAAAGTCTGACTCAGGCCCATAGTGCTCCTTATAAACCAAGCACCCCACTCCTGACCCTGTACTCCTGCTTCCCAGGACAGCTCTGCACCCCAGGATGGGCTCCTTTCCCCAAGAGAAAGGAGACACACACACACACACACACACACACACACACACACACACACACACACACAACACCCTGATGGGCTCAACCAGCCCCACTCTCATCCCTGCAAATCCCCTGCCTCCATCCCATCCCGGGTCCTGCAGAGACAAGACAACCTGAAAACAGCCTGTCACCTCTTTAATGAACCCAGAGCTGAGGAAGACTCCAGACAGCTGGTAGCCAGCCTCCTTAGAGGAGGAAATGAAGGCCCAGAGAGGGGCAGTGGCTGGCCCAATGTCACACGGCACTAAACTTTGTCTCCTGGGACTTGTCCCCTTAGCTCCGGGCTGGGCAGGGCTGAGTTGGGCTGCAGAGCTGGGGGGAAGAAATGAGGGTTGGATGGGGCCTAGAGGCCCCTTCCTCTCCAGAGAAAGATTAGCTCCTAGGACCAGGGAATAGAATGGCTGGGCCCTGCAGTGTCAGCAGGGATAGTAGCTCTCATTCTAGATAGGGAGCCTCAGTCCCAGAGAGGAAGTGCCTGTCACTGGAGCCCATGGCCAGTTCCTGGCGACATGGATCCCCAATGTCCTTCCCACGCCAGCCCCTCGATTCCCGCGGAAGGATCCAGAGGTACAGAGCGGGCTGAGCTGAGCCTCTCCCATACCCACACCCACTGCGCCCCTGTGCCTTGGACCCATCAGTGCTCCCCAGGACGGAAGACCAGACATTTTGCTTTTACCAAGTCCCTTCCTAAAAGTCATAGAGCTTAGACTCTGGCCTGGGCCCTACAGAGGCTGCTGGCAGAGGGACCCCCACTCTGCAGCCCCTTGCGGGGAGGGAAGAGGGGGAAGGTAAAGAGGCCCACCCATCCCCCAACACGCCTGCTCTTCAGCCAGGCCTGGCCTCCAGGGACTTTAGGACACCCCACCCACCCAAGGGAAGGGTTCTACCCTCGTTGCTCCAAGCCTCCAGCAGGGCCCAAGCAGCCCTGGAGTGGGATGGGGTTGGGAGGAGTGAGGGTGGGTGGTGGTCACCCAGCTGTGAGGCCCAGGCTTCCAGCGTGGAGCCTGTGGGGAACGGGGATCAGACGGTGGAGACCGGGTCTGCAGTCAGACCCCAAGCAGCCCCTGGCCAGGCCGGGCTGACAAGCCCCTCCCTCATCACAAACACTAGGCCCCTGGCTCTGAGCGAAGGGGGCATTTTTCAGAGATGACATCAGGTCTTAAAGTTTTATGTTTCCTGCCAACCTCAGCCTGGAGGGCAGAGTCCCCAGGGCCCACAGGCCTGGCGGGGCAGGTAGCAGCACCAGTGCGAATAGCGCACCACTGGCCTTGGACTCTCATGGCAGTCCACCCACAGAAGAGGTGGCCGCGAGGGTGACGTCCAGTGGTCTGCTCACCTGAGGACACAGCCCTGCCTGGTCACTGTAGGACAGATGCAAGAGGAGAGAAGATACCAAGCTGCCAGGTCCCCACACACACCTCAGAGCCTTTGCTCATGCTGTTCCCTCTGTCAGTTCCCATGCCCTCCGTGCTCCACGCCATCTGGCGAGTGCTTCCACGTCCTTCAAGTATCTTGTCCAATGTCCCCTCCCTCTGAAGCCAGCCCTACCTCCCTACGCCTCTACAGTGTTCTGTCCATCCTTCCATTAGAGCCCTGATCCCTGGCAGTGTTTATTTTTATTTATTTATTTATTTGATTTGATTTTCGCACAGCGCTTAAAACCACCTCGCTTTCACACTCCCTCTGGCCTCCCTGTCCCGCAAGATCCCCAACCCCTGGAGGACTCAGACCAAGTCCCGCCTCACTCTGGCAGAAAGAGATTAATCAACCACAAAGGGGTCATAAGACCTGCCCCGTTAAGGAGCTACAGCGGGGCTTAGCTGAAGGCAGGGAGGCTGGAGGTTGAGTGAGATGCAGGGAGCCGCAAGTGGGGGGAGGGAGGGGAGGGATACGGAGAGGTGAGGGCACCATAGTGAAGGAAGCACAGTGGGGGACCTCCTTGGCAGCCTGGGTGGGGAGCAGGAGGCGCTGAGCTTCCAGGGAGGGTGTGATCTAGCTGCCACTCGTGATTTTTTTTTTTAATATACCTTCTTTTTTTTTTGGCTATGCAGGGAGGCTTGTGGGATATTAGCTCCCGGACCAGGGCTCTATCGACCCGGGCCCACAGCAGTGAAAGCGCCGAGTCCTAACCACTGGACCGCCAGGGAATTCCCCAGACAGTTGTGATTCAATGAGTGAGTGAGTAAAGGAATGAATGAGGGATCCAAAGAGAGGAGGGTGATGTGGGAAAACCAAATTTACCTTCTACAGTGAACTTTCTCTGGCAGCAGGAAGGGGTGGACACAGAGACAGATGCCCACACACACTACTCCCTGCCCGGCCACCACCTGGAGTTTCATAGGCTAAGATGGGCTGAAGGCGGCACACTGGGCCCAGAAGGGACCAGGGGACTGGGTCACTGCTCCTCTACCCTGGGAGGGGGCCGACTGGATGCCCCGGGCCCAGGGCCAAGCTGCCTGGCTGCTGACTCAGGCCCCGCTGGCCAGCTCAGCATTCCTGCCCTCCCCACTGAATTGGGGCTATTGAAGCTCTTTGTAGGGGGGTTAGGCCACTGGTCACGCCCCCAACCAGAGCCTTCGCTGGGCTGAGGGCTCTGCTCTTGGGGGGGGCGCACAGGCCCTGGGGGGGTCAGTCTGACAGTGCTCTGGCCACCAGCTGCTACTCTGGGGGTGTCTGGGACCGAGGACAATCCTGGGTAAGCTGGCTAGGCTGGCATCAGAGAGGGGAGCCCAGAGGAAGGGAATTGCCCTGACCCTTAGGACAGAAGACCCTGGGATGGTGACCCTGCTCGTGACCCCCGGCTTGCGGAGGTGTCTGTCTCTGTGCACAGGCCACAGTGTGTAGGTGGGGTGCTGCAGGGGCTCTGTGGGCTGTCCTGCCAGCCCCATCAGACTGGAGCGTCCCTAAGGCAGAGTGGTTTCCCCATCAGACTGAGGCCATCACAGGGTATAGGCTGGGTCTCCCCCATAAGACAGGGACAGGGGTGGTTTGAAGCGTTGCCTGTCAGACCCAGAGCTCCCCATGCCCGGTCTTTGTCCTCCTTAGTGTTTAACTTGGGAATCATATCTGGAGCCCAGCCTCAGCCTGTGCTGGTGGGTCCCAGCAAAGCCAGGGACTAGCTGACCCCAGAAGAGCCAACGCTTCTCTAGATAAAGCGCCTCCACCTCGTCCCACCTCCTCCCCTCCTTTTTCCCCAAGCCAGGATCTGCCCCCCGAGCCCTGGCTGCATGGGCCTACACCTGTCAGATGTGCTTTCTCGGGTATGGGGGAGAGCCGGGTGCCGTGAAGCCAGTGAGGGCTGTCACTCTTTGGTGGGTGCTACTGCTGGTGTCCAGACTGGGGGCCACCAGGAAGGAATCCCTAGAAGAGGCCTCCTTCTACTATGGAACCTTCCCACTTGGTACGTCCACTCCTCCGTTGGTCTGTCCGTCTGTCCGTTTGTCTGTCAGCTTGCCTACCTTGGCTGACCTGTCAAGGAGTTTGGTGTTTTAGCTTCCTTACAGGTAGGATGGGGAAAATAACCCCATGTAGTTGTTCCGAAATAAAAGAAGTTCCTAACAGATTTTTTTTAAAGTTACTGTATAGATAGTAAATGCAAATCAGAGCTAAAATGGTGCAGATAAGTGCTTTTAACGTATTGTGTCTCCCCCCTCCCCCCGCCCTACCACACATGCTCCCACTCCTAGGGAGACAGGGCAGGCTGCTGGGGAGGGGGCTCGCCTTGTGGCCTGGGGGGCACAGCCCAGGGTCCCAGTCCTGGGTGGGGAGTGGGAGGGGACTCAGAGCCCAACTTGGGGTCTCCATTTGCAGGCTTCTCCTGGGGCGTGGGCAGTTCTGCCTTCCAGACTGAGGGCGCCTGGGACCAGGACGGGAAAGGGCCCAGCATCTGGGACACCTTCACGCACAGCGGGAAAGGGAATGTGCTTGGGGAGGAGACTGCAGACGTGGCCTGTAACGGCTACTACAAGGTCCAGGTGAGTGATGGGTGTGCATGTGTGTGTATGATTGAGCATCACCTAGGGAGAGTTGGGAGGTGACAGACATATTGGGGGAACCCAAGTGACAATGTCAACCAAGTGCTCTGCTAAACATTCCCAATCCCAGTGCAGCCGAGCCGGGGCAGGGGTCGGTGGTGACTGGGGCTTGGGGAGGGAGTGCCAGGATGTGGGAAGGTGGATGAAGGAGGAAAGGAAAGCTGGGCCCCACCTGAGCCAGTGCCTTAGTCTAAGCGATGGGCAGCTGAAGGGCTGAGGCCATGACCCCAGGGCCTACAGGCCACAGTAGCCTGAAGCCCTGGTCCCCGCATGGGAATGGGCCCCCTGTGGGGAGAGCGGGACCAGCTCATCCTCTGTCCCTTTGCTCAGCACCCACTTTCCTCTCTGGATTGGGGATCCGTCACCCTGATGGATTTCTCAAAGCATCCTCATAGCCTGCATTTTACTTGACTCCTGGCATAGCCCCAGGAGGAAGCGGGGGCAGGTGGCGTCACGCCTGCTGCGTAGATGAGGAGTGCGTACAGGAGGAGCCCTGGTGGGGTCCCGCTGACCCTGCCCTGCACCCACCCCTGTCTGCACAGGAGGACGTCGCTCTGCTGAGGGAGCTGCACGTCAGCCACTACCGGTTCTCCCTGTCCTGGCCCCGGCTCCTGCCCACGGGTGTGCGAGGTGAGCTAAGGCCACACCGCCCCAGCCCACGAGTGGCCCCTTTTGGCCGTGTTGGCTTTGTGGGGACACCACAGAGTCCTGGGCGGGGAGAACAGCCCATGAGCACGGTTTCCCCAGCAGCAGCTCTCACGGGTTCTGTAGGTAGCTGGGCTCCCCGGAGTAGCTCTTCCACCATCTGAGACCCGAGTGCTGGTGGGCTGAGGGCGCCTTCAGGCCTACAGAAAGCTCCAGGGCCCAGGAATAGTGCACTTCAGAAGGTCAAGGCCAAGGTCCTTTCTCATCAAGTCCCCCCTTTTATTTCGCCTTCAGCTGACGGGGTGAACAAGAAGGGGATTCAATTCTACAGTGACTTCATTGACGCCCTTCTGAAGAGTAACATCACCCCCATCGTGACCCTGCACCACTGGGATCTCCCACAGGTGAGGCCGTGCGGGCTTAGAGGCCCAAGGGGCGCTCAGCTCAGCAGGAGGGAGCCTGATCTGGGCACTTGGGGTTGCCAAGGTTGGGGCAAAGGCTGGGGTCTGGGCTCTGGCTCGGGACAGGAAGATGGCACAGAGTGAAGAAGAAATCTCCCAACTTACCCACGGCAGGGAGGTCCCACTGGTTTAACTGATGTTTGTAATAAGTGGTAAGCGCAGGTTTTGATGTTTTCCAAAACTTCTGGCCTGGAAACGACAACTCAGACTATAAAGAAAGAAGCATCTTTTGAGTAAGAGTTGATGGAATAATGAGCGAGTTTGTTTAGCCTTTTCTCCCCCAGGTTGTTAGAACTGTATGTGCTCATATACGAGCGCCCCCTCCCAAGCGATTTCCATAAAGCCTCAACATGCTTAAGAACCTCACAGTTAGACATCACTATTCAAGCAGTTTTTTCATTCGTTCAACAAGGCTCTGTGGAGATCACGGCCCAGCTGGCAGAGGAGCCACTTATGTACCTCACTGTGACACAGGGTGGTGGGAGGTCATTGGCTTCAGGGAGGTGATGGGGAGAAGATGGGTACTATCAATGCTTTAGAGGGCTGGGGCACCTGCTTCTCTCTCCACCCCTCTGTTTGCAGCTGCTCCAGGTCAAGTATGGCGGGTGGCAGAACGTGAGCACGGCCAACTACTTCAGTGATTACGCCAGCCTATGCTTCGAGGCCTTTGGGGACCGGGTGAAGCACTGGGTCACCTTCAGTGATCCTCGGGTAAGCAAGGCCCCCCTCCAGGTGGGAAAACCCACTTTCCAGGCAGGAGTGTACCCTGTCACTTCTCACGGGTCCTGTGGTCCCCACTTGCCATCCCTGCAGACAATGGCAGAGAAAGGCTACGAGACGGGCCACCACGCACCTGGCCTGAAGCTCCATGGCACGGGCCTGTACAAGGCGGCACATCACGTCATTAAGGTGAAGTGGGTCCTTCTGGGAGTGAAGGCTGGGTTCAAGGTGGAAGGGTGAGTCCCAGCGACAGCTAAGCCCACCCCAGGGCCCGAGTCTGAGCCCATTCCTCTGCCACGTCACCTTAACATGGTCCCCTTCCCTTCCATGAGGATCTACAAGGTGGTGTCCTGTCATCCAGGACTCTGCTGGACACGGCAGCCCAGAAGACACCGTGACCGCTCCCTAGAGCTTGCAATCTAGCCAAGGGGCTGGAGCACATGCATGTGAAAACTTGTCACCTACAGGTCTAAACTCTTTTGTGAGGCATGGTGACAGGAGGAAGTGGGGGGATGACAGTGAGCTAGGGGCGAACATCGTCAGTGACTGAGCA
Source organism: Balaenoptera physalus (assembly GCF_965194825.1). Taxonomy (NCBI): domain Eukaryota; kingdom Metazoa; phylum Chordata; class Mammalia; order Artiodactyla; family Balaenopteridae; genus Balaenoptera; species Balaenoptera physalus. Next base: position 111,333,401 of record NC_138883.1, on the reverse strand, counting down.
GACGTAAGTGGAGGTTGGTGAAGGACAGCAGCAGGAAGGGGTTAGGAGTGCTTGTCTGATAGCACGGACTTCAGAGGACCTGGAGTTTTTGAAGGAGGAAAGAGAAATCGTTTGGAAGCAGCCACAAAGAGCAAGGCAGACACTCTCCTAAGGTATGTGGGGTGTGAGGGGAAAAAATAGCGTCTGCTGGAAAGAGCTGCCGTGGCTGCGGTCTTTAGGGGCAGTCGGGCTCAGTTAGGGCAGAAATTGAGGGGGACATTGAGAGGAGATGCCGACGGGTGAATTACAAGGCTACTGGAAAGGCTTGAGAAGCAGGGGAGGGGATTGGTCACATTCCAGGACATACATGAGGGTCCAGGTGATGATGATTGGGGAACAGGGGTGCGAGGCATGGTGGCCCCAATGGGCTCTCCACAGAAGGTGAACAATCTGATCAAGCGGGCAGGCAAGAGATCACTGGGGACATACCGGACCCTCAAATTCACGTCAGCAAGAGAACTTTCTCATCTTTCCCTATTTGGCTTAGGATTTCTTAAACTGTGAATATTTAAAGGGCAGGGCTCTGCAGATATCAGTGGGTCCCTGGGAGAGAATATGGAGAGAAGGCAGGTTGGCACATTTTGGATTCTGTTTCTCAAGACTGTTCCGGATGCTTGGTATTATATTTTCCTAACTTCCTGAGCACCTATGCTGAAAGCACTGCCTAGTTACTGCAGAGGACAACCAGGAACAAAACAAGACACGTGAGCAAAAATCTTAGAAACAATAAATAACACAAAGTGGTGGCTTATGTGTTTATGCCAGATTTAGAGCAAGTTTCCTCCACAGCACAAAGAAAATGGAGGTCAGAGGAAGGGAGACTATGGATTAGGCTAATCAAGGCTGCACTCATGAAAAGGATAGGACTTAAAATGATCTCTAGAGTCAGGAAGGGGAGAAAGGCCACCTTGAATTGAAAGGGAGGAGAGAAATGAATGAGGCAGGCACCTCCGATGGACTCCTTTCTCTTCCAGGCCCATGCCCAAGCCTGGCACTCCTACAACAACACATGGCGCAGCAAGCAGCAAGGTGAGCCCCGCCACCACGTGCGCTGAGAACAGACGGGTGACCAGAGGAGCAATGTCACTCTGCCTGCCACCCCCTTTCCTTTCTCTTCTTATAAGGTCTGGTGGGGATTTCATTAAACTGCGACTGGGGGGAACCTGTGGACATTAGTAACCCCAAGGACATAGAGGCTGCCGAGAGATACCTACAGTTCTGCCTGGGCTGGTTTGCCAACCCCATTTACGCCGGTGACTACCCGCAAGTCATGAAGGACCATATCGGTGAGCCACGTCACGTTTTTAAGACTCCAGGTACCACAGCAACAGTATTGAGCTCAAGTGAAATGACCAAAAGGCAGGGGGACAGAAGAACACACTGGGTCGGTTTGGGTGAGGCACTCGAGGGATAACCCAGCTCCCAAAGAATTTAGAACTGGTTATTCAAACTGGGAGGGTGGGGGACATCCAAACAAATTCCTAGACCTGGAAATTGAGAATTTCAGAATCCAGGGGAAAAAAATTAGCAATTCTCTAGGCTGCTCTCTTTTGTGTTCTGTTCTCCTGTCTCCTCCTCCCCACTCCACTCCATCCAACTGTAGTGAAGCAGGAGTGAGAAGTCAAAGACACAGTCATGGGTGGAGTCAGTCCTATTGCTGGTTCTTTCTGCCACTTGAGAAATACTTTCCAAGCTCTAGTTTCCACAGTGTCAGAGAAGAGAATAAAGACAGAGCTCACAAGGCTGTATTAATTTTGATGCTTTTAACTGCCACGTAACAGAAAACTCCAAATAAAATGGCTTGAAAAGTAAGGGATTTATCATCTCACCTGAAATCCAGAAAAGGGTAATCCACAGCTAATTAATACAGCCCTCAGGGTTGTCTTTGAGAACCCAGACTCATTCCATGTTTCCACTCTGGCACTTTTAGCTAGTTCATCAGCCATTCCCCAAGGCCACAGGATGGCTGTAGCAGCTCCAGGCATCACCTTTACACATCAACACCCTGAGGCAGAAAAAAAGGGGATAGTACCATCATATCTGTTTTTAAGAACAAGGAAAATCTTCCCAGGAAACAGCGGTCTACTCCCAGCTGACTTCCCGCTGTGCCTCAAGGGACAGAATTGTCAAATGCCCCAAGGTGCCCTAGACCACCAGGGCTAGAGCCTCAGAGCCTGGGGAGGGGTCAAGACTCCCAGAAAGGATGTGGCCCTTTGGAAGGGGATGAGAGAAGAGGGCATGGAAGAAGACAGGCATGGGTCTATTGGGTAGGCAACCAGCAGTGTCTGGCCGTAGGAATCTAAACATATAACTGTGATTTAGAGGTATCAGCCCACACCTCCCTAAAAAAGACAAGGATGATGGTGAAATAGGCTATATCTCACACATCAAGGCTATTTTAGATGTTTGACTAAGAATGTTTCAACATTTCAAAAATTTCCCTTTCTAAAGCACCATTTATCAAGACTTGTCTGGAATAGGAGGCAGCAAGTTCTAATTCCAACTCTGCCACTAACCAGTGAGTGATTCTGGGCAAGGTGCTTCACCTCGTCCTGTCTCAGTCTTATCACCTAAAAATGAAGGGATTAGACAAAATAATCTCTAAAAATCTTTTGACAATAACCAGTTCTGTGACATGTTCTGTACACATACACTCAAAATCTTGAGAATGATTTCCTCAAGATGTGTAAGGAAAAAGCCCTCAGGATGGGACAGTGCCCATATGGAACATTCCTGCAGACACACCCCATCATTCACATGCTGTGTTTGCTCTCTTGGGACCCTCAGAGGCCACTGCAGGCGCTACAAGACTGTACTAAAAGGCCAAACTGATTACCTATCATAGAACAATTCTTGGGCTTAAAGCCAATAATCCCAGACCCCACCAACTCCAACTCTATGATAATTCAAGTGGGAACAGAGCTCAATTTTTCCCTTATACAATGTGGAAAGAAGGATCCTCTAAGTAGTTTTTTCTTTTTCTTTTTTCTTTTGTTTCAGCATTATTAAGTATAACTGACAAATAAAACAGTTAATATTTTCTTTAGTAGTGAAAGCATTCTGCATGAAATCTCATTCACAAATTACTTCCAGGCATCTCAGAAGCACCCCTTCATTCACAATAAATATATGAAGAAAGGTAATTCTAGACGAGTGCTGTCCAATAGAACTTTTGGTGATCATGGAAATGTTCTGCATGTCCTATATCTGTGCTGTTCAATATGAGAGCCTGTAGCCATTTGTGTCTATTCAAATTCAAATTAAACAAAATTAAAAATTCAATCCTTCAGTGTGACTGAGTTGAAGCTGCAGTCACATTAGCCATATTCCAGTAGCCACATATGGTGAGTGGCTATTGTAGTAGACACTACAGTGACAATTCCTGTGGTTTTTCTCAAGTTACTACATGTAACTGAAAGTAATAACATGCTAATAATTTAAAGGAATTTAATAATACAATCTTTTCACTCATTTAATCTAAGCCAGCAGTCTCTTTGGAAACATTTTTATGGCTACATTTTAGATCAACTCATAAAAATGTTACTTCTCTTTATACATTGATTTAAAACTTTTTTTGCATAGATTATACAAGGACATGTTTCACATGTTTTGAAGTACAAAAAAGTGAAAAACGTTAAGCTTCCTTCCCTCCCCCGCCCACTGCTCCTATCCTCCCCAGAAGTAAGTACACTTCCAGAGATGCATTGTGCACGTGTAAGCAAGAACACTGCTGCTTGGTATGTGTATATACTTGCATGTACTCTATGTACGCAACACTATGAATCTTTGTTTCACTTGAGCATCCGTCTTGGCACTCGTCCTTGTTGGTGTATGAAGCACCGCCTCATTCATTCTCATGGCCGCATAGTGTGGTACTGATGGATATCCCATCATGTTTTTAACCAGTCTCTCCTGACAGACCTTCAGGTTGCTTCTAATCTTTTGCTACTCAATCTGTAATGAAGATCCTTGTACATACATCCTTTTACATGAGTAAAGTGTAGGATAAGCAGATTTAGAATTGGTCAGTGAAAGGACACACAATTTTACAATTTTGAAAGATAGGACAACATTGCCCAACACAGAGGTGATGTTAGCTTACACTACAACAAGGCCTGAACGTGACCGTATCTCTCCCCACGCTACCACCGGCCTCCAGTTCCCTTCCCAGAGGCAAGCAAAATTACCAATTTTTGATGTAAGGAATAACCTAGTTCTTTTTTCCAGATAGCTACACAATTGTCCACACACAAGTTACTGAGTAATCTGTGAAAATATTACTTTTAAGCAATATAAACTTAAAAATTTTTGGCTAGCATTCAAATGTCAAAATTCCAGTTTGAAAGGCTAAGGTTATAATTTCCACACAGATGAATTCCAAAGCCCAGGATCTGGATAACAGCTTTCATGTCAACATGCCAGTATCATCATGGTACATGACAAGAGAATGATTGTGAGAAAATAAAACTTGGTTAAATTCTATTTTCTTCTCTCATTAGGAAGAAAGAGTGCAGAGCAAGGCCTGGATATGTCGAGGTTACCGGTGTTCTCACTCCAGGAAAAGAGCTACATTAAAGGCACCTCTGATTTCTTGGGATTAGGGCATTTTACGACTCGGTACATCACAGAAAGGAACTACCCCTCTCGCCAGGGGCCCAGCTACCAGAACGATCGTGACCTAGTTGAACTGGTTGACCCAAACTGGCCTGATCTGGGGTCTAGATGGCTACATTCTGTGCCATGGGGATTTAGGAGGCTTCTCAACTTTGCTCAGGTGATTATTACATTAAGCTAAAGGACATTTTTTACCTGAATTCATGTTCTTATAGTATAAGCTCAGGTGCCTACATTTTAAAGTTAATTTAAAAACCCAGTTACTTACACTTCAGAAGCTACTCAATATAGGCCTTAAAGAAAGACTAAAAAAAAAAGAAGGAAAGAAAGAAAACAACCAAAAAGACTAACGTGGACTTCTCTAGTGGTCCAGTGGTTAAGACTCGGTGCTTCCATTGCAAGGGGCACGGGTTCGATCCCTGGTTACGGAAGTAAGATCCTGCATGCCACACGGCATGGCCAAAAAAAAAAAAAATGATGAATGTCTACTATGAATAATCATATATATAGATCATATACATGGTTGTTATACATTATATAAATTATATTCATGTAATATAATATGCACATATTTCATATGATTATGTATATGTATATATATTATATACATATTTATATATAAAACTTTAAAATTCTTATCTCATATTTAGTTATTTTGCTGCTCTTCTCACCTGTACTGGAATATGTGGGAAAGAACAAGACCTGAAGCATATTTTCTCTAAAATGATGCTTTGTCAAGAAATATGTTCTTCTATATGAACTTGCTCCCAGCCTACATTCATCTCTAAATAAACATGTTAACTGGCATCTACTAAACGCTAAACACACCCAATTAGAATATGGCAGCCTTCAATATGTGTTCCCATGATTCCTTTCAGACTCAATACGGCAATCCACCCATATATGTGACAGAAAATGGAGCATCTCAAAAATTACACTGTACCCAATTATGTGATGAGTGGAGAATTCAATACCTTAAAGGATACACAAATGAAATGCTAAAAGGTGAGATACAAACCGTCTTCACATATCTTTCTATTTAACTTGGGCAAAATTTGATAATACATGATTGACTAAAACGTGTTTCTAAATCTCATAGATGAAAACATTTAAGATTATCTTCGCAATACTATTTTTCCAAGAAAATGAAATATATTAAAAATGGAATGTCTTTGCAGCTATCAAAGACGGTGCTAATATAAAAGGGTATACCTCCTGGTCTCTGTTGGATAAGTTTGAATGGGAGAGAGGATACTCAGATAGATATGGATTCTACTATGTCGATTTCAACAAGAAAAATAGGCCGCGCTATCCAAAGGCTTCAGTTGAATATTACAAGAAGATTATCACTGCCAATGGGTTTCCCAATCCTCGAGAGGTAGGAATAATTATCAGTGTTACTCATTCTGGATTTTAGAAGAGCTAGGCAGCTGGGGTGCAGAGTTTGGCAAGTGGGCCCATTGTTTCTTCCCCTTTCACCACCTCTCTGCTGATTTGCTTAGAATGGGGTACACTGTAAAATGCAATCCTAGCACACAGAGCATTAAGGGCAGACTAGGGTTATGCAGGAGTTCTGTTTACTTTAGGTTATGACAGTCAACAGAAACTGTGATTTAAATGTTATCCTAAATGTTGTATCTTAATGCAAACAAATACTACCTATTCTTCAACATACATGAAAAGTTAAGTAAATTGAATATATAATGACCATATAATCTTCACTTCTTTTCCCACCAAATTGTACAGTGATACAAATGCACTGGTTCCAAAATGAGATTAAAAGTAATAATTAAAAAAATCCTTTAAAACCTCGCATTTTCAATAACCTACAAATTTTTCTATCAGCTCTCTATTCTGTATGCTGCTGCACCTAATGGCAGGGAATATAAATTGTAATTTAGAGTGTCTTAATTAAAAAAAAAAAACTCATTTGTTTATCAATATTCTTTAGAGTGAGCCTAGTGGGACTATAAATAGAAGCAGTGACTGATAACCATCAGGTTTTCACTAGTTTTGCATTACTAGAAAAGACAGTAATTGCATTATTAGAAAAAGATAGCTAGATTATAAGCTCAAGAATAAAAACTCTGTTCTTTGGCTCCCTCACAATGATGCACATAGGCATTCAATAACTATTAACTGATTTAAACTACAAGCAGATTAAAAAAATATATTTCTTACCCCATATTATTCCAAACATGATTTCAAACAGCAAAAAACTCGTTTAAGACAACTTTACTTATCAAGTGGGTTTTTATTAGGTGGAAAGTTGGTACCTCAAAGCCTTGGAAACCTGCTCTATCAACAACCAGATGCTTGCTGCAGGTGAGTTTAATTCTTTGATAATTAAACCATGTAATTACATATGTAATGGTATTATCAAAATCTCAAAATGTGGACCCACCTTAAGTCAATCTTCCAAAACCACATGATTAGAAATGGACTTTCCTTTACTTTGAAGCAATGTCAAATTTCTATCAGCACTTAAAATTTTTTTAAAATCTACCATGAAAAAGAAATATCTACTCTAGTTTGATTCTGAATCATACTGTAAATTTATAAATCTACTATTGTGTTATAGTGGGCTTTGTTGGAAGCAGGGAGAAATTCAATCATTATACCAAATGGAATGAAAAAAAATCAAACACTCTAGATATTATATTCACTCATTCAGCAAGTAATTATGAAGCAGTCACTATTGACTCAAGGGTGTTTTAAGCCCTGGGGACATAGCAATAAACAACAAGGTCCCTGCTCTCACAGAAGGCATTTCTAATGCAATAGGATCTAAAAGGATCAGAGATGTGGAATAACCAGGATGTAACCATGCATCAAGAAATGCCAACGCATATCATTTGTTTCTTTGAATTTTGTCTTTCTCTCTATATAAGGGCAACCAGAGAAATACACTTCCTGTTTTAATGAATTCATCTTCCATGTGGTATCAGAGGTGGAAAATGCTAGACCAAATCCTACCAATTCAACTATTTTTACAGGCCAATATACCACTGTCCCCTCCCCCCTCATCTAAATAATCAGGCAAATATTAAAGATGTATATTCCATTAAACTAAAATAAACTTAATGTAGAGACATGATATAGAATTTACTGTTGAGCCCATGAGCTCCATGAGAATTGGGCCTGTGCCTTATTTATCTCGGTAACCAAGGGCGCCTGGCACAAAACTTAAAAGCAGGTATCTCGTAAATGTCCACTACAGTGTTAACGCACATGAAATATGCTTATCATTTAACTCTTAAAGACTGTTTAGCTGTGTTAAGAATGACCATTAAAAAAAAAAAAAAGAATGACCATAAAAATTTTCAATGCAGAAATTCCTATACCTCTTAAGATATACAATAAACATTTTTGAAAGGATGCAAATGTTTTCCAAGGAATTTTCTTTCCTAAATCCCCCCAAAGAGAATTCTAGAAACTGAGGAATATGGCTGCTAATATTCTGAGTAAGCACTAGCATTGACATACATTTAGACTTTATTACAGTACCTATGGAAGAACCAAATTTAAGCATTCTTAATCCATATTTTCTGAAATATCTTACAAAGCCCTCACATAAATTTTTTTATAACATTTAATTTACCAGGTTCTCTTTTATAGCAAATGAGAATAATTAGCAAGTGTGATGATGCCATTTTCCAAGTTTATCCAGACAGCTGAAGCTTTCAGGATGAAGTTGCATTCGCCAAAATGACCACATTCTCATCTGCCATGTTGCTCTCTCCCCCTCCGCAGAGCCCTTTCTAAGTTACATGCAGATCATGACGGAGATCTTGGTACCTACAGTCTGCACCCTCTGTATACTGATCGCTGCAGTTCTCCTGATGCTTCTGCTGCGGAGCCTGAGCTGAGACAGGGTCACCCATTTTGTAGCTGCATCTTTCACAGAGAACCTTCGGGATCTTCTTCAGGATCTTCCTTTTTCTCCTTCGAAGGTTTACATACATCTGTTTTCAGGTTCTGTGATAATTACCTTCCCACCACCTCTCTTTCTCTCTCTCTCTCTTTTTTTGGCTTGAGCTGGGATTGAAGAATTAGAAAATAAAAATAAGCGTAAATGAAATAAAAATCACCTGTAATCTCACCCCTCTCAAAGTCAATGTTAATACTTTGCTGTATATTATGCATTGATTTTCATTTTGCAAAAAGGGATCACAGTGCACAAACTGTTTTGTAACTTATTTTAAAATCTGTCTGGAAATATTATTTTAATGTAGAAATGATTGCCACATTAGCACTGCCCTACACATGACGGACAAAGTCAATCCTTTAGATATAATAGTCCTTTCAGACTGTAAATCCTATCAGGCAACCATGAAAAAGCATCAGGTGGGTACCAAGTAAATGAGCATATATACTTTTCTAAAAGAAATTTTCTCATGCTAAATTAATATCCTTTACTCAATGAAATACGTCAAAGAAATATATATTGATTATTTAATTTATATATCTTCTCTGTAACTAAATATTCTGTTTTTTTAAAGTCCATTTTATTCTTAACTATGCTGAAATGCTAAAATTAATATCCATCTATTTGGGTACAAAACATGGCTTAAGAGAAAGAATGATGTTAGGCATTTTATTCATTATCTGATTCTACTTAATGTTGTTTGTGAAACACAAAAACAGTAAGATCGTAGAAAAGGCTATTCCATTAATTCTTTTGGTTAATACTACCTCAAGTTAAACATTTTAAAAAGGGTATTTACATCTGGGACTTAGTCCCACAATTGGGCTGGGTTACAACTGTTTTTAACAAAACTTTGCTTTCAATGTCAAATTGGCATGCCTGTTTAGGGTTTTTCTCTTCCATCAATGGTTTTGAGACCAAACTCTCCTTCTACTATATATACAGATTTCAAATGCAAAGACATTACCACTCAAAAAAATTTTTTTCATTTCTCCGGTTTTAGGATTAAACTGTCAGTTGACTACAGAAGGTAGAAAGGAAATTAAAGATTTGCACTGCTCAGTAACACACCAGTAAACACTGGTAAGCCTTTTGTGTGCTTACTAATAATCCATATTCCAAATGTATTAAATCAGCATTTATGTTGTAGAAAGAAAAAAAGAAAAAAGTAAGGTATTTAAGACATTATAAAGTATTTGCAGAGAACAAAAAGTGAACATACTACCTTACAGAGGGTCCCATCAGCACACTTCACTTGAAATGCACCTGGCTGCAGGTAACCATGTTAGTAAAGGATATCCTTTCTTCCAGGCTACCGTTTAATGTTAATTCAGAAAAATCTATAACCAGAGAGAGATCAGAACTGAATTCATCAACAATTCATTGAATTGTTTCTCTGCTAAGTTACTGCTGAATTTTACAACAATCAAGAGGTAGTCTGAATGATGTGTCTTCTACTTTAAAAGAACTTGTTAGAGAAAAATCCGCAAAGACAATTCCTTTTAATAGTCAACCCTCTTGATGCATTGAAAGCATGACTAAACAAACTAAAGTAGATTTTTAAAAATTATATATTCAGGGGGAATTCCCTGGCAGTCCAGTGGTTAGGACTCCACACTTCCACTGCTGGGGGCCCAGGTTGGATCCCTGGTCCAGGGAACTAAAATCCCACAGGCTGCACAGTGCAGCCTCCCCCCCCAAAAAATTATATATTTTTAATTTGGTAAGCTACTGCTTTATTTTTTAATGCCTCCTCCACTACAGTTAAATATAACTGTCTTCTTCCAATCGTAATATATATTTCAGAAAACATTTTCTACTTAGGATTTATAGTCTTAGGGCTAGACACATATCCATTTTTTTCTCCTGAAGATTGTTGTATTTCAAAATCAGATGATACAATTAACATTTAGATGAGGTCACGTCCACTTCCTTGCGGGTCCACATTTCGGTTTCCATATTCCCACCATTACCAGCATCATTTGCCGAGCACCCACTGGGTGAGCAGCACTCTACTGGACAGTTTTTCTCCCCCATTAACTCCAAGTCATTATTCTCTTTTCCCAGGGCAGCTAAAAGTACACTTTTCTCTCTTCAGTCTTCCTGCTTTTGATGTCAACTGTTTTACTCAAGAGCATCATACCGTTAGGTTTCTTGAAAAGCTGCTATTTGACCTAAGTGCTCAGTCCAATGAAACAGAAAGTCTAATTTTGTAAATGCCTATGATCTTTGGCCAAAAGTAAATGGTTATCGGACTTGAATATCTACAACTGAGGCTTTGTTTGAATAATCTATGACTTTTACAAATGAAGTCCTCCTTTAACAGTGGGTCTTGGTTTGGGCCAAAGGTCACTGAATAATTTCTAGACAAACACATCAAGAATACATGATGGGTAGAAGAGGTCATGAAGTTCAAGTCAAAATGGAGTGTGAGTGTGTTTCCAAGCACGTAAATATATGATTTCATAAAAATTCCTTATTTTCATAAAAGGAGTCACTGGACCAATACATTAGCAAATAGTTTTAACTCTAACATTCAAAACAACTTTCATTCTTTTTTGAAGCAACCTGCATTAAAAAGACTCTAGAAGATAGGTTCCGTATACTTCACTTATTCAGCATCATTGGAAAAGGTGTTTAATCTTGTATTAATCTCCTAACAGGTTTAATCTTAATGTAATAAAATATATTTTAAAATGGTATTTTCGAAAAATGTATCACATTTATTCATGTCTTTTAAACTTTTTAAATCATAACACACGTCTTTAAGAAAAAAACCCTGAAACAACAAATATAGATAAAATAAAATGTTTAAACTGGTGGTCTTTAACCTTCGTTGCACAAGGAAATCACCTGGAGAACTTTAAAAATTCTGATGTCCAGGCTCTACCTCCAGCGATTCTGATTCACTTGGTCTGGGTATTAGGACTTTAAAGGCTCCCCAGATGCTTTTAATGATCAAAGCTGAGACCCACCCCTGCCCTCATCATTCCACACCTCAGGGTTGAGCTTTAGTTGTCTCCTTTCAGAGGTTTTTCTATGCCCCAGGCCCATGTTTTTGCTACTGTAAACAATACTGCAATTAGTGATCTGGTCCACAGGCCTTTTTGCACATGTCTGGTTATCTATGTGGAATAGATTCCTATTAATGGAACTGGTGGTCCAAAGAATGCATTCTTTAAAATTTTGGTGAATATCACCTTCCACAAAAGCCATACAACTTTACACTCCATCCAGCAGTACGTGAGGTTCCCCCAAATCCCGGCCAGCACTGTGACACCAAACATGTTGATCTCTGCTAATCTGACAGGTGAAAGATGGTATCTACAGAATATAAATTTGCATTTCTCTTATTATAGGTGGGTTGATCACCTTTTGCTTTTAAGATGACATTTGAATTTCCTTTTTGGTAAACGGTTCATATTACTTGCCCATTTTTTCTACTGAGTTATTAATACTTTTCTTACAGATCTGGAAGTTCTTTATATACTAGAGAATGTAGCCCCTTTTCTGAACATGAGCTGCAAATTTCTTTTCTTAGTTTATCATTTGTCTGTTGCTTCGCCTCTGGTATTTTTTGCCACGCAGAAATTTTTTTATTTTTATACAGTTCATTTTCAATCTTTTATAGGCTCCAGCTTTTATATCACACTTAGAAAAGATAGCACGATCTTAACTGATGGTTCTCAGGAAAATTTGATTTCTTTAGGACTTTCACAGTTCAGCCATATAAATAGAGAAGTTCCCATTATGCCTGAATCAAAATATACTGGGGGGGGAGAATAAACAATTTCTGGAAATAATTTTGCAAAATATCAATCACTACAATAGGACTATTTGTATTCCCAGCTTTCAAATACCCTTGAATTCTGTCTTAAAACTATCAGATTTTATTATGGATAATCCTTGCAACATTTGAATCAGCCATTTAAGACTTATACAAATAAGAGATGACAGCCCCACACAATCCAAGATAACAGTTTTATAGGCACTTACGGAAGGAGGTATAATTAATTGGTGGGTCAGCTAATTATACCAGGGGCAAAAAGACATTCTTTGACACCCATAATCTTTGATACAGTACTAGAAATCTCAACCCTTATTCCTGCCACAGAGAAGGTATTAGAGCAGAAATATCATCACTGTTTTAAACGGTGCCCAAAAGTGTGAAGTATGAGCTGGCATTTCCATTTTATAACCTATTTTCACACCTATGTCCCTATTGCTTGGTGTCTTTTAATAAAATTTCCTCTAGCTAGGATAATGAGAAAAAGCACTCTTTCATGTTTTGTTTTTTTCCCCCCAGAATAAATAGGTTTATACCTAGAGTTCAGGAAAATTATTTAAAACTAGGCGCAAGAGCTCTAATAATAATCTCTACTAGTAAACTTAGTTTATTTTCTATTGGAATAGTTTACGTGAATAGACTACAAACCATCTCTACCAGGTTTGTGAAGATTCAGATGATCTACAGGTGGGCTGTCACTCAGTTGCCAAACTGTTTTCACCTTCTTTTGACCACTGTTTATTTCCACTCTCCATTTCTGTGGCTTCTCACTAAGGAAAGAAAAAAAAGCAAAGAAAAAAAACCAATCCAATTCTTTCTTTCTATAGTCACATAGTGAAGTCCTTCTGTGGTAAGCACTGAGGAAGAAGAGGTGGAGAGGTCACAATTCCCACCCTCAAGAAGCACAGTCAAAAGAGGGAGAGAAACAAGAATGTAAATGATAACAAATTGGTGCAGCCACTATGGAAAACAATATGGAGGTTCCTTAAAAAAATACTAAAAACAGAACTACCATATGATCCAGCAATCCCACTCCTGGGCATATATACAGAAAAGACAAAAACTCTAATTCAAAAAGATACATGCACCCTAATGTTCACAGCAGCACTATTTACAATAGCCAAGACATGGAAGCAACCTAAATGTCCATCGACAGATAATGGATAAAGATGTGGTGTGCCTATATATATATACACATACATACATACATACATACATATATATATATATATATATATATATATATATATACACACACACACACACACACACAAACACACACATACACACCCAATGGAATACTACTCAGCCGTAACAGTATGGGCACAGTATGTATCACTGATGATAGATGATACTGAAATATCGCTCAGATACCCTGGGCCAGGGTTCTGGATTCCTTGACCTAGAGAATAGGATTCAGCGAGGCAGACCTTTGAGCCCATGTGACTACAGAATTTGCTGATGACATAATTTTACACAATAATGGTAGGAAATTTTATCTCTCTTTTCAGTAGTTTAATATTGTTTCATACTGTGTACATAAGTGTTCACTCACCCAGTTAAAAACACTGGGTAAACCAAATTTTTATATAGACTACCCTTGCCATATGTTGCTTTTCTCTCCCTTAAAATATACAGTTTAAATCCTTAAAAATTCATGCATAGTACTTTGACATACCTGGGGTCTGTCTGTCTGTTCTTCTCTCATCCACAAGGGATAAACAAACCTACCAGAGCTTGAATGTGATTTATTTTAGGGATCAACCCAGGGAAGGGAAAGCCCTTGGGATTTTTTTCTTTTTAAACTATTCACCAGTTAGGTAAATTAGTTCACTAAGGTAAAAAGCATTCAGAAATACAAAGATAGGAAGCTAAAGGAAATATAACACTGTGCCACTTGGGGCTCTGAAATTGGATTGGGTGAACCGAGTAAAGAAAACAACAGATGACCTAGGCTTGAGCTCCCTCATTTCTCATGCACAGTTCCTGGTCCCCCTCGTGACTCCTTTCCTAAAATAACCAAGTGCTGATGTCACTGGGCCATTTACTTACAAGTTCACGGCTTTTAGGAAAAAAGAGGGAGTTGGGAAACACCTACTTTTGAATTAGATATAAATCTTGAAAGTGCTGAACTATTGGCAGCTCTTAAATCAGATGGAACCACAAACCATAAGAATTCTCTCTTGTTGAGCAAGACCAGTAAGTTAGAATAGAATAATTTGGCAGAAACATGGAGTGCTTTTGTACAGGCCATCTGTACATAAATGTGTAATTAATTTATTTAATTTTCCCATTTGTGTCATATTAAAGCTTGGTACAGTGTTTTAAGTTCTGTTTTAAAATTATTTTGTATTTTTTTTTTTTTTTCTAAACATCCCAGCAACAGCACATGGTAAGCCGTTGCTGAGGGCATGCATAGGTCTTTTTTTTTTTTTTTTTTTTTTTAATTTTATTTATTTATTTATTTATGGCTGTGTTGGGTCTTCGTTTCTGTGCGAGGGCTTTCTCTAGTTGCGGCAAGTGGGGGCCACTCTTCATCGCGGTGCGCAGGCCTCTCACTATTGCGGCCTCTCTTGTTGCGGAGCACAGGCTCCAGACGCGCAGGCTCAGCAATTGTGGCTCACGGGCCTAGTCACCCCGTGGCATGTGGGATCCTCCCAGACCAGGGCTCGAACCCGTGTCCCCCGCATCGGCAGGCAGACTCTCAACCACTGCGCCACCAGGGAAGCCCAAAATTATTTTGTATTTTATTTTTATAATCTAGTAATAAAATATTCATTCCGTGTGCAAAAAAAAAGAATGAAATAATGCCATTTGCAGCAACATGGATGGAGCTAGAGATTTTCATACTGAGTGAATTAAGTCAGACAGAGAAAGGCAAATATTATATGATATCACTTAAATGTGGAATATAAAAAATAATACAAATGAATTTATTCACGAAACAGAGTCACAGACATAGAAAACAAACTTATATGGTTACCAAAGGAGAAAGGGGTGTGGAGGGATAAATTAGGTGTATGGGATTAACAGATACACACCATTATATATAAAAGAGATAAACAACAAGGATTTACTATATAGCACAGGGAACTATAGTCAATATCTTGTTAATAACCTATCATGAAAAAGAACCTGAAAAAAAAAATAGTATGTATAACTGAATCACTTTGTTGTATACCTGAAACTAATACAATATGGTAAATCAACTACATTTCAATAAAAATTAAATAAACAATAACAATTCAATTTTGAAAAATGTTGTAATAGAGAAATATCAGACATGGGAGGGGACAATACACGAGGGGTAATTTAACTCAGATTGGGACTGTAGAGTTGGAAAAGAATCCTCAGATATTGTGGCCTTTGAGCTGAGCTTATAATGAAATTAGAAGGAGGAGTTAGTTAAGCGGACAAGATCCAGGATGAAAGGAGGACACGGGCATAGGCGCTGTCAGGTAAGTGTGCACGGTGTCTGAGGAAATGCAGTAACATAGGGTCTCTGACTCAAAAGGAGAGTGGGAAGGCGTGGCGGCACGTGAACCAGAAAGGCACAGCGGCCGGGCACAGAAGGTCTCACAGAGCACACTGAGGTGATGGAACACTGTCCTAAAGGTAAGGGAGCCATTTAAACAGAAGGAAGTCATGATGGGATCTGAATTTTAGGAAGATCACTTTGGCGGTCACAGAGAAGGAAGATAATGGAGGCAGATAGAGCAGCTAGGAAAAAGGATTTTACTGCACTCAGCCCAGGTATGAGATGAGCAGATATGAAATAGATGCGAAGATGTAGAGAAAGGAACAGATTCAAGAGCTTCCAAGGAGGTCAGGACTTGGAAACCATTTCAAGGAGGAAGGAAGTGACAGCAATAAGTGGACGATAAGTCCTAGGTTTCTGTTTTGGGCATTAGGTGGAGATTAATGATGGCCGCTTGAGAGGTCATATGGGAGGAGGAAAAGTGTTAGGAAGCTGAGTGAAGAGTTGGGATTTAGAGTCTGAACTACCTACAGGACGCTGAAGTTGAGAATTCATGTCTAACAGACACCTAGAAACATGGGTGTGAAGCTCAGGAGAAGCTGGAGATATGGGTTATGAATTATCATTAGCCCAGAGGAACTGAAGATTGGGGTGTGAACGAAATCACCCAGGGAAAACAGAAAGTAAGAAAAGAGGGCAGAGGGTAGAGTTCTGGTGGAAACTCACATATGAATGAGGCAGAGGAAGAAGAATTTGAAAAGAGGACCATTCTCAGTCTTGGAGGTGGGCCAGAGAGGTAGAGTTAAAATTAAGACAGAATGTTATGCCATGAAAACAAAGGAAGGGGATGGGTTCAAGAAAGCAATAGTATTAAATGCCACAGAGCCTTACAAGTGCTTACGGAAGGAGAAAGAATTAGTGGGCTAGCTAATTACGCAAGGGGCCAAAAAACGCTTCTCCTGGAAAGTGTCCTCTGGATTTGCCAATTAGAAGGTCACTGGCAACTTCTGCTAAACAATTTCAGGGGAGTGATGAGGTGTGGCTAAGAGGGAACTATATAGAGGGAGGGTATAATTGGAGTGGCTTCAGTGTGAGAGAAATTTCAAGTCTATTGTATGCTGAGAGAAGAGTCAGTGGAGACCATGATTTGAGGCAACCTCGGTGTCCCGCATGGATGGCCGATCTATCGTCTTAGCCTCAGCTCCATACCTCCGCAATCCCCAATCCCAGATCCTTCTCTCACTCCCACAGCTATACCTCTGACTTCGCTGTCATTACCCCGATCACGTTCTTCCCAACCTGTCACTTCCCTTCTGGCTAAAGTTTCTGCCCTATTCTGTGAAGAAATTACAAATTGAGAGAAAAATGGAAGTAGAGGACCAACAGTCTAAAGAGAGCAGACCACAGGTCTGGGAGAAGGAAGAGGGAGGACTCTATCAGACTATGCTCAGGGGATGGGAATCAGATGATTATAGTTTCAGAGGTGAAGCAGCTCTGGGTCACGAGGTCCCCATGGAGCAGACACTGAAATTGCCTAGAATCATGGCTGGACTTGAAGTATAATTTAATTATTAAATTGCTTACTTTTGATATAAGTCTTTTATAGCAGTTGGTCTAACTGGCAGCTGAAAAATGTGTTGCTCATCAAGAGGATTTTGTTCATAAAATTTTATGCAGGATCTGAAAAGAAAAAAAAAAAAGAAAAAAGAATTGCTTTTGGAAAAAAATGCCATTTGGAGATAAAGGCTTTCTGTTAGTCTAAAGCTCATAAAGGAAACATTAAACCCCCATCCCAACAACACTTAGGTTATTATTATTTTTTTTGAAAGAAAATTTCATTCACTTTTAAAAAATTAATAGTGGACACATTTCTCATAAATATAAAATATATTTATGTTGAGCTCAAGTAAAGGTGTAAGTGGGGAGAAAGAGGTATCAGAAAGAGAAAAACAAAAAGGCAAGAGAGACAAAGATATAGTCTCCACTGCTTTCCAACTATGGAGAATTAAACAGTTAACTCACATATACTACTGATCTTTAATGGAAAAAAACCCAAAAAACCCAGTAACAATTTCAAACTTTTCCCTTTACAAGTAAGTCAAATTCTAATTTTGGAAAAGGAAATGGTACATTTCCTTCCACAGGGAAAAAGAAACCCACTTCTTCCACTGGATGGTTCACTTATTTCCAGTTTGAAGCCTCAAAAAATACATGTAAGACACCAGCGATCCATGTGGAAGGATTGTTCCAGACTGTTTCTAGTCAAACTGACTGACAGACTCTAAAATTTCAGCAACACTATTGACAGAGGTCTGATAATGAAATTTGATTCCATTCAGTTACCATATAGATGGTTGGCAATGATTAGCTTGACCCAAATTTATAAGGATATAAAGAAAAGAGAAGGAACTAATATTTATTAAGCACCTCTTAAGTGTCAAGTACTTTATACACATTACACCGTTTTTATAGATGAAAAACAAGATGCAGTGAAAGGAAACTTCCTTAGAAAGGAAGTGCTAGATCCAAGTGTCCAACCTGATTCCTCCTGAATCCAAAGCCTTTCCTTCTCATGGCAGTGACTTAGAACATTTCTGTTACTGTGTAGACAGGGTACACAGATTCTATCCTAACTGACAGTAAAAAAAGGCAGTTATTTTGGCTGCAACTATTTCAGAAGAGAGTACATTTTTATGTAAGTAAACAAAAGAAACACTTACTGTGTTAAAGAAAAGAGGAGTTCATGTTGAGGTTTAATGAAAAGCATGCAACTGACTACTATTTCGAGAATATGGTGGAGTTTTTGAACACGATGAACCTGTTCTTGTGTATCTACTGATGGAGAAATGAAATATTCCTGGAATGAAAAAAAGGACAAGGAAAATAGGGAGTCAAAGAACAAGAGGAATCTCTGGAAAGAATTAACCGTGCCTACTAAACCTCAGTGTGGATGCCTGATTAATAGGGAGGGAAAAAAGAAGACAGGAGGCAGCTAGATAGCTTTCTTCCTTTCAATACTATTCCTCAAACTAAACTCCAAGTCTTCACTGAGAATGTTCTAAGCAAACCATTATACATATTCTCTGGTAAAGGCAAATCACAGAACTGCTTCACCAAGGAGGTCCAAATAGGTAACTAGTACCGCCCATCAAACTCTCCAGATGGAAAGAATGGCAAATCCACAAGATAATTCTTAACTTCAACAAACTTGGTAGGTTGATGGGAGTACTCGTCTAAAAATAGATAGTAAACCTGAAGTAGCAAGAAATTAAGCAAGTGTAGTGATAAGCTTCCACTAACATATATTACTGGTAAACTGGTATGAGGTTTTGGAAAAGAAAGTTGGCAATGTTATGTCAAGCCATCGTAATATGCTCAGATCTATTTCTGAGACCCAATCCTAAGGAAATAATCCATGGTAAATACAGTGGGTGGAATTCTACAATGACCCCCAAGATTCTCACCTCCTGGAATACACATCTTGTATAATCCATTCTCCCTGAGCAAGGCCAGAATCTATAAATATGGTGGGTTGTTACTCCCATGATTAGGTTACTGATTGACTTTGAATTAATCAAAAGGGAGAGCATCGCCTGGTCATTACTATGACCTAGTCAGTGAGCTCTTGAAGCATTAGAGATGCTCTCCTGCTGGCTTTGAAGAAACAAACTGCCACGTTGTGGAGAAGTCCACATGGTAAGAACCCACAAGTAACCTCTAGGACCTGAGGCCTGTACTGGGCCAACAGCTAGCAAGAAAATGGGGACCTTCATCAAAGGGCCACAAGTAAATGAATTCTGCCAACAATAAGCGAGGGAACTTGAAAGTGGATCTTTCCCTCATCAAGCCTCCAGATGACACCTTGATTTCAGCCTTGTGAAACCCTGAGCGGAGGACGCAGGTAAAACGTGCCCAACTCCCAACTCCTGGAAACTGTGAGATAATCCATTTGTGTTCATTTAAGCTTCTAAATTTTGTTAGGTGGTGACTGAAAACTAATACAGTAAGGGAAAAGTTACGGTCATCTTTTAATTGAGTGGAGGTAATGGCAAGAGAGGAGGAGAGATCCATGGGTAATCTTAAATTACAGTTTAAAGGAAGCTACGCAAAATGTGATAAACTAATTTAATGCAAAATCATTTATAATTAAATCCAAAATATAGGGACATATTAATTGTCTTACACAGGTTATTCCAAAATGTGAAAATAACTCAAGTAGGAAAATAGGCATGCTCCCAGGCAGAGAGTACCCCAAAGCAGCCCCACTCACCACAGGCTACAGATTACAATGTTCCCCACACCTGCCACCCATATTCCCTGTGGTCCCCTGACAGCTCTGGAAGTGGCCCACCCAGGTCTTTTTCACAAAGGAACAGACCCAGATTGCCTTTCCCCTTTCTCTCTGCCCGTGCTACAACCCCGCCTGGTCTACCTTGGTCTGTCCCCAAGACCCTGCACAGAGAAGAGGTGACAGAGCCTGATGTTACTGATCACTTGGAGGCAGTACAGCCTAGTGAGGGCTTCTCAAGGTGTGGCCTGCTGTGACAGGCAGAAAACCACCCTCAAAAGATGTTCATGTCCTAATCCCAGAACCTGTGAATATGTTACATTTATGGCAAAAGGAATTAAGGTTGCAGATGTATAAAGTCATTTGACCTTAAAATTGGGAAAGTATCCTGGATTATGCAGGTGAGCCCAATCTAATCATATGGACCCTTAAAACTGGATGAGGGAGGCAGAGACACAGCATGAGAAGGACTTGACCCACTATAGCTGCCTTTGGAGTGGAAGAAGGGGGCCAGGAGCCAAGGTATGGGTTGGCCCTTGGAAGCTGGGAACAGTCCTCAGTTTATAGCCAGCAAGAAAAAGCTACCTCTGTCCTATAATTATGAGGAATTGAATTCTGCTAATGACTCAAATGAGCAGGAAATGGATCCTCCCGTACAGGCAGGCTCCAGACAGGAACACAGCCTGCCAACACCCTAATTTTAGCCTAGTGAGACCCAGACTAGACTTCCGAACTAGAGAACTACAGAGTAATACATTTGTGTGTGTTGCTTTAAGACACTAAGTGTGTGGTAATTTGTTATGGCAGCAATAGAAAACTCATATATATGCAAACCACCTGCATCAGAATCATCTGGAGATGGAGATGGTTTGTTTAAAATGACATATTCCAGGGAGTTCCCTGGTGGCCTAGTGGTTAGGATTCTGGGCTTTCACTGCCACGGCCCGGGTTCAATCCCTGGTCGGGGAACTGAGATCCCACAAGCTGTGCAGTGCGGCCAAAAAAAAGACATATTCCAGAGACCCTAGACCTACTGAGTCACTGGGGCACAGGAATTAGCATTTTAACAAGCCTTCTAGGAGATTCTCAAAGTTTAAGAACTATTGTGTCAAAAGTCTGGAGTCAAACCATATTTTAAAAAACAGGCATATTAAATGACTTGAGGGGAATTCATAAAAATAAGGGTACTCATATTTGAGTGCTGAGATTAAGGGTGTATTTGCATTATATTCTAATTTTCAAAATGTTATTACTTTTCTAAGTATAAAAAAATGTATTAAAAGTTTCCACTAAAAATATACACCCTTAAAAAATGTTTAAACTCTGAATAGCAAAAATTAACCTCAAAAGAATCCAGCTGAGTCTTACTTTGCATAATAGATAAAGCTAGAGTTTTCCTATCTTGCATTTTTATAAGAGACCAGATGTCATTTGAAGATCCATTTTCTAAAAGAATCTTACAACAAATGTCAAGGGTCCTTATGGATGCTCTTTAATCTCCTTAACTTTCTAAATCAAGACACTAGGAAAATAAAAAAGTTCATAATCATGACCCTGAAACCCAGAAGCATCTTTTTTTTTAAATTTTAATTTAATTTATTTTTTATACAGCAGGTTCTTATTAGTCATCCATTTTATACACATCACAGTGTATACATGTCAATCCCAATCTCCCAATTCATCACACCACCACCCCCCACCGCTTTCCCCCCTTGGTGTCCATACGTTTGTTCTCTACATCTGTGTCTCAATTTCTGCCCTGCAAACTGGTTCATCTGTACCATTTTTCTAGGTTCCACATATATCAGAAGCATCTTTTGAATCAATATGTTAAGGAACATAACAAATTCTTTGGAAAGTAATCCTTCACGTGTAAAAGAAATGGGTCAAGAGAATATAAAGCAAATATTCCCTTATAAGGCCTATCAAAGAAAAGCATTCCTTAACCGTTTTAGATAAATGAGAGTTGTGGGAGTACATTGGTTTAATAAGCAGGATACAACTTTATGTCAGTATCATACGTTTATAAAGAATGAGAAGTGACATTGAATGGGCTACCTTTTTGTCTGTCATATTAGACAGTGTAATTGCCTGTCTTAATTTATCTGTTTCCCAGAACAGAGGCTGGCACAGAATAGACACTTAATAACTGTATGCAGAACGACCAAATAAAGAAAAACCAACTTTAGAATAAAAACTCACCAAATGATTCAAAGATGCAAGTTCTTGGCCTATCAAGAAAAAACACATATATGCAAATAAGCCTTAGGTATTATCTATTACAAATTAAGCAACCTAAGAAAAAAATTTCATAGTTCATATATAAAAGAAATGCTCAAGCTAAACAGTTTCTCACAAAAAGCCAAATTTTCTGGTACATTACACCATAAATATAAATTAATACTTATTCTAAAAATGATCACAGTTTGCCCCTAAAAAAAACAACCAAGTAATGGGTATTAAAATGAAAAGGGTTTTTTATTTACTACATTAACCTCAAAGAATCTCAAAACATTTGAATTAAAGGCAAACAAAAACTATAGTTATCTTTAATATAATATCTTTATCGAGCAGGAAACTAAGGCTCAAAAAATAGGAGTGCTTGTCTCACAGTGAACCAGGGGCAAAGCCAGGACTACAAACAATTAGGAACAAGTACAAAGATAAAATCTGAGAATACCTATGCAGCTTCTAATTTTTTGTGATGCAGCTTTTAATTTTTTGAGCTGGGAAATGGACTTACCTATGAAAAAACAGATATAATCTTTCTTCAGTTTATCCAAACCAATTTCCAAAAGCATCTGAACTGGAACAATCCCACTGAGAGAAACCGTGTCCATGGTTCCATGGTAAGACTGATGAATGAGCTTACTTAGTAAACTGTTACTCCCACTATGAAGCTAGAAATTGGGAAAAGTTGATAAAGCCACAAATAAAAATATAAAAAGTCCAGTAAGCAAAAGAGAAACAAACTGCATTAGCTAAAAGCTAAAACTTATAAGATTACATTTTTCATCATCTGACACAAATTATTTGAATAAAAGTCCCTAAGTTACAAACCTATCAGTTTCTAAAATGCCATTCCAAGACCTCCTTATTGGCTACACTATCCAACATACTAACTTGATCATTTGCAAAATAAGAAGAGCTGTGAACTTATAGATCTAACATGTGTTCCAAATATTAAACATCTTAAACATACCTAAAACATTTGACATTTTCTCATTACTGTCCTTCTGTTATCTCTAATTTCCAACACAATCTTCTGCATTTTCTTTTTTTTTTAATACTATTTTCACTTTGCACTTGTTGTACATGGTAGCGATATACTTGTAAATATCTCACAAACACAGAAACTCTCAAGAGAAAAATTCGATGGGCAAGACTAAAATGCATAGAATGACTAATACCAAATAGGGGTAGGGTTTGCATGATTCTGCTCTGGAGTGTATCTCCGTTCACACCTAGGAAAGTTTCTGTCTTATTGTCATGAATTGCCAGTTGCGTTATTTAAAATAATTCCTATTAGATGAAGAATCTTTTTGTTTCTAGGTTTACCTTAGATTTTTCTTCATTATAAAACCATAAATTCATTATGGAAAATCCATGAAGTACAAAAATGTATAATGCAGTTGGAGAAACTCATTTGTAACCCTACCACCAGAGGTGACTATCATATTTTAGTGTATTTGTTTCCAGGTTTTTCTCTCCAAAATTTATATGTTTTATACAATAGTGTACAATCCTTTCTTTTTACTGAACATTGTAAACATTTCTCCACATCATCTGTAGCAACTATTACATGTGCCATCATGTGGCTATATCATTATTTACTTAGGCATTCCATTCATAGTGAAAATTCAGGTCATTTACAATTCTTGCTACTGTAAATGAGGCCGTAATGACTATCATGACACATAAAATCTTGACACGTATTTCCGTGTATGGCCTTAGGATGGATACATTTCGAGGATCTCAATACTTTATCATAATTGCTTTTTAGCGAGTGTTCCAATTTGTACTCTCATAAGTAGTATATGAGAACAATCATTCATAGCAACAGTAACGACAATATTAGTAGCTTACAAATACTGTGCACTTAACTATGAACTAGGTGCTAAGTGCTTCACATGAATTAAGGAAACTGTCCAAGTTTACACAGCTAGAAAGTGGCAGCGCTAGAATTCAAATTCAGGCAGTCTGCTCCAGAGCTTATGTCCTTAACCAGTCTGCTATGCTGCTGAGAAAAGGTTCTCACACACACTACTAAACCTACCCATGGCTGTATATCACCACGCTGCAGACTCTGGATGATCAACGTGAAACACTTCACCAAGTCTTGATAAGAAATCACACCTTGGAAAAAAAAAAGAAATCACACCTTGGAAAGCAAGTCAGTCTAACATTACTTTCATGGTTATTTCTGCAGATCAAATATGTCATTCATTTTAAGGATACACAAATGAAGTGGAAGAGAAGTATCTGAACTTTATGGATGGGGAAGGGGGAAAGAAATTAAAGCCCCCCTCCCCCCAAAAAAAGTATTTTTAAAGAAAGAAATTAAACCCATTGCCATAAAATAACATACTTAGTAAAATATTATGGAATATCTTTTCCTAATAATTATAATTTCACTAAGGTATATGTTTTGGTTCATATAAATACAGCATAAAAACCACCTAGGTCTTACACTTCCGGCAAGAGAAAAGAACAGGTTCTACGAATTGCCTTGTCTTAGGAAAATTCTCGAGTAAAATGTGCCAATGCATTATTAGAAATGAGTTTGATAAAACAGGAACCAGATGTCCATACAAGACTAGCAGTACACACTGTATTATTTTCAAAAGACTTAAAAGTAAACTTAAGAAATAGGAGGAAAAATTTTATTTCACAATCCTGATGGACACCTACTACTGCTCATTTTGCACCACAGCTGCTCAGCAAAATCGAGATCACCCCGTACTGTGAGAAGACACTCCATGGACCGATCAACTGCAGCAGAGTCGTGTTTCACTGTCTGGAAAAGAAGTGAGTGTCAGAGAATACTCAGTTTATTTTTTAAAAAGTGCAACAGTTTTAGGCCAATAAGCTTTCAAATGCTGCTCTGAGAAAAGGTGGGGTCATGAACACATGCAAAGAGAGACGTGAATGCATCTTCTACAATTTCATCCACTAATGAGGAGACACAAATAAATAGACAGTGAAAAACGGGACCTCTAAAATTGTTTTTAAACTCTGATGCCTAAAAGCAAGCATTCAACTTTCCTCCCGTGGAAAAATATTTATTAAATTACCTTTGTCTCCATTTTCCTATTTGTCAAATGACAACATATTAAGTGCAATTTAATAGTACCACCTGTGGCATATTAACATGCCATCTCATAACATATTAATATACTATGATAATATCACCCCACAGTATAGTAACATATTCATTTCCATTTCTCTGCAGTTAAGTGATTAATAATAAATATGTACTAGTTCTAGTTAAAAATATTCATCGGTTCTCAAGGAAAATAATCACTAGTGCTGACATTAAAGACCAACAAAAAACTACCCTCAAAATGCTACCTTGGCTGTAGCAGATCCATTTGAGATTGTATGACGTGAAGGACAACAGTACAACCAAATTTTACAAGCTCTTTCAGTGTGCATTTCCAATAATAATCACTTACCTCTGTGGTTTTCTTCGTAGAATCACCAAATTCATCCAGCTTATTTAAGTCTAGAAAGTGGCAAAAGCTTATTAACTCTGGATTTTATTTATTTTCCTTCATTCCAAATTATTTCCATCCTAATCCTATTTTCAAATAGCAAATGAGGATAGTAGAAGTATAACCAGGTATTTTAGCAAATTACTTAACTCTCCAATGGAGGTCAAAATAGATACCCACTAGGTAGGGGTGTAAAGATGAACTAAGATACAATGAAAGACCCTGACACACAATGTCAAGCACATGGTAGGTGCTCAAAGGTTACAATCTCACATATGACTGCAGTATATAAAATGTAAATTAAATAAGTATTATTAATTCTTAAAATCACTGAGACCTTTACAGTTAGCAATTCAGAATGGAAGCTGTCCCTCTCACCATGACAGACCTCATAGCTTTAGATATATCCCAACCAAAAAGAATATCAAGCATAAAAAGACAATTTACATTTAAATATAGCAAGCATAAATTCCCAATTAAGAAAAATAAACAAAAAACATGCATGAGTTAGGAAAACAAACACCATTCAGAAATTCCTGCACAAGTTCAACAGCAGATTTTGCTTCCAGAGACTCAGGCCATTCAGTTACACCAGTCCTCAAACCATCAGCTAAAACCTGTGAGAGATTAAAAAAAAAACAAACCCAAAAAACTTGTTAGCAAAAAACATAGTTTAATCAGTAAAATGTATTTAGTAATAATATTAGTACATATATATATACTTTTTTTTTTTTCTTTTTTACTTGGCCATACCACGTGGCTTGTGGGATTTTAATTCTCTGACCAGGGATCAAACCCAGGCCCTTGGCAGTGAGAGCATGGAGTCCTAATCACTGGACTGCCAGGGAATTCCTAGTACCTTGAATTCTTCAATGTTTAATGAGATGCCAGGAACTGTTCTAAATGTTTCATATGCAGTATGTTATTTAATCCTCACAAAAACCCTATGAGGCAGATACTACTAGCACTCCCATTTTACTGAGACTAAGAGGTTAATTAACTTGCTTAAGGTCACACAGTTAGTAACTGACAGTGCCAGGACATATATCCAGCAGTCTTATGCTAAAGATGGTATTCTGAACTCTCATTATGTGTGCATAGGTGCTATAAAGGATTCAAGACCTATGAGACTGCCTTGAAGACACATCTAATTTTGGTTAAGAAGGACCGATAATACAGATGAAATAACTGGGGAACAACAAATGTGAGACTGAGTGGAAGTTTACATAAAAATACAATGAATGTGTATGCCTATACCTACAATATCTAAACTGAACTAAGGAAAGAGGTCGAGGTCAAGATAGGCTGGAATGGCCAGAGGAACGATGTGAAACATTAGCTCAACTCAAATGCAGGAACCATTGGCTACAGAGCAGGGGATAAGATGAAGAAGGTGGGATGATTCCGCCAAGGGTGGCGAAAACACCCAGGAAACAGCGGCAAATAAGAGTACAAGGAATAGGGATTAGACAGGAATAGTGGTCTTAAAACTTAAAAAGATTTTTTATTTCATTTGGAAGACAACAGCCATTGTTGATTTTTTGACAGGAAAATGACATGATCAAGCAGCTAAGAATTCTCCCGTCAGAAACACTCAGGATAGAGTCTAAGGAAAAAAGAAAGTACAGTGTTTCTCAATAGGAGTGAGATCATCCTCCATCTCCAGGGAGCCTCTGGAAAAACGTGAAGATAAATTTTGGCGTCACAGTGACTGTGTGTACAGGAGCGCTTTGAGCATTTAGTCTGGTGGGGGCCAAGAATGCTACATATCTTGCAATGTGTACAATGGTCCCAAACCACAAAGAATGGTCCTGCTCAAGAGGCCAAGAGTGTGCGTCCCCGTTGAGAACAATGAAGGATCATTAGAGCGGTCCAGAAGGGAGGTAATAAGGGCTTTAACTAAGATGCGCACAGTGAGATACCTCAAAGAGAAAAAAACAAAAAACAAACAGTATACTCGAGAGACAGACAGACAGAAATATATAAGGAATAGAAGAAAAGAAAAGAATCCTACCTATTTATAAAAATACAGGGGATTGAACTTGGAGAGACGATGGCCACGTGCACACCTAAGAGTCTGTGAATTTCTAAGGGAGATTATAACAAAGCATGGACTTTCAAGTCAGACAGACAGACATGTATTCGAATGAGTTTTAAACCAGCTCTCCCACTTACCAGTTGCTGACACCTCAGGCAAAATAACCGCACCATCTAGCACCACATGCTGGGCACACAGTAGAGTGGCAGCTTCTAGCTGTGGCAGTAACTAGAGATAGTTCTTACTAAAGTAAAAGACAGGGTTTCTAGCCTGTGAAACTGAAGGAATGATGAAATCACAGAAATAAATGGGGGGCTTATTAACGGGATCTAGTCTGGAGATTTCAAGTTTCATTTTGGACATACTGAATTGGAGGGAAGAGCCCTCTACTCAAGTGGGAACTAATTTGATGGAAGTGGGAAAGATCAAAAGTGGTAGCAGCTTAAAGATGGGAGTCTGGAGTTCCCTCGTAAAGGCATTAGTCAAATCACTAAATGGATAAGCCCTCTGCCGGGGTGGAGAAAGGAGGGCAGAGACAGGAAGGTAGAAGTATGACAGAAGCCCACAGGAAGGGTCCTGAAAGAGGAGCTCTCAAGAAAGAAGAAAGGTGAGAAAGGTAGAAAAAGTACCAAGTTTTTTTTACAAACGGGGAAATAATAAGAGGAGGTAAAAATATGAAAAACACCTGGTACTGTGCTAGAAGCTGAAGGCACAATGGGGTACTTGGAACTCAAGCCTAGTAGGGGAGACAGAGAAGTAAACAAATTACTGTTTGATAAACCGCCTGACAAGGGGAGTGCGTAAGGTTCTACGGCAGCACGAAGCACAGGCAGCATAAGCTATTCTGGGGGATCAGGGCAATCATCTGAGGTGAAGATGTCACAGACAGTTAACCCAGCAAAGAGGTGGAAGAAGGGCACACTAGGCAGAACAACACACACACACACACATACACACACACACGCCAGAAAGTGACAGTGTGACAGGACTGGAGCTGCTACAAGCAGGGAGCTCAGTATGGCAAAGTAGGGAATGAGATTAAGCTAAAGAAATAAGTAGGAGGCAGTAAGAACATGGAAAGATGCTCAATGTTATTAGCCATCATGGAAATGCAAATCAAAACCATAACGAGGGACTTCCCTGGCAGTCCAGTGGTTAAGACTCCATGCTTCCACTGCAGGGGGCACCGGTTCAAACCCTAGTCGGGGAACGAAGATACTGCGTGCCTAGCGGCACAGCCCCAAAAAACAAAACAAAAAAACCCCATAAACAAACCATAATGAGATACCACTTCACCCCCACTAGGATGGCTGTAACAAACAATAAAAAAGACAGTATCAAGCATTGGCAAAGATATGGAGAAAATGGAACCCTCATACACTGCTGGTGGGAATGTAAAATGATTCAGCCACTTTGGAAAAGATACAGTTTGGCAGTTCCTCAAAAGGTTAAACATAGAGTTACCATATGACCCAGCAACTCCACCCAAGAGATGTGTAAACATATGTCACATAAAAACTTATACACGACTATTCATGGCAGCATTATTCATAAATAGCCAAAAAGTAGAAACAACCAAAACATGTATCAACTGATGAACGGATAAACAAAAATGTAGTACGTATGCACACTGGAATGTTATTCAGTAATAAAAAGGAACAAAATACTACAGAAAGTAGATTAGTGGCTGCCAGGGGCTGGCAGGGGTGGGAGGTTTCTGCTAATGGGTATGGGGTTTCTTTTTGGGGTGATGAAAATACCCTAAAATTAAATATGGTCATGGTTGTACAACTCTGTCAGTATACTAAAAACTATTGAATTGTATACTTAAAATGAGTGAATTTTATGGGATGTAATTTCTATCTCAATAAAGCTGTTAAAAAAAAGAAAAGAAAAAAGAAGTAGGGCAGTGACTGGATATAACTGGCTTTGTACGCCAAGCTAAGACATTTGGAATTTCTACTGCATTAAAATGACTCCCCCCAACGCCCCACCAGGACTTCCCTGGTGGTCCAGTGGTTAAGAATCCGCCTTCCAATGAACTAAGATCCCACATGCCGCAGGGCAACTAAGCCCGCCCACCTCAACTAGAGAGGAGCCATAAGGAAAGATCCCCCTTGCCACAACTAAGACCCAACGCAGCCAAAAGTAAATAAATAAACAAATAAATAAACAAAATGAGCGCCCCCCCCCCACACCCCTGAGATTTAATTTGTAGAGTGGAGCTTAAATTACTGAAACATAAAAACACATGCTCATTAATCTTCAGCATCAATCAAAATCCCAGTTAGTAACAAGCAGATTATACACACATTTGGAATTAACTGGCAACTGACTCACCTGGAAAGAGGGGAATCCATCATATGAATAAAACTCAAATACTTCATAGAAAAGGCAAAAGAACCCATTAACTACTAACTGATGAATGTTCCCTTTAACTGCAAGGACAATTACCACACAGTAACGCTGCTCCAATTGCCAAGCACATAACATTTGGAACAAATTTTGAAGAACACAAAACTAAATAACAATGACACTAGCAAACATTTTAATGAAAACATGAGATTTAATACAAGTTACAAATTCCAGAAGGATACTCACAAGGAGAAATTTCAGTTGTCGGTGAAGATGATTCAGAGGACCTCTGGGCTCTCCCAATTCCACCTTAATATTCTAAAAAGTTCCCAGAGTCAGTTTTCACTGGTAATCCCATCTTCTCTGCATCAGGGTCACAGTTATTTGCATTTCAAACTACCCACACATTTAAAAATATATTTCATAAAGCACTAGTGAACTGAAAAAGTAGGTCAATCCTGCATTTAGAACACCTTCCCAGGGATACCAAAGACCCCGCCCATCCCAATACAGTACCCTAAATTCAGGCCAACAGAACCCCTCTCTATACCACAACTGCAGCTACATGGAACACATGCTCTCCTACTCCGTCCCACTGAATTTCCAAAAGGACAAAGAGTAGAAATATAAATAAATACATCTCAAGACTCAGTGACAAACTTAGCATTACCACACACCAAAAACAACACCCTCCCTCCCCCAGTAAATATGCTCATTAGACTTCTAACTGTTAAATCTACTATGTGCTGTCTTAGCCAGAGGTCAAAGTTTTATAAACCTAAAACCTTAAAAAAAAAAACGGGGGGGGGGGTGGTTTGAAAGAGAAGAAAATAGTAAATGCCAGTATGTAAATTCCTATTGCAGGAAAAGAAAAGCGCTAAAAATATAATTATCCATGAGCCACCACCCTGAGGAAACCACTTGTAACACTATCCAGGCCTTCGTGTATACATTTTTAAAAACCACAGTTGAGATCCTACTGTACATATAATTTTGTACTTTTTGGGTCTTTTTTTTTTCCCCTTAATAATAAGCATTTTCTCTCATTATTAAAGATACTTTAAATCATGATTTTAAAAAAATATATACACTATTTCACCATGAAAATCTATTTAAATCATTTTCCTACTGACTATTCAGGTTTTGTTTTTAGTATTTTCTAAACACAGCTATGTGACTGCATTGAATATCTTTGTCCATATATTTTTGTTACCAATTCTGATTAATTTCTTAAGAGAGATTCTAGAAATGTAAATATAGGGTGAAAGGTCTGAACAGAATAATGATTCTTGATGTGTTGACAATATCTGCACTCTTTTAAGAACAGCAGAGACTATAAGTCACTGTGATGATTCCGTTTGAGTCCCCACTCAAGAGACTTTATTAATCATAATTGCAGCACTGTGGAGAACTGATAGATCAGATCACCTGGCAAAGCCTCCACTGGCTGCTCTGGTGAGACTTCAGGGGCAAGCTGAGCCTTTCAGAGCTGCCCAGGGAGAGCTGAGCCTGGGGCCGGGCTGGAAGCATGGAGCACTAGCAACAGGCAAGTTCAAAGTAAATCCACACTGAGTAATAAACTCAACAGAAAGAAGGGTTTGCTCCTACCAGAGTTGCAGTTGAAGAGAGTGGAGGGATTTGAAGAATCTCATCCACAGGACTCCAGGAAATATCCAAAGTGATTGTAGTTTGTGAGGCAGCAACTGTATCATCCAAGGCAGTGGACTTAAAGAGCTCATACTGGGCAAAGCCGCTGGCTGTTAACTGAAAGAGTGCATCCAGCAGACCATTGGCTGTGCTTTCACAAGGCCAAAGGCCCATTATCAAAA
Source organism: Balaenoptera physalus (assembly GCF_965194825.1). Classification (NCBI taxonomy): domain Eukaryota; kingdom Metazoa; phylum Chordata; class Mammalia; order Artiodactyla; family Balaenopteridae; genus Balaenoptera; species Balaenoptera physalus. The sequence continues at coordinate 111,301,331 of NC_138883.1, read as the reverse complement.
TGACTTTGACTCTTTTTCCAAAATAAAAAGTGTTGAGGACTTCCCTGGTGGTACAGTGGTTAAGAATCCACCTGCCAATGCAGGGGACACGGGATCAAGCCCTGGTCCGGGACAATACCATATGCCGCAGAGCAACTAAGCCCATGCACCACAACTAGAGCCCACATTCCACAACTACTGAAGCCCACGAGCCCTAGAGCCCATGCTCCACAACAAGAGAAGCCACCGCAATGAGAAGGCTGCGAACTGCAGCGAAGAGTAACCCCTGCTCGCCACAACTAGAGAAAGCCCGTGCACAGTAACAAAGACCCAACGCAGCCAAAAATAAATAAATAAATAAATTTATAAAATAAATAAATAAAATTTGTTTAAAAAAAAAAAAAAGTGCCGTGCTTTTATCCCAAATGGAAAAATAAGACAATTCTTTTTCATCACAAAGATTAACTAAAAGGCAAGGCATATATTTTCAGTCATTAGTTGATATGAAAATAAACATTTTGATACTACAGAAAAATATCTAGTCATACTAGGAGTGAAAAAACCTTTACACTAGGAAGGCAGATTGTTAGCAGTTTGAAGAAAATAATATGAATAGAAGAGAAATACTTACAGTAGACAAGTGATGTCTTTTCTTGTGTGAATTTTTGAGATCTTCAAGATTTACAGAATAATTTTTATCAGCTATAGGACATGAAAGAAAGAAAAATCTTTACAGGTACAATTCAAAATTACATCATTAGAGCTAGAAAATTGCAATCCCTCATATTCTGAGGGTATCACAACTTAACACTAATAATTGTTGAAATTAAATTTAAATCACAGATGAACTGTTTTTAAAAGAAGGAAAGTAGAACAGAGGTCAATAATACTACCAAAAGTATAATTAAAGGCCCACTATGAAATTGGAATTATATTCAACTTTTTTATCCTCCAATGAAAATTTCCAAAAATACACACATATAAATGAAATGAAACCCAAATAAAACAGCCATAAACTGCTGTTCGGACTTCTGGAAATCTGTTTCTGGACTATCTCCTACATGCTGCAAGTTACACACTACAGTAGATTCATGGTGGCTAACACAAGTTCCACTGGGTGCACTTCCCTCTTAACAATATCAAGTTTCAGTAAAAACCACAAAGCAATAACTATACAAATAAATATATACACACCCCCCCCACAAAAGTAAGAGAAGTGAGCTCTCACCTTTACAGGTGACCATGCACAAGACAATTCCTGTGATGATGTTATTGGTTATGATAAGCTCAGCTCCCAGCCAACAGGTACCTTCAGGATCTGAACCATCACACCTTACCCAAAGGGGAGGAAGGGCAGTAACTGGCCGATTAATCTTCAAATGGGTCATATTAGGATTGTGAGCCATGGTGTAAAGTCCAATTAACTGCCTTGGAAACAACAGTAGGAAGAATAAATTAGACGTAGAGACTGTCAATCAGTCAAAAGTTTTCTTTTCCAAACATATCATGAACAGTAGCTACGATTCTGACTCTGACCCCACTTCTGATCACCATCTAAGATTTTATACCCAATTCCAATGTGTGGGGTTTTTCCGTACACCAAGCAATTCTCTGACACCAGCTGGGTATCCTACAATTCAACTCAATTCTGACACTATCTACCCAAAGATAGCATCAGCTCCCACAGGTTGAAGCCTCAGTCCTACAAGACTGCCTCCCCCCAACTTCCAACTGCCAAATTCCAAGTCAAGGTTGTCATCTGTGTGTCTATAGATCACAGGTCCCAACAACCCCCTCCTCGGGTTAAATTAACATGCTAGAGCTGCTCACAGAACTCAGACAAACATTTTACTTGCTAGATTACCAGTTTATTATAAAAGGGTAGAACTCAGAAACAGCCAGATGGAAGAGGTGCGAAGGGAAAAGTATGAGGAAAAGGGCACAGAGCTTCCACGGCCTCTCCTAGCAAGCCACTCTCCCAGCACCTCCATGTGTTCACCAACCCAGAAGCTCTCCAAACCCTCTCCTTTTGGGTTTTTATGGAGGTTTCATTACATAGTCACAATTGATTAAATCACTGGCCACTGGTGACTGAACTTAACCGCCAGGCCCTCTCCCCACCAGAGGTTGGGTGGGACTCAAAAGTTCCAACCCTCCAGTCACATGCTTGGTTCCCCTGGCAAGCAGCCCCCATTCTTAGGTTACCTGGGGTGGGGTCCAAAAGTCACCGCATTAACATAACAAAAGACACCTTTATAGCTCTCCACACCTAGGAAATGCCAAAGGTTTCAGGAGCTGGGTGCCAGGAACAGCGGACAAAGACCAAATATGTTTCTTATTATACATCACAATATCACACAATCCCAGAAACAAAAATCTGGAAATTAAGTGGCAAAATACATAAAACTTTCACCAAGTGAAGAAGTGGGGAGCAGGGCACATGAGGCAGATCGAGAAGTGACAAAAAAAAAAAAAGTGACAAATTGTAGCTACTACAAGCAGGGAGTTCAATATGGCAGGGATAGAGGGTCAGTGGGAGTGGAAGTAGGCCGTGAGATTAAGCAAAAGAAATAACAGAATATGTCAATTATATCTCAGTAAACCTGGGGGGTGGGAGAAAGTAGAAGCCAATAAATATATGAAAAGATGCTTGAGGTCATTAGTCATGGAACACTTAAGGAAATTTGAATATAGTCTATGGATTAGATGGTAATAGTCTAACAATGTTAAATTTCCAGATTTTGATGACTGTTCTGTGGTTATATAAGAGAATGAACTAGATCTTAGGAAATACATAGTGAAGTATTTAGCGGTAAAGGAGCAAGATGTCTCCAACATACTGTTAATATTTCATTTAAAAAAATGTGTGTGTGTGATACGTGTTTGTTATATAGATGCGGGAGTGGGCAGGAGTAGGAGAAGCAGAGGAGGAGGAATAAGCGACAGAATCACCAAGCAGAGACAGCAAAATGTAAATAATTGGTGAATCTGGTTAAGGCTACACAGAAGTTCCTGAACTTTTCTTTTAATTTTTCTGTAAATTTGAGTGTATCAGAATTAAAAGTTACTTAAAATATGGCTTAAAATTTTTTTTCAAAGAGATGAAAACTAAATTTATTACCAACAGATGTTCAGAAAAGGCATTTCTAAGGGATTGTACTTCAAAAAAGAAATACAATAATCCCAGAAGGAAGGTCTGAAATGCAAGAAGAAATGGAGAGCAAAGAAATGATAAGCCTATGGATAAATCCAAACAAACACTGGCTGGAGAAAACAATGCAAATAAATAATGTTCAAGTTGTGGGACAGAAAAGAAAAAAAGGCCAAACATGACTTAAAATCAAGAAGCCATGAAAGAAAAGACTAATTAATTACAAAAGATTTTAAAAGCTTCTACACAGCAAAACAAAACAAAACCAAAAAACCCCACCATGAAGGAAAGTCACTTTGTGAATATTGTTATTATGGTCCTTATTCTCTAATATTGTTATATATATAACCAGATCCTCCAGGACTCCTTGACAGCAAAGACTTCTTGGTTTTGGAGTTGAGGGAGGCCGGGCAGACAGAAAGTCATATGGTGGGGGGGTGGGTAGTGAAACTGGCAAAGCAGACAGAGGCAGTAGGGTTTCTAACAGGGGCACTACTGGCATCTGGGTGGGATCATTCCTCGTTGGACAGGAGAGCCCCATGCATTGCAGGACATTTACCATCCATGGCCCAGGCCAAAAGCTCCCCTGAATCACTGTGACAATCAAAAAGTATCCCTGCATATTTCCAATTGCCTGCTGAGTATGGCACCCCTCATGGAGGACCACTGGATTGGATGCTGAAGGCTCCTATGTGTCACTCATAAGGAATCTGGATTTTATCATGAGGCAAAAGAACCACTGAAGGATTTTTAAGCAGGGAAGCAATACAATCAGTCTTTCATTTTATAAAGATCACTCTGGCAGCAGTGAGGAAAAAAGACTGGCGAGGAACCAGATTAGAAATAAGGAAAACAATTACAAAGCAACAACAGTAAACAGTATAGAGGAATGGAGAAAGGGAAGATCACCGCAGTCGTCTGAGTTAGGCTTGGGATACCTATGGGACAGTCAAGAACAGTCAAGTAGAGCTATCGTTAGAGAATTGAGTATACACATCAAGGGGGAGGTGAAAGGAGAGAGGGAGGGATCTAGCTAGATACATATTTTTTTCCCAATGTTTATAAGAACACTTCTATTTAAATCCTACCCTCCCCCCCTACACTAAGAAAAAACTTACCTGGCTCTCCCAACTGGTAAAGCAAGTGGTCCAACATTTTCACCAGTAGAGAAATCAGAAATAGCAGTTTCTTCAGATTGTAGTTCTTCAACATGACTTGTTTCTTCCTTTTCTAAAAGCTTTAAAAATGTTTAATTATTTAACCAGGTAAAAGAACACTTAAGGTAACGGTCAACTCTTCCCTATGCTAGAACATAACGTACTGATTTCTAAACGCTTAAGCAAAAAATGATTGGGTTATGACAAGAATCATAGGTACAAACCAATTTGGTACCAATAAATCTCACCATCAGAAGCATTTCCACTGTCCTATAAAGATATTGATCTAAGTTGCTACTGATAAAGGAAGTATCTGATATCATCAGAAAAGGAAGTGCTCTACCATGTACAAAATGATGTACAAACACCAAGGGAAACCCATGGAAGACTCCTTGATTTTGTCACTCCACAAACTTGAAGGTTCACAGCCCTTACTCCTTAAGTCTATTCCTCTTAGTGCTATCAGCTCTCATTTGTGTTTCTGATATCCATGTGTTTAAGTAGTTAAATAGCTCAGTTCTGCCAATAATAACAATAATTTTATGAATTAACATTTCCTGAGCATGTACTATGTACCAGTACTGTTCCAAGCTTTCTTTCATTTTTCATAAAAACCCTGAGATAGATACTATTATTAACCCTGTTTTATTGACTGGAAAACTGAGCTAGTGAATGGCTGAATAGCTTGCCTAGAATAACACAGCTGCTGAGCGGCAAATCTAACATTTGAATCTAGGTAGTCTGACTTCAAAACTCAAGTTCTTATCCACTAAGCTCTTCTAGCAGTAAATACTTAATAGGTATCTAACCTAGATGTTTCCTCAACTTTGAATTTCTTCTGCCAGATTCCAGATTTTATTCCCTTCCAGGCCTGGGTTTCCAAATAGTTCCTAGAAGTATCCAAGAAATGTCATTTTTCCTTCCGTTCTACTTTTCAATATCCATCTACCTAAAACTCATGCTTTAAGCTCTACTGACCTGTGTAGAAATAAAGCCCATTTTAATTGTTCCCCATCCAAAAACGCCAGGTGACTCCTCACAACTCCAAGCTGCATCCTCACTAGTATCCCAACCAATTTCCACAAATCCCTCTGCTCATCTTTACCTTTTCCCAGGTAACTCATCTTCATCCGACCATCTTCATTTTTTCAGCTTTTGCTCAACAAACATTTTCCCTTCTAGGGGAAAAGTCTAAATTCAACCACATAATTCACCTATAATTATTTTCCAAGCATCTGTCCACCACTGATAAGCATCATTAATACAAAAGACAAATAAATAGGTCCCCTCCTCAGAAAAAAGTTTCTGTGTGTATTTAAAATAAAGAGCTCTCTGTTCATTCATCTCAATCTCGGTCCAGACAGCATGTGGACCCTAAAGCAGACAGAGATATTCCTTCTAAAGGAACATCCACTTTCCCCTATTAGATCCTGTTCCTATCTACTTCGGGAAACAATATACCCAAGAATGGGTCCTGGCCCCAAAGCAACTGTGTAATGTGCACATATTACATGTGCATTATCAGCACTCAGTTAACATCACTGTTACTGCTCTGCCAAAACAGTTCCCGAACTTCAAACACAAAGGCACGGTGTGCAGGGAACAACTAGAGACGCACATGTAGAGAACACACGTATGGACACCAAGCGGGGAAAGCGGCAGGGCTTGGGGGAGTGGGATGAATTGGGAGATTGGGATTGACATGTATACACTAATATGTATAAAACAGATAACTAATAAGAACAATAAATAAAATAAAATTCAAAAATTCAAAAAATAAAAAAAAGAGGAAAAAAAAACCCCCCACAGAGGTGTAAGGCTGTAATTATAAAGTGATGCAAAAAATAAGAAGTCCCCTCTTGTTACATTTAACAAGCAAAAATTAAAGTAGAAATTCACGAGTCATAGCTTCTTATGCTGTGCTGTTCAAAACAGTAGCCACCCACCAGCCATATGTGACTTTTGAGCACCTGAAATGTGGCCAGATCAAATTGATATTTAAGTGTAAAATACATACCAGATTTTGAAGACGTAGTATGGAAAAAAGAACTTAAAATCTCATTAATGATTTTTATATGAATTAGGTATTGAAATGATAACATTAGATAAATTAGATTAAATAAAAGCATTATTAAACATAATTTCAGACCCAGCAATCCCACTCCTACCCATTTAAAGAAAACTGTGCTCACATAAAATTCTGTATAAAAATGATTATAGTAGCTCTATTAGTGATCGTTGAAGACTGAAAACAACCCAAATGTCCTTCAAAGGATGAATGGGTAAAGAAACTGTGGTACATCCATAGCACAGAATACTACTCAGCAGTTAAAAGAAATGAACCATTAATACACACACAACTTGAATGAATCTCAAAGGCATTATTACACTGAGTGAAAGAAGCCAGACTCAAAAGGTTACACACTTTTGTATGATTCCATTCATGACATTCTTAAGAAGATAAAGCTACAGTGAGGGAGAAGAGGGAATGATTTTTTTTTTTGAATTTCTGAATTTTACTTTATTTTTTTATACAGCAGTTTCTTATTAGTTATCCATTTTATAGAGGGAATGATTTTAAAGGGATAGCACGAGGGAGTTTTTTGGGGTGATGGAACTGTTTTGTGTTCTGATTATGATGGTGATTACCAGATTGTAGACATGTGTTAATTCACACAACTGAACAACAAAAGAAAAAGTCAATTTTACAGTATGAAAATTAATTACCTTTTTTTTGCAATGAGGCTACCAGAAAATTTTTAATTATGTATGTGGTTCACATTATCTCTCTATTGGACAGCACTGTACTTACTACTAAAAGATATTAGAATCCACTGTCACTAACATGCTGATAAGAAAATGTGTACATTTGAGATTATCCACAAGAAACCAAATTTGGCTGTTAAGAATTAACCACAGGGCTTCCCTGGTGGCATAGTGGTTGAGAGTCTGCCTGCCAATGCAGGGGACACGGGTTCGAGCCCTGGTCTGGGAAGATCCCACATGCCGCGGAGCAACTAGGCCCGTGTGCCACAACTACTGAGCCTGCGCGTCTGGAGCCTGTGCTCCGCAACAAGAGAGGCCGTGATAGTGAGAGGCCCGCGCACCGCGATGAAGAGTGGCCCCCGCTTGCCGCAACTAGAGAAAGCCCTCGCACAGAAACGAAGACTCAACACAGTCATAAATAAATAAATAAATTAATTAAAAAAAAAAAAAAAAAAGAATTAACCACAAAGCCCAAGCACTACTTACCACTTTTTCCACGATGAATACTGTGTCATTTTCATTTAGAATATTTTTCAAAGGGTTTGGTTGGCCTTTGCTGATCAACTGCACTTGAACATCAGCCTATTAAAAACAGATTAAGGTCCAGCAATGTTATAGATACACACATATATATGTACAAATATTTAAACACATAAAGACCAGTTCTATGCGAGTAACTGGAAAAGAGAATTTGAACAAGACGTAATGTTTTCAAAATATAATTTCATTTATTCTTTGTCCATGTTGTTTTTCATGTTGAGAAAATCTAGCTGGGGAATTCTCTGGAGGTCGAGTGGTTAGGACTCTGCACTTTCACTGCCGAGGGCGCGGGTTCAATCCCTGGTCGGAGAACTAAGATCCCTGCAAGCTGTGGCATGGCAAAAAAAAAAAAAAAAATTCTAGCTCTTATATCTGTTATCTATGTGCTTCAAGGCCCACCTAAAGAGCCCCCTGCCTGGTAAGACCTTTTCATTAGGATCACACTGACATCCTCTTCCCCTAATCATATTGGATTTACTGTTATGAACCATAAAATTAGCTCTTCACTAAATATTATCTTTTTTTCTGATTGTACTATGGAATTTAGAACTTTATCAGTTTATAGGAATTGCATATTTCTTCATTCCAATTGCAATAAACATTTATTGTAGAAAAGTTTGAAAACAGGTAGCTAAAAGAGATTTTTTTAAACTCATCTATAATTCTACTAGCCGGAGCAGTCACTACTATTATTAGTCTTTTTGGTGTATATTTTGCCTGATCTTTTTCCAGACATATAAATAAATCTATTTAAAGAGAAACATATCGGGACTTCCCTGGTGGTGCAGTGGTTAAGAATCTGCCTGCCAATGTAGGGGACACAGGTTCCATTCCTGGTCGGGGAAGATCCCACAGGTCGCAGAGCACCTAAGCCTGCGAGCCACAACTACTGAGCCCACGTGCCACAACTACTGAAGCCTGCGTGCCTAGAGCCCGTGCTCCGCAACAAGAGAAACCACCACAGTGAGAAGCGCACGCACTGCAACAAAGAGTAGCCCACGCTCGCCAGAATTAGAGAAAGCCTGCGCGCAGCAACAAAGACCCAACTCAGCCAAAATAAATAAATAATAAATAAATAAATTAAATTAAATAATAGAAATATATCTGTTATTTTGATAACTCAATAGGATTTTGCTTAAAAAATAAACATTCTAATGGTTTCATATCATGAACTTCTTTCCATGCCATTAAATGTTCTTAGGCTGTCTAGTACCATGGATCTACCATCACATAATTCCATATTATTCAACATTTGGGTATTTTCAAGTAATATGCTATAACAAACAATTGATAATGGACATCCTTTAAGTACTTTAAGATGAATATCTAAAATCACATTGATATTGTCAAATTGCCTTTCAAATATGTCATACCCACATATTTGCATTCCCATCACTTAGGTCAACACATTATTTTCATTGTTTATTTTTACCTTTATCTTGTTATTGTTTTAATTTTCATTTATTTGATCACTAATGAGAGTGAACAGCCTCTAATATTCTTATTATTGACAAATATCTCTCACTATTTGAACCTATTTCTTAGTTTGGATATTGAAGCATTTAGATACCAAGTTCAGAGAGCAAAGGATGCTTTGTTATTCTGATCTACTAAGTTCTTGATCAAATACTGTTGTGGGTAGAATTATGTCCCCCCAGAAGATAAGTTGAAGTCCTAACCTCTGGTTCCTCTGAACGTGACCTTATTTGGAAATAGGATCTTTGCAAATGTAATCAAATTAAGATGAAGATTAACTAGGTTGGGGGGGGTGGCCCTAAACCCAATGACTGGTATATTTACAAGGATAGAGAGATTTAGAGACATAGACACACAGGGAGAATGCCATGTGCTGACAAAGGTAGGTGTTTCAACAAGCCAGGAAACACCAAGGATTGTTGGAAACTACCAGAAGCTAGGAGGAGGCAAGGAAGGATCCTTTCATAGAGCCTTCAGCTGGAACACAGCCCTGCTGACACCTTGATTTCAGACTCCTAGTCCCCAGAACTGTGAGAGAATACATTTCTCATGTTTTAAGGAAACTAATGTGTAGTACATTGTTACAGCAGCCATAGGAAACTAATATAGGTACCAACTGGTAATAATTCAGATAGGGAGGGATTAATAATACATTTACTTGGATATACTTTATTTTTGAGTTTGGTTAGTGAGAATTCAGATTGTAAGAGATAACTATACAGTTGGCCATTGAAGAACACAGGTTTTACCTGTGTGGGTCCACTTACACACAAATTTTTTTCAACAGTAAACACTATAGTACTACATGACCCACTGTCGGTTGAATCCACAGATGTAGAACCTCAGATATGAAGGAACCACATATAGGGAGAGTCCACTATAAAGTTATACTCAGATTTTTGACCATAGAGGGCCAGCACCCTTAACCCCTTTGTTGTTCAAGGGTCAACAGTATTTGTATTTTTCTTTCTGTGGTTACTTATTTGTATCCTTTGCCTATTCTTCTATTATGATTGTCTTTTTTCCTTATTGATTTTAAGAGCTTTTTATATATTTTACACACATGGATATTAGCCCTTATCATTTATGACTATTTCTCCTTAGCTCGTCTTTTAGAATATAAATTTTAGTTTGCTAATTGTTTTAAGGGATTAAGTTCTATGGGGAGTTTACCTATGGAACACTTGGCATATATTAGATGCTTAAACTTAATAAATTCATGAATGTTTATAGCAGCTTTATTCATAATTATCAAAAACTGGAAACAATCCAAGTGTCCATCAACTGGCAAAACAGTGGAATACTACTCAGCAATAAAAAGGAATGAACTACTGATACACACAACAACACAGTTGAATCTCAATGCATTACATACTCATTGAGAGAAGCCTGACCCAAAAGGCTACAAACTGTATGGTTTTATTTATATGACATTCTGGAAAAGGCAATACAGAAGACAGAAAACAGAGATATAAAACAGATTAGTAGTTGCCAGGAAACAGGGGAAACGGTTGACTATAAAGGGACATGAGGGGATTTTTTGGAGGTGATAGCAATGTTCTTGATTATGGAGGTTGTTATATGACTAAATGCATTTGTAAAAATTCATAGAACTGTACTCTAAAAGGGTGAAATTTAGTCTATGTAAATTAACTTCAGTAAACTCAACTTTTACAAACTCAAAATTTTAGGATGATTGAGTTGTTTAAAAACCAAATAAAATGTTCATACCTCATAGATAAATGGATCTTTACAGATGCCTTTCTTTTCTTCATCAAATTCCCTGAAATGCAGAACCACATGTGAAAAAGAGAGCTATAGTATTCTGTCATTTAAACTCAGGAATTAGTCATTACTTTCTCCAAGAGAAAAGCAAAATGCAAAGTATTCATGGCAGTCCTAAGGCATAGTTGAGAAGGGAGAAAACAGCAGAAAAAGAGTATTAGGTTAATGAGGAAAAAAAAAAGAGATGTGATAGAGATTAATAGACAGCTGCCCCTAAGTTGGTACTACTGCTTCTCAGAGGCAGCAGGAAATTAGGTTGCCTACCTCTACTCTTGTAACTTTTAAAACACAGTACCAATTACTATTAAAATGTAAGTTACTACACGACTTTTGGGAACTAAAAATGACTGGATTCTGACCTGCCACTGAATCAGCAGGTAACCATGGAGAAGTTATTTAAGGGTCCCAGGCCTTGGATTTCTATTGCTAAAATGGAAGCATCCATCCTCCCTGTTTTCATGAGCTGTCACTAAAAAATTAGTAAATTTGATAATGCTAAAGCATTTCCTTTTTAAAATGTAAGCACAAAACTCTAAGATACTTCATAATTATCATTTTATTCAAGAAAGTTGATCCCAAAGCATGTAAACCATTAACCATTAACATACCAAAATGCACATCAGCCTGATCTACACTCTGAAAGAGAAAAGAATCTTTAGAGTCCTAAAGGAACCCAACAGAATGGTTTCAGGATACCATTTATTGCTTGATCCACTCTATAACTCACTGAAATAAAAACTATGTCTCACAGTTTGGACAAGATTGTGACTTATTCTTAAAGAAGTTTAACTTCTATGTATGCATAACTCAGGGATGTTATTCAATCAATCATTCAAGAATCATTTCACCAGTATGTGTATTATGGGCAGGCACTCTGTGGGCAAAAAAGTTGCCTGCCGTTTTGGTAAACATCGAACGCTGCCCGCCATAAAACCATCAGCCACTGAAGCCACCCTGGTGCGCCCTGAGGGGAATTCAGGATGCAGAAAAACAGGCTATTGGCCCTAGACAGTTAAGATGCATAGCAAAGGAGTAATTTCAAAGAGTCCAGACTCTTACATCTTCCCATACATGGAAAAGCACTAAAATCATTAACTTGAGATGTCTGTTCTTGTGATTAGTAGTGAACTTTTGATGTTCAACTACTTTTTTGTTTTGTTTTGCTTTGTTTTTGTTTGTTTATTCCCCCAGCAAAAACTCCTATATATTCTGGCTACTCCCTTACCTCTTTGGAACAGTTCTTTGGAGCTATCTGAGAAGCTGATTCCCAGGCTGTAGTCCTCAGTAAGGTCCCTGAATAACATATCTTTTGGGTTTTGGTTTTTTTAGTCAACAATTCTTTTTTTTTTTTTTTCACACACACACACTGTATTTTATTTTTACAAGAGATAAATAGACTGACACCAAGCATTGTAAATGGATGACCACAACAAAAGCAACAATGATTGCAATTACCAAACACAAAACACACTCATACTATGTCATAATATTTAGTCAACAATTCTTACTAAATGTCCAAGATACAAAACAAATGCATAGTCCCTGGTTCATAGTCTTGACTGCAGTCCAACTAGCAAACCAACAATTGCAATACAGGGTGATGAGTCCCAACAGAGGGGAGTGCGGGGTGCTGTCGAGGCACAAAGGAAGAGGTTTTGCTAGAGCGCTTGAACTGTATGCTGAAAGCCAAGAGGAGCTCACAACAAGATTTTAAATGAGAAAGATCCCCCTGACCTCCTGATGTGGAGGCTATAAACTTGGAGGCCAGGAAAATAGCTGTGAATAACTTGCAGTACTTCAAAAAAGTGATGATGGTGAACAAAAGCAGTAGGGATGCAGGGAGAACAAGGGCACCTGGTGACTGACTAGATGGGACGGGGTGGGTGGCAGTGGAAGAGAACCAAGTGACAGTCTTGGACTTGGAATTCTTAACTCATAGACAGAATTCAGGAGAATGTCAGGTTGTGGGGAATAGATGAATTCAGTTTCACAAATGTTGAGTTTGAGGTCTCATTTGGAAATTTCCAGTAGGCAGGTGGCTACAAAGGCATTGTGAGGGATTCAAGAGAAGTAAGAGAGACTATTGGTGCTTACAAGTGGAGAGAAAGACTAACACCTATGAAATAATTAGAAAATGCAAAAGATCTAAATAAAGTTGTATCAACAAGGGACTGGTTAAATAAACATAAAACAGCCATACAGTGAAGTATTATATAGCCGTTAAAAACAATGAGATGTATAGGCTCTCATACTGAAAGCTATCCAAGACATTGTTTAAAAAAAAAAAAGAAAGAAAAAGCTTGTGATCTTTCTATAATGTTGAAAAAACTGACAAGCATTACCACTTTTGTAAGCAGGAAATAAAAGCAATGAAGACAAATAATGAAAAAGTATGGCATTTAGAAAAGAAGGGGTTAGATTACAACAGTTATCAAAGTGTGGTGTCAGGCCCGCAGCATCTGTTTCACCTGAAATTGGTTAGAAAGGGAAATTCTTTAGCCCCACCCCAGACCTACTAAATGAGAAACCCTGGAAGGGGGCCCAGCAATCTGTTTTGGCAACCTGCCAGGTGATACTGATTCATGCTCAAATTTGAGAACTACTGGATTAGATTTTTATGTTGGATACAGAACTGGATGGAATCCCCTTTAGTACTAGTATTCACTATACGAATAAAACGAACTCTTAGAGCACTGTGAAACAAAGGTGCTTTAAAGAGCCGACACACCATCACGTTATCATTATAACTGTTGCTCATATAACTATTTTGAATAGACTATAACAACACGTTTCACGCCAGCCAGGCTTTAAACAGGTGAAGGATGTCAACATCTAGTTTTCTCTATCCTGGTAGGTGCCCCTAACATATCAGAAGTTGTGTGCATTATCAGAGTGAATAATGCGCCTCTTGGAAAACTTGTCACCTTCCACCTCGGGTGACAATGTACACGTTTTCTCCTAAACGAAACTACAAGCAGCAGGGCCTACAGCGCCAGCCCCACACTGGAGCAGGTAACCGGCGTCTCCCCAGCTTCCAGCTCCCGGGAAAGCGGACTTCGTCTACAACATTCGCGCCGCTGGAAACTGGCAAGGCGCTCATCCCCAAGGCTGTGGAAAGAGGCTTGGGGCGGGGATCGAGATACCCCGAGGGAGAAGTGCTGTCCTCACAGCCAAGCCAAAAGCAGGGGCTACTACTCACTGAAGGAGACGAGCGTAAAACTCCTCAGCAGCTCGGTTGGTTCGCGACCACATCCCGCCCCAGTTTGACTGCAGATCCGAAACCGCCAAACTGAAATGCGCGCCAGACGCTGACTTCCGGGGTTATGACCCCCCGCCGGGACTACTTTTACCCACACCCCCCAACAGGTCCCGTTTGTCCACAAAGTTAAACTTTTGTTTTACAGCACACAGCTGTTTTTCCTGTCCCAATAGTTTTCCATTCCCGTAAGAAAAAGTTAAAATAAGTTGTAACGGTTGAGGGGGAAAAGACACTCGTCTCGCGAGAGTTGGCCACGCCCCCTTATGGATTACTCCGCGAAAAGGAGTCCCTCGTTTCTAAGTGCTATTTTTGGCTTTGGAAGTCAATAGATACCGTAATTTGACATATATGAAGAAATAATACGCTATTTTAATTTTTTTAGAGTGGTAGAGATATATTTTGTGTCCCTGGATTGGTTTTGAGACGGGGCAGGGTGGGGGACGAGTTGAAGATTACATACAGAGTGGGAGTGCCAAGCATTTCCTTTTCCTGTGGGAGCCGCCGGGTTGAGAGGAGCGTGGCGTTCTCCTCTCCCCGCCATGGTGAGTGAAAGTTCTCTCTGTTGGACCGTCCTCTGCTCTTGGGGCCTGGCAGGAATGGGCTTGGGGGTTCAGGGCATAAAATCTTCATGAGGGGAAGCGAGGAGAAGGAGATTGGGACCAAAGGGCGTCTGTTTGTGGCTGGAATCTGGGGAGTGAGGCTCTACGGCAGCCATCTTAGAGGCAACGTGTGCGAGCCGGCGCAGGGCGCGTCTGGAAGCGACACAGGAAGACCCCCAGATCGTTCTTGGGCGCAGAAGGACTTTTGGAATTCTGGCTTCTCTTGGATCTTGAAAGAATGGGTTCCACTGAAGACTTGGAAATTTGCAGGGCCTAAGACTGAGTCTGGGTGAGAGTCAGCTTGGGGTCTTGTATCTCCGTGCCCGGTTTAGTAAGGAATACTTATGTCTTTTGAGAGATTTCGTTAAAGAAAAAACTTGTATTTCCACTTTTTTCCTGAATTATTGTGTGTTCATCTTAAGAATTGCCTCTGAAAGCATTTTGGTCCTCTTGCTTTAAAATTTAATTGTTGTGTATGTACTGCATAAATAACGTCTGTATATGTGCCTTGGGGAGTTGAGTGAACAAAATAGGGAAAAAGCACTATCCTTATGCAGTTTCGATCGTAATTGAGTTGGTCAAAATGCATTGTAATGTTCAATGGTAGTAAGTGTTGTAGACATAGGAAGTTGGAGAGGAAGCAGTAATTGGGCTTTATAAACAGTGATTAGAGAAACCTGGAGGAGGTGAGGAAGGGTATCTTTAGGTAGGAGACTCGTTACATCTGAGGCAGGACAGGGATGGCCCTGAGTGTAGGCCTGAGCATCTGGAAGAGAGTATGGTAAGCGAGGTTGAGCAGGTTGTGTAGGTCCTGCTTGGGATGTTTTCCTTTCGGGTGGTAAGTCTTTGGAGAAGATTGAGCAAGAAGTAACAGGGCTGTTGTTTTTACTAGTAATTTTTGAAACCTGTGTTTGGAATGGGATGAAGGGGGCAAGGATGGATGTTTGGAGGAGTGGAGCCTTGGTAGATTCGCTGACATTTGGGATGAAACAGTTTGAATGATGGCATTAAATTGCATTTTCAAACCTTACAGTATGGTTTTGATTATTTTGCTTTCTAAGGCCCGATTTAAAAGTTTAATCGTAAAGCGTTCTCTTTGAAAATGATGAAAATTCTGTGGCAGAACTTGAGAATCTTAAGTGTCCTTCAAGTATTTACTGATGTTAATAGACCTGATGGTGTGTTGGTAACTTAGCCTTTGTTTTTGCTTTAAGTGTTATCTACCTCATCAAACTCTAGTCTCTTCTGGAACTGAACCGTTAATGCTTTTGTTGGCACGTGAGAAGAGTGCCTCTGACATTGCTTGTCAATATAAATATTTTTTTCCTTTTTCCCAGGCGTGTGCTCGTCCACTGATATCAGTGTACTCTGAAAAGGGGGAGTCATCTGGCAAAAATGTCACTTTGCCTGCTGTGTTCAAGGCTCCCATTCGACCAGATATTGTGAACTTTGTTCACACCAACTTGCGCAAAAACAACAGACAGCCCTATGCTGTCAGTGAATTAGCAGGTATGGATTTAGATCTTTCCTGGGTTGACTTTTTAAGAGGTACTTAACAGCAGTGATGAAATTTCACTCCATTGGTCCGTGTTTCTGAACCACATGATTTTCCTGGATGTTCTGATGCTGTTTGCCACCGTGCATGGTAGTCATAGAATGGTGTGGTTGGGTAGCCAAAACTTGTGTTTCTTCACAATTTCAGGTCATCAAACCAGTGCTGAGTCTTGGGGTACTGGCAGAGCTGTGGCTCGAATTCCCAGGGTTCGAGGTGGCGGCACTCACCGTTCTGGCCAGGGTGCTTTTGGAAATGTATCCTTTGTTTCACCCCCTAGACTAGTCAGCTGTGGCATTTAGCAGGCTGGACCTGGTTTTTTCATGTTAGTAGTTGGAAAATAATTTATGCTGAAGATGCTAGTGTCCAGATTAAACATTTCTCTAGACAGATTTGAAATCTGAAAGATTTTTCCGTCATAATTTTTTAAGCCAACAGGTTTGACAGTAGGAAGTTTTGCTTGCAATGATGTCGTAATTTGCGCCTTACTCTGTTCTCAGTGACAGTTGCCTGCTGTCAGTAAGCTGGTTCAGAAGGGTGACGAAAATTCTTCCTGAGCAAGACATAACCTGTTTTTAATTCCTAAAATTTGAGAAACGTGATTCTTAACTGGGAAAACAGATGTGTCGTGGGGGCCGCATGTTTGCACCAACCAAGACCTGGCGACGTTGGCACCGCAGAGTGAATACAACGCAGAAACGATATGCCATCTGCTCTGCGTTGGCTGCCTCGGCTTTACCAGCGCTGGTCATGTCTAAAGGTTTGTGATACTTTATATTTTAGGAGTCGTATAAAATACCCCTTTTTTTCTATACCTGACCCTTTTCATTGGTGTTAATGGTTAATAGCCTGTGTACATTCACTTCATCCTAGAGTGTCTGGCTGAATTTCCGTTTGCTAAATACTAGTTATAACCACTTCAGTCTATCTAACAACTCAATCATCAGTGAATACTATGTAACCGGGTGAAATCAAATAAAGTGATGTAGTGTATTCTTAGAAAGCTTTTCCATTTTGTCATGTTGCTTCCTCTTTTTATTTAACTGTCAAAATGATGAGATTCCACTTCATTGGTCCGTGTTTCTGAAACACATGATATTTGTGGAAATTCTGATTTGACAAATTGTATACACCATTTTTATTTTGTGGGTTTGATTCAGTTTTTCAAAGGGTGCAGGGTAACCAGGTCACTGTTAATTGGCTTTGTCAGGTCATCGTATAGAGGAAGTTCCTGAACTTCCTTTGGTGGTTGAAGATAAAGTTGAAGGCTACAAGAAGACCAAGGAGGCTGTTTTGCTCCTGAAGAAACTTAAGGCTTGGAATGATATCAAAAAGGTAGGTTTTGTGGTCCTTCACACAAATTTGTTGCCAGATTTTAAATTTCAAAAGATTACTGAAGGGGGACATTATAACTAAACCGTAGTGGATGTGAGAGCAAGGACTCTGGAACCACCTTACCTGAGTTTGAAACCTGAAATCATTGCTGTGTTAAATTTAGGCAAGTCATTTTTGCCTCTAGTTTGATCATCTGTAAAATGAATTTTTTTAAACTATGAAGACCTATTGCAGGGATCATATCTCAATCAAAATACCAAACCTCACTTTGTTAGGTCTACGCCTCGCAGCGAATGAGAGCTGGCAAAGGCAAAATGAGAAACCGTCGCCGTATCCAGCGCAGGGGACCCTGCATTATTTATAATGAGGACAATGGTATCATCAAGGCCTTCAGAAACATCCCTGGTAATTCTTGTACTGCGTACATGTTTTAATTACCCATGCTATGCAAGCTTACTCAGCTTTTATTATGATGAGATTTCACTTTATGGTCTGTGTTTCTGAAAATTCATGATTTTGTGGAACTTCTGATTCTTGGCTGAATGAGTGAGCCCTTGATGGTTGAAATTCATGATTAAAATACTTCTTGGGTGCTATAAAGATGATTTGTGTTTCTTCTGTTGAAATACAGGCTCCCTAATTCTTGTTTTCCCTTTAAAAGGAATTACTCTGCTTAATGTAAGCAAACTGAACATTTTGAAACTTGCTCCTGGTGGGCATGTGGGACGTTTCTGCATTTGGACTGAAAGTGCTTTCCGCAAGTTAGATGAGCTGTATGGCACCTGGCGTAAAGCTGCCTCCCTCAAGAGTAACTACAAGTGAGTGTAATTCATATATCGAACATGGTGTTTATGCTGTGGGTAGTGTTCAAAATTGGTTTGCATATTTTCTAATTAACGGATTGTGTTGCCATTTCCTCGTATACAGATGCAATATGTGGAAATGGTGAGATTCAGAGAAGTGACAGTATAGTGGAAATTCTGATTGTATTCTGTAGAGCTTAAATGATTAAAAATAATCTTTTGTTGAGGTTCATGTTCTTTAGTCAGTTACATGAGAAATAGGAGTTTAGCCTCTATAGTCAATGTTTTCTTTTTTCATTCAGCCTCCCCATGCACAAGATGCTCAATACAGACCTTAGCAGAATCTTGAAAAGCCCAGAGATCCAAAGAGCCCTCCGAGCACCACGGTAAAGTTGTGATATTCACTGTAATTCTTGCCCGCCTCGCACTATTGGGTATTTCAGAAATATGGGTAATGTAAATAAACTATAAATATAGTCTCTACCTTTTTATAGCAAGAAGATTCATCGCAGAGTCCTGAAGAAGAATCCACTGAAAAACCTGAGAATCATGTTGAAGCTAAACCCATATGCAAAGACCATGCGCCGGAACACCATTCTTCGCCAGGCCAAGAACGTAAGCAATAATTTGGGTTTTGCTGATACATGTTGAGTTTTTAGAAAGATTTGATTCTTAGATTTTCTTCCTAATTTGTTGCAGCACAAAATCCGGATGGATAGGGCAGCAGCAGCACTAGAAGCCAAATCAGATGATAAGGGGATTCCAGGCAAGAAGCCTGTGGTGGGAAAGAAGGGAAAGGAGGCTGTTCGCGTTAAGAAGCTGAAGAAGCCAAAGAAGCCAAAGAAGGCTTTGGTGGGGAAAAAGGCTGCAGTGACCAAGAAACCAGCAGCCGAAAAGAAGCCTGCTAAAAAGAAGCCCACAGAAAAGAAACCCACCGAAAAGAAACCCACCACAGAGGAAAAGAAGGCTGCTGCATAAACTTATATTTGTTTATTTGGTAAAGGTCAAATCATTTTGGACAGCTAATTTTGAATAAAGACCTGATCAAAGAGGCAGTGAGAAACATGACTTGGATGTGTTGTGTGAATCTTGGTTAGAATTTTTTTTACTGACACTTTGTTCTTCATAATTCAAGCCTTTTAGTCTAGAATTCAAGCCTTTTAAGTCTGGTATAAAATGGAGCCTTGGATTTAGTATAAAATCCACGAAGTTGAATGAGAAGTGGGATGTTCCATAAATCCAGATATAAAATCCACTTTGTAAGTAAAAATGTTTTGAGAAACAGATGGTTAAAAGACTTGTCCCAGAAATACACAGAAACTCTTTAGCTCCCCTCTCCCAAAAAAAAAACCACCTTGGAAAATGGGTGAAGTTCTGTAAAGATCTGACATTTTCAGTAACCACAAGAGGGCAGAATCAGAATACATTTTTTAAAGTATAGCAGTAAGAAACTGATGTTTCCTTCAGAGGTGTTATAACCTGGTTAGAATAGTTGATGGAGGGAATGCTTGCCACCTTTTTGATATTTGGACCCTTGGTATGAAAAGTGCTAGGAGCTTTTTTCACAACCACTTGTGTGTTTTAGTAGGCGTGAATATGTTGACCGAGCATGCTAGTGCAGAGAATGTACCCAAACGTTCGTCCTTCCCTATTTTGTCATGTCAGGGTCTTGTTTTGCATCTGGCTTTGTTCCCGCTGGCAGTCTATCCCTGCATTCATAGCTCAAGAAATCTCAGTTCCTTAGCATGAAAAAATACCGTCCAATTTGTTGAAACACCGTTGTCTTGCACACTTGAATTTGCGCAGTTCTCCTGGGAAACCCCTTTCATGTGACTGGGAATCCTCGCCTGCCTGGACCTCCAACACAGTAGGGCTCCTGTACCATGTACTATATGCTGGCAATAGTCCCTGCCTTAAACGCGTCTGCAGGTTTGGGGAAGCGAAAGCAGCCGCCTGACGCAACACCAGTGGAAGGGTGTTAACAGTGCTGTTCAACTGAAGCACTTGACACATGCTATCTGACCATTTTTATCTCCAGGTCCTTTACAGCTCCAACGCCCTTTGCCTTAGGAATCCTCATCATTAGAGTCTAGGCTTTTGGTTTAAAACCCCACTTCGTCCGTGGGCCGAGCTGGTCCGCGGGGAAGCGGCCGCCCCGCCCCAACGTGCCGCCAGCCCCGCCCGGCCCGCCTTCCGTTTCCGGTAGCGCGGCGCGGAGATGGCGTCATCGGCGAGTGCCCGGCCGGCCGCCGGCGTGAAGACGCGCGATGTTGAGCCGGCTTCAGGAGCTGCGCAAGGAGGAGGAGACGCTGCTCCGCTTGAAAGCGGCCCTGCACGACCAGCTGAACCGGCTCAAGGTAACCCTGCGCCCCCCACTCCGCTCCTCCGTTCCGTCGCCTCGGCGCCGTGGGCCGCCCGGCTCTCCGCGGAGCCCAGGCGTCTGCGGCGCCCGCCTGGTGCCGCCGGTTAGCCCTTCCTCACCCGGCCGTCGCGGCTGGACCTGGTGGCTTACCGGCACCTGGGGGGCTGGATTTGAGATTATGGGTCCACCCCTCTAAGAATCTTGATCCCGCAGGTCTGGGCTGAGACTCAGCAATCAGTTCGGCGAGTCCCGCCCCGTCCCAGGCACACACCGGACCCCTGCAGCCCCGGAAACGCGGGCGCCGCACCACGCGCTGAGGAAGGGAGACCTCCCGCAGGCTCGCCTAGGCCGCCCCTGCCCCCCACCGGCCTCCCCTTCCGAGCCCCTAGTCTCTTTACTACCTAGTATGGTCGCTTGATACAGCTCTAGTCTCGCAAAGCCGACCGGCTGGCGGATGCGCCCACTCTGCGAAGGGAGACGGTAAGGCCCTGCGAGAAGAGACTGGCCACAAAGTAGTTCCCGGTAGCTCTTCACCCCGGAGCTGTTACCGACTCCACGGCCTTGACGAGGAGTCGAGATTGAAACCCATCAGCGCCAGTTCCCAGGCCTCTGCGGAAGTCACCCCCTTCAGCCTCAGTGAGACGCTCCTGCTAATTCCTGCTCGGCACTTCCAGGCTCTCTAAATCCAAGTGAGATGAGGGTTATGAAGGCTCTTTGTAAACCGAGAAGCACTGTCCACCTGCGACCTATGAAAACAGTGCGCTTTCCCTTAGGGTACATGTAATGGCCTGCACTTTTTTGTGTTCTGACATCACCGCAGTGCCTGTACCAGTGCCTAACGTGAGCGTGCTGACGATGGCCGCGGCCAGAGCCTAGATTCCTTTGCGCTCCGGGAAACGCTCCCATTTTCCAGTCTTCCTGCCTTCGCCTTTTTATTACGGGATAGACAAGCTCGGGTGTGTGGAATCAGAAGACATCTGGCTTTTTTAAGGGCATGCTTGTGTTTTCTCCCCTGGGCTGCTAGGTCTGGGCGAGTGGAAGCCTCGGCTCAGCTGGAACACCTGTTCACCCTAGGAGAAAGGGGCTGGAAGCTTTCCGTGCTGTTTCCTTAACAGGCGGGGAAAGCTCGAGGAGCCCCACCCTTTCCTCTGGAGCTTCACAGAGCTTATTACCCTGTTTTCACTTCTTCTCATGATGCCCACCGCTTACAGCGTGCTCAATACATCTCACCTACATCAGTAGCCCAGTGACATAGTAAGGAAAGTGTCCTTGACTCTTCTTTTCTAGGTTGAAGAACTGGCCCTCCAGTCAATGATTAGTTCTAGAAGAGAAGATGAGATGCCGTCTTCTCAACCTGCGCCTGAACAGTCACATGATGTAAGCTTAATCAAGTGTGGGCCCGGGGAGTCCATTCTGCTCTTACGCTGCTTAGCCATCAAAAATTGTAAATTACATTATCAAGCCCAAAGGACTCTGGGAAGTGCTGATAAGAACTTTCTAGTTTAATGAACTGGCTTGTCTATATTACTGTTTTAAACAGGGAACATCTACCAGCTAGCTACACTGTGGTTGACTGTACTTTTATATTGCCTCGACCTTCCTATTCATCCACTTTCTCTAGTCACTCCAGTGAACTGGGAAGAGTGTGAAGATTTTTGCAGGAAGATGTCAAAACTCTTCCTGTTCTGTGAATAAGCAAGCTTGGGATTTAAAAATAGAGTGTGGCTGCAACTACAAAGCCTAGTGCTAAAAAATGAGTTCTTGCCCTCATCATATCCTTCTCTCACCAAATGCGCTCAGGAAAATCATCTTCTATAAATATACCATATTTGAACAGTTCTCCCAGATGCGTGTTAAGCCTTTAAAACTATTGGAAAGCAGCACATCTAAGCCAGCATAATTCTTATGTAAAAACCATGTTTGTAAATCAGGTAATAGTCTATCAAATCTAGGGCATTTACTCTGCTCCCATTTTGGCAATGGGGGTTGGGGGGTCAGGGTAGAATTTGGAGAAATAGGAAACTGGCCACAGTTCTTAGTGATAAATATTGCGGATGAATATGCAGTTGAGATTTTATTTGAAAACATTAATTTGTTTTGAGGCCAGTGTTCTTCCTACTAATCCATAATGTGTCCTTGACTAAAGCAGATGTTGGTGCATGTAGACAATGAAGCATCAATCAACCAGACTGCACTGGAGTTGAGCACAAGGAGCCATGTGCCAGAAGAAGAGGAGGAGGAGGAGGAGGAGGAAGAAGAATCCGATTCCTGAAGGGGAGAAGAGCCAGGGTTAGTCATAGGAGTTAAGTTCTAAGCCTCAGGAACTTTCTCTCTTCAAAGAATTCTTGCCATGGGCCCTGTGGCCTCCTTTAAAAGGAAGCAAGAACTTTAGGAGGATGTGTAGTTGTAAAAATGGTTCCATCAATAACTCAAGTTTCAGAGTGCTTTAACCAAAATTATGACATACAGAAAAGCAGAGATGCAGTGTTTCAATATTGAGCAATATGGGTGGTGCTGTGTTTATATTCTGGTCAGATTCAGTAATTGTGTTCAAAACCAGAAACTTCCTCTGAAATGCTATTGAGAAGGTCTGGCATTCGCAAAAAGGGCAGAGTTTAAATACAAGCAAGCCTTTCCAATCAATGCCTCTTTTAAGAAAACCAATTAAAAACTGTTTGCATGCCATTGAACCCTTGTGAGCAGAGCAAGGCCACTGTGGGAGAGAAAGATGAAAAAGAGGACAGAGGGCCACTTGAGAGCACAAGCTGTTGCCACCTCTCCGTGACATCGTAAAACTGCCTACTAACATGCTTTGTGTGGCTGTCACCACATCTAGGTTGAGACATCACTGTGGTAAAATGTGCTTAGAAATAAAGATAAATAGTCGTCAGGCAGCTTGCTGCTTTCCAGACAGAAACAGAGAAGAGGGTCAGTTCCTCTTGGGTGAACGATACAGTAGGATGGTTGAAAACCCATTTCTGGATTTAGGAAATGTGCCATTGAAGAAGGATCACTAGGCTTGGGAGGTTGGATTTTGTAATAAAGAGATGATAGTTACAGAATAAGAGTTGTTAAACTTCGTATTTGAAGTTGAGATTCATTTCTGCGTACTGTCCCTTTTCCACTGAATATACAGACAAGTAGTTGCTTAATTTTATAAAAGTAATTGGCCCTGCCCAGAAAAGCCAAACAAAACACAGCCTCCTCAAGCACAGCTCCTTACATAACTGTTCCAGAGAGAGCACAGACATATTTGTTAATATTTCGTTAAAGTTATTTTGAGCTACTCTTACAGGAAGTAGCCAGAAGTTTAAATGAGCATGTTTCTCGGAAAATACAGTGTGAAAATTATTTTGCAACAAAAAGCATCAAGGTACACATTTTGGGGTCTAACTTAAAATATGAGCGTGGGTTTTTAAGAGCTAGAAAAGTTGGGTATGAATTCTAGCTTGACCACCAACTGGTTGCTTGCTTTTCACCTTTGCAGCTCACTTTCCCATCTATAAAATGAGAGTACTCATACCTGCTCTAGCAGTTTCACAGGTCCTTGTGAGACACTCACAAGGTATCCTTTAAAAATCCAACTATTGGCAATTCCCTGGCGGTCTAGTGGTTAGGACTCCGCACTTTCACTCCCTGGCGGTCTAGTGGTTAGGACTCTGCACTTTCACTGCCGAGGGCCCGGGTTCATTCCCTGGTGGGGGAACTAAGATCCTGCAAGCCGTGCGGCGGCTGGAAAAAAAACACAAATCCAACTATTATTGATGTCTCAGTAAGGAAGTTTGAGGAAGGAATTTGGCCTGAGGAACTCAAAAAACACAGCAAGAGTGATGTAGGGAACATCATTCTTGAGAATTAGATCATTCTTGGTGAAAAGTACTAGGAAGAAATCTTTTTGACTCTCAAAATGAAATACCTTTGGATGTGAATAGAGGATTTAAAACACCCCTCAAAAGATATTGACCTTGAAAGTGTTCAGATCCAGGTTTTAGACACCAGGTTACCCCATTCATTAGTTGGCACACTTTGAGACATTCTCAGTGGTGATGACATCCTCTCTGTTAGGAAAAGACCCTGGGTGTGAGTAGGGTGTGGGTCTTAAACCTCATCTGCATGTTTGTATATTGAAAACATGTAAGTTAGGCTGTTGACTTAGAACAGATGTTAGCCTCGCAGTGAGAAAAAAAAATGACTGGCTGAGGCAGCCGTGTATATATAGCACTGACCAGTTTTTAAAATCCTGGCTGTATCTCAGGCTCTGGTAGATCTAGAGTGGAACTACCTACTCAGGAGATTTACCTAAGAAGTTCTGTTTTTTAATTTGAAAATGAAATAGGCCTTTTATTGTTAAATATATATTTATTTTGGTTTTCTATCATCTGCCCTCTCGAAGAAAATGAGGGAAGGCAGCCTCACATAAAACCTAAATCTCAAAAGTTACTTTTCAAAGAAAGAAGGGTGGCCAATTGGGACATAGCTTCGTTTTCTTTGGCTTCACTCCCGCCCCACAGTCACGACAAACCCAGTGCCAGGCACTTGTCTCCTCTCCAGGAAGGTGTCTCAGGTGTAACTGGAGAGAGAAGGGAAGCCATTGCTCAGTGGAGCAAAGCAGCACGGCACAGGCCCGGGTGGAGGCTCCAGTGCCAGTCAGGCACCGGCCGCCCCCCAATCCTACCCCCACCTGCTGTTTTAACCTTGTATAAAAAGAAAGACGGAAGGAATCAGTGGGATCTTTTCACAGGTCCACAGGAAAAGTGGTTGAAAGATAAGGGTGCTTGATGAGAAGAACTGGACAAAGTCCAAAGATTAGAATTACAGGAAGCCCCATTAGTCCAAAGCACTGAACTTGTCCTCAGTGTGGTATTTCCGCCTTCCAGCCTCCTTCCTGTCTTTGCCTTTTCCCTCTCAGTAATGCGTGGCTGCTAAATCTTTTGATTTCTTGTGTACTACAGACATTGAAAATCCCTCCACAGAAGTAGAAATATCTTTCACCCTTTGAATTTGATAGTATATTTATTAGAATAAGAGATTAGATTTGTTAAACATCTGGATTAAAATGGTAAAAGGATTTCCATACAGTTTTTAGGCACTATACACACTGTTGTTTACAATAGCATCAGTACTTGGATTTGGGGAAAGATAAATCTCATACACGTTAATGCCTTGATCCATTTGTAACATTCAGAGTAACTCCACCATTTTAGAAACACTAATCTAAACTTAAAGAGACATAGCACTAAATATCCCACACGGTATATTTAAAAATAAATACAGAAATACAACCAGAAGTCTACAGATCATCACAGTAGACAGACTGGTTCGCCCCAGCTATCATGGCAGTGAAGGGCTCTGGCTAGATTTTGATGGAAATTGCTGAATTCTACACTAAAAGCAAAAACATAATGAAATAACATGATACACACTTTCTGATGCTCATTTTCATAGCAGCAAAGCATGCTTCACATGCACTGCCTGTGAAGGATCTTACAAGGCACCTTCCTACTCAGTTGGAAGGAAGGTAAGCCTGGCAAGAATGAAGTACCACCAAGTGTCAAAGAATCCCGAAAATACAGGCAGCCAGCCAGTCACGGTGTGGGAGAGCAGTGCAGTTTTCAGTAAGAATGACTACCCAACAGTCACCAAAGTTTCACTGTAGTTCAACATTGCACGTTTTGATCATCAGCATACACAAAAATAGCCCCAAGCACAAAGCCAGTCCACTTAGGGGAATAACAATAGTAATAAGAATAAAGATGATAATATTGAAAATGACACGAGTAGAATTTTGGCACATGCTGTGTTCTTCATCCTTTGTCGTAGGTGAAATGCACATCTGAACAGAGACAGGCATGGGAAGGAGGCCCAGAAGCAACATGGCATGCCACTGCGCAGAGGACTCGGCTGCTTCCCCAATGCTTAGATGCCAGCCGCGTGGGTGGGTGTGCTGGGCTGGTTAAGGCCGATGGTGGAGCAGAGCCAACCTGCAAAATCCACTTCCTCAGCATCAGATCTCTTGATAAAAGCATGAACCTGTGTGTGAGGAGATGGACAGAAAGTGTATTTAAAAACCAAGGAGGGAAATTCAAGAGTCCTGGGTCTGGAGGTTGTGCTGCGTTTGGAAGGTGCTCTGGGAGCCTGCCCTTGGCCGGTTGCAGGCCTAAAGCCCCGGCTCTGCTGGTCTTACCCTTCCCCAAGCCCGCTCTCTCTGAAATGGAGACAGCAGCTCTGCCTGCAGTGCCTCGCAGACTTGTTAAAGGAACAAAGGAACTGATGAACTTGAGAGCGCATGCTACGCTGACCAGGCTCTACATGGCATGTGAGTTCAGACATTTACAGTATCCCACTCCTCCTACCACCACCACCACGTAGGAGACAAGTAAAGTTACTTGGTGAGGGGACTGAATCTAAGATAAGCCAGTCAGTACTACGAAGAGGCCCTGTCCCCTTGCAGGGGCGGGCTGGCCCTTTCTTTCCCTGGACTCCCTCTGGCTGCAGGGTCATCCTGGCTTTTCCATTAAACTGATAGGAGGACTGGGGAGATATGTTGGGTATCCTGCAGGCCCCTGATCAGCTGGACTACAGTGGTCAAGGCAGAGCAGGGTATGGGCTCGGGAAGTACTGGATAGATGACTGACAGAGGAGAACAAATGAGTAAGCAGGTGGCAGTGTAAGAATCTGAAATAAATGACTTACCATGAGTTGCTTCAAATCTGCTCTCTCTGCAGGGTTTTTTATTAAGCTTAAAGGAAGAAAGACAGTGTGAGAGCTCTTGCTTGGCACTGGTTCTAACTCAGATTACTTACGTGTGCATGCATGCCCGTCCTCCCCACACCCCATAGGCTCTGAGGAAGAGTGCCTAAGCCTTACCCACCTTCCTGTTCTTAGCAGAGTGTCACGCCCACAGCAGGTTAATAAACGCTTGTTGAATTAAACTAAGGCCAAAAGGCAATATGCCAGTCCCTTTACAGTAAGTGCTGAGCGCAGCAGCTGTTTTGCCCACTGCTACAGTCAGATAGGTCACCTAAGTCCTAGCACTCTGGAAGAAGGGCAGCAGCTAAAGGGTAAAGGGCAAAGCTGTGCTCTCCAAGATGGATGGGGAGCCTGACAAAACCAAAGTACTTTCAGAGAACAGGAGGTGACTTACCATTTATTCACAAAATCTTGAAATTCCAGACTGAATACTCCACTGGGCAACTTTGGAGGAGGCTGCAAGTACATGTGAAGACATAGGAAATGCCCGGTGTCCTGCTCCACCCACCTCTCCCTTCCCCACTCCCACCTCTGGGCAGTGCTGCCCTTATCCAGTCAAGGAAAGACAGGGGTGAGAGGCCAATGGCTGCTACCGGGTTACCGTGTTGGAACCATCAATCTCAAACCAGTCAGAACTGGGGCCAAGTCAGTGTTCTGAGCACTCACTTGTCTAGTGACTGAATAAATCACTGTTCCTCTCTGAGCCTCAGATGACCCTTCTGTGAAACGAGGAGGTTGGGCTTAACAATCCCTGGGGCCCTTTTTAGCTCTGAGGCTCTACCACTGTACATCTTGGAGTGTGGCAGGGAAACAGAACCATCAATTACTAGGAGCAGCAGCTAGGGGGATATGCAAACCACTAGGCATAGTCCAGCCCGGACAGCACCTGTGAGGCTGGCTAAATAATAAAATGTTTATCCCTCCTGAGCTCTGAAGGAGCACACAAAGGTTAAAAAAACATTAACTGGCAGAGAGCTGGGTCTGGAAGAATGTTACCTACACACTCACTGCAGGAATGAGGGTGTTTGCAGGCATCAGAGCGAGCACACTGGCAGTAGCCCTTGTCTTTCCAGGGTGTATGGTGGAGATCACACAGGGCAAGGCCCTGGGGCACCCTGCTCATGCACCACACAGCCCCAGGAAATGGCACCCACCCTTCTTGTGACCCGTACTGGGGAGCTGTGCAGCTTCCTGGGAGCTGACTCCCCAGACACTGCTCCGATGTGTAACCCAAGTCAACAGGTGATTGGAGACTAAAAATCAAACACTAACATTACCAGAGGAGTCCAGCCTACTCCTCCTCTTCCCCTGAACGCCTTATCAGAACAGCAGGTGAATAAGCCTGATCCTAGGTCATGGACTAAAACCCAGCTTTCGGGGCCCACGGTGCTGAGGGGGGCTGAAGGGACTATTCAAGGGAGAGGCCAGGCGAGGGAGGGGCTGTGTGCCAGCAGAGTGTGAGGTGCAGCCCAGCCTCCTGGGAGGTAGGATGGGGGCTGAGAGGAGTAGGTGGGAAGGAAGGAAGAGCGCTAGGTGGGACGAGCCTGAGCTGCTTTTCATCTTGGAGCCTGTTTCCTTAGCTGTATGAAAAGGAAAACAAAACCAGCCTGGCCCACCTGAGCAGTGCCTGGAGCACTCAGCAGGAAAATGAATGTGAAAATATCTAAGAAATCGGTGCACACTAGGTGACTGGCAACTATTTGACCTCAGCCGTCCCTTCCCTTAATGTGGCTCCCACCCAGCACGACCCAGTTTAGGTCCCAGCAGGAGAGGATGGCTCTCCTAACACAAATGCAACACATTCTGCCTCCCTTGAGTCCTTAAGCAGCCTAGATCAGATCCCGAACTTCCTGTGTCCCACAGTGCTTAGCATAAAGCTGTGCAGCCAGGCAGTAAAGAGAGCTGAACTAAGCTCTCCAGTAGACTGTGAACCAGTGACAGTGATTTTTTAACTGCTGGGGTGAGCCAGGATTTTCCCCGCTGAGTTTGTAATGAACAAGGGGACCTATCTGAGCCTTTGGGGGTCTGGTTTTAGAGAGCAGTAAGAAAGCATGAAACTCCACTAGTCTCAGGGAAGAAGAAAATGGGGTGATGCCCTTTACCATGCACCTCAGCCGAGTGGGAGGCCTCCAGCTGCCTCCCAAACAGGTCAGAGCTAGACCCTCCTCTTCCTCTACCCATGCTGCTCCGGACGCCGAGAGTGCTGGCCTTCCTTAATCATCTGAAATCCTGTCCTGCCGTCGAGCTCCTCCAGCCCTGCCCCACCCTCCTCTGAGCAGCCATGGTGCTAGTCCTAGCTTCCCGCTCCCCCAAACCCAAACTGATGAATACCTGTCAGTCCCTTCCTTGATCCTTTTTACATTTAAACATACTGGTATATATAGTTCACAAATAATATATCTTCTTTGTATTAAAGTTAGCCAGCAGCAATTGAATCACCTGTTATTCCATCACTTCAAGATAATCACTGTATCATATTACTTTCCAGGCTTTATGTGCACATACATGCGCACATAGATTTCTTTAAAGAACCAATCATAGTATACATACTATTTTATAATCTGCTTTTTGCACACAACTAATAGTGAATATTTTCCATAGCTCCTTCTGCACTGTCACTTTTTATGTTCATTGCTTTATATGGAGAAAACCACATATTGCAGTTACACATGCATTTGCCTTGCCTCCCCTACACAATCTAACAGTCTTTAAGACCTGAGACTGTTTTTCCATTTGTGGATCCCCATCTCACTCCTACCGCCACCCCACAGTGCTTAGCACATAGTAAGTGCACAAGAAACGCTAGCTGAAAAAAAGGAAATGCCTGGTGACTGAAGGATGAGAATGTAAATGGGCAGGTGGAGGCTCCTGAATCTGAGAGAGGAGGAGGGACTCAGAGCTGCATGAAGATGTTCCTGGGGAAGGGACTTCTGCAGCCTCTAGACCAGCCACTCAATTCCAGGATGACGCACAAACCAGGACACACGAATCCTGGAGCCCGGGCAGCCCATACTGTGGGAACAGTTCGGAGGTTTCCCAGACAAATCAACTGTGAGTTTTTTCTTAAGAGGAGCAAATAAATTCCAAGGTCAAAGAAGCCATGCAGTACCTTACCTCATTGACTATGTAATCCAACAACTCAAAAATTGCCATGGGAGGTCGGCTGTCCAATCCATAAGCTACAGATTTTATAAAAGAAAAAAGAAAACACTTCTCAGAAACAGAAGGTTATTTGCCAATATGAGGCTAGGGGTGGGCATGGACCCTAGTGACTAGAACAGAGTCGTGGATGATAAAGAGAGACAGAAGAGCCACAGATAAGGCCTGAACACAGAGGGGACCAGCCAAAGCCACGGAGTCAGCTGACCAGGGTCGGAGTCTGGGCTCTGCCGCATCCAAGATTTGTGACCTTAGGTAAATCAGCTGACCACTGAGCCTCATTTTGAGTTTTGTAGAGATGGGTAAAAATTATGTCCGCCTTTCTCCCCTTCCTTACACTGAAAGAGGAGCAAATGAGATAATAACTAAATAACTCTAAAGGATTTAGTTTTCATGTTCCCTGAACTTGGGTGTCTTCCTCTTGGCTCTCTGGGGCCACAGCCACCAGCCCCTGCAAACAACCCGCCATCGGCTACCCCTGCCCCCTCCTGTTTCTCCTTTCATGCATGCCCTCTCCCATGTGGGCCTCATGGAGGTAAAGACCAGGTCTCCCTGGTCAGACAGGAATGCCCTAGCAGGAGCTACATCAGAAGATGAGAGCTGGGCCAGGATCTTCCAATACCAGGTTTCCTTCACAGTTCAGAAAGGCAGGCAGTGCTACGCAGTGCTTACCACCTCAGAGTCAGACTTGGCCACTTACAAATAAATGCACGTGGCGAGTCAAGCACTCTGTGCCTCAGTTTCCTCACACCTAAAATGGAAATTAGAGTAGTGCTCACACACGACTGCTATTAAAATCAGACAACGCTAGGCAAATCTGTGGAGATAGAAAGTAGACTGGTGATTGCCCGGGGGCCAGGGTGGGGCAGCTGGGAGTGATTGCTAATGGAGATGGTTTCTTTCTGGGGTGATGGAAATGTTCTTGACTTACATAGTGGTGATGGTTGTACAACATGGAGGAATATACTAAAAACCACTGAACTGTACATTTTAAAATGTGCGTTTTATGTTATGTTAATTTTATCTCAATTTTTTAAAAATCTACCTAAAACAAAGTCATGATTTTTAAAATTAGATAATACATATAAAATACTAAGCGCAGTACCAGGAACACAGTGGGCACTCAACAAATGGTAGGAAGTTGTTAATAATAATTTCCTACACCTGGAGACCCATGCTCCAGCCTGGCTCCAGAGACAGAGAATCAGCCCTCCAGAAACCCCTGACAGCAAAAGACCACCCACAGGCCAAGCTGGGGCCACACCAGGCCACTCACAGCTGAGGGGCCTTCCGGGAGTCCTTGGCCGGGGCGGTGTCTCAGCCGCATCTCCCTCCACCTGGCACCCAAACATCAGCTCCAGCTCCTTGGCATCTGGAGGAGGGATGGGATACCTCCCGACCGCCATCTCAACCAGAGAGAGCCCCATGCTCCAGATGTCCGACTGCACCGAGTAATGAGTCCCCTGGAGTCTTTCTGGCTGCAGGAGAGATAGACACATTTATCACCTGTGAGCTAGCTTGGCCCACGCATAAGAGGGATGGTGAGTCCTCATGAATACCTGGGGCTTCCTGCCCCTTTGAGGCTTGCTTGCACTGCAAGAGAGTGCAGGGCTGCCCTGCTTGGTCCCAGCCCTGGGTCTACTTATGCATTTTACCTTCTGCCCCTTCCTCTCCAGAGCTCACATCCTGTTTCAGGACCTCCACTAACCTCTTCAATTTGGCTTCCCACCTGCCCCCAAATGCTGTAATTACCAAATCCTAGCTGGCTCCAGTGGGTCTGACTCCTAACTGCTGTCTCCCCTATAACCTGCCCTGAACTAACAGCATCCTACCCAGCTGGGCCCTGGCTAAGCTTCAGCTGTGGCTCCAGCTTTGCTCATCCTGGTCACTGTCTTGCATGGGCAGGACAGCTTATCCAAAGCCCAGCATGAGAGGCTCATCTTGAGTCCTGAGTCCAAAAACATGAAGCTTCTGGAACATGGGTCATGAATGAGGTATCAGTGGGTAGAAAGAACACTGGCCTTGAGAGTAAGGAAAGCTGAGTTCTAAGACCAGCTTTGCCACTAACTCACTGTTCTTGGGCAACATCAAAGAGTAGAAAAGGCAAAGGATCTGGGTTCAAGTCCCAAGTATGGGACTTACAAGCTAGGTGATCCTGAGCCTCAGTGTCCTGGGGCTAGTGAAATGGGGCTAATGATGATAGTAACAACATAACAAAATGGGGCTAATGATGATAGTAGCAACATAACAAAATACCTGCTCTGCTAACTAGGGCACTGAAAAGGTCAAATCAAATGAAAATGTATGGTAGATGCTGCAAAATGTTATGCAAATATGAGTTGTTATTGGTGAGAACAGTCAAAGAGAAAGAAATATTATATATAGTGCTATATAAAGCATTATTTTTATTGAGCATTAATTGAAATAGTACATGTATTTCAAGAACCCTACCAAAAAAAAAAATCTTTATTCTGACCATCATGCACTTATTTAGACATCAAATTCATTTCACCCATAGGATTTTTCACTAACCCCAACACGGAACTATTTTGGAACTGACCATGTAACCACAAAAACCCAAACCACTAAACCCTGGATCAATATAAGTTCCAGGGCCTGTTAATTGATTTTGAACTCGATAGTTGGCAGTTGAGTAGCCCAGGGTGCTAGCTGCTCAGTTTTTAGACATTTAGGGAAGAAGCTGAAGAGCTGATGGGCTTCATGCCTTTAGCCACTGGAATGGAGGGGGTGGCGATGTGGGTCAGCGCCAGGTGAGTCATGTTACCAGTGGCTGGAATCACAGTGTGGGCAGAGGACAGACAAGAAGGAATGAGGGTGTGAGCAGGACCTTCCACACAGGGAGGCCAGGAGCAGCTGCCAAATCTTACCTAAGAGGCAAGTGAGAGCCTGCAGTGCAAAGGGGGACTGACCGGCAAGGAGGCCTGGCTTTCAACGCCGGCTCTGCAAGGTGAAGTGGGCAGGTCACTTCACCTCCCTGAGTCTAGACTTCCTCATCTCTAAAATGGGTACACTAATCTTTACTTCATGGGACAACCATATAGATCAGAGAGGATCATCACTCCAGGATATGAAAGTCCTTGAAGACTATACATAAAACACAATGTGCTAAGATGCCCTGAGCCCCCGTGCCGGCCCCTCCTTCCACCTCCACGAAGGCCTCCCACTCACTCCAACTAACGCGCCTCTACTCTGCCCTGGTCAGCACTCACCCAGAGCCACGTCTCCCCTTTCTGAATCCTTCTCGTGAGCATGTTAGCCATTTACCCACCCGTTCAGTCAACCAAACATTCACTCACTTGCCAAGAATTCCCTGAGCATCTACAGTGTGCCAGGTGCCAAGCCAGACCCTTGGGACAACAGAGACACCTCCGGCCCTATCCCTGCCCCGCAGGGAGCTGGTTGTATGGGGGAAGGAAGAGAACATGCCAGTGTCATCCCTGGGCGCGGTGGAAGCCAGCAGGGCTGGAAGCAGGAAACACCTCAGTGACCTCAGGCTGTCAGCTGAACTAGACTCCAGCCAGGGGACCAGGTAGGTGTGCCGTGGTGAGAGATGGGCAGGTAACTGGGAGACATGCAGTGAGGAGGGAGAGAAGAGGCTGGACTGGGGAGACAATTCTGAATAGACTCACAGGAGTTGGGGGTTGCTAGATGCTAAAAGGATGGGGAGCTGGGAAGAGAGGTTAAAGGCTGATGCTCAGGTTTCTACCTTGAAAAACTAAGGAAACAGTGATGCAATTTACTGCTAATGGAAATGGTGGGGCAATCTGGGGTGGGGACATGTCTGGACATGTCAGTCTGAGGGTCAAAAGACGATCAGGCAGAGGTCCTGAGGGTAGCTGGAGCTCAGTGTCTTCAGAATGGAAGCCAAGCTCTGGGAAACATCCAAGTGCCAGTGAGAGCTGAAGCTGTGATCCTACTATCTCTTCCACTGAGTCAGGGCCCCAGGGCCCCAACCATGCTCCAAGGCCTGTGAAAGGCCAAGACCATCTCCCCATCAGACTTTGATCTCCTCAGGGAAGGGACCACAATGCCTCACCCCTCGTTCTTTCTCACCCACCTCCATCACCCAAGCACAAGGGTCTGGCTCCATAGGGGAAGGCACCCACTTGGCTCCTATTCCCGATTAGATAAGAAGCTGGAAAAATGGAACGAGGTGCTCATACCGACATGTAGGACCTTGTGCCCACGAAGGAGTTGGCCATGGAGTCGATGAGCTGCCCGCTGACCCCAAAGTCACAAAGCTTGATCTCCCCACGGGAGTTCACTAGGATGTTGGAAGGCTTGACATCTGTAGGGAAAAGAAAACAGAAAAGTAGAGAATTGACACAGGTAGGT
Source organism: Balaenoptera physalus (assembly GCF_965194825.1). Classification (NCBI taxonomy): domain Eukaryota; kingdom Metazoa; phylum Chordata; class Mammalia; order Artiodactyla; family Balaenopteridae; genus Balaenoptera; species Balaenoptera physalus. The sequence goes on along the minus strand of NC_138883.1, from coordinate 111,266,302 downwards.
TGGGAAGGGGAAGGTCAGCGCTCCCCAGACCGACCAGCCCTGACCACGAATGCCACGACACACCCCAGCCCCCATCACAGAGCCAGCCCTTGGCTTAGGAGCACTGGACACCAAGGCCCCTTATTCCCCTTCGTTCAGGGTTCGAGGAAGGGCTGTCAGCAGAGGAATGACAAGCTGCTGTAGAAGCGGGACAGAAAGCCAGTGTTTTCCACTCTTTGAGAACCCAGACTGGGCCAGATGACCCACAGGAAGGAGTCAGTTACCATGAATAATCAAGATTTCAAGGTCTGTTGCTTCAACTGCCCCTGTTGGCAAGACACAACATCTGCCGCCGGATCATAATGTAGGAAGACATAATAAGACCTGATGCTTGCTGAGGCTACAGACCAAAGACTAAAGGAGGATGGGATGGAGGCAGGAACTCCTATTATTGACCTCATGCACAGAGCATGTGGGTTTTATAAATGTGCGTGCCAGGGGCTGGGAGCCAACTTTTGATTCTCTTTCACTTAAGTCACATCCCTAACAGCCTGCTCAGCTGCATCTACCTGTTAGGGAGAGTTTCTTGCTACCAGGGCCAGAGAACTAGGGAGGCCCGAAGGCTGCTCCTCAGGGTCAAGGCGGTGCCCCCAGCACCAGCCCCATTCCCCTTCCCTGCACTCGGACCATCCCCGAGGCCCGCCCTGGCTCCCATCACCAGTATTAGTCCACTGGCCCTTCCCTCTGCCAAGAGGTGAATTTCCAAATGTTTTTCTTTTACCATCTCCTCTGATTCAGACAACTGCCCCGTGAAGCAGGCAGAGCAGAGCCAAGAATTCTCACTTACTGAGGCTGGGACTTGGTAAAGTTCCCCAGGGCTTTGTGGACAGACATCAGCAAAGCAAACAATGAGACCTGCTCAAGAGCAGGCCACACCCAGGAGCAAAATCGTAAACCCTGACAGGGACTCTTTGACGGAAGTAATACAGACACTATACAGGACATCTGGAGAACCAGAGGAAAAAAATGAAACCCCCATAATTCCAACCTACCAGAGCCACTATTAACATTTTATTATTTTCCCCTTCAGTACTCATAGGAATGTGTTTATTTATCCTTAAACAGTTTCTAACAGATCCATTTAAGTATCTTTCCAAGGGTAAACTGAAAAAAAAAAAAATCACCCTCTCATATCTCAGTAAGTCCTTCACCTGCCCACCTCCACCCAGCCCGTTATCATCCCCAGCCTGGGTCAGGTCCTAACCACAGCCCCCAGCCAGCTCTAGCCTCTCTCCACCCACCGCAGGCTCCACCAGGGCAGGGATGTTGGCTGTCTGCCTCGCCCCTGCAACTGCAGAGCCAGGACAATACCTGGCACATAAGAGGTGCTCCAAAATGCCTGTGAATGAATGGAGATAAACTCACCGTGTACACATGCACACACTCAGCACCATGGGTGCTGTCTTTCTAAGACCCAGTCCTTAACGTGTCACAAGACACGACAGCACAGGATACGAGATCTTTCCAAACCCCTTGGCAACCTCCCGTGTCTCTCATATAGAGACTCTCAGAACACAGGCGTCAGAAGCAGCCTTACAGGGCATCTGGTTCCTCCCCTTCATGGTGGAGACGAAAAGCCTACGGCCCAAAGGGATCCAGGGACTTGACTGAGGTCACACAGCAAAAACTGGATAGAGCAGGAACCAGAACTCAGACCTTGTGATGCCTGGACCTGTCCTCTCCCCACCCTCCCTGCTGCCACATCACTCATTCCCGTGTCCACTGAGCTCCTGCTATGTGCCAGCACCACGCACGTACCTGGGACACAACAGCCAGCAAACTAACCCAGTTCCCACTGTCACAAAGCTTACACTTTAGTGTGAGGAGACAGACTAAACAAACCAACAAACTAATGTGCAGCATCAGGTGGTCTCAGGTCCATGAAGAAAATAATAACAAAACCTGGTAAGATCCCAGACGGTGAGGGGGCTGCTGCTGTGACAGGGTGACGAGGGAAGGCCTGTGGGCAGGGACGGCCCTGGAGCGATGACCTGGGTGAGGTCACGCGGTGAACCGTTCGGCCTCCCGGAGAATTATTTCAAACACACGGGGAGGTTATAAACTTCAGGAGCTCAGGAACCAACTTTTCCTTTGTTTCTTCCCAAGCCTGGTGTTAGGACCGGCCCCAACAAACACTTCCCACCGAGGAGCCCCTGGTCCTCGTCTCCACAGCACCGTGACCCTTCTCCAACAGAGGACAGATGCCTGACCCCGGAGGCCGGTGTTCAGTGTGTGCGAAGTGAGGCTGAGTAACAGGCCGGAGCTGGAACAGCTGGGCACAGGGAGGCGCCCCAACACGAGCCCCTCCCTCCACCGAAGAACGTCCCAGCCTTTCCTTCCTGCAACTGGACCACGAAGCCCTGAGCTCCCTCACCTTCCAACGTTCCCATGGCCTGTTTAGAAATGACCTGCTAGGCCTTGTTATAAAGCAAAGGAGTGGCACTGGCTACAGAGACAGGGGACCTGTATTCACATCCTGGCCCTGCCGCCTGCTCTACGTGCAGCCTTCAGCAAGTCCCTTCGCTTCTGTAGTCTGTGGTCTACGTATCAGTAAAGCAGTGATAACAGTCCCAGCTCTCGCAACCTCACCAGATGGAGTCCAGGATCAGTCGAATGAACTGTGGGCACTTAAATAGCACACACGTTACAGGATCACAAAAAATGACTCTTTCACAGGTTGCCCTCTAAGACAGGCAGTTCACAGCACCAGACACCCACTCCCTCACTCCCCCCCTGCTGCTCAGACACCACTCTCCGGGCCACAGCTGCTGCTCAGGAGTGGCTGCACTGCCTCTGTGACAGTCCTTGTATCTGATTTCTATTCACATGGCAAGCCAGCCTCCTTTTTTGCAAACTTATATAACGCCACTTTCCTCCCTCCCTGGCTGTGGCTCCTGCTTCCGCCACCTGCCCCAGGGAACTTCGCTGCCTGGGAGGCTGCAGAGATCCATGCGGGTGGGGGCCAGAGCGGAGCAGAGGGAAACCCTCAGGGGGGGTCTCCCTGCTTGGACCACATCCATCCTGGAAGCCAGATGCACACACAGGGCCCCTCCTGGTGACCCTGGAGGCCTGACAAGAAGTTGCATGGAGACCTGGGCACTCCACTCCACTCCAGAGCGTGTGGCTGGAGCTACCAGGCCAGGACATGCTCCTTCCTGGCAGCCCCGGCCAAGTTGGGCTCTTCTCTAGGGGCAGAAAAGAGGTCAGGTAAGGCCAGGGAGATTGTTTCCTCCAATTGTCAGCCTCCTGCATTTGCTTCCCACAATCACCGCCTCTCCTTCCTCTGCTCCCGTGCCCAGCAACTCCTCCTCCAGCCTGTCTCGCACAGTGACCGGCACTCCTCCCGTGGGACAGCCCCCGCACAGAGGCTGCCTCGCAGTACAGTCCAGGCCCCTCGGCCTGCCCTTCCAAGCCCGCTGTCCTGCTCACCTCTGCAACTTCTTGCTGCAGCACGTCTCCGTGTCCACCTTCCCCAGGCTGGGGCTCGCCTGCCTCTCTGTGCTGGTCCCCACCCCTAAAACCTCCTCCTTTCCCACCCACCCGTTCACCTCTACATCCAGGTGCCTGGTTCTTTTGAGTGCCCTTCCCAGCATGGAATACTGCCCTGCTTTGGAGCCCTGGGAGGTTTAATCGGGCTTTTCCTCCCACATCTTCCCTAGCAGCAACCTCAGACGTTGTTCACATCACAGGCGCAAGCCCTCTCTACTCCCAGAGGCCTCTTCAGGCCTTGGGTTCTCTTTCTGACCCTCCAATATTAGGCGAGTGAGGCTGGGAGGAGCCCCAGCGTGTGGTGGGACACTCTGTATTCCGCAGCAAGCATCCACCACTCTCTGAGCTCCTAGGCTGACAAGCTTCCCTCGGAAACCTACAAGATGCTAAGGTTTGATACCCAGATCCTGCCCCGGCTCTGCAACAATGAAGATGGATAAACCCTCCTTCTTCAAAAATGATTAAGGAGGTGTTATGAAAAAACTAAGCGGAAGAAAGTATTTTCTTCTCTGATATTTTCTGCACCAGAAATAACCACTGTTCAAAGCCTCCTGATATTTCCCCCATGAGCACATGGTATTAACTTGACTTCTGAGCATTTTGTTTCTTTTTTAAATTAATTAATTTATTTATTTTTGGCTGTGTTGGGTCTTTGTTGCTGTGCGCGGGCTTTCTCTAGCTGCGGTGAGCGGGGGCTACTCTTCGTTGCGGTGCACGGGCTTCTCATTGCGGTGGCTTCTCTTGTTGCGGAGCATGGGCTCTAGGCGCGTGGGCTTCAGTAGTGTGGCTCACAGGCTCTAAAGCGCAGGCTCAGTAGTGGCACACGGGTTTAGTTGCTCCGCGGCATGTGGGATCTTCCCGGACCAGGGCTCGAACCCGTGTCCCCTGCACTGGCAGGCGGATTCTTAACCACCGCGCCACCAGGGAAACCCCGACTTCTAAGCATTTTCTACTCCTCTTTGGATTAAAGAATTCAGCAGGGTCACTTGTTTATTCTATAAACACTAATAAAGTGCCTGCACTGAGCTATGAGTAAAAAGGACAGGTCCCTGTTCCTGTCCAGGCTGTCACCACCAGGGGAGACAGAATTCAACAAATTAGAAGCCAACCAACCTCGGAAGACACAACAGCTCTGATTCATTGAGCACCTACTATGCTAGGCCTTTTAAATATATTGTCTTCTTTAATCCTCACGACAATGGTGTGAAGTAAGCATTATTAACCCCTGTGCACAGACGAGAAACACTGAGGCCCAGAGTCTGGGAGTTATCTGTCAAGGTTACAAAGTGAGGTAATGGCAGAGGCTAGAGTAGAAGCCATAGATTGATTGTTTATCCAGAGGCTAGCTAACCTGGGTCTAAACAACAGAGCAAATGGCAAACCATAGTGGGTTGTACTCCAAAGTTTCCGAAAAGCCATTACTAAGTTGTGGGTGAAGGTGGTCAAAAGGCACAAACCTCCAGTTATAAGATGAATAAGTCCTAGAGACGCAATGCACAGCATGGTGACTACAGTTAACAATACTGTATATTTGAAAGTTGCTAAGAGAGTATATCTTAAAAGTTCTCATCACAAGAAAAAAATTGTAACTATGTAAGGTGACGGATGTTAACTAGACGTATTGTGGCCAATCACTTCACAATATACACGTATATCAAATCATTATGTTCTATATCTGAAACTAATACAATGTTATCTGTCAACTGTATCTCAATTTTTTAAAAAAGTTGTGGTTGGGAAGCGGGGCAGGGGGGGTCACTCACATTACCAATGAAACAAGCTTTATCTGGGAATAGGAGCTGACTTGGGGTAGGTTGAAATCCTTAAAATCTGGTTGTGAGAGAAAATAATTCTGAGCTCCAGTTTAGTGAGCAAGCGCTTCCTTCTCAGCTCCAGCTCATTATCCTCCTCCTTGACAAGTTTAACTGCAAGAGACGTGCTGACAGCAGGAACTAGAGGCTGTTTCCCACCTCCTGATTAACAAGTGAGTTCAAACAGTGAGCCTTCGGAGCACGTGTGCCGGGTCCTAACAAGCAGCTATTTTTATCTCTCCACTTTCAAGAGTTTTGCAACCAAGTCCAGCAACTGCATTTCAATTTCTGCTTCCCTCCCAAGATTCATTAGTTTTTTTTTGTTTTTTCTTTTTAATTTTTTATTTTTCGCTGCGTTGGGTCTTTGTTGCCGCATGCGGGCTTTCTCTAGTAGCGGCGAGTGGGGGCTAGTCCGCGTTGCGGTGCGCGGGCTTCTCATTGTGGTGGCTTCTCTTGTTGCGGTGCATGGGCTCTAGGGTGCGCAGGCTTCAGTAGTTGTGGCATGCGGGCTCAGTAGTTGTGGCTCACGGGCTCTAGAGCACAGGCTCAGTAGTTGTGGTGCACAGGCTTAGCTGCTCCGAGACATGTGGGATCTTCCCGGACCAGGGATCGAACCCGTGTCCCCTGCATTGGCAGGCAGATTCTTAACCACTGTGCCACCAGGGAAGTCCCTAATTCATTAGTTTTGAAATGCTTTCATTTTCTACCTTTGTGCACCCCTCTCTGCAAATGCAGTGCTCATCCCTGACCCAAAAGGCACACAAATGCTGACCATTAAACAAGAGATGGTGTTGCAAGAGTTCAGGATTTGGTTTTCATCAGCACAAATCTGAAATCAGGTAGTAACAACAGCTACAGCAAAAGGTATAGGGGTTACACTAAAGGGAGAGGGAGAGAAGGGAGAGAGAAAAAGAAAAGGGAAAAGGGGGCAGTAAAGGCAAGAGTTTATGGATCCTGGATTCCCTGATCTCTCATTTCTAATGAACCCATACTAATGCATGGCAGAGCAGCCCCATATTACAGATGTGGAAATTAAGGCTCAAGTAGAAGCCACTTGCCAAAGACCACAGAGTAACCTTCCCATTAAAAGAACATGCCTTAGAGCAGTATACTTCCCCTTCCAGACTATCTGGGCAACTTCAGAAGACAAGCAGATAGTCAATCTATCACAAAGCCAATCAACCACCTGTGGGCAGAAAAACAACGTTGGCTAACTTGGATGCTTATCATCTGTACTTCAAGAAAGAGAAATTAGCTAAAAACCTGTTTTGACCTGCTGAAAGCTAATTTTGCTCAGCAGGAGGAGAGGAAATTAAAAAAAAAAAAAAAAGATGGAAAAAGGAAAGGTAGAGGTAGGTCGGAGATCTGTTCATTTTTAAATGGAAAGTGGGAGAGAATTTCTAATAATATCACCATAGTTATGGTGACCCAAGCTGCACCAAAGTAAGGCATTGCCATTTGTGCCTGGGTCACGGTCAGCATGATTCACCCGTGAAGTCAAGGTCACTCACCAGTCGTTCCTAGCTTAGCTTGAGACAGGCCCTAAAGGAAATGCCTAGGAAATCATTCGCTCTTGCCAGGTAAGGACAAACGTAAGCTAAGTGGAGCGGGAACATCCTGTGTAACCTACTGAGAAGGACCCTCCCCACCATATACACTAACTGGGAGAAGTGCTCCTCCCTGACTCCAACCAACTGCTCCGGGTGGAGACTGACAATCGGAACCCTGTCCCTGACGCAGGCTGGGCCACTCCCAGTTCCCCCATCCCCTGGCACGGTGATCTGGCGGGTCTGGGTATGTGACCAGTATTAGTCCAATTAGAGCCCTCCCTTGGGATTTTCTATCAGAAGCTGGGAAAAGCTCTTGCCTCCCTGATAATGAGACTAAAGCCAGAGGCAGTGGTTCCCATGTGGTAGAGACAGCTGGCCTGAGAGAATAAAGCCAACATCAGAAGAGAAACAAATGAGAGAAAATTAGCAGGTTCCAGGACATGCCGCCCCGACTCCCCCGCCCACCCCCGGGGATACTGAAATGTGCAGATGCTCAAGTTCCTTATATAAAATGATGTAGTATTTGCACATAACCTATGCACGTCCTCTTGCATGCTTTAAATATCTCTAGATTACTTATAATACCTAATACAATGTAAATAGTTATAAATACAATGTAAATGCTATGTAAATGAAGTTTTGCCTTTTGGAACTTTCTGGGATTATTTTTTCCCAAATATTTTCCATCTGCAGGTTGGCTGAATCCAAGGATGCAGGTATAGAGAACCGACTGCACACCATAATTGAAGTATAACAGCTAATGGCATTTGAGTGCTTGGACACAATTTTCCCTAAGGCCAGGCTGCATTCTTATTCTTCCTGAGGTTTGGTGAGCTAAGCCAAAAAACAAAAACAAAAACAAAACACCTCTTTTATTGTTTGAGCTAATTCGTGTTCACCAACAACCAAGAATCCTAACATCCCCTGATTCTTATCATCAATTGGCATCAAAAATTACATTAAGTAGGTATACAGTGTGGTGTGGAAATGGTAGCACCACCTTTGGAGTTAGGCAGATCTGGATTTGAATCCTAGCTCTACCAGCACGAGCTGTGTGACCCTGCAGGAGGCCAAATTACAGAGCCTCCTGAAGCCTGTTTCCTTGGCTGTCAGGTGGGAACAGTAATTCCTACTTGATGGTAGATACTAAGGGCTCAATAAATAAGAGGAACTACATATGAGATACGCAGGATTTAGAGTTCAATGTCTCTGAAGCTTGGGGGAAAAATAAGAGCTAACATTTGTTTGAGAAAAAACACAAGCAACATAGAAAATCAGGTCCTGCTCGGTGGGGTTCCTACCTATGTGGGCCCTCCCCAACCCCCCACCCCACCCCGTCAGTGCCAAGAGGATCCATGCTGTTCCCCAATAGTCTCTGAATCGTTCATCACTCTTGCTAGTCTCTAATCCAGATGCCTTCTGTATTCATATTCATTCTACCATCCTTCTAGTCTTTTTTGTTTGTTGGAGGGGAGGGGGGAGAAAGGGTTACCTCAAAAGTAACCCCTTAATTACCTCCCTTCACCTACAGGAGGGAGCTCCACCAACTATCTGCACCAGGTAAGTTTTGCTAGAATACTCAGGGACTTTGGCCTGGGCTGTGTCTGGGATGGACTTGATGCTCACTGGGAGCTGGGGTCGGGGTGGGAGCCCTTCCTCCTGCCCCTGGACAAAGCAGAGAAAGCCAAGCTTCAGAGCACGCAGGACAAGGCGGCCCAACATGGAGAGAGGTTGCCTGGGATCCCAGTGGTCTTCCATCCCTGCCCTGTCCCTTCCTGAGCACGGGCAACATCTGGCCCTTGGGCTGCGCAAGGGCCCCCAGATCCTTATAAGGAAGTCCTCTGTTCTGTTTACACTGACTCAAGTTGGTTTCTGTTACTTGTAACAAAGAATCCTCACCAAGAGGCTCCCACCTCCTCCGGGAAGCCTCGCCTGACCCCTCTACACCCACAAGGCTCCCGTCTCCCTGGAGCTCTTACCATGTATGTCACTTGTCATGTTAGTAGGTTTGCCAACTTCTTTTAGTCACATTTTTTCCTCTTAAAAAATCCAAACATCCACAAAAGTAGAGAGAGTGTAACCATGTACCCAACATCAGCTTCAACAATTATCTACGCATTGCCAGTCTTGTTTCAACCAAAACCCTCAGTTTTTCCTTTGTGGGGTTGGGAGGGCACAAATATTTTAAGGCAAATTCCAGACCTTATGTCAATTCATTCATAAACCTTTTATCCAATTTTTAAGGTATAGTCTTGCTTCTTTGATTAGGACTACAAGCTTCTTAGGAGCCCAGCATTATATGTTCAATGGGCTTTTAAACACCACAAACTTGACTCTGTTACACACACGTGGTCCACGAGTTTCCTCTTCATCTGGTCCTGAGGACAGTTCCAGGAGATGGAGAAGGAAGCAAGATCACCACTAAATGAATGAAGGTAAGGCTCAGAAGTGATGAGGGACTCTGACAGGATCACTCAGGGAGCCAATGGCCGAGCCTGAGGGAACCTTCCATGAGGTTCCGGCCGCAGCCAGGACGCTAAAGGGAAAGGGAAGCAGTGGCTCTGAGGCCACTTGGTGGGTAGCAGCTTTCTGAGGACTCACTGCCTGCCACTACCAGCCAATGAAAGCACCGCACACAGTTCACAAGGCGGCAGGCACTTACCTCCAACAATAAATTTTGAAACATGTTGTTTCCAAATGGAAAAAGCAAATCCCACCATGTTTGTTTCTAATTAACTCGGTGCTATTAAGCCTAATGCTGGTTCCCACCCTCAAGCTGAGATGCTCCACTAGACTACGTTGTCACTCTGTAGCGTTGGGCATGGTGAGCTGGGCTCCACCTTGCTAGGGTAATGATTAACAAAATCTGCCCCTTCTTTGGTCACCAGGTCACCAGACTTCCAAGTCAAACCAGCTCTCCTGGGCCCACAGTCCTCCTCAGGAAGTTATCTGTAACTGAGGAGAGTGGCAGTACCCCCAGCCCCGAGTTTCCCTTAGAAATGAGGCTTTGTGATGTGAGAAGGAGCAGGACACAGCTCTGCCGGGATCACCTCTCAGACTAGGGTAACAGGTCTTTCCTAAAGGGAGGAGGCACAGCCTTAGGCCTTGGGTCCCTTCCACCACCCGCCTTGGGGAGGGCCATGGGGCAAACCTTGTGGCTTCCTTCCCTTGCCTTCCCCATCTGTCCACACCAGCACCTGGCCTCTGCTCTCAGGGGTTTGTAGGATAATCTGTCCCAACCTGTGTCCTCTTCACCCTCCACTCGGTGACTACCCTGACTCAGACCCACGTTCTTTCTTCCGGAGCCATGGCAACAGCCTCCTAATTGACCTCTCTCCCCTCTCGCCTCACCTTAGCGGCAGCAGCCAGAGGCCTCCTCCTCCAAGGACAGCTTGCCTCCCCTCCCTGTGCAGGAGTGGCCCTCGGGTCCCCACTGTCCAGGCTAAAATCCAGTCCCCGCGCATGGCGGGGAAGACCCTCCTCAATCGCGTCAACTAATTCTCACTTAACTCCCACCAGTTACCACCAGGAATCCTTTGTTCTAAACACCCTGAACGACTTGCTATTTCCTGCAAGGACATATATCTATATTTCCCTGCCTGTGTGTCATCATGACTCATGTGTTTCCCTCTACCTGGAATTCCTTTCACTGACACTGTCACTTGCGTAACTTCTCCCTATGCTTCAGAGCTCAGCCCAAATACCACCTCCTCCACGATGCTTCCCTAAAGGGATCTGAGGAAGCGCTTTCCCTCCTCCAGCGTCCCATCTGCCTCACTTGAGATGCTAAGAAACAAACTTGTCTGGAGGCATAATCCATCGCTGTGGGTCTAGCACTGAGGTAATTCTAGAGAACATGACTCACATTTCTAACGAGAGACCACATACTGGATTCCAGCTACCAATCAGCCACTCTCTGTTTCTCTCCATCGGTTAGGTGGGGCAGTCTAGACAGAGTCCAAAGGAATCTGTTCTCCCTGTAAATTCACTGCCCCCTTGAGGCTGTCACCACACGGCTGGGGGATGAGAGTGGTGGGCAAAGGAAGCAGAGGTGTAGCCAAGGCCACCCCCTGGACACCATGGGCAACCTATGGGTCGAGGCTCGGATGACACTGCCCTGCCACACACGGACAGGGACTTGCTCAGGACAGAGCCCTGTGCGCAGCCTCAGGGGCCACCCTGACTCTCCGCAGGGAAGCCTGGCTGGCAGGACGTCAGGAAAGCTCCGGCAGGGAGGACAGTGCCTTGCAAGGGTCACAGAAGCAGCCACTCAGAAACTCATCACATGCGCGTCTGCCACCAACAGCTTGTAAAACAACAAAACAAAAACTAACTCGGGCCACTTCAAATCTTGCCTATCAGCGCCAATGGCAAGTCTGACTGAAGGGAGAGGAAGACTTTAGAGGTTGAAATCCTGACCGTTGTGAGGGCCCTGCTCCTCTGGAGGCTGTGGCTGGGGTCCCTCGAAGTGCCCTGGAGATTCCCAGCTGTCCCCAGGACGGGGATCCACAAACACTCTCATAGTCTCTGCACAGGGCTTAAATCTCATCCTGACCCGAGAGCTCCCTGTTTTCACAAAACTCTTCACCCCGGGCAGTTAGGAGCTCTTCTGGAGGGTCCTCTGAGCCGGAAGGTCCCAAGGTACAAACGACTCTAGCTCTGCAGAGAACCATCACAGCTTGCTGCAATCACAGTCTGGCTGGGCGTCCCCTCAGGCCAGCTTTCTCAGTACACTGCAGCCCAGGCCACTAATTCAGTGCCGGGCATAAAGATCAGGGAGATTACACACTGCTTCATCTGACAAGAGTCAGAGAAAGATAAGCGGAGACTTAATTTAACACTGTTCTCAGCATTTATTGATCTTCATCTGCCAGCAACTCCCAGGCAGAAACTATTCACCAGCTAAGTTGTATGAACTCTGCATTGATCTAAATCACGTAATGCTTCTTCAGGGTCTTAATCAAAACAAGACTTTTTTGTTTGTTTGTTTATTTACTTATTTTGGCTGCACCGGGTCTTAGTTGCGGCACCTGGGATCTTTTAGTTGCGGCATGAGGGAATCTTTTTTAGTTGCAGCACGTGGACTCTTAATTAATTGTGGCACATGGACTTCTTAGTTGCAGCATGCGGGCTTCTTAGTTGGGGCATGCGGACTGTTAGTTGTGGCATGCAAACTCTTAGTTGCAGCATGCATGCGGGATCTAGTTCCCTGACCAGGGATCAAACCCGGGCCCCCTGCTTTGGGAGCATGGAGTCTTACCCACTGGACCACCAGGGAAGTCCCAAAACAAGATCTTGATAATGACAGGGGTCTAAGAAGCATGGTGGGCTGGCAATGCAAATCACTGCTTTAAATGGCATGAAGCACAGCTGTATCTGAGCCCTCCCATACACACCTTAACTCATAGCCTAACTACTTAGGTCAGCTTTGGTTGAACTAGACCTCTGACCTCCTGCCACAGTAAGTGGAAAGACTACACAGAAACCTTTGGAGCTAAGCTCTCTCAGAGCTCCAGGATCGGGGAAATACCCTCTCTCCTACCCATGCCATACACCGTTTTCATGAAGCACCTAAAGTTAATCAACTTACAGCTGACTTTTGTGCTTAAATTCTAAAGCTTTCTCAGTTGGGGGATTCTTCTTCCCCTTAACTCAGTGGTCAGGAAGCTTTTTCTGTAAAAGGACCAGAGAGCAAATATTTTAAGGCTTTGAGGCCCACACAATCTCTTTCACAAGCAACTATTCAACTCTGCCATTACAGCACAAAAGCAGCCACAGACAACACTTAAATAAGCCTGGCTGTGTTCCAATAAAACGTCTTTATGGACACCGAAATTTGAATTTCACATAATTATCATGTGTCACAAAATTCTGAAAAACAAATCTTAGCTCGCAGGCCGTACAAAAATAGCCAGCAGGCTGTGAGCTGCCAATTTTGCCCACCCCTGCCTTAAATGCTTAATTATTGTTTTGATCCTGTGTTAGCAGTTTTCTGTCTTTCTGACCCAATGCTTAATATTATCTATAGTGGAACAACTTTTTTCATCGTAATTTGCTTGCTTTCAGAATCTGTTCCTCCCATCCTCTAGTTACAGAACTCCTCTTTTTCATTGGGGATATGCTCCTCCACGATAGCGAGTGTTCCTGCTAGGGTGCCAATGAAGGGACCCCATCAATCCTGCCCAAGAGGTAGTTTCACAACTCAGGATGGCCCACCACACTACTCTAGTCCCCTGGACACAACAAATGGTCCAGGACTGGGCAGGGTCTCCAAGCAGAGCCGACTAGTGATTCAAGCACTGACCTAGATGCTGAGGAGACTGGGCGGAGCTTTCTCTGGGATACGGAGCACTAAGGACTAGATGTATTGGGCTAGTGAGGTCCGTGCTGCCCCCAGTGAAGAGAATCTGACCGAAAAGGAAGCCCACATAAGGAGGAGTAAAGCCAAGAGGTGACCAGAGTCCTGAGGCTATCATTTCAACCCCGTATTCATCCCTGCCTTTGGACCTCCTGGTAACTCAAGCCAATGCACTCCCTCTTTTGCTTAAGTAGTCCTGAGTTAGGTTTCTGACACAGCCAAAGAATCCTGACTAATTGTATCACATCAGATTCTATTTGACAGCTGGCAGCGTGGCGATTCATGCACAGAACAATGACACTGGCTGTGCTCCACCACGCATGAGAATCACTTACAGATATGTCTCTTTTCCCCTGTTACACTCTAAGCCCCCAGAGGACACGAGTCATTTATGAGCCATCTTTATGCCCTCTGCAGTGATTCACCCAGTACCTTGCACTTGGTAGGTATTCAGTGAATATTTTACAATACGAATTGACTTTTCTTTGATGGGGGAAACGTCTATGAGAAGGGCAAGTAACCACGGAGGAACATGTGTGTGTACCTACCCACGACTATCCACCAGAATGTCACCCAGAGATTTCAGAGAAAACGTACACTCCCAGAGGGACCACAGATCTAATCCCCACCTCCCGATCAACAGCCCATAAACCACGCACACCAGGCTGAGCCACACAGACGGCTGCTCCCTTTGAACACCCGGAGGAAACAGAATGTCCGCACGACACCAAGGCAGATCACAGTGGACCGCTTCGCCGTGGATGAAATCCAGAATAGCTGGCCACAACTTCAGACACGGCGAATACTGGCTTTACTTGTCCTGCCCAAGAAGTCCTGTCCCACAATGGCAGAGACCAAGCACTTCAGGAACCAGAGTGAGAACCTGCTGATCTCTGGGATGCTGTACAGTACGGACACGTTGGAAACACAGGAAAGGCAGCCACAGGCACACCCACAGCAGTGCAGCTCACCAGCACCAGGACATGCTCAGCCGGTCGGAGAAAGGAGACTGAAAAACTTCCAAGAGTCTACTACCTAGCTGGAAAAACAGGACCTAAGCAGTACCTGAAAACAGTTGTTCACCCCCCAAGTACCATTACTGTACTTCCTCTCACTTAAAAAGTAATCTGGGGACTTCCCTGGTGGCGCAGTGGTTGAGAATCTGCCTGCCAATGCGGGGGACGCGGGTTCGAGCCCTGGCCCGGGAAGATCCCACATGCTGTGGAGCACCTAGGCCCCTGCTCCACAACTGCTGAGCGACCCCCACTCTCCGCAACTAGAGAAGGCCCACACACAGCAACGAAGACCCAGTGCAGCCAAAAATAAATAAATAAAAATAAATTTATTAAAAAAAAAAAAAGTAATCTGTAAGTGCAGGTATGCCTCATTTTGTATCACCGACATATTCCCACCCCCTAAAAAAAAGTTTGAATCAAACTGATATAATTTGCTTGCCTTCTTGAAGAGTCTGTGAGAAACTGTATTTGAAAAATCCTCTAGTGAATGTTTTGAAAAAGCAAAGAAGTGCCCCTAGGGCAACTTGTGCTGTAAGTTACTTTTGTACATTAGTTTTACTTAGAGCAGGGCACACCTAGACATCACTTCCAATCTAATAATTTAAAATCCCGTCACCTTTGCCCACAGATGTGCCAACCTGTACCCACACTCAGTAGGAAGGGATGGTCGCTTGATACTTGCATGACTGTCGTGGGAGCGCACGCTTAGAGGCAGTCACGGCGGCCCCCTCTGGGAGGTGACTGAGCCTGCAGCCCCCCCAGTGAGGCGAAGAAGGGCCCGCTGGCCCAGCAGCAGCATCCCTGTGGGAGCCGTGGACTCGGGCAGCTGCTTTTCTGCCTGAGTGACCCAGCCACCCAAACCAGAGCAGCCCTCCCTGGTCCCTATCCCAACACAGTCTGGGGGTTCAGCTTTTCAAAGGCTTCTCTATACTTTTCCAGGATCCTTCCAGTGAATATGTTTTGAGAAGCTTAAACCAAGTTAGGCTGGTTTCTGTTGTTGGCAATCATAAAAGCCTACTAATTCATCTGCTAAGCAGCAGCTAACAAATATTAAGTGTCTACCATGTGCCAAGCACTATTCTAAGTGCTTTGCAGGCATTATCTCAATCCTCACAACCTTTAAGTAGGCTCTATTTTCTCCACTTTTCTGAGGTTTGGAGAAGTTACATTACTTGCCCAAGGTTACACAGTTAAGTAGCACAGTCAGCATTAGAACCCTGAACTTCTATCACTGTGACAGAGTGAAAAAACTGGCCATAATATTTTGTAGCTCCTCCCAACAAGAGATAAAGTGCATCCCTCTACTTTCTGAATCTTTCTGAATCTTGGCTTGGCCACGTGACTTGCTTTAGCCAATAAGACATTACCAAAAAACCTGACACAAGCACAGGCTTAAATGGTGCTTGAGTATTGGGGTTACCCCCTCTTGCTACTGAAACCCCAAGACCGTCATGGGAAGAAGCCAAGGGGTTAGCCTCCCAGAGGATGACTGAAAACATGGGGAAGAAGGCCCTGCCATCCCACAGAACTGTACAAGGTAATAAGCTGTTGTTGTTTTAAAACTACTAAGTGTTGGTGTGGTTTATTACACAGCAAAAACTAACTGAAATAATCACTGAGCTATCCCCACCAAGTCAGTACCAACAAGTAAAGAATTTTTAAAAACATGAGGCAGAAAAAAAGCCTCTTTATTCTTCCCCTTTTTTCCTCAAGGACAGAATGAGAAGAAATGGAGTTTAAATTTCATCAGGAAAGAATATATTTAGAGCAGAGGAGGAACTTACTGGCAGTGAGAAAGCCTAAAGACAGAGGCAGAGAGTCTCTCTCTCTCATTCTCACCCTAACTCAGCTTCCAGGAATCGTTCACTCATTGTGCTTCTGGCTAAGAAATCGAGTTGTGTAAGAGTACCATTTCCAGGCCAGGCCTTCCAGTGAATTCTTTCAGGATTCTTTCTGGAGAAGACCCACAAACAGCAGGAGGCTGAAAAGCTGAGCGGCCAGGCCAGGGCTGCCTGTACACACACTGCTCACTGGAGCAGAAGTCCTTCTAGTGACTCCCCCTTCTCGGCTGGGCAGGGCGTGAACCCTCCACCAAGACATCTGTTCAGAGACCCGTCTGGCTCACAAAGCAGCTCTGCATGCCAAACAGCAATAAATGGTGGAGCCAGAAAAGAAATTCCTGGAAGAGTGGGGGCAGCAGCACCAGGCGGAAGGGGAAAGCAAGCTGGTTATTCCAGGAATGAGCTGAAACCTTCCTCTCTTTGGAACGAAAATAAAGTGAGCCCTCCATCAGCAATGCAGAGCATGGCACATACTAGGCACATGGTAGAGAAAAAACCAGGACTAGATTCATGACTGGGTTAAAAGCAGAGGACATGGGTTCTTAGCCCAGCTTCACTGTTGATTCCTGTGTGTTCTGGCACAAGTCAGTCACACACACACCCATTTAACAGACCTTTCAGGAGGAGCTAGTCTGCTATCATGTTGGGGACTAGGGATACAAAGATGAATTCGACGTGTTCCCTGATTTGAAGAAATTCACAGACTAGCGAGAGAGACATATAAACTCTCTGAGCTTTGGTTTCTACATCTATAAAACAGGAAAAACACCTATTTCAGAAGGTTGTTTGGAATAATAAGTGAGATAAGTTGCATAAAGCACCTAATACAGCACTTGGCACATAACAGGTCCTCAGTAAACAATGATCATTATTTATTACAAGAAAGGGAAGGACACTGTGTCAAAGGAATACAGAGGCAGAACACTTAATCCACTTTGGGAAGGGGCTGGTTCATGGAAAGCCTCTTGTAAGAAGAGATGTTTGAGCTAAACAGTAACATTATTACAATTAGCTAACACTTATTAACGACTTTAATTTTCACGACTATATGAAATAAGTATATAATTTGCAATTATTGCTCTTTGGCATGAATTATCCTCATTTTACAGATGAATAAATAACTCAGAGAGTTTATACACCCTATCTGTAAGAGAGTTGGGATTTCAACTTTAACTGGCTGACTCCCAAGCCTCTGTGCCATAGTACTTAAAAAAGGATTAGCATATAGAATGGATAAACAAGGTCCTACTGTATAGCACAGGGAACTACATTCAATATCCTGTGATAAACCATAATGGAAAAGAATATGAAAAAAAAAATGCATACGTACATATAACTGAATCACTTTGCTGTGTAGCAGAAATTAATGCAGCATTGTAAATCAATTATACTTCAATAAAAAAACAGACATGATATATTGATATATTTAAAAAAAAAAAAGGATGAGCAGACTTAGTCTAACAAAGGTGAGTGTGAGGGGGTGGGGTGGGGATTAGAAAGTCAGCATTGCCAGGAAAGGCAACAATAGGAGCAAAGGTGCAGCTCAAAAAAGGAATTCAATCTCACTGCATCTCAGTTTCCTCACAATTTATATAAAGGAATAAGAAGGGCAATTAGCATTTGTTAGGCCCTTTTATATGCAAAACACCTTGCCAGATGCTTTCCATATGTAATTTCATTAATCCTCACAGCAACCTAGGAGCAGGCAAGAGGATTCCATTTTACAGATGGAATGCAATGGAACACCTTTACTCCACCAGATCCTTCTACAACACTGACCTCATGGGTCCCTCTAAGTGAGATTACACATATCATTCGCAGCCCCAGAACACGGCCCCATGCTCAAGAAATGTTGATTCCTCCTCTCCTTTCAGCTACTCCTATTTCCTAGAAATTGACACACTAAAATATTCTAACATAAAACACAGAGGTCTTTAAAAAAACACAGATTAAGATCCATAAATTGCTGGAAAACTGCTCCCCACCTCAAGCCATACCATACCTCCTACTGACACTTTCTTAATTGTCAGTGGTAAGAAGACAAAATGTAGCCAGTGCAGTTAGAAAGCAGAAGGCTTTCTACAGTTTTGCATTTTAAGTGTATAGTTTGATGCATTCTGAAAAAACGTATACACCTGTGAACCCACCACCAAATCAAAATTTAATATTTTGATTACTCCAGTGTTCTGTCATGCCACTTTGAAGTTCACCCTCACTCCAGCCCCTCAGATCCCCAGGCAACCACTGATCTACTTTATTACTGTGTTACTGTGGATTAAATCTGACTGTTCTAGTAGAATCATGCAGTGTGGACTATTTTCTATAAGGCTTCTTTCACTCAGCATAATGTTTTTGAGATTTGTCCAAGTTGTGTGTATCAACAATTTGTTCATTTTTATTGTTGAGCTGTATTCCGCTGTTTGAGAATATTAAAATTTGTTTACTTGCTCATCTGGTGAAATATTTTGGTTGTTTCTAGTTTGGGGCTATCATGAATAAAGATGCTTATGACATTTGTGCACAAGTCTTCGTGCAGACAAATGTCTTCATTTTTCTTAGGTCAATATTGAGAAATGGAGTTGGTGGGTTGTACGGTTTAATTTTAAAAGAAATTACAAACTGTTTTCCAAAGTGACTGTCCCTTTCCCTGGCTGTGTTTAAGAATCTCTCTTTATCACTGATTTTCAACAACTTGACTTTTTTGTTTTTTTTTTTTTTTTTGCTTCTTGCTTTTTTACAGCTTTATTGGTGTATAATTTTCATACAATAAACTCCATATACTTAAAGTATATCACTTGATGAGTACATATATGACCATGCCCACAATCAAGATTATAAACACATCTATCAGCCCCCAAAGTTTCCTCATGCTCCTTTGTAATTCTTCCCTTCCTCCCCTTCCTTCATTCTCCAGGCAACCACTGATTTGTATTTTGTCATTACAGATTAGTCTGCAATTTCTAGAATTATGTAAATAGATTCACACAGTATGTGACACAGCTCTTTGTTTCTTTCACGCAGCATCACTCTTTTAAGATTCATCCATACTGCTGCAAGTTATCAATGGTTTATTCTTTTTATTGCTAAGCAGTATACTATTGTATGGATATACCACAATTTGTTTATGCATTCAACTGTTGATGGACATTTGGGTTGTGTCTAGTTTTCGGCTATTACAAATAAAACTACTATGAACATTCAGGTACAAGGGCCTGATTGGACCTATGCTTTCTTTCTTTCTTTAGGGAAAATCCTAGGAGTGAAATGGTTGAATGTATCATAGATACATGCTTAACATTTTATGAAACTGATCAGCTGTTTTCCGGCACAACTGCACCGTTTCACATTCCTATCAGCAGTGACTGAGAGTTCCTGTTGCTCCACGTCCTCAATAACATAGAGCTACTCTCTACAGACATTCTAGTGGGCGTGTAGCAGTAACTCATTGTGGCTTTAACTTACATTTCCCTAACGATGTTGAATATCTTCTCATGTGCTTATTTCCCATTCGCGTATCTTTTTTAGTAAAGTGTCTGTTCAAATCTTTTACCCATTTTTTTTTCAGAAGTCACAACTAGTTCTGATATTTTATTGTTCCAAGGATATCATAGTTTATTTTTTTTTCAGGTATTGTTGACATACAACATTATGGTAGTTTGAGCTGTACAACATAAGGATTCGTTATTTGTATACATTGTGAAATAATCACAATAAGTCTAAATGAGATCTGTCACCAGATACAAGTACATTATTTTTTCTTTTATGAGAATTTTTAAGGTCAACTCTCTTAGCAACTTTCACGTATTCAATATAATATTATTATCTATGGTCAGCATGTTGTTTCTGACATCTCATGACTTATTTATAGCTGAAAGTTTGTACCTTTTCACCTTCAGGCATTTCACCCCAAACACCTCCTGCCTCTGGCATCCGCCAGTCTGTTCTATCTGAGCTGGGATTTTTCTTTTTTTTTTTTAAAGATTCCACATGTAAGGGAGATCATGAAGTATTTGTCTTTCTCTGAGTTACTTCACTTAGCATAATGCCCTCAAGGTCCTTTCATGTTATCACATGGCAAGATTTCATTTTTTATTTGGCTGAATAATATTCCATTGTATATCTGTACCACAGTTTCTTTATCCAGTCATCTGTCATTGGACAATGGGTTGTTTCCCTATCTTGGCTATTGTAAATAGTGCTGCTGTGAGCCTAGGGGTGCATATATCTTTTCAAATTAGTGTTTTCCATTTCTTCAGAAGTGGGATTGCTGGGCCATATGGTAGTTCCACTGTTAATTTTCTGAGGAAATGCTATACTCTTTTCCATGGTGACTGCACCAATTTCCATTCCCACCAACACTTCACAAGGGTTCCCTTTTCTCAACATCCTCTCCAACATTTGCTATTTCTTGTCTTTTTTTTCTTGAATTTTTGAATTTTATTTTATTTATTTTTTATACAGCAGGCTCTTATTAGTTATCTATTTTATACATATTAGTGTATACATGTCAATCCCAATCTCCCAATTCATCACACCACGCCCGACCCCCCGCCACCTCCCCCACTTGGTGTCTCTATTTCTGTGTCTCTACATCTGTGCCTCTATTTCTACCCTGCAAACCAGTTCATTTGTACCATTTTTCTAGGTTCCACATATATGCGTTAATATATGATATTTGTTTTTCTCTTTCTGACTTACTTCACTCTGTGTGACAGTCTCTAGATCCATCCACGTCTCTACAAATGACCCAATTTTGTTCCTTGTTATGGCTGAGTAATATTCCATTGTATATATGTACTACATCTTCTTTATCCATTCGTCTGTTGATGGATATTTAGGTTGCCTCCATGACCTGGCTATTGTAAATAGTGCTGCAGTGAACATTGGGGTGCATGTATCTTTTTGAATTATGGTTTTCTCTGGGTATATGCCCAATAGTGGGATTGCTGGGTCATATGGTAATTCTATTTTTAGTTTTTTAAGAAACCTCCATACTGTTCTCCACAGTGGCTATATTAATTTACATTCCCACCAACAGTGCAAGTGGGTTCCCTTTTCTCCACACCCTCTCCAGCATTTGTTTGTAGATTTTCTGATGATGCCCATTCTAACTAGTGTGAGGTGATACCTCATTGTAGTTTTGATTTGTATTTCTCTAATAATCAGTGATGTTGAACAGCTTTTCATGTGCTTCTTGGCCATCTGTATGTCTTCTTTGGAGAAATGTCTATTTAGGTCTTCTGCCCATTTTTGGATTGGGTTGTTTGTTTTTTTAATATTGAGCTGCATTAGCTGTTTATATATTTTGGAGATTAATCCTTTGTCCGTTGATTTGTTTGCAAATATTTTCTCCTATTCTGAGGGTCATCTTTTCATCTTGTTTGTAGTTTCCTCTGCTTTGCAAAAGCTTTGAAGTTTCATTAGGTCCCATTTGTTTATATTTGTTTTTATTTCCATTACTCTAGGAGGTGGATCAAAAAAGATCTTGCTGTGATCTATGTCATAGAGTGTTCTGCCTACGTTTTCTTCTAAGACTTTGATAGTGTCCGGTCTTACATTTAGGTCTCTAATCCACTTTGAGTTTATTTTTGTGTATGGTGTTAGGGAGTGTTCTAATTTCATTCTTTTACATGTAGCTGTCCAGTTTTCCCAGCACCACTTATTGAAGAGACTGCCTTTTCTCCATTGTATATCCTTGCATCCTTTGTCATAGATTAGTTGACCATAGGTGTGTGGGTTTATCTCTGGGCTTTCCATTCTGTTCCATTGATCTATATTTCTGTTTTTGTGCCAGTACCATATTGTCTTGATTACTGCAGCTATGTAGTATAGTCTGAAGTCAGGGAGTCTGATTCCTCCAGCTCCGTTTTTTTCCCTCAAGATTGCTTTGGTTATTCGGGGTCTTTTGTGTTTCCATACAAATTTTAAGATTTTTTGTTCTAGTTCTGTAAAAAATGCCACTGGTAATTTGATAAGGATTGAACTGAATCTGTAGATTGCTTTGGGTAGTATAGTCATTTTCACAATATTGATTCTTCCAATCCAAGAACATGGTATATCTCGCCATCTGTTTGTGTCATCTTCGATTTCTTTCATCAGTGTCTTACAGTTTTCTGAGTACAGGTCTTTTACCTCCTTAGGTAGGTTTATTCCTAGGTATTTTATTCTTTCTGTTGCAATGGTGAATGGGATTGTTTCTTTAATTTCTCTTTCTGCTCTTTCGTTGTTAGTGTATAAGAATGCAAGAGATTTCTGTGCATTAATTTTGTATCCTGCAACTTTACCAGATTCATTGATTAGCTCTAGTAGTTTTCTGGTAGCATCTTTAGGATTCTCTATGTATAGATAGTATGTCATCTGCAAACAGTGACAGTTTGACTTCTTCTTTTCCAGTTTGTATTCTTTTTATTTCTTTTTCTTCTCTGATTGCCATGGTTAGAACTTCCAAAACTATGTTGAATAATAGTGGCGAGTGGACATGCTTGTCTTGTTCCTGATCTTAGAGGAAATGCTTTCAGTTTTTCACCATTGAGAATGATGTTTGCTGTGGGTTTGTCATATATGGCCTTTATTATGTTGAGGTAGGTTCCCTCTATGCCCACTTTCTGGAGAGTTTTTATCATAAATTTTGTCAAAAGCTTTTTCTGCATCTATTGAGATGATCATATGGTTTTTATTCTTCAATTTGTTAATATGGTGTATCACTTTGATTGATTTGCGTATATTGAAGAATCCTTGCATCCCTGGGATAAATCCCACTTGATCGTGGTGTATGATCCTTTTAACATGTTGTTGGATTCTGTTTGCTAGTATTTTGTTGAGGATTTCTACATCTATATTCATCAGTGATATTGGTCTGTAATTTTCTTTTTTTGTAGTATCTATGTCTGGTTTTGGTATCAGGGTGATGGTGGCCTCATAGAATGAGTTTGGGAGTGCTCCTCCCTCTGCAATTTTTTTGGAAGAGTTTGAGAAGGATGGGTGTTAGCTCTTCTCTAAATGTTTGATAGAATTCACCTGTGAAGCTATCTGGTCCTGGACTTTTGTTTGTTGGAAGATTTTTAATCACAGTTTCAATTTCATTACTGGTGACTGGTCTGTTCATATTTTCTATTTCTTCCTGGTTCAGTCTTAGAAGGTTATACCTTTCCAAGAACTTGTCCATTTCTTCCAGGTTGTCCATTTTATTGGCATAGAGTTGCTTGTAGTAGTCTCTTAGGATGCTTTGTATTTCTGCAGTGTCTGTTGTAATTTCTTTTTCATTTCTAATTTTATTGACTTGAGTCCTCTCCCTCTTTTTCTTGATGAGTCTGGCTAATGGTTTCTCAGTTTTGTTTATCTTCTCAAAGAACCAGCTTTTAGTTTTATTGATCTTTGCTATTGTTTTCTTTGTTTCTATTTCATTTATTCTGCTCTGATCTTTATGATTTCTTTCCTTCTGCTAACTTTGGTTTTTGTTTGTTCTTTTTTCTCTAGTTCCTTTAGGTGTAAGGTTAGATTGAGATTTTTCTTGTTTCTTGAGATAGGCCTGTATTGCTATAAACTTCCCTCTTAGAACTGCTTTTGCTGCATCCCATAGGTTTTGGATCGTCGTGTTTTCGTTGTAATTTGTTTCTAGGTATTTTTTGATTTCCTCTTTGATTTCTTCAGTGATCTCTTGGTTATTTAGTAACATACTGTTTAGCCTCCATGTGTTTGTGTTTTTTATGTTTTTTCCCTGTAATTGATTTCTAATCTCATAGCATTGTGGTCACAAAAGGTGCTTGATATGATTTCAATTTTCTTAAATTTACTGAGGCTTGACTTGTGACCCAAGATGTGATCTATCCTGGAGAATGTTCCATGTGCACTTGAGAAGAAAGTGTAATCTGCTGTTTGGGGATGGAATATCCTATAAATATCAATTAAATCTATCTGGTCTATTGTGTTATTTAAAGCTTGTGTTTCCTTATTAATTTTCTGTTTGGATGATCTGTCCATTGGTGTATGTGAGGTGTTAAAGTCCCCCACTATTACAGTTACTGTCGACTTCCCCTTTTATAGCTGTTAGCAGTTGTCTTATGTATTGAGGTGCGCCTATGTTGGGTGCATATGTATTTATAATTGTTATATCTTCTTCTTGGATTGATCCCTTGATCATTATGTAGTGTCCCTCCTTTTCTCTTGTAACATTCTTTATTTTAAAGTCTATTTTATCTGATGTGAGTATTGCTACTCCAGCTTTGTTTTGATTTCCATTTGCATGGGATATCTTTTTCCATCCCCTCACTTTCCGTCTGCATGTGTCCCTTGGTCTGAAGTGGGTGTCTTGTAGAGAGCATATATATTTTTACCAATTTTTAAAAAATTGCATTGTTTATCTTCTTATTATTAGGTTGTCAGAGGTCTTTATATATTCTAGATAAAGTCCTTTGATGGATATATGTTTTGCCCATATTTTCTCTTAGTCCATGGCTTGCCTTTTCATTTTTGTCACAGCGTCTTTGGAAAAGCAAATGTTATTAATTTAGATGAAGCTCAATTTATTGGTTTTTCCGTTATCGTTTGTGCTTTTTATGTCTCATTTTAAAACTCTTTGCTAAAACACAGTAACTAAGATAGTCTCCTATGTTTTCTTTTAGAAGTTTTAAAAGTTTTATGATCCACTGAGAGTTATTTTTGTATATAGCGTGAGGTAATAGTAGAGGTTCATTTTTGTGCATATGGATATCCAATTGTTCAGCATCATTTGTTGAATAGATTCTTCTTCCCCTATTGAACTACTTTGGAATCTTTGCCAAAACTCAATTGACTCTATATGTATGTGTCTGTTTCTGAACTCTTCATTATGTTCTATTTGATCTATTATGCTTAGCTTCACACCAATGCAACACTCTTTTGATTACTGTAGCTTTCTAATAAACCTTGAAGTCAGGTAGTCTAAGTCCCCCAACTTTGTTTTTCCTTTTTAAAGTTGTTTTGGCTATTCTAGGTTCTTTGCATCTCCCTATAAATTTTAGACAAAATTTGTCAACTCTACAAAGGCTACTGGGATTTTCAGTGGGATGGCTTTGAATCTACAGATCAAATAAAGCAAAACTGACATCTTAAGAATACTGATGGTGGGCTTCCCTGGTGGCGCAGTGGTTGAGAATCTGCCTGACAATGCAGGGGACACGGGTTCGAGCCCTGGTCTGGGAAGATCCCACATGCCGCGGAGTAGCTAGGCCCGTGAGCCACAATCACTGAGCCTGCGCGTCTGGAGCCTGTGCTCCGCAACAAGAGAGGCCGCGATAGTGAAGAGGCCCGCGCACCGCGATGAAGAGTGACCCCCACTTGCCGCAACTAGAGAAAGCCCTCGCACAGAAACGAAGACCCAACACAGCCAAAAATAATAAATAAATAAATATTTAAAAAAAAAAAAAAAAAAAAAAAAAAAAAAAAAAAAAAAAAAGAATACTGATGGTGGTTGTGGTTGCATAACAATGTGAATGTACTTAATGCCACTGAACTGTATATTTTCTTTCTTTTTTTAAAATTCTACTTGAACTGTACATTTTTAAATGGTTAAAATGATCAATTTTATGTTATGTATATTTTACAAGTTTAAAAATTTAATTAAAAAAACAATACCTATTCTAAAATTTAGAATGTATTACCTAATATATAATGGCTCATAAGCTGGCCAATTTCACCAGTCCACTCCTCTCTTCCTCCACCATCCCTCCCTAGACCTGTCACTATTAGCACACTGTAGCTAAAGGGACATGGCCGAGAGCACTGTGTTTTTCCATTTGTCTTTCCTCTGGCTTCTTCATCTTTTTTTAAAAAATAAACTTTATTGAGGTATAACTTATATACTGTAAAATGCAACCACTTTAGCGGAAAGTTTGACTTTTGATAAACCCATATACCCACGTATCTACCACCACAATCTAGATATAACATTTCATCACCCCAGGAAGTTCCGTCATGCCTCATTGATGTTAATCTCTCCCTAAACCCTCAGGTAACCATTGATCTACTTTCTGTCCCTATAGATCTGTGTTGTTTTCTCTATAATTTTATATACATAGAAACAGTTTGTACTGTTTTGGGTCAGGCTTCTTTCATCCAGAAGTGTTTTTGATATTCATCAAAACTACATGTGTCGGGCTTCCCTGGTGGCACAGTGGTTAAGAATCCGCCTGCCAACGCAGGGGACACGGGTTCAAGCCCTGATCCGGGAAGATCCCACATGCCGCGGAGCAACTAAGCCCGTGCGCCACAACTACTGAGCCTGCGCTCTAGAGCCCGTGCTCCGCAACAAGAGAAGCCACCGCAATGAGAAGCCCGCGCACCACAATGAAGAGTGGCCCCCACTCGCCGCAACTAGAGAAAGCCCACGCACAGCAATGAAGACCCAACACAGCCAAAAATAAACAAATAAATTAAAAAAAAAAAACCTACATCTGTCAATAGCCTGTTATTTTTATTGCTGAATAATACTCTCTTGTATGGATATATTGTAATTTGTTTATCTCTTTGCCTGTTGAAGAACATTTTAGTTATTTCTACTATGAATATAGCTGCTTTAAACATGTGTATACGAGTCTTTATGGACATATGTTTTCATTTATCTTGAATAAATATCTAAGAGTGGTATGGTTATATGATAAGTGTATGTGTACCTTTATTAAAAGAACCCAGAGTTTCTTTTAGAGTCAAACTCATATCCAGTTAGTCATGGCTTTGGGCCTATGCACAGTCTAGTCCAGTGGGCAGCCAGGGACACTGGGGGCTGGGTAACTAAGTTCTAGCTGGGCATCTGGTCTGTGCATACTGGGTGACTATGTCTGTCACAGCCTCGGGTAACAGGTATACCACATACTAAAAAAAGGATGGTTGTTGCTGCTCCAGATATCAAAGTAAATAGTCAAAGAGTGGTAGTAAAAATCAAAAATACTAGCAAATGGCTTTTATACCAAAACAAAACACAAAAGAGGCTGCAACAACTTTTAGACTTCAGCAAAAATCCAAAACATAACAACTAGCAAATAAATTCTTACCTCTGTGCATAATCTTGTGCTTCTCCCTCAGGTATGTCAGGCCTTTTATTACCTAGGGGAAAGGAAATGTAAAAAGATGGAAACTGAAATAGTGGTGTTTAGAAAATACTCAACCTTTCTATTTTAAAATGATCTAGGAAATATTTCATCTAACATCAAAAATTTGCCTTCTTCCCTTATTTTTCTTCTCTCTTTTGATTTTTTAACCTATCTTATCAAGAAACCATCTTTTTACATGGTATATAGAGTACGATTTTTAAGCAAAATTGATTATTGCAAGTTTAGACAACTGTAAAAAAACCTCCTTTGCTTGAATTCATTTATTTCCAAATCTGCAATCTAAAAAAGAGGCTTTCTGATGCCACAAATGGGAATTCTTTTGGATACCCTGTCCTATTTTTCAAGACAGATTTTAATATACAGAAATCTACTTTGCTAGTTTTAGCGAGAAAGAGCAGGGGGTTGGGGGGGGAGATATTGTATCTAGAATCTAGATAGAGAAAATTCTGGTGAAAAACCTAACTTTTCTTACAAACCTTCCCTTTGTTGACTTCCTACCTTCCTCCTTGTCCCTTTCCTACCAACTCAACTTATCAGTGAGGGAACCTGGAAGAAAAACTTCTCAATATACTCACAGCAATGCTAACTTTTCCTAAAATTTGTTCAGGAATTCTTCCAGCTTTCTTCAGGACTTGATCCAAGGAACCCCCATCCTAAGAACAAGAATACCAGACCATTTAGTGACAATGTTTCTAACTATTCTTTCAAGTGTTAAACTTCAGCAGGAAAGTAAATCTCACACATGACAAATCTTCCTAGAAGGGCACCCTTCGGTTTGTTCCAGATATCAAGTAAGACATGAATGTGAAACATTGTGGGAGCTGCCAAACAACTAATAACTCAAATCCTATGAATAATCATTAAATAAAATTACTAATTTAGTGGTCAAAAATTACTAATTCAGTGGTCAAATTACTAATTCTACTGAACTGACAGAATAGAGTAGCAGTTAGGAGTGCAGACTCTAGTGGCAAACTGTCTAAATTTGCATCCCAACTCTTACTATCTAGTGGACATTGAACAAGTTACTCTACTTGTAAAATGTGGATGATAATAATTATAAGGCTATTATGATATTCATAGGGCTATTATAAGTATTAAACAAGCTCATATACATAAAGCCCTTAGAACAATGTCTAGCCCATAGTAAGTGCTCAATAAATGTTTGCCATTTTGTCACCATTGTGTAAGTCACAACTTGCATTTGGCATTATCCTAACAAATTATATTTAATAAAATCCAAAGAAAAATGTCATAGAAAGCAATCATTCATTCCGCAAATCCTACAAAATGCCATGCACTGTGTTAGGTTCTATGGGGAATAAAGATACAAAAAAGACCTAGCTCTTGTCCTCAATAAATTTACAAACTAGTAGGAGAAATATACGACTCAATAAAATATAACAAAACAGAATAAATGGGGCTTCCCTGGTGGTGCAGTGGTTGAGAGTCTGCCTGCCAATGCAGGGGACATGGGTTCGAGCCCTGGTCTGGGAAGATCCCACATGCCACGGAGCAGCTGGGCCTGTGAGCCACAATTACTGAGCCTGTGCGTCTGGAGCCTGTGCTCCGCAACAAGAGAGGCCGCGATAGTGAGAGGCCCGCGCACCGCGATGAAGAGTGGCCCCCACTCGCCGCAACTGGAGAAAGCCCTCGCACAGAAACGAAGACCCAACACAGCCAAAAATAAAAAAAAAGAAAAAAAAAAAAAAAAAAACAGAATAAATGTATAGTAAAAGTGCTACACACACACACAGAAGAAGGGAGAATTCTGCCTTCACTTAGAAGATAGCATTTGAGCTGAAATCTTACTCAAAGAATGAGCATGGTTTCCATACCTGGAAAAGGAGAGGGGCGAGGGGACGACAGAACAGAGCGGAAGCATGCTCCTAACCACTGGAGCGCCAGGGAATTCCCAAGAACAGCGTATCTCAACAAGATCAAAAGCAGAGAAGCATTAAATTGCTTAGTACTCCTGGGATGACATGCGGTTCATTCACTGTAGGTGTAGGAAGAAATGCAGGGATGGATCAGGCTGGAAGTGGCCATCTGTGGCCAGATCATGGAGCCCCACCAAGGAACTAAGACCTGACTTTACGGAGGCAGAAGGAAAGGTACCCAAACCATAGCAGCTGAGAGAAAGAGACAGGGCAATTAGCAAGCAGCTGATCAGGCAGAGATGACATGAGCAGGACCCAGGGCAGAGGCGGTGGAAAGGGAGTACGCAAGAGGGGATAACACATGTGGAGTGAAGCTGGCTTCTGTAGGGCTCGCATACAAGGGCCTTCCTATCCATGGAGGCTACATTTTAACCTGAGATCTTGAAAAAATGCTCACTCAAGGAACCCTCACGTGTTGAGACAGAAATATGTTCCTGCCTCTATGGCTTCGGGTGTAGCCAATTATCAGTCACAATATAAAATTACCCTAGAAGCAGAGATAATTCCTACAAACTCAGATTGATTTTCTAAAGTATCCTGTCTACACTGGGCAGCTACCATCGTCAACTATCATCTCTTAATCACCTCTGTGTAAGGCAGAGGGATACATGAGGAACTAGGAATGGGAAAAACTATAAGTACAGGAAAAAATACCCTCTGCCTGGGGAGACAGAACATATTCATAAAGAGGCAAGGCACCTTAAATCCTCCTCTGAACAAGGCAGGGAACAAACAGTTAAATGAAGAGAACACACACTGCTACAGGTGCTCAGAGGAGGAGGCAATTCCTGGACAAAGCGGCCAAGGGAAGGGCTCACGACACGAGTGACACACGGAAGCTGAGCCTTGGAGGTGTGAGATCTGGGTAGGAGAAGCAGAGAGGTGTTCCCACTGACATCCTGCCTCCAAAACCACCCAGCCTTTAAGATGCAGCCATGCAACGTAAGGTCACAGAACAATGCATAACATAATAAAGAAAAGAAGGACAGAGAATAATCCCATTTTTATAAAAATTTAAAAGTGTGCATATACTCACACGAACCAGAATATCAAAAATGTTACCAAAATGTTCCAGTCTAGATAGTAAGATTATCAGGGGTCTTTGTTGTGCGATAGTTTCTTCTTTGTGCTTTTCTATGGTTTATACATTTTCTACCATAAATTTCTTACCTTTTAAAATTACTGACCTCATTTATGAAAGTGGAGAATTAAATCTATAAATCAATTAACAGATACTTACTGAGCGCCCATTTTGTACAAAGGTATCATTAGGTAGCTACAACACTACCTAAAGGAGGTGAGAAAATAGGTAAGACTCGTTCAGGGATACAGAGCTCTCAGGAAATGTTACCTAAAACAATGCTAAAAATAGATTATCAACTTAAAAAGTCTATGCTTATAAAAAGGATAGTTTGGACCAATGACTTTCTATCACAGATCAACTCTGGATCATGGATGCTGATAGAAAAAGAAAACAGTACAGGTGTATACTCAAATGCACACTAACACCCCTGAATACGTTAAACTTCTCATCATAATAAACTCCCTAGCACAACTACCTAATGGTGGGTCAGACAACCAAGGAGCACAGGGGAGGATTTCAAAATTCAACCTAAAATTCAAATGGGCCATAATCTCCACAGGGATATGAGCATGGAATTATCAATCTAGAGTCAAAGAGAACTCCTCTGTAAACACACATTTTCCAAGAGCCCTTGGAAGAGCCCTACCCAGGCGGTAAGCCAGGCTGGGGTCTGAGTCATCCTTTGAGCCTGGCTGCCTTCACAATGCCACAGGCCCCTGGTGGCCAAATGAGGACAGCGCCACAGCCCAGGTAACCACACCCAAGTCAGCAGGCTCCTAGAAATGCCACAGCGCCTCTCAATTTCCCTTACTGACAGGAACAGGGACTCCAGTGCAGAAAGTTTCCAGCCTTTCTGTTTTGCTTTCAGTTGAATGTGGTTTCAGACTCTTTGTTTGAACGACTTTGCCTAATTATCAGGGAGGACTATACACTTAAAACTAGGTAACAGCAATTCTGTCCAAATCGGATGCAAACGAGGCAGAAGAGCTAGCCTGTGGTTCTCAGGTTCCACAGCCAGGACAGGGCGGCCCGGCTAACTGTCTTGGTTTACACTTTCCCTGGGGGTTGTGGTAAACATTTCTGTCAAAAAGGAAACGCTGGCTCTCCTCCCTTAACCTCCTCTGCGCTACAAGCAGAGTTACAGAGTGAAGAACGGGATTCGCAGGATTTAAGAAGCATGAACCACATCAGGATCAGCCAGTGTTGCCTGCGACTCACCTCACAACCTTTCAATTCTACTGCACTGTTGCCAAGGACCTGCCTTCGCTGACTAAAGCTGCTGAAACTGTGCTTATTTTTAGAAGCCAATTATTAACTAAGCCAGTGGTGCTTTTGTGAAGGTTTTCTACAGAAGAGACAAATGCTTTATGGAAAAAAAAAGAGCTCAAAAGCTTTTACTCCTGCATGAGAAACATCAACCCTGAGTCCCCAGTTCTCTGGTTGCTCAGCTACCACCTGAGCAGGAATCTACTTCCCCGAAGACAAGAACATTCCTGTTCTGATCAGGCAGCATCCATGCACCCCTTGGGTCTCAAAACTCAGACTGGGCAGGTGCAAACACAGCTTATGTCTAGAAAAGGTCAGCCCCTAGACAGGTGCATTAAGAAGATGGGGCTCCATGCACGTTGATGACAAATTTACTTTAAACTGCATCCAAAAAACAATCTGAGCAGTGCGTAAGTAGACAGTACGTGGTAAAGCAAATATGGCAAAATGTTAACGGTAGAATCTAGGTGGTGGCTTTAGAGTGTACATTACACAATTCCTTCAACTTTCTGTACTTTTGAAATTTTTCATAGTAAAGTGTTGGGGGAAAATGCCAATGACAAGGAACATCATGCAAAGACTGTGACACGGAGAGGACCAAAGAATCTTAGAAGCTGGGATATGGCTAATGAACAGAGCTCTATATGACAACACTTTGAAATGTGGAAGCTGAGACAAAGCAGAAATCCCTAAAGAGAAGTGGCAGCCAGTGGTCAGAGAAAGCTACTCTGGAGCACGGCTACTTGAACTTCAGGCCACAGCTGCTTCCTTACAGGGTCCCGTCCCTGGCAACTCTGAGCCTCTCCACTAGTGTTAACAGACAGTTCCAGCTGCCCTCTGAGCCTAGGTATACCCAGGAACAGAAGGCCCTAACTCTCTCTTGAGCTCTGACCATGCGATCTCCCATCCTGCTTCCCTCAGTCAGTCATTCAACACATATCACCTAATAGGCGCCCTACACTCTGCTTGGCCCTCAGAAAGGTTTTGACCCTCCCACTCTCTGACAGCCAGGTTTCCCACACTCAGGCCTCCCAGGGTAATTCCAGAGATATCTTCTGCTTCAGGGACTTACGTGGGAGGATCTCAATATCCCCAGAGAGCCAAAGCCATGGGGGAAAACAACTGACCTGCAGGTACTAGAAATGGGCCAAGAGAATGGGAGACCAACCCTTGTGACATCCTGTGTCATCTCCTCCTCCAGGAGGGAAAGGCTGGACAAGGGCAAGGAGCACGAGGTTGTGATCAACGTCTATGAATACAGAGTGAAGAAAGGATTCCAGAATGAGGAAGCCTCAACGCAGGTCAATTTAAGACAGACAGAAAGACTGAACTCCACATGGCAAGAGGCCACATAAGGCCAATAAAAGAGGTTCCAGCAGGATCTGAATAAATGAATAGGGCACTGACTATCAACGTTTAGGGCCTGATCTTAACCTCTGAAGCAAGCACCCTGGAGTTCAACCATGCTCAGACCTACAGATAGCCTCCTGGTTCCTCTACTAAAGGGAGAGGAACAGAACTTGGAGGTTACTTAAGAAAGAATTTCTGATGGTTCAGAAGACAGCAGGCATGAGGTGACGCATACCCGGTGCTCAGAAGCCCTCACGTCCACACCGATACTCCTCACTTGAGAAGGCCCTAGAACACAGCCATGCGGCCTGTGAACAGCTCTGGGGGCAGAGACGCTGCTCTCAATGGTTCCATCCCCTCGGCAGCTCATGTGGCACTTTGCCCTAATAGGCACTAAAATAAGTGTTTGTGAAGCTGAACCCATGCTGATTAACTAATGTAATCAAGTGACTGGCTACAAGTGCCAAAAACCATAGAAACACAGACTGTTAGCATGGGGAGGGGTCCCTAGAGAACATCCGGTCCAAACATTTCTCTGCAGAAATGAGAAAATCTTGAGAGAGTATATGATTTACATTGTGTAGTGGAGAGACTATGAAATTTAAAGAAAGCAGACCTGGTTAGAGACACGGGTTAGAGCTCAGCTCTGACACTTACTGGTTATATAACTTAGACTAGTTACTAAACCTCTCAAGGCCTTGCTCTCTCCATCTACCAGCTTGGGGTGGGGGTGGGGGTCAATCCATGTCATATGACAGGGCTGATGTGATTAAGAAGTCACATAACATGAAAAGGACCCAACAAGTGGTAGAAGATGGAAAAGCTAGTTACTATTATGTCCAGCCATGCCACCACCCATCTTCTGTTATTTTGGCAAGACCCAAGAGGAAAAAAGGCTACTCTGGCCTCTCTTGTTTTATCACTGGTTGACCACCATCACCTCCACCCTCTTCCCCTTCTAGTTTTCAACAACCTCCAGTGCCATTTACACATCTTCATCCAACTCTTGGGCTAAAGCTGGAAAACCAACCATCGTCAGCACAAAGAGCACAAGAAACCCAAAGGTTAAGGAGCAGCCCCCTCCCCCTGTCCTACCCCACCCCACCAAAGGGAGGTTAAAACCCAAGTGGAAAATAATCAGCACCCCAGGCCTGGGCTAGGACCAAGCCAGAAACATTCACATGCTTCCCACAGAGACTGCTTCACTCTCCTTGAAGCAAGAAGGAACGAGAGCTTTCTCGGTGACCTTCAGACGCACAGAAGACATTTTCAGAATCTACGTTCCAAATGGCGCCACAGAAGTCAGCATGTGACTGCAACACTGTGTATGGCACTTCTTGATCATTGAAACGAAGAGATGTTCAAAATAATGGGGGCACCAGCAAGGGACAGACCTCTCAGGAGGGTTCTCCTGGAGTTCATTAAGACCAGGCCCTGGGGCTCTCATTCCAGAGGTGAGGGCAGGTCTAGAGAGTCAGGAAGGAAGTGGAGAACTTACTGAGGGACACTAGGCTGGACTGAAAGCAGAGCAACCACGAAGCACGTAGACTCAATCATGTCAGCCCTTGTCTCTGAACTGTCAGCCCCAGTGAGAATAAAGCAAAAGCTAAAGTTTGCAGAAGGCATGCTCTGAGTCACACAGTGTGCTGGAAGACTTACAACTCTTATTTTAATCAATCCTCACTATAACGAGGCAGGTATAGTAATGGCCATTTTATAGGTGAGGAAACTGAGAATCAGAAAGATAAAGAAGCTTGCCCAAGGTCATGACAAGAAGGTGACAATCTGTAAACAAATAATTACTGAGCACCTGCTGTGGCTTTGGAGACACAATGGCAAACAAGACAAGGTGTCCACTTGGATTTTTGTGGAGAAGGGAGATATGAGTAAACATCTCAGATTCCAAAGTCCCCTGTGCCATGCTGCCTATTGGGGACAGAAAAGCATTAGCAACCATGAAGCCAGCCTCTCTCTTTGAAATTCTGGCCATCAAAGATGGAAACAGAGGCCCAGGCACTATCCGGTAGATTCAACAAAGTACACTGGGGTCAGACAGCCTTGGTTTAAATTCTACCAATTCCGCTTACCAGCTGTATGACCTTGGGTAAGTTATTCCATTTCTCTGAGCCTCAGTTTCCTCATCTGTAAAATGCAGATAATGTACCCAACTCAATAAGGTGTTATAAAAATGTAATAAAATATTAATTTGCTTAGGGTAGTGCTTGATATGATATACACCCAATAAATACTAGCTTATCAGTAATAGTTTTGCTAACCCTGCTCTTAAAGTAGGTTATAAACTCTCTGAAAACAGGGACTGTTTCACTTATCTTCATAACCCCAGAACATGTACCTAGCACACAGCATGGCATGTAATAAATGGATTTAAACTATATTAACCAGAGTTTACCCACATCAAAATCTTGGGGTCAAGAAAACTGGGAGATGTGCTCTTGGTACAACCACCAGGGACACCTGATTGCTGCCACCTCTCTTTGAAGAGACAGGGACCTAGGAAGGAGGCCTGTCATCTTCTTGGCTATTCCAACGTCTACAGCCAGGCTTCCCACATGCCCAAGACAGTGATCTGGACCCAGGGAGGAACAAGGAAGCAGCCAGTCACATCTCAGACCAAAGATTAGACCAGAGCCACCCACTTCCCAGGCCGCTGCTTCAGAGGCTGACAGGTTGCCACATACCATGTGCTCCATGCAGATACTGATCTCGCCATCACTGTAGAATGCGCCGTAGAAGCCCACAATGTAAGGGGAGTTGCACTCATGTAGAACCTGCAGCTCCCGAATGATCTGGTTCCGGATTGCAGGTTTGATCTCCAGGTGAATTAGCTGGGAAAAGAAAGGTAGAAGGAAGAGAAGCTTTAAAAATATATGGATGGATGATGGATGGGTGGATGGATGGATAGGAGCTTTCTTAAATGCTTAAGCTCTTAAAGGTAGGAAGAGAGGAAACAGGCAAGTTTTAACAAACAAGTTTCTGCCCAACCAGAGCACT
This sequence comes from Balaenoptera physalus, assembly GCF_965194825.1. Lineage (NCBI taxonomy): Eukaryota > Metazoa > Chordata > Mammalia > Artiodactyla > Balaenopteridae > Balaenoptera > Balaenoptera physalus. The sequence goes on along the minus strand of NC_138883.1, from coordinate 111,230,459 downwards.
GAGTGCCAACATACCAAGGCAGGTGTTGGCACTGGAGGAGTGGCCAGCTGTGCCTCTACTCCTGGGAGCCAAGACTGAGCAAGAGGGGGCTCACCCCTCCCGAGAACAAAAGGACCTGTGAAACTGGGAGATATGGGGAAAGTGGCCTTAAGGACTTGGTTGATACTCAAGGGTTGTAGGACCAGAAAGGTATGAGGAACTGGGTCTGCCAATCGAAGCTGCCCTAGAGATTTACCCTTGACTTTAGGGGTCTGATGTGGTTGAGATTTAGCCAAGGCCTTAGGGGCCACCTATGTTCCCCACCCCCCCACCCCCAATGTTGTCCCTTGTTTCAGCTGGGGAGACAGGTGACAGATACATGAAATGGTTACCGGATAAGGCTGAGCTTCTAAAAAGAGCCATGGACAATGAGTGTCAGAGGACATGGAAGCAGTGGTTACCAGCGCGGGTGGGAGCAGCCAGTGAAGGCTAGACAGGAGGTGGGCCTTGAAGATGGGCAGTGTTTGAAAAGATGGAAGGAATAGCATGAGCAAAAATATGTGGACAGAAATGAACATGGTGTGCTGTGAAACACGGAAGAGTCCAACCTCGCTGTCCAGAAAGAGGAGGACCCAGGGTCACCAGGAAGGGAAGTCCAGCTCAAAGACCGCATGCCATGTTGGGAAGCCGAGATGTTATACTGCAGAGAGATGAAGGGGAACCACTGGCAGGGGTGGAACTCGGAGAAACAACGTGAAATAAGTGTTTTTTGTGTGTCCCTGGGGCTGGGTAAATGAAAGCAGCTTCTGCTCTTGATAAATGGCAAACGAGCATCTCAGATTTCTTTCCAGAGCACACAGAAAACTAACAAATGGTCGCTTGCTGTTATTTTCCAGTCTGGGCAGTGGGATAAATACACTAACACATCATGAGTGTGTCTACCTATAATCTAATAGATAACATGAGTTCAAAATTCAAAAAGCACAAAAGGGTACTGAATGAAAAGTCAGTTTTCCTTCCACCCTTGTCTCCAGGCCCACAGGTCTTCTAAAAGGTAATCCAATTAGCTGTTCACCAAGGCAAGCTTGATTCAGTCCTTTTTTTTTTTTTTTAAAGTGGCCTCACCTTTCTGGCCATAACCAGACCGGACGGCTTGTGGGAGACCTTGAACACCACACCTCCATTGCCAGCACCCAGCTCACTGATCTTCTCAAAGTCGTCATCCTTCAGTTCTCCCACCTTCTGCTTCTGGGTAAGGAAGGCCTCAAGGCGCTTCCGCTGCTGTTCATCGAGCTCCAGCTCCTCCAGCTTCTTTTGCAAGGCCTCCAGGTTGGTCCTGTCCCAAAGCAGGAAGCACGGGTCAACGCTGTCATCAGAGAAGCCCACCCAGAGAAGCACCCTTGCAGTGGAGAGCTCCAGCTCTGGGGCCAGACAGAGAACTGATCGAGGCAGCTCGGCGGAAGGTCCCGTCTGCTGTGGCTCTACCCCCTGCACTCCGCCACCCCACACAACTCACCACAGACACACTTCCCCTCTCTCAAGGCCTGCTCTCCTCATTTGTAAAATAGGGGAATTAGTTCTCTCTCAATATGCTCTAAGCCTACGAGACGAACTGCAGAATCTACTAAAATCCAGAGTCAGCCACCTTAATTTGCTTTAAAACCCCAGTATCAAAAGACCCACTAGTGTTGGTTTTAACAACACCATATACAAAATAAAATTTTCTATTTCCTAAAACCTCTAAATTGAAACCAAAGCACATTATCAAAACAGGCTCTAGGGCTTCTCTGGTGGCGCAGTGGTTGAGAATCTGCCTGCCAATGCAGGGGACACGGGTTCAAGCCCTGGTCTGGGAAGATCTCACATGCCACGGAGCAACTGGGCCCGTGAGCCACAACTACTGAGCCTGAGCGTCTGGAGCCTGTGCTCTGCAACAAGAGAGGCCACGATAGTGAGAGGCCCGCGCACCGCAATGAAGAGTGGCCCCCGCTCGCCTCAACTAGAGAAAGCCCTCGCACAGAAACGAAGACCCAACACAGCTAAAAATAAATAAATAAATAAATAAATTTATTAAAAAAAACAGGCTCTAAACTGAATCACAATAGAAACGCTCCCTTCCAATGTGATCAGATCAGGAACAAGGTCAATCAAAATAGAGCAAAAAGGATACACCTAAATTTTTATTTTCGCAAAACATATGAAAGTGCATTCATTCACCCACCTGCTAACACAAGGCGAGGAGCTCTCTTTAAGAGCCCCACATCATCTTTCTTATGTGAACCAGAAGAGAATACAATGTCTATAATTTCCAAATACTGATTCTTTAGCATAAAAATGTAGACAGAGTAATCTCAGAATAAAACTTTAAGAGTTTGATGACTTCCCCCAATTTTAATGCTCACCTAATTTAACAGTAATTTTTTTAAATTACCATTTCTTATTTATTTATTTATTTATTTATTTTTATTTGTTTATTTATGGCTGCATTGGGTCTTTGTTGCTGTGCATGGGCTTTCTCTAGTTGCAGCGAGAGGGGGCTACCCTTCGTCGCAGTGCACGGGCTTCTCATTGCGGTGGCTTCTCTTGTTGCGGAGCACAGGCTCTAGGTGCGCGGGCTTCAGTAGTTGTGGCACGCGGGCTCAGTAGTTGTGGCTCAGGGGCTCTAGAGCACAGGTTCAGTAGTTGTGGCGCACGGGCTTAGCTGCTCCGCGGCATGTGGGATCTTCCTGGACCAGGGATCGAGCCCATGTCCCCTGCATTGGCAGGTGGATTCTTAACCACTGCGCCACCAGGGAAGTTCCTGACAGTAATTTTTTTAGTGACCTGGACTCACTGAGTCTTTCCACAGCTTTTAACTAGTATTCATAGGTGGGGGGAAAAAAAAAGAAAGAAAACCACTTCGCTTGCAGTCGTATTTCATCAGTTTCTCTGATATTTAAATACATACATTACTTAATTACAATACCAGCTACAACTGTACAAATGACTTTCGGAACAAACCGGCTCTTCGTAAGCACATAATCAACCAGTGGGTGCCGGAGTGAGTGGGTATGGCGGACAGCAGCCTGCTAGCATGTTTTACATAAAGAACTGAAGTGTTCATTACTCCTGGGAGCTTGTTAAGAGAAGGGTGGTAAAGAGAGATTCCACCGTGTTTCATTTGACTTTTGTCCCTAGTCTAAACAAACAACACAGGTGACAAGACAGGCAGTCATTACACATCAGAATGTTGGTGACTCCCTTCCCTCAATATACACACCATTTCTGAGCTTGGGGGTAGGAGCAAGCATAATCTTCCACTCTTCATTCACACTCCAAACCTTAAGAAGGCAAGGAGATGGAGATCCAATGCCTCCCCAGGGTATGGGAGGATCCAATACCACCTTACAAATAACACAGTACATGGGGCCAAAGAGGACACAAGGCTGACTTCCCCAACCTTCCTCACTGGGTAATTCTGGGGGGAAGAAGCCTGGTGCCTGGTCCCCCCCCAAACTTTGTAAGTTGAAACCCTAACCCCCAATGTAACTACGTTTAGAGATAGGATTTTTAGAAGGTAATTAAGGTTAAATAAGGTCATATGGGTAGAGTCCTAATCAGATAGGACTGATAGCCTTATAAGAGAGGTGGCCTTCCCCCTACACACTCCAAGGAAAGGCCATGGGAGGACACAGCAAGAAGGCAGCCGCCTGCAAGCCAGGAAGAGAGGCCTCACCAAACCCAACCATGCTGGCAACCCAACCAGTCCTCATCTTGGACTTCAAGCCTCCAGAGCTATGAGAAAATTAATTTCTGTTGTTTAAGCCACCCAGTCTATGGCATTTTGTTATGTAGCCTGAGCAGACTAAGACAGCTGGTCAATATTCTCATCCTGCTAAAAGGTTCAACTCAGTCTCACTGCTACCCACAGTCCCTCAGGTGTGGGGACTGGAACCAGTGTGGCTGGGAGTGCACAGTGCACGCCCTCTGGTTTCCTTTCTCTAAGGTCTCTCCACAAAGGAGCCCATTGATGACAACACTTAGAAACACATGTCAAATACAGACAGACCCTACAGCTAAAACTTGGATGAGGTTACAGCTGCCTGGAGGGCTCAGCAGTCTGACTGGAAATGCAGACTCCAAAAGCTGCTGTCAAGAACACACACACACACACACACACACACACATCACACATCACACTGAGTGTGTACGAGGGAGAGAGGGAAGGAGGGCTAGATGAAAGGACAATCACTCTCCTTATAACACTGTACTTTTTAAAGTGTTTTACGTGCATTAATGCATTTAATCCACAACCTTACCATTACAACACATAGCAAACTCAAGCACAGACAGGTGAAGTAACTTGTCCAAGGTCGCACATCTAAGTGGCAAAGCCAGGATTCAAACCTGGGCAGAGAGAATCTCTAACCTTAATCATGATGCTATATTACCTCTTCAAAAAGTTCAATACGTCCAAGGGAGGCAACTTGCAAACATGGGTAAGATCCTAGCGTGGCGCACGTAACACACCAGGGCTCAATCAGACATGAAAATGGTGTACCTACAGGAAGAGTCCTTTGCCCCAGATGCAATCCTGTCTCCCCTGTACATCAATCTGAACAACTGCCTTGCAAGTAACACTGGCCACAAGAAACCACACCCATTTGGGGGTGGTGGGGGGTTGGGATGGTGGGAAGGTGGGAGGGATGCTGACTCTGCAGAAGTAAGGAATTCTCCCACCTTCGGGAAAAAAACCCTAAGTCTGGGCTTTGTGCCACCTTCCTCCCCACCCCTCTCCTATGCTCCATGGTCCAACCGCCTACCCCATCAGCGAAGGAACTGGCTTCTAATTTGTGCTTTCAGAGGGTGGAGCCAGGGAGAGACGAGACACTTACGGTGGCAAGACTTTCCTAATGGGGCCGGGGGGGGAGGAGGGGGGGACGGAGTTGCCAAGTAAACAAGTCATTAGTAATCAGGAATCCCGGATTCTTATCCCAAATTGGGCAACAACTAGCTGTGTGACCATGAACAAGTCGTTTAACTTGACACATCTGTTTCCTCTTCTGTAAAATGGGGTAACAAGATGCTTACTTCACCAGGACAGGATCAAAATAAAAAACTAATGGGACGAAACACTGGAATTTTGACACATTTCTACACAAATGCTAAGGCAGGTGGGAGTGGGTTGGAGGACGAGGAGGAGCCACAGCAGCAACAGCAGGATTCAAAAAGTACTGTCTCGGGCTTCCCTGGTGGCGCAGTGGTTGGGAGTCTGCCTGCCAACGCAGGGGACACGGGTTCGAGCCCTGGTCTGGGAAGATCCCACATGCCGCGGAGCAACTAGGCCCGTGAGCCACAACTACTGAGCCTGCGCGTCTGGAGCCTGTGCTCCCAACAAGAGAGGCCACGATAGTGAGAGGCCCGCGCACCGCGATGAAGAGTGGCCCCCGCTTGCCGCAACTAGAGAAAGCCCTCGCACGGAAACGAAGACCCAACACAGCCATAAATAAATAAATAAATTAAAAAAAAAGAAGTACTGTCTTTCCTGTAATTTAATAATTATTAAAAGCCCCTAAAAGTGTTTCAGAGAATGAAAGACAAAAGATTTTACCTGAAGGTGAAAGGAAAATTCCGGCATCAAAATGAGTTTCATGACTCATTAAAAAGAAATCAGTCAATGAGGTATCAGTATTCGGTACTGCTTCCTCTCACCCGGGAAGTGGATGGTGTTCAACAAGGCTCACTTGTGCCCTCAAAGGGTGAAATGCTCCAAGCAAAGGAAACAGGAAGAGAGCGGCCCCTCACCCCTCAACCACCCCACAAATCTCCAGCACTCAGAGGACAAGAACCGGCCTCCTTCACAATCTTTGGTTTTAACTGAAATCAGCAAAATCAGAACTAGGGATTGAGAAAAGAAACTGGAGCCCGGCACAATACATCTCTGACACACACAGCCCTCTCCAGGGACCAGCTGTGATGGCTCCGACCCCCATCACATTCCCCACAGCAGAAAGGAAACGACACACTGGAACATGAATTCTGCACCAGGGCTGTCTTACAGTAAACACAAGTTCATCCAGATACAAGATTATAGGCTTGAAATGGGAACGCAGAGGAAAAACAAGGAACTTGGAGAAACACACAGGTTGTCTTTTGTGTTCTGAAAACACCAGGAAGGCACAATGAAATGGGTGGGGGAAGGATGATCCTGGGCAAGAACTTCTCCTTCCCTCTCATCTCACCCACCTGCTAAGCCTAATTACACTACCACAGCAGGAATCTTTCATTCGTGGCTCAATGGCTCAAATCAAGAAGCAGTATAAAATGTAGCACAGAGAGGGACCTTAAAGACCACCCTATCCAACCTATTTTACAAGTGAGGAAACGGAGGTCCAGAAAGGACAAAGTCACACAGCTTATTGGTGGCAGATTTCCCGATCCCTGAAATAGAGCTCCTTTCAAGGCGCCACGCTGCCACCTCCAACTCTGATGGTCACTGCCACGGGAAGCTGACCTAAAGGAATGACTGAAGGGGTAGAGAGGCGATGTCCAGACCAAGGAATGGGGTCTTCAAACTGCCACACACCAAACAGAAATGAGCCACAAATGCATGCCAAACACCAGCCAGCTGTCTGTTGCCAACCTGAGCAAGGCTGCTACAGGTGGCAGGCCCCACCTCCACCGGGAGGAAGCGCAGAGGGAAGAGCAGGGATGACGACAAATCACTGTGCTGAAAGGAGAGAAAGGGTCCCAGTGCAGGTGGGTCTCCTCACCTGAGAGCCCAAGGAGCTGTGAAGTTCTCCCTTCCCTGTGGCATCTGGCAAGAGGGCAGGGAAGAAAGAGGGAAGGAAAGGCAGAAAGACCCAAGCTAAGAGGGAACAGCACCCAGAGACTAAGGCTGCACCCCTCTGATCTACACCCTATACCATTCCCATCTGAGATACCTTGGGAGTCACCTCCTTTTCTGGTCCTTAGTTTCCACACCCATAAAAAAAAGCATATGGGGAGTAGGGTGGGGAGTTTGTCTAGATGTCTCTAAGGAAGCCTGTCAATGTGACAGCCAGCTGAGGAGGTGCAGAATAAGGCTGAGGGTGTATTCAGGTTGAGGAGCTTCAACCGGGTAGGTGAGTGGAGAGGGGGAGAATGTGAGGAAGAGAGAAGAACTGGCATCAGGGGTCTCTACACAGTCAAACCACGGACAGCAGGAGATGGGAGGGGTTACAAAGAGTAATAAGAAAGGAAAGGAGAATGGGCCTGAATGAGGAAGACAAGGGGGCCAAAGGTGCAGCTTACCAACTTCCAGACTCCAACTAAACTAGCCCATCTGTGTTAGAGAGTGTAGGTGTGCCAACCAGGGACAGCCCCAGACAACATGGTGGAGAGGGGCTTATACCCTCCCACACCTCAATCCTGTAGGCCACTCTGCAAAGGGCTGGTTAACTAACTAGGCAATAAAATTCTAGGATTATGTATACAGGCTCTGTGAAAGAGGCCAGATGCAAAAGAATACATACGATGTCATTCCATCTATATAAAATTCAAAACTAATCTAGGCTATTATAAAGTAAAAAAGTGATGCAAACTATCACATACAGAATGGATAAACAACAAGGTCCTACTGTATAGCACAGGGAACTATATTCAATATCCTGTGATAAACCGAAATGGAAAAGAATATGAAAAAGAATGTATATAACTGAATCACTTTGCTGTATAGCAGAAATTAACATTGTAAATCAACTATACTTCAGTATTTTAAAAATCCAAGAACAAAAAACCAAAAACAAATTAAAATAAAGTAAAAAAGTGATCACGCTTTGGTGGGGGAGGGTGGTAACTAGAAGGGGGCAAACGATGGTTAATTTTATGTGTCAACACTGCTGGGCCACAGTGCCTAAGATACTTCGTCAAACATTTTTCTGGATGTCTCTATGAAAATGGTTTTGGGGTTTTTTTTTTCGGTGGGGGGGGGAATGAGATTAAAATTTAAACTGGTGGACTTTGAGTAAAGCAGTTTACCCTCCATAATGTGAGTGGGCCTCATCCAGCCAGTTGAAGGCCTTAATGGAACAAAGACTGACCTCCCTGAAGAAGAAGGAATTCTTCCAGCAGACTGCCTTTGGACTCAAGGTGCAACTCTTCCATGGGTCTCCAGCCTGACAACCTAACCTGAAGATTTTAGACTTAACAGGCTTCCACAATCACATAAGCCAATTCCTCTAAAAGTTCCAGTCAGTGTCTGTCTGTCTCCTCTCTCTCTATCTCAGTATCTCTCGATAGTCAGATCAATCTATCAGTCTTGGAAGCTGTGCTCTGATCTCCTTTCATTCTTTTTTCTCCTCTATGTGTTTCAGCTTGGATAATTTTTACTGACCCATCTTCAAGGTCACTGATTCTTTCCTCAGTTCTGTCCGGTCTGCTGATGAGCCTGCTGACCTTTGATGTCATATTCTTTGAAATTTCTATCATTTCTTCTTGAATCTATTTTTAGTTTCCACCTCCTCTGAAATTCCTCATTTGTTCATGTATGCTGTGTAACTTTAAGATATTGATCATGGTAATTTTAAAGCCCCTGACTGATAAACCCAACACCTGGGTCATCTCTAAGTCTGGTTCTGCTGATTACCTTCTCTCTTGATAATAGGTTGGTTTTATTCTCTCTTGATTTTTGATTAAACACTGGACATTGTGATGGAACAGAGACTGAGGTAATCATCTTTATACTTGGTAATGGACATACTCTTCTGTCATCTTGTTAGTGTGTGTTAGGCTATTAGTCAAAGTTGAGCTGAGTTTGGGTTTTCTTGTTAACACCACAGGCTACAAATTTCTCCAGTGATGGGTCGTATCTTGTGCTTAGAGTGAAGCCTGAGCTGCATAGGTTTTTTTCTCAGTGTTCCTATTCCTCCCTCAGCTTTGAATTGTCCTTAATGTCTGGCCACAGAATGGGGTCTTTCTCCATGCTCTTGGCCCCTTCCAGGGGTAGACTGCAATTACTTTAATTTAGTGCTAGGCTTATGGTAGGGGTAAAGAAATTCTCTCTTGTCCAGCGTTAGTCTTAAGCAAGCCCTGTGAGCATATACTTCCCCTCCTCTCCATGGCAGCCAAACTCTATCACATGTCTGTGGCAGTTCTTGGGTAGAACAAAGTTTTCTATACCTCCTCCAGCAATAGTAGACCTTTGTAGATCTCTGCTTGTTGGTGCTGAGCCTAGCTTTGGGCTTATATTCTAAAGCAGCTATGGGAAGCAATGCTTCAGTGCAGCCATTCTCTTGTATCGTTTATAATGTGCTTCACTGAATTTAGCAGAGGTATTTTTTTCTTTTTCCTTGATGCTGGCTGCTCACATCTTGGGCACCTACTCTTCTAAGCTTGCTGACAGATGTGTAGATCAGAAAAACTTCAAAGTCATTGTTCTTGAAAGTAGCCCCCAGACCCACTTCTAGGACCAGAAATATATACAGGAAATCTGCTGCTTCTGGGTCAGCAAAGAGCTGGTCTTTCACAATGGCACATGAAACTACTTGAAAGGAAAAAAACATGCATGTGGCTGCCAGACACTCCGTGCTTGGGAAATAGGTGTGAAGGCTTTGGGAGTCAGAAGACCTGGGTTCAACTCCGATGGTAACTTGGTCTGTGAACTTGTGCAAGTCACTTTCCCTCAATTTTTCTCATAGGTAAAATAGGGGAGTTAAGCTAAGTGGTGTTTAAAGTCCATTTCAGGGTTAAAGTTCTCTAATCCTAATATCAGATTCTTCCTATAGTATTCCAAGGATAGAACTCTGCAGCTAAGTACCAAGGCCATAAACATCTGCAAGCACAGTGGTTGGCTTCCCGTGTTGTATGGTTAGAGACCCTTGTCATTACTTCTTGTCCACATATAAACCCCACTGACAGTTATCCCATCCTCGTTGCTTTTTCCTTTGATACTAAATCAATTGTTTCGTCTTGCCAGGTCTTCTGTGAGAATGCATGCATTTTGACACTACAAGGCCCTTAGGGAAATAGTGAAAGGAATACAGACAGCTAAGGGCAGTTTAAGACAATGATGTGATGGTAAATAAAAGTGACTGCAGAGATTAAATGAGAGTGCAATGTAAAAAAAAAAAAAAAATGCTGGAATCACCAAAAGTGCTAAACAAACACTTAATATTTTATGTTGTTGTCAAGTAATTATTGGTTAATAAGAATAAGATTTGATTTGATAGTACCTACTACTGATTTATTATATACCTGCTGTATGCCACGTATTCTGCTAAATATGGATGAGCTCCTAAATGCCTAACACCACCATGACGTAATTCCCACTGTTAGCCCAATTTTACTGATGAGATTCCTCCATTTTCATGCAATAAATACGTAATCTAGAAAAAATGCACAATGTAATTAAATACTACCTTTATTGTCTTTAATTGGTTTCACCACTACTCCCAAAAAAGACTGGAGCAATGACTGTCCCACAGTTCCCCTAATTCTCACAAAGGGCTTCGGACACAGATGTGTCCTGTAGTTCAGGATATGCTGAGCAATCAGGGTAAGTTTTATAGGATTTTGAGACCTAAATTGGTCTAGAACAACATATAAAATTTAGATAGCAAAGAAGGAGAAAGGGCATTCCAATAGGGTCTACAACGTAGACAGTGGTATAGAATTGGGAGTAAGAATATTATAAGCAAAGAGTATTGGGGGAATAAAACTTAAAAGTAAAAAAATCAGGAAATTCCCTGGCGGTCCAGTGGTTAGGACTCCACGCTTTCACTGCCGAGGGTGCTGGTCCAATCCCTGGTCAGGGAACTAAGATCCCACAAGCCAGCGCGGCCAAATTAAAAAAAAAAAAAAAAAGTAAAAAAATCAGAAAATGAGAGTTGGGACAGATGTTTATCTTTAATGTCACTTTAAATCAACTAGCTTCCAAGCCAATAAACAAATGAAAAGTGTAGAGGATGAGTTCAATTAAAAAGAGATAAGAATCCTGTATTCCTATCCTTTAAGAAAACAAAACAAAAAAACCCCACTTAGTCCTTGGAATCAAACTGCCTTCTGAAATCATATAAATTACCTTCCCATGGCACGTTTCCGCAGACAGACACGCTGAAAAACACATGCATACACACACACACACACACAGAGGAACCTCTGGAGTGACAGGACCACCCACTCACATAGACTCTTCTTAAATACTGAACAACATCCTGAATCAGAGAGGGGGTGTCATATTGTTGCTTGAAAGAACTGACAGCCTATGTTCCTTCTGCCCCAGTGGGCAAAATTTGTTTCATATTAGCCACATGTGAATTAATTCCTGAAGGACCAGTCTTCTGTAGAAGCACAAAAAGGAAAGGAAAAAGTGATGGAGTTTGGAGAGAGAGAAAAAAAGATAAGACAGAGGACAAAAAGTGATGCATCACCTTTACTTAATAGGGACAAAAGAGGGATATAACAGTCTGATAAAGAATGAAAATTTAGATGCAGTTAAAAGATGAGCTTCCTAAATGCTAGCCATGGTACACTCATTAACTCAATTATTCCTCACAACATTTAAAAATAGATATGTTGGGACTTCCCTGGTGGTCCAGTGGTTAAGAATCCGCCTTCCAATGCAGGGGACGTGGGTTCGATCCCTGGTCAGGGAACTAAGATCCCACATGCCACAGGGCAACTAAGCCCTCATGTGCCACAACTAGAGAGCCTGCGCACTGCAACTACCGAGCCCACGCCGCACGCCACAACTAGAGAGAAGCTGGCACACCACAAGGAAAGATCCCGCATGCCGCAACTAAGATCCCACGTGCTGCAACTAAGACCCAATGCAGCCAAATAAATAAATAAATAGTTTAAAAACAACAACAGCAAAAAATAGACATGTTGTTCCCATTTTACAGATATGGAAATGGAGGCCAGGTGTAGTTAAGTAACTTACCCAAGGCTAGAGTTGGAATTCCAAAGTTTGATCTTTTCTCCACACCAGCTGAAGAGCTCATGTCCTTCAAACAAATCTCCCACTTAGCTCATCCCTAACACCAGGTATTTACCCATTAGTGACCTATTCCTTTGAGGTAAGAACTGTGTTCTGCTGAAAGGTAAAATCCCTGAGAGGACAACAAATTAAATCTACCCAAAAAGGAAGTTCTTGCAGAGGAACATCCAAGGCTGATACTTTTTTTTTTAAAATAAATTTCTTTATTTTTATTTATTTATTTTTGGCTGCATTGGGTCTTTGTTGCTGCGCTCGGGCTTTCTCTAGTTGCAGCGAGCGGGGGTTACTCTTCGTTGCGGTGCGCGGGTTTCTCATTGCGGCAGCGTCTCTTGTTGCGGAGCACGGACTCCAGGTGCGCGGGCTTCAGCAGTTGCGGCTCGCAGGCTCTAGAGCACAGGCTCAGTAGTTGTGGCGCACGGGCTCAGTTGCTCCGCAGCATGTGGGATCTTCCCGGACCAGGGCTCGAACCCGCGTCCCCTGCACTGGCAGGCAGATTCTTAACCACTGCACCACCAGGGAAACCCGGCTGATACATTCTGATTGGGGAGGGAAGGGAAGCGATAGGACACTGACCAGGTGAAGCACACGGGACAAGCAGTAAACAGTCTGGTGGCATAAGAGAGCTGGCAGGGATGGGGCAGGAAGTGCTGAAAGGAAGAAAGCACCAAGGATAACCCAGGTAGAAAATTCAATAAACGTGTGGTCACCATCAGAAAAACAAAGGCAGCGCTGGGTCTGGGGGTGGCCACAGAATGGGAGTGGCTGACTGTTCCTGAAAGGACAAGCTGGTGTACTGTGGCCTTATTAAGATGATGTATTTGACCCTACCCATTCCCTGCTCTAGAGAAAGACCTTTTAGAAACTCCCTGTGTAATAACGGTCCTTGCTGCTCTGTGAATGAGAGGTGCAGCTTGCTCTTCAGGGAGAAAGGACCCAACGTGACCACAGTCTTACCCAGAACCATGAGGACAGCTGAGTCCCCAGGGCAAAAAGACCAACAGCTAGTGCCCAGAAGCACAACTAAGAGCAGTAAGATGTAGTCAGAAGAAACACAGCACTCAAAACATGTCTCCAGCGCTAGTCCATGCTGAGAAATTTTCAATTCTCCAGACCTGTATCCCTCCTTAAATACACGACCAACATGTTTGTTACAGCTAGGCCCTTCTCCTTGCCCAAAGCACACACAAGAGAGGTCAGCAAACCTCTCCTCTGGGCACCCATCACCTCTGGGGAAGATCGCACTCCCTAGGTGACTTTCAAGCAGCTCTCAGGGAATCCTGAGATCAGGATCAGGGCTAGAAGTCCAACCAAGTGCTCACTTAGGCGCTCAACTTCTTAAACTAGAGTGTGGAAAACTACTAGTCAGGCTCTCCAATTAAGAGCAGTTGGCCTCGTGGGGTCAAAACGTAGCTGGCAGAAGTAACATCATGGACCAGAGAGAATGAAATTTAATTAAAACTAAAACTGATAGTGCTTGCTTCCCTCTTATAAAAGAAGGTGGAGGGCGGGGAAGTAAGTGTTTGTGCTAACACACACCCTCGGAGCAGAGGATACCAGAGGACCAGAAGGCTAGCCCATAGTTTAAAAGGGCCTGCTCCTGAGCCTTGGCACAGGCAGAAGCAGGCCTGAACAGCACGCAGGGGTGGAGCTGGAGAGCTGAATTACGTTGCAGAATAAAATGGGAGAGACTTCTTTTGGGAGTGGCTGTGAAGCAGCAAGAAAGGAAGAAAAGGATGCACCATGGCAGAGTGGCAAAGGTCATTTAAGCCCAAAGATACCTAATACCACTAGACTTTAAGTTGTCTTTATTGCTATAATACATCCTCCCCACCCCAGACCTTCAGTCTAATCTGCCATGCACACAAATAGCTTTGTGTATATTTTGTTCTTACTGTTGTTGACGGAAACCAGAGAAAGGGCACCAAATTCCAAGTTTGTTCAACACAGAGCAAAAAGAAGAGAAAAATCACACGAAGGGAAATGTGAGTCCCAAAGAAGCACAAGTGACCATGAGAATGTAAGTCTCCAAGACTGCTCTAATCTAGAGGAGCGCAGGGGATAAGGAACTGGAGTAGACATCTAGCTTATAGCTGTGATGTCTACAGATGTGAAAATGCAATGCAGAGTCATTGTGGAGCATCCACGGTGTGACAGGCACCATCTACGCTGGAGGCTAGGGAGGTACAGATGAGGAAGACAAGGTCCCTGCCCTCACCAGGCAGTGTGTGGTGTCTGTGTGTGTGTGTGTGTGTGTGTGTGTGTGTGTGTGTGTGTGTGTGTGTAAGAGACAGGGAGACAGAGATGTAGAGATGATAGAGAGAGAGACAGAGAGAGATATCACAGTGCAAGCCAAAAACAGGGAATGGTACTAACAAGTACAGCAACAGCTATGGGGTAAGGGAGACCATAATGCTGAAAGTGAGGTGGGCACAGTGGGGTATGGGAGCAGAAAAAAGACAACTCCATCTAAGATGAGGAAGGGAAAGTGAAGGTCAGAAAATGTCATGTCCACGTTTAGACCTGAAAGATATCAGTTGTTGCAGCAGAGGGAAAAACACTCCATCCAGGCTCCATCCCACTGTTGGTGGGACTGTAAATTGGTGCAGCCACTATGGAAAACAGTATGGAGGTTCCTTAAAAAAGTGAAAAATAGAGCTACCATATGATCCAGCAATTACACTCCTGGGCATATATCCAGAAAAAAGAAAACTCTAATTTGAAAATATACATGCACCCCAATGTTCACAGCAGCACTCTTTACAATAGCCAAGACATGGAAACAACCCAACTGCCCACCAACAGACGACTGGCTTAAGAAGATGTGGTACGTGTATACAGTAGAATATTAGCCATAAAAAACAACGAAATATTGCCATTTGCAGCAATGTGGATGGACCTAGAGAATATAAAGCTTAGTGAAATAAGTCAGACAGAGAAAGACAAATACTATATGATATCACTTATGTGTGAAATCTAAAAAATAATACAAATGAATCTATATACAAAACAGAAACAAATTCACAGACATAGAAAACAAATTTATGGTGACCAAAGGGGAGGGAGGGGACAAATCAGGAATAAGGGATTAACAGATACAAACTACGATACCTAAAACAGATAAGCAACAAGGATTTACTGTATAGCACTGGGAATTATACTCAATATCTTGTAATAACCTGTAATGGAATATAATTGCCAAAAAACCAAATCACTACACTATACACCTGAAACTAACACTATTGTAAATTGACTATATTTCAATTTTTAAAAAATCCTAGTTTGGAACCTTCATAGAAATAGAGTCAAGAGCTGCACAACTCAGGAGATATTGGCTTCCTTTAGAGAAAGAGTGTGTAGAAATCTGAAGTCTAAAAACTGCTGAGTTCAGCTTTCCAGGTCCTTGAAAGTCCAGTGGGGAGTTCTCTTTTAGATAATTAACCTCTCATTACCTGGTCCAAAGACTGGCTCATAGAAGCCTTTGACAGTAAAGTCAAATCCAGTCCATCATGCATACCAGCTCATTGTAAGGACAGAAGTGTTTCTCTCATAACAAACCACAGTCCTGGAGCCAATTCCTGAACCCAACACTGACTTACATTATTGCTATCTATGCAATACATTCATAAATGATGGTTGCTTTTCCAGTGATGCTTGAAACTCAACAAATTCAGTTCACCTATTTCATTTCATATACGCATTACTGAATTCCTGAGGGCTATTTTTATTTGCAAAGTTGCACCCTCTGTCAATAATTTGCCTCCAATCTATAACCATGCTCTTAACAAAAGATACCAAGATTGTGGAATTAACCCGGGTCTGGAGCCCTCCATCCTTGGACAAGACCTCTCACGTGCATTAAATGGAAGCATCCTCTTGTCCTGTGTTACAAAAGACTGTTACGAACACAGTGAGAGTGTGTTCTGAAACAAACAGCTGAACACATTAACAAGACACTTTTTCTAAAACAAACAAACAAAAATACCTTTCTTCTAACTTATTCTTGGTTAAAAAAGAGTGTGACTGTGGATGACACCTCACATTAATTGTGAATCCTCAAAGAGCATTAAAGAATACGCCAATGACTAAGATTAGAAAACAAAATCTACTAAGATAGTACTCCACTGCACATTAAACTTGAGTTATTCGCTGTGGAGAAAAACAAGACAACTGCAAAACCAGCCTTGTTAAGCATTCTTTGGATCTTGGTCACTTTAGGTTAAAATTCTGCAGGCTCTGCCTGGCATTCAAAAGAGAAGCATGTTCTTACAGCAGAAGATAAAAAAGATTTGTCCACCAGGCTCTTCCTCTTCACTTCTCCCCACCCACTTCCTTTTATTCCAAAGGAGGATGGCTCTCATTTACTCACTGGTTTGCCACATCCTGCCTCAGAAGCTACTTCCTAGGAGCTGCCTGGGCCATTCTGAGAGGAGCTTTAACTCCTTCAGGCCCCCAGACTCCAGGACATTTATGACATCCCTGCCCACCATCATCATTTACAGTCTAGTAACTAGACTCTATTTGATCAGATAATTAATACTCCCAACTTTCTTCGTGCTGGCTTGGAATTAAGCACTTTACCTACAACAGAGTCAGGCAGAGGCCACATCTCTTGGTCCTATCTGGGGGCTCCAACTAGCCCAGCTTTGCTTAATCAGTTAAAAAGGACAAAAAGTAGAAATGATTCAAGCACAGGTATCAAGAAACTCAATGCACATAACACTGCATTTGATATCAGTGAAAGCCCAGTGGAGCCAATCTCCTGTCCCACATGAGCTCTGTAAGCTAACACCGACATTCATTCATTCCATGTTTAGAGACAACCTACTACGCACCAGGCCTGGGCTAAAGATGGGGCATCAAGACTGAACTCCTGATCTCCAGAAGCTCACAGTGCAGGTGGTAAAACACAACAGATATGTGTGAAGATCACCACACATACACACACCCCCAAGTGGTTTGTCTCCTGAGTAGTTCATGGACAGTCCCACTGGAGCTTTTCCAAGGGAGACCATGCAAACTTTCATGGTCGAAATAATATCTGACTTCAGCCTTCAAGGAGGGGTAGCCTCCCAAACATAGGCAATAAAATTGGGTGAGAGAGGTTAAGTAACGAGCCCAATCGACACAACAATTTAGGGGTGGAGCCAGGACTCCAACCTCAGCTGTCTGCCTCTGCACATCACACTCCTGCAGAGCAAGGAGCACCCACTAAGAGCCAGAACAGAGTTTGTATCTGTGGGGGAGCGCGTCATGGTATCAAAAGAGGAGCAGGGCATCATTAGCTCCTTTCTTCCCCTAAATTAAAGAGACTTGAGGTCTTCGTAGTAAAGAAAATAGAGGAAGATATAGATATATTTTTAAGTCAAGAAATCAATAAACACTGACCACCTACTACAAGTGAATCCTATGCAGAGAACTGTTATCTTCTGCTGTTACAGCTGGGCTTCCTGCTAGACACATCATCCAGTGCAGGTCAACTGGCCCCTCTGGCTGCCCAGGCATGTGTGCCCCTCCCAAAAATACCCACTCAGACAACAGGCCCACCCCTAACAAGGGAGGACCAGAGACCAGTTGACGGCACACCAATTGCTGAGCTCCCAAGCGTCCCCGAGTCCGCTTGGCAGGAGATGTAGAACACCGAAGCTTCTATGACAAATGAGGAGTATTATTTCTTTCACGCTCCAGACTTGGACCTACTGTTACATTTTACTAATCTTCAGCAGTCTGAACACCTGACTTTGGATTATGTATCTATTCGCCATATTTGAAACATCAGAATCAGATGATTTCTAGAGCCAAAGAGCCAAAAAGGTATACCATGAAGAGAAAAATTAACAATAGTTTTTTCTCTCCCTCCACATATACTTATCATCCTTCCCTCTTTTTCTTTTTTTCCTGAAAGTTAAATCCTATTAGTCAAAACCACACAGGGTTACCCCTAGGCTGCACTGACTCTACAGAAATCTGTCAAGACTTTAGTTGCCGTTACCAAAGATATGTCAAGAGAGGCTGTGAGGGTCAACAGGAAATGAACTCACTCTGTGCTGGGGGCCTTTAACAATGAGCAACTGATCACCTTTATTCATTTTAAACTGAACATACAGACTCTGCCCTACTTGTAAGACAGATCGAAGCGCAGGCATTGGGACAGGCCAGAAAACAGCCCCACTCTCAAGAGTAGTCAGGGGCCTCGGATCTCGATTCAGGTCTTCGCCAGCTGTACAACACCAAGTGAGCTTCCCAGCCTCTCTGGACCTCAATCTCTTCACAACACGTCCAGGAGACTGAACTATCAAAATCTTTTCCACATTTAACATATAAGGACAGACAGGTGGCTGTGCTTGGGGGAGAAGGAATGAAAGGTGTTGGTGGTGAAAAGGATGATTAATATAACATAATGCTATCCTGGGTCTGGAAATAGCCTGGCCTAGTGCTGCGTTCACCTTATCAGCCTAGATTTATTAGGGGGGGGCGCGGGAGGGCTGGTGGGTGGGAATCACAGCCACCTACAGTGAAATTAAACTCTTTTCCCAAATGAGTTCTGCTGAAGTGTGATTTATCCAGAGTGTTAAAGTACTTACCAGCAGTATGAAACCATGTTACTGAAATTGTATTACTGCACAAACTTAACTTTTCCCCAAATGTGATTTGCAGAGAGGATGCAGAGCTGAGAATCTTGTGTCTGTGGCCATCTGTCCTATCCCAATCCCTGGAGAGGCGTGGGGGGAGAGTGTGAAAAGCCACAGGTGCCATGTATATTCAGTCACCGATGTCACACATCCATCAAACAGCCCAGCAGTTGCTGGGGATAAGTGTTCAGCTCAGCATGCAAAAGAGGCTTGCCAATCCATCCGGCCCCAAACATCCCCTGAGCCTTCCTCTGTGCCAGGCATGGGGCTGAGGGAACACCACAGAATGTCACCGCCAGTTTCCCCACTGGGCTAGGAAGGGACTATTGACTGAAAAGGCAGTACAAAGGACTACAGGCACTTAACTGCCTGGGTGACACACACGGCCCTTAACCAGGATCAGTTTCCTCATCTACTGGGTAGAGATAACACACATCCCGCCTGCCTCATGCGGTTGAATGAGGAAATAAATAGATGTAAAAACAATAAAGAGTACACAGAGCCTCGCAGAACAAATGCTATGATTACCACCAACACTGTGACCCTCCTGTGCCAAGATATTATAAACTGAAAAGAGTCAACCACTCATTAAGTCAAAGTCAGACTTCGCAGGGATCAGCAGAGTCTCGACCTTGGGAGAGGAGCATCTTCTGCCCTCTGCCGTCTCAAGGCTTAAGTCGTTCAACAAAATTTTACCAAACCAGATGCTAGGGAACATGATGTGCACTGGAGATAATGATGAATAGGACCCGGTCCCAGGCTTCCTCAAGTCCAGTCCAACTGGACAGAGATATGCAAACAAGTAACACGTGACGGGATATGTACAGAGTGCTCTGGAAGGTGGAGTAGATGACTGCTACCTGGAGTGGGGTGGAAGACAAGTCTGTGATGGATTTACAGAAGAGCTGACCTATAAATTGAACAAGATTAGGATTTCATCATGCACTGAAGGTGGAGAAGGGAATCCCCAGTAGAAGACACAGTCTGAGCAGAGGCCAGGGCCCACTGAGGAAGATGTTTGGAAGAAATATGAAGGAGAAGTTGAATCCTAGATCTACCTGGAACTGACCCTCAACATCTGGTTTGTGCCACAGGAAGGGAGTGTTACCTTCCCTTTATGTCAGTGACTACCCCTCCCTATTCCTACACACACACACACACACACACAGACACACACACACACACACACGTGCAGCCCAGGAAATCCTCTTTAAACTCTTGGAGAAGAAGGCTGAGCTTCCTGGGTGGTGCCTGCCGGGCAGATGGCGGCCTAGAGAAGCTGGGAGGAGTCTATATTAGGCTGTACTGCGGCAGTTGTTTCCTAGGCACCTTTTGCAGCCTCCTGTTTCACTGAAAATAATTCTTTTGCTTCCTGCACATCCCCAGAAATTGCAAGTATGCCCGGCGTTGTCTCTATTCTAAGTCTGTGTGGATAAAGAACAGCTGAAGAGCCTCATCACTGGAAGTTCTTTGGGAGGTGGGAATTTTCTCTCCTTCTCGCCTGATAGAAAATAAGGCACCCTGGGCTGGGAATCTAGTCCTGCCCTTATCATGAGTCCAGTTAATCATCAAAAGCAGTTTACACACACATATGAATCCTTTCTGCTGGGTAGGGGTTGTTGTACCCATTTTACAGATGTGGAGACAGACTCAAGGATATGAAAACTTTCTAGAAATTAGACCCTACTCTAAAAAACAATACAGGAAGACCTCTGGGTGCTCTGCCTCCCCCGCCCGCCTGCCCCTATGATCTCAGACAGAAAGACCAAATGACAATGCCCGCTGGGATCCCTTCCAGCTGTCCCCACCATCTTTAAAGTCCTCACTGCCCCTACCTTTGCACTCTCAGGGAAGACAGGCACTCTCCTGGACACCTTGCCAACATTCAGATTTGCTTTTAATCTCTCTGAGCATACTCATGCACGTGACTTTAACACTTCTATAGGAAAAAGCCCAAAACTTTCATTTCTCAGTTTCTGAAAGACAACTTTCTAAGCCATGAGTCAGACTGAAATCAAACATCACATTTAGGCTTCCTAAAAATATTACCCCAGCACAATGCCTTGGTTTTGTTCCCACATGCCCATCCCCCAAGCACACACACATAAACTTTAGACTATCATTTAAACACTGGAGTGTATAATTTAAATGTCTTTAATAGCATCCACTAAAAGGACATTCCCATGTGATTCCTCACTTTACTTCAAAGCTATGATCCAAACTGGAGCTTTTACTGAATTTTAGGACTAAATAGTAGATATGTGGATAGCAAATACTAACAATAAAACTCAGAAAATTTAAAATGCATTCAACTCAGTCATAATAACATTGGCATCTTTTCCAATTTTCAGCAAAACTTCTTTTTGTCCATCTCTCAGCCCAGTGCCTGGTATATATTAGATATGTACTAAATATCAGTTAAATGAATGTTAATACATCTTAATCTTCTAAACATACAAGTTAGAAATCTATGGTTGTAATTCTGGTCATAATCTAAATCTATTTGACCCTAACACAAATGTCATTGGAATAAACAGCAAATAACAAGCAGCTGCTGGCATTCAAAGTATATATACCTCTGTCATTTGAACTGTTTTGAAGTTGGCCTTGTTTGGAAGACAAATGGTTGGCAGCTGCAAGTTCAATTACAAAGTTCTTGGTAGGAAGGCAGAGAAAGAACCAGGGGAATCAAAGTGCTATTTCATACATTAAGCATGGAATTCCTTTCCAACAAACATCCTTCATTTCCCTGGCGGAAACTAATCATAACATGCCCTTTGAAATTGGGAAAACTCAGGACTGTACTTTGGGAGGAAGAATCTAGTTTGAAGGCCAGGCAAAGCTCAGAGAGTAAGAGTCACTCCTTTTGCACATCTCTATTCTGCTAATTTTTTTTTAAGGAAGAGGGTGGAACATAGGAAAAGCCACCAGGCAACAAGTCCAAAGGCCTGGATTAATTAAATGTATGACACTGAACAAGCTACTTCCTTCCTTTGTCCTTCATATTCTCCTTTGCAAAATAAAGGGGCAAAAATAATAAAAGAGTAAAACTGGATGACTTCTAGATGCTAATAGAATTTTCTGCAATGATGAAAATGCTGTAATCTGCTCTGTCCAATACAGTAAACACTAGCCACACATGGCCACTGAGTCCTCAAAGTGTGGCTAGTGTAAATGAGGAACTGATTCTTAACTTTAACTTTAATTCATTAAAATTTAAATAGCTACATATGGCTAGTGGCTATAGTTCTGGTGAGTGTAGCTCTAAGAAGACCTTCAGCATTTTATGCAATCTTTGGAGGGCTATGTGGGAAAAGCATGGGTGTTAGAGAAGGACAGACCTGGGTTCTAAACTTAGTTCCACCACTTACTAGTTATGCAACCTTGTGCAAATTACTTAACTTCCCTAAACTTCATTTTCCTTATCTGTACAATAGAATATTATGAACTTTCTTGCAGATTTTTAGTGCAAATTCAAGACAATGGATGAAAATAGATCAGATACGCCCTCAATAAACGGTAATTTTTCCAGTTATGATGTCCTTCAGGGATAAGTTTCATGTCTTTTGCCTTCATCCTACTGTTCCTTCCTGATCTAGGACCCATACTTTATTACCCCACGCCTGGGTCCTACAGATGAAGCGCTTGTCTTTCAAGAAAGCCACTTGCTCAGGAATTGTTCCAGATCCTCAACTAGGGGCGCGCCTCCAGTACCCAAGTCCTCTGTGCCTCCGGAACTGCTGATTTCCACTTACCCTGTGTCCCCTCCACCTCACACACCACCTCACATTTCAGGAATTCACAAAACCCTTCCCCCTGCTTGCCTATCAAGCTGAAACTTTGTTCAGTGCAGCCAAAACACCTGTTAGTGGTTTCTGGTACTTTCCTCGCTAACTCTCCCCTTGACTTCCCCTAGTCAATATTTTATAGCCTTTTATTTGTAAATGCTTTAAGACCTTTTTTTTAATAATTGCTCAGTGATTTAGAATACTCAGAAATAAAAATGCAGCAAGCTACATTTATGGCTAACCCAGCGTTAGTTTAATTACCAAAATAAAACAAGGCAAAAGACTATATTTCAAAGGAGTGTTTTAGTAAAATAATAAAAGTGCTGCACTATCTAAACTAATATAATGTGCTATGAACCTGGTCCAAATGTTCCGCTGGTCCTTCCTTTGGTGAACAGAACTTTTCCGTGGCTCCAATGTCCAAGTTTTATCAGTGGACACAAATGGATGCCTAAGATAAGCAGAATATATTTTCTATTGTTAATAATTATTGGGATGTTAAACTACCCTCTTCTTCTTGTTTTTCTAGCATTCCACAGACTCAGAGAGAGAGAGAGAGAGAGAAGAGCTGAAATACAGGCTAGCATTTTGGTAGGATTTCGATCTGGATTTGAGTAAGCCATTAGCCAAAGGTTTACAGTTAGCTTGGAATTCCTGCTAACTTCTGAGGCCTCCCCCAACAAGGACATTCTTGAAGGATTATTTACTGAAGGATGATATGAAATCAAACAGGGCAAATAATTTCGACTCTGAACTCTCAAATGTGGTGAGGGTCTAATCTAATTTTTAAAAAATAACCTGGATATGTAAGTTATAACTCAATAAAGAAACGTAATGAACCTGGATCCAGACAACCTGTAAGTACGACAATGTGATTGATGAGTCTTGTCTTCTCCTCACAACTCCCCAAATTTCAAGATTTGACTGGAATCTGGAACTCATGTGGATCATTCACTCAACTCAATTGTTCCACTTTTTCTGAAAAGTAAATGCACTTAAGAGCATTTGAAATTCTGAACCTTTCTTGGTAACAGGTAAACTCAAAATAGGTCAAGGTGATCATTTCACAGGGACTTTTGTCTGTGGTTATTTTGAAAACCACTGCTTTAAAAACTGACATTATGAAGCTTAAAAATAGGCCTTCCTACTAAGGATCCTGGACTAAAATAAAATACCCTTTCCTTCCCCCATTTCCTCATTCCCTTTTCCCTCAAACACCTTAGGAGAGTGGTGATATAGAGGGATAGCCTTTTCCAGTGTTTCTGATTATTACTTGAAAAGAGGTTTTTAAAATTTTTTAAGAATACTGGGTAAAGTTACCAAAATTCAGTGTTGGGTAAACTTGGAAAATTTTCAAACCAAGTAAGCATCCCAAGTGAAAATATGTCTGAGCTGGGATAAAAGTTCAAGCACCTTCTTCCACTCCAACTGTGTGAACTCCCAGCAAGTTCTCCCCGCTGCTCCCTCCACCCCCCACCACCCCCACCCCACCCCCCCACCCCGGTCTGGTTTCCTCATCTTGCAAAAGGAGTCAGAGGGCTGGAGGACCTGTAAGGTCCCATCCAGCCCTAACAGGCTCTGCTTCTAGAAAGCTGGGCGGCTGCTTCCTATTTTCATGACTCCTTGGAGAGAGCAGAAAAGCCCCTGGCCCAGAAGGTCCCTGGGAAGCCTCATTATACTTAAAAGTGGTCCCCTGGGACATGAGAACTGCTATTGAGAGCAATGCAAGCTGAGATGGCTATAAAATAGAAATGGTATTGAGAGAGAAGAATTAAGTTATGTTTTGCAGATGACACTAGTAAATCTAGAAATACTGATATTCAATCAAAAAATTACTAGATATATGGGACTTCCCTGGCAGTCCAGTGGTTAAGACTCTGTGTTTCCACTGCAGGGGGCATGGGTTCCATCCCTGGTTGGGGAACTAAGATCCTGCATGCCGCGCAGTGCAGCCAAAAAAAAAAAAAATTACTAGATATAATAGGTGAATTTTAAAAAGCTGCAGGATATAAACAATTCATACAAATCAAACCACAGTCAAGATGGAAAACACAAATTTAAAAATGTTCAATCACAACAGCATCAAAACGTTAGGTATTTGAAACATTAACTTAGGACACAAGAGAGTTATTCAAAAGAAACTATAAAACCATAACAGTAAAAGAGGAGGAGACATTAATAAATGGAAAGATAAACCATGACAATTCTTAAAGTTTTCTTTAACCCTACCCAATTTAAGAAAAGGGAAAAAAAAAAAAAAGACTATCAAAACTACATAAGAGTTAAAAGGAAATTTTAGGAAGAGATAAAAATACCATAAAGACCAAATAAAAGTAAACCTGAAAATACAACAGATAAAAATCCTATTTAATAAACTCCATGAAGATATTAGAACTCACTATGTAGAAAAATTAACATAGACCCATACCTCACACCAAGAACATTAATTAATCCTAGATGGGACCACATAAGGGGCAGAAAAGTCTAGAAGAAAATGAAGCCCCATACTCCTATTAGTTATGAAATGATGACAGATGTCTAAATACTAAAGAAAAGTAGGCTATACCATACAAAAGGCATGCTTTGCAAAATAAAAAAATATTTTTTCCTAAGTAATACAATATAAAAGGAAAACATCGCAGTGGGACAATGTAGTAGCCACATAATTTATAAAACTTTAAAATACAAAGCACACTGATCTATTGCTTCAACAAACCAGAAGACAAGTAACTGTGTACTGGCTAATAAAAGACACGAACTAACAAAAAATAAATAAAATACAAAGCACATCAAAGCTATATAGACGTATCTATTAAAGAACGGTCAGAGGAGAAGAAAAGTTTGCATGAAACTTTTCAAAATGTTCAGCTGGTACCACAAAACCATCCCACCTACCTCTCCAGCTTCATCTCCTGCTACCCGCAGCGATGCACCCAGCACACTAAACTACTTGCCGGCTCCTCCACACATCCCAAGCTTTCCCACTTGTGTGAAGTTGCTCATCCTGAGCTCTCTTCCTGCCATGCCCCCCCTCCCCCATTCCCATGGAAATCCTAGCCATCCTTCAAGACCCAGCTCAAATGTCATCTCCTCTGTGAAGGCTCTCCTAATCGTCCCCACTGGATGTGCGTTCTTCCTCTTCTCAATGATCTCTGACAGTACTTTCTTTGTATCTCTTCTCCTGGGGCACTTTTCTTACTCTGCTGCCATCTGTTTCCTTCTTCTTGTGTCCTTGCAACCTCTCCCTCCTCTCCCATATGAGATTTTAAGATCCTTGGAGGCAAAGACAATCTTACCACCTACAGCATCCAGCATAGCAAATTACATTTGCTAAGCATTCATTAAATATTAGTTTAGATTGAATCGATGAAATACAGAAAATAATCCCATTTCAAAAATACAGACTGGCAAACAATTAAAGCAGACTGAGGAGGAGTCCTATTAAACTATCAAAAAAAAAATCACTAAGGCTTCCCTGGTGGTGCAGTGGTTAAGAACCTGCCTGCCAATGCAGGGCACACGGGTTCAAGCTCCGGCCCAGGAAGATCCCACATGCCGTGGAGCAACTAAGCTCATGCGTCACAACTACTGAGCCTGAGCTCTAGAGCCCACGAGCCACAACTACTGAGCCCATGTGCCACAACTACTGACGCCTGCGCACCTAGAGCACATGCTCTGCAACAAGAGAAGCCACAATGGGAAGCCCACGCACCGCAACAAAGAGTAGCCCCCGCTCACCACAACTAGAGAAAGCCCGCGCACAGCAACGAAGACCCAACACAGCCAAAAATAAATAAATAAATAAATTTATTTAGGAAAAAAAAGAAAAAGAAGGGACTGAAATGAGGATCATTTGCTTGTAACATGTCCTCCCCCTGTAAAAAAAAAAAAAAATCACTAAACTTCAAAAAAAAATAAGCCAACTTCCTGAAGCTTGAGGGACCAGTTCAAACATACATTGTAAATTGCTTCTGTCTCTTTATGGAACATATTCAGTTAATATGTAACAAAAGCGGTAACATGGTTCACTGCCTCTGATTCTGTGTATGAATTAATCTCAAAGAACAAAACAAATGGGTTTAAAACATTCATAAGAGTGACAATAAATAATAAAATTTTGAAAGCCACCTAAATAATCAACAAAGTGTCATTTGTGAAGCCAAATCCTATCAAATTCTATTCTTTAACCAAAAATAACTGACAAGCATTAGAATTATGTCTATGTGTAAAAATGGGGGGGAGGAGAGACCCATCAACTGATCACAGCTATCTATATATGCATATAATGGAATAACCAAAAGTTAAACTGGAAAATTTAATGTCTGAGGTTCTTTCTTTAAAAAGATGTTGATACATTCAATTTTCTTTTAAAGTTGTACTTGAGCAGGCAAATATGCAAAAAGGAGTTGGGGGGAAAAGAAATCACTCTACCTTTGTCGGATTTTTCTTCAACCCCCATGTAACCTCTTCTTAATCTGACTCAAAGCAGGATACCCCTGGGAGCTTCACCAAGAAATGAGAGGCAGAGATCAGCATTTTTAGCAGTAGGCCCTGCACCAGGATTCAGAAAACACCTGCTCTTTTAAAAACAAAAATGCAATTCATTCTGGGAGGTGTTAACTTAGCAAACAGGTATGTGAGCCTTCAAACAGCTCTCATGGGCTTTCAGGCAAAGAACAGGACATGAAGGAAAAAACACAATCAAGTGGCCAAAAGAGACCAAAATGATTTTATCAAAACTGGCAACTTCTGGAAGGGAATAAAAGAAACAAAACTGGGACGCTAAGCTTTCTTCTCAGGCTCACCTCATCTTCTTCCCAGTCTGTGGGTTCTCCAGGTTTTCTCAACATGTCAGAAAGATTCACCATTGCTTGACCTGTGCTTCCTATGCATGTGGTAGAACTAACTACCAATTCAGACTGAGGGAAGCTCGCAAGGGTTTTTTGTTGGTGGTGGTTTGTTTTGTTTAAACATTATTTTGTTTTTTTCCAATCTACCAATAATGATTTACTATATTAAGAGTGTAGTGATGTAGACCCAGGGGTTCAAAAAGGTATGGTCCCAAATAATCAAATTAATGAAAAAAAGACACATAAGGAACATTTAGAGAATAAGAAAGCATATGACTTCAAAATGATATCGTATTTAATGTGATGTTTGTTACACAATATAGGCCAGAATACAAAAGGGGAGGGAGAAAATGTGAGTTAACATTAAAAGGGGCATAAGGCTTAGGATGAATTTTAATCCTTGGGTACTTTTAAAAAATTTATTATGGGGACTCCCCTGGTGGCGCAGTGGTTAAGAATCCGCCTGCCAACGCAGGGGACACAGGTTCGAGCCCTGGTCCGGGAAGATCCCACATGCCGCGGAGCAACTAACCCCGTGCGCTACAACTACTGAGCCTGCGCTCTAAAGCCCGCAAGCCACAACTACTGAGCCCGCATGCCCCAACTACTGAAGCCCGCGCGCTTAGAGCCCGTGCTCCGCAACAAGACAAACCACCACAGTAAGAAGCCCGCACACTGCAACGAAGAGCAGCCCCCACTAGCCGCAACTAGAGGAAGCCCTCACCCAGCAACGAAAACCCACCGCAGCCAAAAATAAATAAATAAATAAATTTATTTAAAAAAAAATTTATTATGAATTTTTTCAAACACAGAAATATGGAAAGAATAGAACAGTGAAACTCATACACTAACCAACTAAACGACTGTGAACAATTTTGCCCTGTTTGCTTTATCTACCATGTGGGTGTGTGTATTTTTTTCCTGAACCATTTCAAAGTAAGTTTCACATATCAACCATGAACAACAACATTCTCCTACATAATCATACCATTATTACATCTAAAAAATTAACCATAATTCTCTACTCAAATTTCCCTAATTGTCCCAAGAATTCATTTTACAGCTATCGCATTTTTTGATTCAGTACCTAACCAAGGTTCATGCATTACATTTGGTTGACATGTCTCCTTAGTCTCTTAATTCTCAAACAGCACCACTCCCCTACTTTTCCCCCATGACATTGACCTTTTAAAGAGACTGGGTCGGGCTTCCCTGGTGGCGCAGTGGTTGAGAATCTGCCTGCCAATGCAGGGGACACGGGTTCGAGCCCTGGTCTGGGAAGATCCCACATGCCGCGGAGCGACTAAGCCCGTGAGCCACAATTGCTGAGCCTGCGCGTCTGGAGCCTGTGCTCCGCAACGGGAGAGGCCGCGATAGTGAAATGCCCGCGCATTGCGATGAAGAGTGGCCCCCACTTGCCGCAACTAGAGAAAGCCCTCACACAGAAACGAAGACCCAACACAGCCATAAATAAATAAATAAATAATTTAAAAAAAAAAAAAAAAATAAAGAGACTGGGTCAGTTGTCTTCGAGAATGTTCCACATCCTGAACTGGTATGCTTGTTTCCTCCTGGTATCATTTAATTTGTTTCTCCGTCCCTGTATTTGCTGTAAACAGGAAGTTAGATCTCAAGGCTTGATTAGATGCAGGTTTGGGTTAAACTTTAAAGAACAGGCAGCATATAAAATGTCCAAATCAACATGATTTATCAACATTTGCAATTTGGTATTAAGAACAAAAGGTAATAGTCAGCTGAGAAGGAAGAAACCAAAGCGGGCACCACTAACTACACTTCCCATTTGGATAGCATTCCAACAATCATAAAGTGCTTTCATACACATTATTTTGGATGATACTCACCTGCCCGCCTTCCCTCACAGGTTTGTTATATTATCATCCTTCCTTTACTAATGAGGAAAACCAAGGCTCCGTGAAGTTAAATGACATGCCAAAGGTCAACAATTAAGAAGTGGCATAACTAAGTCTCGAACTCAGGTCCTAGAATAGTATGGAGTTACTCAGAAAAGGCTACATGGGAGATGAACTGTATGCTAGGTCTTGTAAGATGGGCAGCATTCATTCATTCCAGGCACTGGGCTAGACGCTGGGGAAATATCAGTATACAAGATAGTCATGGTCCCTCCCCTCACCGAAAGTGTGGTGGCAAGTACAAGACAAACATAAAATCACACAGGAAAGTGGAGGAGGGCATTCCAGACAAAGGAAACCATGTGAGCAAGACCGGACAGAGGTAAGAAGCGGTATGCTGGGGCAATGGGAGGACAATAAGGGGATCAGGCAGAGAAAAAGCGAGCTGGATGGGTAGCTCTACTGAAGTATTCTCTCCCTTTCTTTCAAAGATGCATAAGTAAGTGAAAGTAAAATGTTGTACGTGTTTATGTTCAAACAAGCACCCCACACATCTCCTTGCCCTGGGCTAAGTCATCTTTATGAACCTTTTTGCCATTTCTGTACCTGCTGCAACAACAGCAGAGACATTCTTCCCAAGGACACGGGCTTCAGCTGGCCCTACTTTTCACCTTAAGTTGTTCTCAAAAGACTGTGCCCGTATTAGTTATTGCAGCAACAAACGAGTAGAAGCACCCAAGTTCAGAACTACAAAATCAGTTAAAACCACTTCAAAAGCTTCTAGTTATCACGGTGTACATCCCAGGTAAGGCCATAAGAGATCCCCCAAAAGCACAACAACCTGTCTCAATGTTTCTGTCCCCTTCCTTAAGGACCTTCACACTAACAGATGTGTGTCCCTACAAACCCGGCAGAAACTGCTGATGCTATGAACGATGCTCTGAATGCAGTAATTAAGTCTGAGGGTTTCAGCCCCAAATCCAAAAGCTGTGGATGCCGCCAAGGCCAAGCAATGCACCTTCTTGTTTATTCAGCACCACATGGCCTTCAAAGCACTTCTGTATGTGTTATCTTTTTTAATCTTCATGATACTCCTTCAAGGTAGGAATGGTTCAATCATTTAATCAACAGATATCTACTGAGTACCTTCTATGGGCCAGATACTGATCTACTCACCGAGCAAGGAACAAATCAAGCCCTCACCTTCATGAAGCATACATTTTAGTGGGGGCGGGGTGAGGTGCAGATAAATACTTATGGTCAGTGCAACGTTAATTAGTGATAAGTGCTATGAAGAAAAATAGGGCAAGATAAAGGAGTAGAGCACGACAGAGAGTGCTATAATTAGAGTGATCAGGGATGGTCTCTGTGAAGAGACATTTGAGCAGAGGTCTGAAGGAAGTGAGGGAGCAAGTCATGTGGGTATTTGGCAGAAGAGAATTCTAGGCAGAGGGAATAGCAAAAGCTCTGAGATAGGAATGTGCCCAACCGACTGTGGAACAGCACAGAGAACAGCATGGCTGGAGCACATAAGTGAAGGGGACAGTGGAGGAAAACTAAGAACCTGATCAGGCAGGGCCTTGTAGGCCACTAAGGCAAAGATTGGGTGGACCATTCTCATCCTCACTCTACAGATAAGGAAACTAAAAGAGAGAAAGTCCAAAGGACTTGCCTAAGGTCAAAGAAAAAGTGAGGTCTCGGGAAGTACCTTGCATTGCCACCACGAATTCTACTCAGGGCTCACGCTTCTCCTTGTGGAAATTAAAAGCGTTCTTTAAAACACAAAGAAGTATGTGCCTTATCATGGAAGGAGAGGCAAGGTACCCTAAGACTCAGCGATTCCATTTCTGAGTACATTCCACAGGGAACTCTTACAAGAGTCCAAAAGGAGTCGCGTACAAGGATGGCGATGGCTGCACTGTTTGAGGCAGCAAGGGGTTGGAAACAACACAACTGTCTTCCCTAGGGGAATAATAAGTAAAATGTGGTACATGCACAAGACTGCTCTGCAACCAAGAGAAATAATGAACTAGATACACGTATAACAGCATGGAAAGAGCGCAGACACATGGTGTTTGGTTAAAAAAAAAAGAAACTGAAATAAAAGTTTAGGGTGGTCACTGCTTCTGTTCAAATATTGTTGATTATCCTCCTTCCAAGAAGGCCCCTGCCCCCTTTGAAGGTCAACATGGCCATGTGACTTGCTTTACAAAAATGGGAGCAAAAGTGGCATGTGTCACTCCTGGGCAGAAACTTTAAAAGCCAGAACGTGGTTCACAAGACTCCCTTTTCATTAAGCATATTTCAGACATGGTGCGTCCGTCAGCCTGAGCCCCTGATGGAATCCAATCAACAGAGCCTCCCGCTGACCTGCAAGCATGTCAAACTACTGAGATTTTCTAGTCTATCCCAACTGATGTAGATTTATAGCACAATAGGATTTTTAATAAAAAATGAATATAATTAAGGTGCACAACATGATGATTCAATATACACACACAGTGAAATGATTATTTCAGTCACGCTAATCAACATACACACCCCCTCACAAAGTTACTATTTTGTGTGTGTGTGACAAGAGCACCTGAAATCTACTCTCTTAGCGAATGTCCAATATTCAATACAGTATTATTAACTGTAGTAATTATGTTAAGCATTAGATCTCTAGACTTATTCTTCCTATTAACTGCAACTTTGTATCCTCTGACGAACATCTCCCCATTTCCCCCACCTCCCCACCCCTGGTTAACCACCTGTCTACTCTCTGCTTTTTTAGGTTCCACGTATAGATTGAGATCATGCAGCATTTCTCTTTCTGTGTCTGGCTTATTTCATTTAGCATACTGTCCTCCAGGTCCATCTATGGTGTCACAAATGGCAGGATTCCCTTCTCTTTTAAGGCTGAATAATAGTACAATATCATTCAGCACTCGAAGCACACAAAACGATACTATCTATTGAACACCTCCCAAAGGCACACATATAGCCAACAAACGGGTAGAATTATAAGACCATATATTAAATAACCTAGAGTGGGTGAGATGGTGCCTGTGAAAAAAAGGGAAATGGCAAGGGGGAATGAGAGTAAAAGGGAAAATAAGAGAAAAAAATGAAAAGGTATTAAAAGGTTTGTTAAACACATGCAAATATTAGAAATTTCATTCACTCACTGATTCACTCCACAAACATTTGTGCACTTATTATGTGCCAGGTACTATTCTAGATACTACTTACAGAACAGTGAATCCAAAAAGGGCAGTCCTATGCTTATAGTTTATGGTGTACAGAAGAGAGAAATATTTAAAATACCCTAAAAAAGATTGTGGACAGTGAAGAAATGTCATTAAAAAATCAGGTGACATGAGAAAGAGAGACCTACTTTAGATTAGGTGGTCTGTGAACATCTCTGAGGAAATGACATTTATGCAGAGAGGTGAAGATTGCTTCCTTCCTAGCTTGGGAACAGGAAGAGATGATTCATTCCAGGCAAAGGGAACGGCATGTGCAAGGGTCTGGAGGGAGTATGGACCATCCCGTGGAGGAAGTGAAAGAGGATCAGTGTAACGGAAGAAAGGAGCAGCAGGAAATGTGGTTAAAGAGTTGGGGTGGCGGGCAGGCAGGAGGGGGATAGCAGCAGGCTCATAGCCCAATATAAGGAGTTTGGATTTTATTCTAACTGCAATGAAACCATGAAAACATTTTAAACAGGGAAATGATATGATCTTATTTCCAATTTATTTCATTCTAACTTAGCACCCTTGCAATATGCTCATATACTTTTACAAACTTGCAGAAGAAATATTTTTGCATTTTTTTCTTCAAGGACCCCCAGAACTTGCATAGACATCAGGTCCCACATAACCCAGCTCTGTCTGAAAGGGGTAAGTGCTATGTTAGAGACCAGTCTCAAGGTGCCAGAAAGCCACAGAGAAGCAACCTTGCCAATTTAGTACCAAGAGTTCTTTAATGTCAATGGATTTTTTTCTTTCGTTTACACTGTATGATAATGTTCAAATTTGTGCCCTGGTCTAATCACAGAAATCATGAGTACATCAGCTTTGCTTGAAAAAGGTGAAAGATGTAGATGTATACAGCTTTCCCCCTATTAGTGGCAGGAAACATAGGCGAACAGTCCCTGTTTGTCTCAGACAGCCTACACAAAGATGCCTCCTATTGTAACACAGCAATGAGTCATGGAGGTAGGTGCACATGGCACAGAAAACTGAGCAAGGGAGACTCGTTTATCCAGAAGCTAAGGCACCTTAACACACATATCCACCGCCATGACTGGAAACTACCTTACCAAGCTTCCTTCGGCCTTCTCTACCCAGTAACAAAGGTACCAGCAGCTAACATTCATGGAAGGTTTCCTACTATTAGCTCATTTAATCTTCACAACTACTCTAAATAGGTTCTATCATTAGACCCATTTTCATAGGTGAAAAAACTAAACCTAAGCCCGAGAGAGATTTGTCCCAGGTCACAAAACCACAAACTTAGCCTGACTCCAGAATCCAACCTCTTAACCACTGTTTAGAATCTCCCAGTCCCACCCAAGCGTATCTGCCACCAACTCCAGGAGAGTTTCTTCTTTTCCTCCCAGTATTGTTTTCTTATAACAAAACTCCTCCCCTTTGCAAAAACACAGCAGTGGTGTCACAATTAACAACAGACGGTACTTCCACTCAGTACCCTCCTCCAAATCAAACGGGAGCACATGATCAGGCCACAACATTGAAAATTTGTCCTGTCCTTCCCTGCCCTGGGGGGCTTTCAGACTATTTTAAGGGGATAAAATTCTGTACACTAAAACTGAACCAATCTTTGCAAAGTAATCCACTAACCTGTACAAGTTAATATCATGCAAAACAGACACTACAGTATTGAAAGGAGTTTGGGGACTTCCCTGGTGGCGCAGTGGTTAAGAATCCGCCTGCCAATGCAGGGGACAAGCGTTCGAGCCCTGGTCTGGGAAGATCCCACATGCTGCGGAGCAACTAAGCCGGCGCGCCTAGAGCCCGTGCTCTGCAATGAAGAGAAGCCCCCGCACCGCAACAAAGAGTAGCCCCCGCTCACCGCAACTAGAGAAAGCCCGTGCGCAGCAACTAAGACCCAATGCAGCCAAAAATTAATTAATTAAAAAAAAAAAAAGAAAGACAGAAAGAAAGGAATTTGTCTGAGGAATGTGGTTGAGCTCACATCACAGGTCTGTCCACCACTGGCCTTGTGATCATTACAGGGATGGACAGAGCCACCAAGCCAACAGGTCCCCAGGCTATTAAAATTGAGAGAGTCAAAGGAAGGTTACAGAAATCACCAAAGGGCAGAAGATCCAAGCCTAATCTATTCATTTCATCAACTGGCTTCCTAAAGTCTCCAGTGTGCAGGTAAGAGATTAAGAACTAAATCTTTTCTGGTTATTTCTCCAGCTCGCCGGGTCTTTCTCCCTCAGACAGTCTTGTCCCTTACCCAGGACACAAAAGAGTTGTGGGAACTCAGAAACATCCATGAAACAGCCGCATCATTGTTCAATGAAACAAAGTACTGGTTTGTGAGCAACACTGGAAGCTGCAGAGATGGAGCACCTTGTGTGTGATTTCCCAGACCATGGTGTCATGTCTCAGGTCGGAAGTTAGGGCTTACGGTCAAGCAAGGAACAGCCAGGAGAGACACTGATGAGATTTGTTTAATGAATGAATGAATAAAAAGTCAGATGAAGAAAAGAAAAACCGCTCCCTTAGAGACAAAAGAGTTTCCAGGAAGGCCAAGGAATGAGCCCCCAAAGTCGACAAGCGAAAATCCACTGTGATGTCGGTGTACACACGCCCCCGCTGGCCAGGCAGCGGCCGCAACTAGGCACTCCCAGCCCACAGGTGTCAGGTAGGAAGGTGAGGACTGCTCACTGGTCCCAACTCCACACTCTATACCGAGTTGATCTCAAAGACGCAGATGCGATCTTAATTTTTCCAAGACATCTGCTCCCTTCTCCCGGTTACAGGCCAGAATTGCAGAGGATCTGGGGGGGAAAGAGCTGGGTAGGGGCGGGCGATGAACCGGTTTTTACTTTTTAGGGAGAAGGAAAATGACCAGAGATCAGGGATGGCTGAAAGGGTCGGGAAAGGGGTGGGGATGGGGGCATCGCGACTCGTTGGGTCCACTGACTGGTCTTGAGTCAGGCGCACAATCTGTGCTTAGTCACCGATACCTCGGCGGCCGGGAGTTCCTCGCGCCTGGCAGCCCAAGACGTACGTGACGACCCGAGCGGAGCCCCGCGCGCCGCGCACACCCGACTCGGCTCCTGCGCCCGGGCCCCGGCCTCCCCAGCCCGGCCCCGGTGCTCGCCTCCCCCCAGACTTACTCCGCCGAGCTGGTCCCATTAACCGCGGAGCCGTCGGGGGCCGGGTTCAGCTGGATGGGCGTCGGCTTCTTCTTGGGCATCTTGGACCCGGGGAAGGCGCTCTCAACTCCGAGGGGAGGGCGGCCCCTCTTGCTTCCTCCCTCTGAGCTGCCCCGCGCCCGCCGCGCGGGGCCAAGTCAGGGCCGCGGGCCCGGGGGCTGCCTTCGGGGGGCGCGCCCTGCGCGGTCCCTTCAGGGCCGAGGGGCCAGTGGCGGTCTCGGGAGACCCACGCCCCACTTGCTCGGCTCACAGGGAATCGAAGGGCTTCCCCGCCGGCGCAGCACGGCAGCCCGGGATTCCCTCCCGCTCTCCCTCAGTCCACCGGTCCCCGGGGCTCGAGAGGCCCCGTCGCGCGCGCACCACAGCGCTGCTCCAGCTACAGTCCGGGAAAGTGCGCCGCCGCCACTGCCGTGTTCCAAGCGACTCGGCGCAGTAGTCCCAGAGGGACTGGAGGGCGGGGGAGGGGTGGGGAAGGATAGGGAAGGGGGAAGCCTTGCCCCCCGCCCCCGCCCCGGGCAGCTGCGTTTTCCACACTCCCACTCGGCTCCGCCCCTTTTGCCTCGCCGGCAGCCAATGGGAACACGCCTCGGCGGCAGATGACGCGGAAATACGTCACGGGGCGCGGCGCGCTACTCTGGGGGCGGGGTCCGGCGCTGGCTCCACCGCGCCCTCTGCCGCACAGAGGCACCCAGGTGGACGCAGCGGGAAGGGAGGTGACCTGGACCCAGTTGGTCACCACGCGGTCTCCTCCGCTGGGGTGAGTGTAGCCCACGGGCCGAGTCATGTTGATGGAGATGAAGTAATAAAACGAATAAAGAAAAGGACCCCTTCTTATTTCTAGAGGCAGCGTCGAGGAATAGACAAGTTGTCCAGAGACTCCTTGCACCTAAGGAACAGGCAAGTAGAAAGATACATATAAAACGGTAATACACAGTACTAATCTACTGACGAGGGTACAGGGAGATGGGTGTTCAATGCTGATGAGACTTTAAATTGGGGCAACCTTTTCTGAGAGCAGATTGGGAATGTATTTTCAAAGGCTTTGAAAAAAAAAAAAGCCCTTTCTACCAATAATTCCAGTTCTATAAAACTTGAAGAAATAAGATGTGAATAAAGAGCTTAATGAGATAAAAGATGATTCAGGTGATTCAGAATACACAGTCAGTCCATCTCTTCCCCTTTGCCCTTCCTAAAGTATTCAGTCCTAAAGGCATTAGGTGTGTAAAACAATGTAAGCCTCTGCACCTGGTGGTCCAGAGCAGGGTGTCAGCCACCCAGCTGTTTGCAACATATAGAGAGTAAGGTTCCCTTTTCATTTTGTAGCCCTTGGTACTGTTTGAATGTTTTGTTATTATGTATATAAAGTGTTCGATTTAAAACATTTTTTATAAATTGTTTAAAGATTAACATGAGAATGTAAAATAGTGCAGATAGTTTGGAAAACAATCTGGCAGTTCCTCAAACAGTTAAATATAGTTACCGTATGACCCAGCAATTCCACTCCTATGTGCTCAAGAGAAATGAAAAACATATATCCATACAAAACTTGTACACAAATGTTTATGCTAATGTATGGCAGCATTTTTCATAACAGCCAAAAAGTGGAAACAACCCAAATGTCCATCAACTGATGAACGGATAAACAAAATGTGGTACATCCATACAATGGAATATAACTTGGCCATAAAAAGGAATGAAGTGCTGATCTGTGCTATAGCATGCATGAACCTTGAAAACATTATGCTAAGTGAAAGAAGCAAGTCACAAAAACCCACATATTTTATGATTTCATTTATATAAAATGTCCACAACAGGCAAATCTATAGAGACAGAAAGTAGATTAGTAATTGCTTAGAGTTTGGTGGGACAGTTGAGCAAGGAATAGTATAATAGAATGATAGCTAAAGGGTAAAGAATTTCTCTAGGAGGTGATGCAAATATCCTAAAATTGATAGTGGTGTTAGTTTCACATCTCTGTGAATTTATTAAAACCATTGAATTGTACACTTTAAATGGGTAAATTGTATGGTATGTGAATTGTCTCTCAATAAAGCTGTTATTAAAACAACCACCACATCAACAAGGAAATTCAGGGGAAAAATAAAATAGCTAACAGAGTCTTGAAGAACAAAGCTGGAGGATTTACACTACCATATATCAAGATTCATCTAAGACTGAGTATTTAAGACAGTATTTAAGGCACTGGCACAAGAACAGACAAATAGACCAATGGAGTAGCATAGAGTCTGGAAACAAACCCATCTGTATTTGATCACCTGATTTATGACAAAGATAACAATACAATGCAGTGGGGGAAAGGGTAGCCTTTTGGATAAATAGTGCTGGGTCAATTGAATATCCATACGGGAAAAAAAATGAGTCTTGACCACTACATCACATCATACATAACAAATCAACTCTAGATGGATTATAGAACTAAACACAACTTTTAAAAGAAAATATTGGAGAATATCTTCATGACATTAGGGTAGGCAAAGATTTCTTAAACAAGACATACGTGCGCACACACACAAACACAAATCATAAAGGAAAAACATGATAAATTAGACTACATTAAAGTTAATTATTTTGACCTTCAAAAAGGGTAAAAAGACGGTGGTCCAGTGGTTAGAACTCGGTGCTTTCACTGCCGTGGCCCAGGTTCAATCTTTAGTCAGGGATCTAAGATCCTGCAAGTCACGCTGCATGGCCAAAAAAAAGGGGGTGGGGGGTAAAAAGAAAGAAGACATTTGCAACATATATTGGAAAAAGAATGCATATGTATAATATATAAAGAACTCCTACACCTTAACTAGAAAAGGACATGAAAAGAGGCTGAATTTCTTTAGTTATCAGGAAAGTGCAACTTAAAACCACAATGTGAGTACCTAATGCCACTGAAGTATACACTTGCTAATGGTCAAAATGGTAAAATTTTTATGTATATTTTACCACAATAATAATAAAAAACTCTATAATACTACACTTACTATTCTGGCTAAACTGAAAAGGATAAGTAATATCAAATGTTGGTAAGATGTGGAGCAACTAGGACAGGATTCTCTTACACTGATGGTGGGAGTATAAATTTGAGCAACCAGTTTGAAAAACTGTTTGGTAGTATGTACTATAAGGTTGAACATCTATCTTATGACCCAGAGATTCTGATCCTGGACATATACCTACAGAAATCAATATATATGTTCACCAAAAAAAAAGTATAAGAATATTCATAGCACCACTATTCATAATAGTTATTAGGGAAACAACCCAAATGTCCATCAACAGTAAATGGATAAATTGTGGTAAATTCATGCAATGGAATACAGCATTGTGAAAATAGACTACAACTACTTGCAACAATATGAATTAATCTCACTAACATCCTGTTGAGTAGAAGATAAGACACAAGAAATATATATATATATGCTCAAAACTGACAAGTCGAATCTATGGTGGTAGAAGTTGGGATAGTCATTATCCTTGAGGAGGAAAGTAACAGGAAGATGAGTTGAAGTAGGCTTTTAGGGTACTGGTAATGTTTGCTTTCTTGATCTGGGGGGAGATCACAGGAAAGTGTGTTCCAGTTACGATTTATGTTATCTTTCAGTAAAACAATCTATGTTCTGGATCTATGTTACCCTTCAATAAAACAATTACTAGAGGAAAAAAAAATTATTCAACATCACTAATCATCAAGGAAATGGAAATCAAAACCACAGTGAGTTATCACCTCACACCTGTTAGAATGGCTATCATCAAAAAGACAAGCCATAAGTGTTGGCAGAGCATGGAGAAAAGGGAACCCTTGGGTATTTTTGGTGGGAATGCAAATTGATACATCAAAAAAACATAAAATTTTGGAGGTGTCTCAAGAAAATATAAAATTAAAAATAGATCTACCAGGGCTTCCCTGGTGGCACAGTGGTTGAGAATCCACCTGCCAATGCAGAGGACAAGGGTTCGATCCCTGGTCCGGGAAGATCCCACATGCCGCGGAGCAACTAAGCCCGTGTGCCACAACTACTGAGCCTGTGCTCTAGAGCCCCTGAGCCACAACTACTGAGCCCACGTGCTGCAACTACTGAAGACCACGTGCCTAGAGGCTCTGCTCCACAACGAGAGAAGCCACTGCAATGAGAAGCCCGTGCACTGCAACGAAGAGTAGCCCCTGCTTGCCACAACTAGTGAAAGCCCATGCTCAGCAATGAAGACCCAACACAGCCAAAAATTTAAAAAAAAATAGATCTACCAGATCTATCTGGTAGAGATATCTGCACTCTTGTGTTCATTGCAGCATTATTCACGAGAGCCAAGATATGGCAACAGCCTAAGTGTTGGTCAACAGATGAATACACAAAGAAGACCTAGTGTGTAGACAAAATGGAATATTATTCAGCCATGAGATGGAAGGAAATCCTGCCGTTTGCAACAACGTGGATGGACCTTATATTAAGGGAGATGAGTCAGACAGAGAAAAACAAATACTGTATGATCTCAGTTGTATGTGAGATCTAAAAAGCCAAACTCAGGGAAATAGAGAGTAGAGTGGAGGTTACCAGGGACTGTGGTGGAGGAAATGGGGAGATATTGGTCAAAGGGTACAAACTTCCAGTTATAGTTAATAAATTCTGGGGATCTAATGTACACTATGGTGATTGATTATAGCTAATAATACTGTATTATATATTTAACTGAACGTTGCTAAGAGTAGATTTTAAATGTTCTCACACAAAACAGAAATGGTAATTAGGGGATGATATGGAAGGCTTAGCTAATGCTATGGTGATAATCATTTTGCAATATATAGCTGTGTCAATTCAACATATTGTACACCTTAAACTTACACAATGTTATATGTCAATTATATCTCAATAAAGCAGGTGGAAAAAAGAAATCATGAGAAAACTTTTTTTTCCCTCAAAAAATAGGTCAGACTGACTGAAATGTATTTTTATTTATCTTTTGTTTTTTAGATTGAAAGAAAATATCAGCCTTTCTCACATGAAAACATTTAGGTCTTCTGAGTATTTTGTGGGTTATTTATTTATTTATTTATTTATTTATTTATTTATTTATTTAGGCTGTGCAGGGTCTTAGTTTTGGCACGCGGGATCTTTAGTTGCGGCATGGGACTTCTTAGTTGCAGCATGCAGACTCTTAGTTGCAGCATGCATGTGGGATCTAGTTCCCCGACCAGGGATCAAACCCCAGCCCCCTGCATGGGGAGCACAGAGTCTTACCCACTGGACCACCAGGGAAGTCTCTGTGGGTTTTATTTCAAACTTTGTGGGTTTTAAAAAAATTATGTAACTAATATCAGCTTATTATGTGGGGGAAAAAAACTAGAATAGTATAAAAAAGATAATAAGAACCATTCATGATACACTACTCAATGATAATTTCTCTTTACATTATGGAGTTCATAATGGTGCTCATTATGGTGTTCATCTTAGCCATACTCACACAGTTGATACTATAGGATCAGTGAACTTTATGATACTATCAATTTATGAGTTTTATTTTAGAGGCAAGTCCATATTTTCTTCTTACAAATTAAGATCTTTTATTCTCTTATTATGACAAATTCAGTTGGGAAATTCAAAATTTAAAAAAGTCATTATTGTAAACAGAAGTTAATCCATATGAAGCAATTCTACCTTACATTTTTTCTTCATTTTAATACCAGTTTTTTCTGTTCTCGAGTCATGAGAGAACTCTGACTCTTTATTAGAGGCTTTTACTACCATTAACTCCCTTTGCCTGTAATTCATTCTGTTCAGGGTGGGGCTGATTTTTTTTAATGTTTAAATAAATAGCTAAGGAATATAATCCATTGTCTAGATTTTTAAGCTCCTGCGAGTTTGGCAAGCTGTTCCTATTGAGTAACTGAGTGAAGGGTCACAGTGGGAAGGGTAACACTGCCTTCCCTCCCCCTTCAGAGGAGGTACATCCGCTTCCCCGATTCTGGATGTCAGACGTTCCAAATGCAGCGAAACCACTGGGTTATTTTGGGAGCCACTTTTAATGGTCACTTGCCCTTCATTTAAAGGAAAAGGTGCCTCAACAAGGTGAGGGCTGATGCAATTTCAATTGCTGTCTAAGGATGTGGCTTCAACCAGACAGGATGTCAGATCTGGCACCTTTTTTTGGAGGGGAGTGGGTGTAGGGACCTCGCCCTGGCTTGGCATCCGAGAGAGGAGATGTGGTACTTTGCTTTTCACCCTTGGGGAGAACAGTGAAAGAAGATACACTTGGGACATACTAGCTTCCTAGATGGCAGCTGTGGAGAAGGAAGTCTTGACTTCCTTTGGAATCAGTCCAGGATCCCGGACATTCTTAATCTCTAATCTGGTTTGAGATGAAACAAATCTTTCCCAGGACATTTATTTGAATGCTTATCATCACTGGACTTTTTTTTTTTTTTTTTTTCCATGCTTTCTTCTACTCAGTGGGAAACCCCTGAGTCATCCTTTTCCTGCCAAGTGCTTTGCAAAGATTACAAGCAGGAAATTTAAAATGAAAGTGACCATTTAATCTACAGAGATTTGGGAGCTGTGATAAGAGCATATATGACCTACATGGGTAGAGCCATCATAACATCTGACTGTCAGTCTTTTTATAATTCACACTCTTGCTCAGAGGTCAGGTCACCTTACAGAGAGTTTAGAATTTGCCTTAAAAAGTGTCATCTCCAGCAATGAACTGTGCATGACATGTAGTCTGGGTTTATGTATATTTTAAGATATTTTAAATTATAAATTATATTGATTGATACATCAGCGTGTTTTGGAGTTCTATATACTCCCAGGGAGCAAGGAATCTCTTCTCTGCGATGTGTCAGATTGTTTTCACTGTACAGTCTCATAAAATATAAAGTATTGTTACTGTCATTATAATGATAGCACCGTTGTGTCATTAGAATTACTACTGAGCCGTACAGCTATTTATTCTTGCTTCTGCATGTGCTTTCTCTGAATAGACAGACCTTTATAACTAGATCCTAGTCTAGTATCTGATATGGGGCTTCTGTGTAAAGAGAATGGGAGACTGAGTTCATTTTAGAATTTTAGAGCTAGACCATAGGGGTCAGGGTATCCAATCACCCCATCTTATAAATAGCAAAACTGAGCCTCAGTGAGTTTGGTGGTGTCCTTTATGGTTACATAGCTAGCTAGGGGTAGAACAGGGACACATCTTCTAATTGCCAGGCTAATGATCTTCTAAAATGTCTTGGTATCTTGCCAAATAATAGATAGGTAAAATTAGTTTTATTTGATAGTCGTCAGGTAAGTTTGTTTGGCTGTGACATTTTCAAGTATCTGCAGTTATAATGACACGAAAGATCTTGGTCATGCCATAAATAACAATAATATGATTATTTTTCCTTTATCTACCACCCCTTTCTCTAATTTTGACACATACTTTCAATTTCAGGTGGTATCAAACCATATTTGGCATAAGTTCAATAGATTTGAATAGATCATAATCCACAGTTCTTTAAAGTTCTATGAATCTGGGGCCAAACTTAGAAACTGACATATCTAGAGTCCTTCAAACTTAGTTTATAAACTGTTGAAAAAAAAAATTTCATATAATGTCCATAATGCACACAGTTCAAATTTATTTTAGGGAAATAATCAGAGATGTGCACAACAGATTTATATACAACAGAGATGTATATTTCAGCATTACTCATAATAACAAGCTGTAGACACAAATTAATTTTTCTTTTATACTCAACTTGTTTGCTCTCTTTTATTGCATTCAGTGTTTTTTGTTTTTTGGTTTTTTCCCCCTTGGAAGAAAATACAAGAATTTGTTAACAGTAATTACCTTTAGAAAGAAAGACTTACTGAGTGGGAAGAAAAGCTTTCACTTTTCATTTTGTACCTTTTTGTATTTTGTTAGATTTTTCTGTCCATATAAATGAACTGATATTTCCTAGGCAGGAAGATTATGGGCAATTTTTGCTTCCCTTCTTTGAATTTCTGTGTGTTAAAAAAGTAATAGATTATATTATCTTTAAAAATTAATGTCCAAAAATAGAGGATTTTATGATACATCTACATGATGGAATTTAATGCATCAGTTTAAAAATCTCTCTTTAAAAGAGTAATGTAATGGCATGGGAAAATGTTCCAAAAATAATGACAAAAGCACTTATAAAAATTATGTACATATGAGCAC
Organism: Balaenoptera physalus; assembly: GCF_965194825.1. Taxonomy (NCBI): domain Eukaryota; kingdom Metazoa; phylum Chordata; class Mammalia; order Artiodactyla; family Balaenopteridae; genus Balaenoptera; species Balaenoptera physalus. Next base: position 111,186,799 of record NC_138883.1, on the reverse strand, counting down.
CATTTTATTATTAAAATACAGTGTAAATGTATATGATGGAGAGAGAGAGGGAGAGATTGAGAGAGAAAAGACAAAGGAAATATCTCAAGATGTTAACAGTGTTTATTTTTAGGAGGTAAAAGTATGGGTGAGACTATTTTCTTTTTTATTTTGTGCTTTTCAGTATTTTCCAGATTTTGCTGGTGAGCATTTATTAGTTGATAGCGCCTCAGACTCAGTCCCTTTTTTTGTCTACATTCTCTGCTTACATGACCTCCACCATCTATATGTTGATGAGCTCCCAATTTTATTACTGCTGGTTTAGACCTCTCCTCCTGAGTTTCAGACACACAGCCAACTGCCTCCTTGGAATTTCTACTTGGATGTCTCAGTGGGCATCACAAACTCAAAATACCTCAACTGGAGCACTTGATTCCACTCCCTCACCCCACTCTAATCATCTTGATTTCTCTCTTCCCAGCACCACCCACATCCAAACTGTCAGAAAACTCTGAAGAGTCCTGCTCTGGCCCTGGGCTTCAGAGCCTCCACTCTGGTCCTGTTTTTTGTTTTTTGTTTTAAAATATTTATTTATTTATTTATTTGGTTGTGCCGGGTCTTAGTTGCGGCAGGCGGGCTCCTTAGTTGTGGCACATGGGCTCCTTAGTTGCGGCACGCATGTGGGATCTAGTTCCCTCACCAGGGATCAAACCAGGGCCCCCTGCATTGGGAGCACAGAGTCTTACCCACTGTGCCACCAGGGAAGTCCCTCCACTCTGGCCCTTGTCTGGCCACACCCCTCACCACACCATGAGGAGTCCTCAGGGCCAAAGGGTCATGCCTGCACAGAGCCTGTGCCCCAGCTTCTAGACCATTCTCTGGTCACCCAAGACTCCAGAATTCCCTCTCTAAACAGTGCAGGGCCTGCAGGGATTCTTCCCCTGATCCATCCTCCTGAGAACAGAGTGGCATACTACACCCAGGTGTGGACTACCCTAGGCCCAAGTGTGGCCAAGGAACTATTTGAAAGAGGTGTGGACAGAGCTTGGCTCATGGGTTGGAAGTCCACGCACCTGTGGGTGAAAACCCTTGCAGTGTGGGATGGACTTGGAGGGGAGATGAGAACAGGGAGCAGAGGGAGGAAGGCTGGGGGGCCGGCTCTCCCCGAGGTGCATTATGGCATTCCAGGGAATCTGAGAAGTCTCAATTCCATCTTAGACTTCCATGTTGTTGTGAAAGTATATTTTTCAAGATAGGAGGATAGAACATATTTTATTTCATGAACTGCAGCTTAATTTATCACTTTTGCATAGGTAAGCATTTGGTATTTGGCCTCCATTTGACCTTTTGCCCTGGGTGCCACAAACATCAGGAGTGGGGCTGCCTTTAAGTTCTATCTTCCAAACATAAGAATCCTAACTGGACCTCTGCTTTCCCTCTGGCTGCCTAATAGTCCATTCTCCATAGAGCAGCTAGAGGATCTTCAAAAACAAACAAACATTAGTCTCCCACTTAAGGCCCAGCAGTGGCTCCATCTCCAAAACCTTCATCAGAACTTACCAGCTCTGGAACTTCCTTGGTGGCCCAGTGGTTAAGACTTTGTGCTCCAAATACAGAGGGCCTGGGTTCGATCCCTGGTCAGGGAACTAGATCCCACATGCATGCCGCAACTAAGAGTTCGCATGCCACAACTAAGGAGCCCACATGCCACAACTAAGGAGCCCGCAAACTGCAACTAAGGAATCCGCCTGCCGCAACTAAGACCCGGTGCAGCCAATTAAATAAATAAATAAATATTTAAAAAAAAAAAAAAAAAAAAGAACTTTCCAGCTCTGCCTGCACCAGACCTCACCTCATCCTATTTTCCGCCTTAGTCACCAAACTCTGGCCACCGTGACCTTCTTTCCTCCTTCTGAACACACCTGCTTGTTCCTGTTTACTCAGTGTGGAGCAGTCTTCACCCTTTGCTTGGCTGCCTACTTCTTTCTGTAGACTGTGCCCAGGTGTCACTTCCTCATCCTCAGTACATTGTCCCTCTAGTCACTCTTTGTCACAATACCACTTTGTTTTCTCCCTTCGTTATCTTCTTTGTTTATTTACTTGTTTATTTTTTGGTTCCCTGTTGGTTCACCTCATCTGTCACACTCTCCATTTCATCACTAGCTCTGAGAACCATACCTGGCATATAGACAATCAATAAATACTTGTTGAATAGATAACCCTTCTCTTTCTGGCCAGACCCTGTAAACAATGTCCCAGGGCATATAAATTAAGCAGCATGATCCAGTGTGATCTCTGTTTTTAGAAGATATTGGTATCCAGAAAAGTTTGGGTTACACTATAAACCAATGGCAAATTAGTTGTGGCACGGGCTCCTTAGTTGTGGCATGCAAACTCTTAGTTGTGGCATGCATGTGGGATCTAGTGTCTCACCTGCCCAGGCTCTTTCCATAGCAATGTGTTACCTGCCTGAGAGCTCCCTGAACCCAAAGAATCCTTCCTCCTCATGTGTTTTTCTATACTCTGTAAAACTATCTGTTGAATTGTCCTGTTTTAGAAAAGGAAAAATCCTTAGCGAGTTTCTAAAAAAACTCCATCTGTAATGTACTGCAGTGCCTTCTTATAAAAAAGAAATATTTCTTGGGTTTTACTCAAAACTTTTTGTCCTAACTTTTCTGCCCTCATAGGCAATAAAAAATATGTAATTTTTTTTTTTTTTAAAAAAGAATACACTTATTTATTTTATTTATTTATTTTTGGCTGCATTGGGTCTTCATTGCTGTGCACGGGCTTTCTCTAGTTGTGGTGAGCAGGCCTTCTCTTTGTTGCAGTGCGTCGGCTTCTCATTGTGGTGGCTTAGGCTCTAGGCATCTGGGCTTCAGTAGTTGTGGCACGCAGCCTTCAGTTGTTGTGGCTTGTGGGCTCTAGAGCACAGGCTCAGTAGTTGTGGCACACGGGCTTAGTTGCTCCACGGCATGTGGGATCTTCCCGGACCAGGGCTCGAACCCGTGTCCCCTGCATTGGCAGGCGGATTCTTAACCACTGTGCCACCAGGGAAGTCCCAAAAATATGTAATTTTTTCACATGAAATTATTTTGTTTTACTTCAAGACATTTAGCCATTTGCAATGTAAACATAAAAAAAAATTCTCACCTTGAAGGATTAAGACTATGGGAGAGAACAATTACAAAATAAAATAATCAGTTAATTCACATGGCCCTTTTTTAAAATATATATTTATTTATTTATTTTTGTCTGCGTTGCATCTTTGTTGCTGTGCGCAGGCTTTCTCTAGTTGCAGCGAGCAGGGGCTACTCTTCGTTGCGGTGCACGGGCTTCTCATTGCGGTGGCTTCTCTTGTTGCGCAGTATGGGTGCTAGGCATGCAGGCTTCAGTAGTTGTGGCATGTGGGCTCAGTAGTTGTGGCTCGCGGGCTGTAGAGCGCAGGCTCAGTAGTTGTGGCGCGTGGGCTTAGTTGCTCCGTGGCATGTGGGATCTTCCTGGGCCAGGTCTAGAACCCAGGCCCCCTGCATTGGGAATGCGGAGTCTTACCCACTGGACCACCAGGGAAGTCCCTTGTTTGGTTTTGTTTTGGTTTTATTTATGTTTTTAGTACAAAAAATAAGAAGAAGAAGAAGAAAAAAAGTGATTACTCATTCAATATCTGTAAGGTAACAGGTCCCAAATTCAGTGCTATATACCGTTGAGAACTGGGAATTCAATAAATACATTCAAATTAGTTTAAATTCTATTGAGGGAATTTTCTTCTGTATTTAAAAAACATCTCTTATACTTTGAACCTTTTTTTACAGATCTATTGAGACATAATCATATGATAGATGGCATACGTAGAAAGGACATTTGAACAGTTTTGACATATGTGGAGAAACCATCACCACAATCAAGATAATAAAACACATCCACTACCTCCCAACAGTTTTCTTGTGCCCCTTTAGAATCCCTCCCTCATCTGCCCATTGCCCTACTATAGTTTGCATTTTCTAGAATTTTATTTATTTATTTAAGTTTTATTGAAGTATAGTTGATTTACTATGTTGTGTTTAATTTCTACTGTACAGCAAAGTGACTCAGTTATACATATATTTTTAATATTTTTTTCATTATGGTTTATCACAGGACCTTGTTGTTTATCCATCCTATACATAACTAGAATTTTATATAAATGGAATTTTATGGTATGTACTCTTTAACATGCTTTTTTGGGGGGTCTGGCTTCTTTGAGCATACTTACTGAGGTTCACCCATGTTTTGTGTGTCAATAGTCCATTGACTGCTGAGTAGCAAGCCATTCTATGGCTATGTCACAATTTGTTTATTCACCTTTTGATGGATATTTGTATTGTTTTTAGTTTTTTGGCTATTACAAATAAAGCTGCTATGAACATCTGTGTACAAGTCTTTATGTGGATACGTTTTCATTTCTCTCGAGATACCCAAGAGTAAAATGACTGGGTCATACAGTAGGTGTATGTTTAACTTTTAAAGAAACTTCCAAACTATTTTCCAAAGTGTTTAAACTATTTTACATTCCCATCAGTAGTGTAGGAGAGTTCCAGGTGTTCTACATCTTTGCCAGTATCTGGTATGGTCAGTCTTTTAAAATGTAAGTCATTCTATTGGATGCATACTGGTACCTCATTGTGGTTTTAATTTATACTTCCCTACTGACTAATGATATGGAGCATCTTTTTATATGCTTATCTAATATCCGTATATCTTCTTTGGTGACGTGAATGTTTAAATCTTCTGCCCATTCCCCACCCCACCCCGGTCCCCACACCAGGGATCGAACCCATGCCCCCTGCAGTGGAAGGGCGGAGCCTTAACCACGGGACCACCAGGGAAGTCCCTCTTTTGCCCATTTTGAACTGGGTTGTTTGTCTTATTCTTGAGTTTTTTTTTTTTTTTAAGAGTTCTTTATACACTCTAGATACAAGTCCTTAGTCAAATATATGATTTGCAACTATTTTCTCCCTGCCTGTGGTTTGTTTTTTCATTTTCTTTGAAGAACAAAAAGTTTTTAATTTTGATGAAGTCCAGTTTATTGATCTTTTGCAGTTCATAGTTTTTTGTATTCTATCTAGGAATTTTTTTTAAAATATTTATTTATTTTTGGCTGTGTTGGGTCTTTGTTGCTGCACGCGGGCTTTCTCTAGTTGTGGTGAGCGGGGGCTACTCTTTGTTGCAGTACGCTGGCTTCTCATTGTGGTGGCTTCTCTTCGTGTGGAGCGTGGGCTCTAGGCATGCAGGCCCAGTAGTTGTGGCTCGCGGGCTCTAGAGCGCAGGCTCAGTAGTTGTGGCACACGGGCTTAGTTGCTCCACAGCATGTGGGATCTTCCCGGACCAGGGCTCGAACCCGTGTCCCCTGCATTGGCAGGCGGATTCATAACCACTGCGCCACCAGGGAAGTCCCCCTATCTAGGAAATTTTGCCATTCAAATGCCATCAGGGAAATTTTCTTTCATACTTTGAATAACATCTCTTAAACTTTGAATCTTCAAAATACGCTCCTTGGTCATGAAAACACTTAAGGAACGGCTCCCCAGCTCCCTCATCTGGTGAGGGTGTGCTGTAAAGCATTTGAACCTACAGCATTTTAAAATTATGAAAGCGTCAAAAGTAATCTAAAGCATTTTTCCTTTTTTCAAATATTTTTTCAGAAGTGCAAAATACCTTACTATTGGGAACACAGAAGAAATCATTTAAAAACATGAGACCTGAAAGTCAAATAGTACTGGTCTCAGTCTCTCAGATGGCTTGTTTCTAGTCCACCACACCTTGAGTATATTTTCTTATCACCCTTTGTTTCCATGAAATTCTATTTGAATGGAGGTTAAGGGCATTTGACTACCTTAATGGATAGCACTAAAGTCCTCTTAGGGAGAGAAGTGTTCTTGCTGGGAAGAATACTATATTTTAGTAAGTGCTTGAGGTTGGTGAGCGCCCACCTACACTGCCTCCCACCCCTGTCCTGAGGGTGTCAATTGTCTCCAGGCTTAAGAAGATGGGAAAATGGTCTCCATAACAGAGGAGATGGGAAGGAGAGAGAAAAGGAGGGAAAGTGGCATGGAGATGAAGGCTTTGCCAGATATTATATAACCCTTTCTCTAGGCGTCCCACAAAGTAGGGTACATCTACTGAATGAGTGACTTTTATTGTGGTAACTGGAGAAAGGGCCTAATTTGAAACAGTTCAGAACAGAAATAACATGTGAGATTCAGGAGCTCAGAGGCCCAGATGACCCTGAGAACCTAGGTCTCACTGGGTATTTACAAAACTCTTGGGAAGGCCCTCAACTTTTACAGAAAGTGGAAGTGATGGGGATTTGAGTTCATTGTACTTAACCTTTGAGGAGTAAGGAGACCCCAACTGATAGTCTGGACCTTTGCATGGTACAACCTCCAATATCACAAATTTAAACACGCTACCCTTTGACCATAATGCGCTTACTTGCTCAAGTGCTCTCCTGGAAACAAACTTCAGGCCCCATCCAGAGCTCAGCTTCATTTAAGTCTTCACTCAGTCTCCTCCTGTCATTACTCTATCCAGTTCAGATTCCAAGGTCCATCACTTCCTGCAAATACTTCAAGTCCCTTGTTCCTTTTTCCTTCCATTGCACTTACCTGGGAAAACTTCAGCCACAGAGTGACTCAGTCATCTTCTCTGATTCTTAACTTCCTATCAAAAACCTAATAACACACTTATATCTAAACGCCTCATCCTTCATATTTGAGTGGAGAGAAGTGCTGCCATCAAAGGCTATCCCTTCCACCTGTCCTCTCAAGGTCTTTTTTCCTATACACACACACACATATATATACAAATACATATGTAACAATACATATCTAAGAATGCATATATAAAATATATGTATAAGAATACTAAATAGGGCTTCCCTGACGGCGCAGTGGTTAAGAATCCGCCTGCCAATGCAGGGGACACGGGTTCGAGCCCTGGTCCAGGAAGATCCCACATGCCACGGAGCAACTAAGCCTGTGCGCCACAACTACTGAGCCTGCGCTCTAGAGCCCGTGAGCCACAACTACTGAACCCCGTGGGCCTAGAGCCTGTGCTCCGCAACAAGAGAAGCCACCGCAATGAGAAGCCCGCGCACCGCAATGAAGAGGAGGCCCCGCTCACCACAACTAGAGAAAGCCCACGCAGCAACGAAGACCCAATGCAGCCAAAAATCAATAAAAAAAAATTTTAAAAAAAAGAATACTAAATAGCACCACTGTTCTGTTCAGAGTTGCAGAAAACCTCAAACCATTTCAAATGTTTATCAAACAAGAGAATAGTTAAATAAATTGTGGTACATTCAGTAAAGAATTGTACAGAGCAGTGAAAATTTTCTAAACTACAGCTGTGTGAAACAACATGGAAGAATCACAGAACAAAATATGAAGTGAGGAAGTAAGCCCAAGCTGATTGCATACAGTTTGATACCATCTTTATAAAGCTCGAAAACAAGCAATATTAAACAACATATTGCTTATATTGTTTAGGCCTATACCTATATACAAAAACTATTTTTAAAAGGAATGATAAATAGAAAATTCAGGACAATGGTGATCTCAGTAGGAAGGGGAATCAGAGAAGGGATAAACACAGAGTTAGATGTAAGATGTTGGCTAGTTCTTAGGTTGGATGGTATGTTCACAAGTATGTATATTCTATTGTGCTTTATAACATACATAAATATTATATATATTATACTGTAGGTATCAAATATTATATAAAAACAATATTTAAAACCTTTTAGGAGCTATGAAAAAAAACCTATGATGAGATCCTTCTGTTCAAAATAGCTATCTTAACTTTATTTTTCAATTTCCCCAACATTTTTTTATGCTTCTGTTATTTCTCTTATTTTAGGGCACCTTCCCATCCAAATCCTACCTAATTCCAAGATTCTGGTCAGGTTCCAGATCTTTCCAGAAGTCTTCCCTGACTTCTCCAGCTCTTGTTCATCTTTCTTTCCTCAATCACTTTAACGACTTTTGGGTTCCAAGCAAATCAGCATGTAACTGTATATTGTCTTCTATCATTTATAATTGGTCAACGTGTATTAGGGCTCTTCATTGCAAATAACAGAATCTGGTCTCATTAGCAGTTTAAACAGAAAAGAAATTTATTAAAGGATACAGATGGCTCCTAGAATCTCTGAGTGGGCAGGAAATGAGGCTTGGCAGCTACACCAGGCTGATGCCAAAACTGTGCTGTTTTGTTGCTCTAGTGGAGACTCTCCTGGTGCCACCACTGGGCAAAGTGCACTTGTACTCTCACCGCTGACACTGGACACTGAACATGACCCCTAGCACGTCTAGCTCTGCTGCCCTGGGAAGCTGGTTGTTTTTTTGCCAGAATGGATCGCAAGCAGTGCCTCCATCTTCACTTCACCCTCTTCTGACCTGCAGTCTCATTTTGTTGTGGAACTGGGGTACCCAGGATATATCTAGCTGTGTGGAACCCTGAGAAGATGAGTTTTTTGCTTCTATCTTAGGGATGAACTCATAAGGGAGGAGCTTCCAAACATAGAAAAGGTGTTTCAAGGGTTATCTTATCTTACCAATATGGCTTATTACCTAAAACACATAACACTCAATAAATACCTGTTGATTTATTACTCTTCAGTATCCTCCATTAAAACAGTACCTTTGGGATCATCTAATCCAGGGGTCCCCAACCCCTGGGCCATGGATAGGTACCGGTCCATGGCCCGTTAGGAACCAGGCACACAGCAGGTGAGCGTCAAGCGAGCAAAGCTTCATTTGTATTTACAGCTGCTCCCCATCGCTCACATTACTGCCTGAGCTCCACCTCCTGTCAGCATTATGGTGAGTTGCATAATTATTTCATTATATATTACGATGTAATAATAATAGAAATAAAGTGCACAATAAATGTAATGCGCTTGAATCATCCAGAAACCATCCTCCCCCCACTCCACCCCCATCTGTGGAAAAATTGTCTTCCACGAAACCAGTCCCTGGTGCCAAAAAGGTTGGGGACCACTGATCTAATCCATACCTTCTGTCTTACAAAAGAGCAAACAGACTCAGAGCAATAAAGTGATTTGATTGTGGTCAGACTTTTAGTTCTTAGTAGAGCTGATGTTATGGTTTAAGGATGTAGTCCAGGAAAGATCCCCAAAGGTCTAATACAACATACAGTGATGTAATAGTCTTCTTGTGCCGAGAACTGCTTATGTGCCTTATTGTGAAAGTACTAGTTATTCACATTCTTAATATTTTTGGAAACACTCTAAAGTTCTAGATTTGCAAAATAAAAACATTCGTTTATTTTTTTCTATTTTATTGTTTGTGGCAGTCTACTAATTTTCCCCCAACATCTTTTCACCCCTTCTTCCACAGTAATAGAAACCCTGAGTTTTTACTGGGTCATGACCACCAAGAATAAAGACTATATTCCCAGCCTCCTTTGCAGCTGTGTGTGGCCATGAGATTACATTCTGGATGTAACCAGAATTGTCGTTTGCATCTTCTGGGAAACGTTCTTAAAATGTTGAGTCATGCCCTTCTCTCTTTCCTCCTTCCTGCTGACTGGAATGCAGTTGGAGCTCTAGAAGCCATCTCAGACAATCAGGTGAACTTGAGAATGGAATGCTCACGTGGTAAAGCAAGAAAACAGGATACCAGTTTCCTAACACCATGGAGCACCATACCAACTATGAACTTACTACCTCCAAACTTCTTGTACGTGAGAGACAAACTTTCTACCTTGTTTATTGTTATTTTAGTTTATTTAGTTTTAGTTTTTTCTGTTATTTGTAGCTGACCAGATCCTAATTAATAATCCCTGGGCTCAGGACATGGAAGCAACCTAAGTGTCCATCGACAGATGAATGGATAAAGAAGATGTGGCACATATATACAATGGAATATTACCCAGCCATAAAAAAAACCAAAATTGAGTTATTTGTAGTGAGGTGGATGGACCTAGAGTCTGTCATACAGAGTGAAGTAAGTCAGAAAGAGAAAAACAAATATTGGAATCTAAAAAAAAAAAGGTTCTGATGAACATAGGGGCAGGACAGGAATAAAGACACAGATGTAGAGAATGGACTTGAGGACATGGAGGGGGGAAGTGTAAGATGGGATGAAGTGAGAGAGTTGCGTTGACATATATACACTATCAAATGTAACTTAGATAGCTAGTGGGAAGCAGCCGCATAGCATAGGGAGATCAGCTCCATGCTTTGTGACCACCTACAGGGGTGGGATAGGGAGGGTGGGAGGGAGGGAGACGCAAGAGGGAGGGGATATGGGAATATATGTAAACATATAGCTGATTCACTTTGTTATATAGCAGAAACTAACACAACATTGTAAAGCAATTATACTCCAATAAAGATGTTAAAAAAATAAAAAATAAAAATAAAGACACACCAAAATATTTGCTTGTTAAAAAAAAAAAAATCCCTGGGCTCATCACCTTGATTACTAATGCTGATGCAGACCCAACTGGGTGATACGATCCCAACTTGGGCATGTTATGTACAAGGCAGGGGCAAGTCGATGCCACAGTCTTGAGATGGAGTCCTCAAGTACATAGCAAACCACTACCACCAGCCAGTCCAGTACTTACCTAAGTGATAAGCCCAAATAACACCAGCCAATAGATAAGACACAGAGACTTTGCTTTTTAAATGTGGTTTAGAAACAGTTCATGGTCTTTTAGTTTTAAAAGATTTACCCCATTTTTCTTCTTTCAAACTTCACCTCTGGACTGGGTTTCCAGCTTTCCAGAAAAACTTTTACACTCTATACTCAATCCGTGTTCTTTGATAGTCTATTTTTCCTTTTACACTATTCACTCTTTTTTTTTTTTTAGCTCTTTCAAATCATTTTAATAACCTGGGAGTGATTCGAAGTATGAAAAGATTCAGACATTTTCCCTTTAAAGGGGATGCTATCATCATTGCCTCACAACAAGCATGATCAGAGGCAATGATGAGACCAGATTCCAAAGAGCAAGGGTCGTAGGAAGGCTTCAAGGCTCACGGATTGGAGAGCTTGGTTTCAGAAAGTCTCTCGAAGGCTAGCAGGCAGAAAAGACATGAAATTTTAAAAGATCCTCAGAGGATGGGGCACGGTTTCTGGGTCATGAGCACCTTGAAGTGTCTCTTGATGGTGATTTGGTGTCTAGAATATTTATCTGGGGAGAACCTAGCAGGATGGGCCGAGCAGGTCTGTTGTCCCATAGGGTCAAGCTTCTTCAGCATATAGACCCGGTCTCCCAGCTCGTTGAGGTAATACTGGAGAAACCCAACCACACTGAAGCCAGAGGTTCCAATTCCGTCTGCAGCTCCTCTAACTGACAGGCTCATGTGTTTTCAACACTATTCACTTTTAAAAACATCAAACAGTTCTAAAAGTTTTAATGACATGGTCTATGAGAAAGTTATTTTTTATATTTCTGGTGCAATTGCTAAGGAAAATATATTTCTTGTATTCCTCACATATGAAAAAGAGGACAGTCTTAGACATTAATATGTCAATGCCTTACAACTGTGGTAGTTATATTCACATAGACTTACAATCAATTACCAAAGCCTTTACATTTTCTAAAAGGGTCAAACAATTTACCAATTATATGGATAATAGTAGGTAACATTTATTAAGTACTATCATTTAATCCTCCTCATAACTCTATGAAGTAGATACTATTATTAATAATAAGGAACTGAAGCACAAATGTCAACAAGTAGTAAATGATGAAACTGAGATTCAAACCCTCAGAGCTTCAGCTCTGGGCTTTTTTGGGGGGCGGGGTGGCATATAACTTCTTAATTTCTCAAAGTGCTTTTTTTTTTTTTTTTTGGCCAGGCAGATTGTGGGATCTTAGTTCCCCCACCAGGGATCAAACCCATGCCTCCTGCAGTGGACGCACTGAGTCCTAACCACTGGACTGCCAGGGAATTCCCTCAAAGTGCTTTTATATTTACTCTATTAGACATAAAGTGGAGAATATAGACTGTTATCTGGATAATTAGAAGAATGCCTCTTGCCTCAGTTACCCGGATTCTTTAAGTTAACATATTTCCCATTTAAATTAATGTTAATTTTGTAAATTGCTTAATATATTTTACCTTGCATTTATAGAAATAAAACCATAAAATTAAGGAAAATGTGGTACATATACATATTTGCATACATAATTTTAGACAGAGCTTGCAATTTACTTTCTCTTATTCTTTTCACATATTTATTCTATAATTTTAATGAAATATTTCAAGCTACAGAAAAGTAGAGAAAGAATGTAGCAAACACTACTCATCTTCTTGGTCTGTCAAATCTTGATGCTATAGTTGCTAAAGGTAACTTTTTTTAGTTTTCTGAATAGTTAACACATTTGTATGTTCCAAAAAAGTATGGTGTTAAGTCCCCATCCCACCCTGTCCCGTATGTCCAGTTCCCATCTCCACTTATTTATTTATTTTGTGTGCATGTGTGAGCAAGCAAATATATATTGCACAAATATATTTGGACTCACTTAAAAAAAAATTAAAGGTAACACATTTTTGACATTCTTCTTTGTGTCCACAATCCTAACACTAACTCTTTACTGCCTCTTTTCTCGGCCCATTATTCAACAATTAATAGAACTCTTATGTTCAAGGAATTTTGTTAGTAACTCTGAAGAATCGGTAGTTTCTCATCAAATTCTGTTTGCCTCCATCCTTCATATTCCATCCACAACCCAGTTTTCTAAAAACCTGAGATCTACTTCCAAAGTCTGAAGTGCATAGAGCATAACGAACTCGAACATCACGCGGACAAGGGGACTAAACTCCTCAGAAAAATTCTGGAGGGCGGAAGCGGTAGGGAAAGCAGTGTGGGATGGGTCGGACGCCGGAAAGGTGGGGATAGACGTGGGTGGGCGGGACCTGGGGGAGGCGGGTCCGGTAGGCACCGCCCAGGCTTTTGGCGCCAAAAGCCAAGGACTCTTCTCGCGAGAGTCTCGCGAGATACAAGGTTTCCCGGCCGCGCGGAGCTGTGTCCTGTGGCTGCTGCGGTCTGCTCGAGGTGAGAGCGGACTGGCGGGAGAGTGAAGTTCCCAAGGGGAGAGCCGGCCGAGGGAGTCAGGCTGGGGAGCGGTGATGCCGGGATGTCGCAAGGAGGGAGTGAGGAAGCAGGAGGACATGACTGAGACGGACCTGGGCTGATCGGGACTGGAGAGGAAGGGAGGCCTGACCGGCTGCGACCTGTGCGGAGAGGAGGTCGGTGGGATCCAGGGCCGGCGCTTTTACTTCTTGTTTACGTTTCGGGTCTGTCTCTCTCTAAACCAGGCCTTTTAGTGAAAGGGAACGTGTGTCGGATACATCTTTATATCTCCAGTTTCTGTACCGGGGCTTCTAAACACTGGAGGCGTCCTGTGAATGTTGAATGAATGAATGAATGTGGTTGAAGTGAGAGGACAGACAGGGGAGCGAGGATGAGGGGAGGTCGGAGAAGAGGGATGGGATGGGAAGTTTTGTGGTTTTAGGGCTGGGTAGCAAGGAGGTCATCGAGTCAGTTTGGTAGGACTTCTGGCGACAGGGACTTCTGTTTTGGTGACTTAGAAAAAGTTGGACGTTGGACACCTAAGGGTCTGGGAACGAATTTGGATATTAAATTTCTTTGTTACCTTCACTCTTCTGCGAGTCTGAGGACTAGAGGAGGAAGTGAAGAGACCTTCATAAATGTCTAAAAAGAGACTAGACAACCATTGTCAAGAAGTTAAAGACAGAGCTATCTTATTCACTACAAGTTTACTGACAAGTCCTACCCCAGGCTTGGCTGGTTCCTTGCATTGCATCGTTACACTTAATATAGTTTGTGCCCTGTTATCTCATTCGTAGCTCCCTGTTGGCCTCAAAGGTGTGAGCCCTATTTCTTCCCAGAAGGCTTAACTATTGATAGAGTGAGGCCAGAAAGTTCGTTCGTTTTTTCTGCAAGATGGCTCTAGTAGCGCTTCTTAGTTGTCTTTAACTTCATTGGAAACAATGAAATATCAACGTGCATTTAAAAAAAAACTTATCAAAATTGGTGAATTTTTGTGTAGCCATTTTAATATTGAAGATGGAAGAAAAAAAGCAACACTTTTGGCATAATTATGCTTTGTTATTTCAAGAAAGGTAAAAATGCCACTGAAACATAAAAAAGGATTTGTGCGGTGTATGGAGAAGGTGCTGTGACTGATCGAACATGTCAAAAGTGGTTTGCGAAGTTTCGTGCTGGAGATAGCTCGCTGGATGATGCTTCACAGTCAGGTAGACCAGTGACTAAATTGAGACATTAATTGAGAACAATCAAAGTTATACCATGTGGGAGATAGACATACTCAAAATATCCAAATCAAACGTTGAAAATCATTTGCACCACCTTGGTTATGTGAAGCGCTTTCATGGTTGGGTTCCACATAAGTTAAGCGAAAAACCTTCTTGACCATATTTCTGCATGTGATTCTCTACTTAAACGTAAAGAAAACATTCCGTTTTTAAAACAAATTGTGATGGGCAATGAAAAGTGGGTACTGTACAATAATGTGGAATGGAAGAGATCGTGGGGAAAGGGAAATGAACTACCACCAACCACACCAAAGGCTGGTCTTCATGCAAAGAAGGTGATGTTGTGTATATGGTGGGATTGGAAGGGAGTCCTCCATTATGAGCTCCTTCCGGAAAACCAAAGATTAATTCCAACAAGTACTGCTCCCAATTAGACCAACTGAAAGCAGCACTTGACGAAAAGAGTCCAGAATTAGTCAATGGAAAATGCATAATCTTCCATCAGGATACCACAAGACTGCATGTTTCTTTGATGACCAGGCAAAAACTATTACAGCTTGGCTAGGAAGTTCTGATTCATCCACCGTATTCACCAGACATTGAACCTTTGGATTTCCATTTATTTCAGTCTTTACAAAATTCTCTTAATGGAAAAAATTTCAATTCCCTGGAAGACTGTAAAAAGCACCTGGAACAGTTCTTTGCTCAAAAGGATAAAAAGTTTTGGAAAGATGGAATTATGAAGTTACCTGGAAAATGGCAGAAGGTAGTGGAACAGAATGGTGAATAGTTGTTCAAAAAATTTCTTGGTAAAAATGAAAAATGTGTTTTTCATTTTTACCTAACTGAAGGAACTTCAATATGACCTTTAACTACCTTTCCAATTTTGAAAACCTATGGTTGATACTTTGTTTTGTTTTTATGTACTTGTGGTCTTGGAAGTTTAGAATTGGAGAGACTTTGGAGATCCTCTAGCTCCAGTAGTTTTACAGTTTTGGGGAAGCTTTGGAATTCTTCATTCCTCCATTCAACAGTTATTTCTGGGACTTCCCTGGTGGTCCAGTGGCTAAGACTCCACGCTCCCAACGTAGGGGGCCCAGGTTTGATCCCTGGTCAGGGAACTAGATCCCACATACCGCAACTAAGAGTTTGCATGCTGCAACTAAAGATCCCGCATGCCGCAACTGAAGACCCCATATGACGCAACGAAGGTCCCACACACAGCAACGAAGATCCCACGTGCTGCAACTAAGACCCGGCACAGCCAAATAAATAAATAAATATTTTTAAAAACCCCAAAAAACCAAATTCCTTCTTTCTTTTTTTAGTGGCCCATTGCAGTTATTAAATCCTGCTAGACAGAAATTACAAGTATCATTGCCATCAGAACTCTCCCTATCCATAAACTCAGGAACTGAACAGATTCAGATAATTTTTTGAGATATCTTTCCTTCATGAACTCTCATGTTATCCCAAACTCAGGAATCTGATAGATTTGGATAATGCATTACACTACCCATGACCTGAACTCACTAAAAATAATTCTCACTATCAGAATTCAGGAAACACATGGATAGTGAGGATTCCTGGGCTACCTGCCCTGGCAGTGAAATGAGACAGCTCAATTGGCCACCTCAGTTCTGCTCTCTGGGGCCACCCCCTTGTTCCCCTCCTCCAGGGTCCCAGCCTTGCCCTCCAGGAGCCCCTTCCCTGTGCATTTCCCTCTTGGCCACATTTGAAGTCGGTGGTAGGAGGTGTGCCCTCCTTTGGGGCTGTAGAACTGCCCAGGTTTTCTGCTAGTTCAAGTTGGGAGGACCAAGATCAACAACTATTTCTTGAGCACTGGCTGTATATCAGTTTTGGGGCTACAGTAGAGGAGCACCGAGACCCACCTTGTCATTGCCTTTTTAGAGCTACAGTCTATTATGGGAGACAGACATTAATCAAATAATCATACAAATAGAACCTAATATTGGAACTGGGTAAGTGCTACAAAACTTGCACTTGACATTTTGAATGCTTGTTATAGGAGGATTTAATTTAGGAAAACTGGGGGAGACTTTTCTGAGGTGACGGTTGAGATCTGAAAGAGATTAGGAGTCAGGGAGGAGCCTTCAAGATAGGAAACAGCTTTTGTAAAGGTCTAGTGGCTTGAGGGATAGAAAGAAAAAGCATGGAGAATGGTGTGAAGTAAGTCTGGAGAAGTAGGAAAGTGCTAAACCCTGCAGGGCCTTGGAGTTTTATCATTATCCTAAGAGCAGTAGGAAGCCATGTGATCAGCTTGACATTTCCAAAGGTTCAGTTTAGCTGTAATATGGAGAATGGATTGAAAGGGCAAAATGGATAGGAGTAATGGAGTAATCCAAGCAAGAAGTGTTAGGAAGTGATTGTGGAAATAGGGAGAAATGGACAGACTCAAGGGATAATCTGGAAGTAAAATGGACAGGGTATTTAGGATGGGGGAATGAAGTGTTAAGGATGACTTGCAGGTTTCTGACGTAGAGCTGGATAGGTGTCATTCATTGAATTGGGAAAATTTAGAAGGCTGGTTTTATACATGATGAGTTATAGGTGCCTTTGAGAAATTTTAGAGCTGTAAAATGAGAAGTAGGGATTTAGAGCTCGGATTTGATGCTCAGGTGGAGATAAAAAATTAATGGGTCATCTATAAATTAGAGCCATGTGCATAACTGAGTGAAGAGGGCCTAGGATGAAGTCTTGGATACTAACTGACCAGGCTAGAGGAATGTGAATCTGCAAAGAAGATCCAGGAGGAGTGTCCAGGAAGGGAGGAAAGCCAGTTGAGTACTGTGTTCCAGGAGTCAACAAAAACACTTTTCTAGAAAAAGGAACTGATCAAAAGTGTCAGATGTTTCTGAGAGGTCAAGTAAGATGGTACTGAAAAGCATTCTTTCAAGTTACCAACTTAAGGATTATTTCCATTTCTGCAAGGGAAACCTTACTAGAAAACCAGTATGTAAACAGTATTTTTATTTTTATTTTCCCTTTTTCGGCCCCCCTGCACAGCTTATGGCATCTTAGTTCCTGGAGCAGGGATTGAACCCCGGGCCCTCAGCAGTGAGAACACAGAGCCCTAACCACTGGACTACCAGGGAATTCCCAACAGTATTTTTAAAAAGCTTCTCTGGTTGAAGTGGGGTTGAGGTATTGTGCCCTGCCTATTTCACACCCCTTTGGACCACAGTTTGAAACCCTCTGAAAAGTTAAAATCATCATTTTATGGTGGGGAAACTCAACAGTTGAGGTAAAATGATTTGCTCAAAATCATATAGTTATTTAGTGGTAGGGTCTACATTAGAACTCAGTTCTTCTAATTTCTAACTTTGTTCTTTTTTCCATAACTGTTATCTTCTTCACTTCAGTTCATGATGTGTGAGTTTGAAATATGGTTTAACTGACTGAAGCACATGCATTTTGCTGCAAGTGGAACTTAACTGTGTAATAAGAAGACTACTTGGATGCATAAACATGTTTACTTTTTTTCCCCCTAGAGGAAAAGATGCTAGAACCACAGGAGAATGGCTTGATTGACCTACCAGATTATGAGCATATAAAAGATGAAACTTTTCCTCCATTCCCACCTCCAGCCTCTCCAGGGAGAGAAGATGGTGAAGGAGCTGAACCTGAAGAAGGTCTGTATAGGGTTCCAAAGTGGTGTCCATGTTCAGCTATCCATCTAACAGCTTAGAAATGATACATTTTATAAATGAGGCTTAAGTTACTTAAGTAATATTAAATCTTGGTATATTTCACCAGAGTTAGGGAGAGGAGCACGTGTTCCTGTCCCTCCAAAGAGAACAGTTAAAAGGAATATACCCAAGCTGAATGCTGAGAGGTACATTTACTATTTCCTTAAATATTTATACTTTTCTTTCCGTCATTTTTTCCCTCTTATGTTACAAGCTTTTGGTTGGGATGATTTGGAGATCAGACATTTTTCTCAGTTCAGTAGTTAATATTTTTTTCTTCTTATGGTCTTGGTTGGGCCTTGATGGCTTTAGCAAACTTGAAATTTAAAACATATTTCTATTCACAGATTAATTTCAGAGAGAGGGCTTCCAGCATTAAGGCATGTGTTTGATAAGGCAAAATTCAAAGGTAAAGGTCATGAGGTAAGAAATGTCTGATTTTTATTTTAGACCTTTGTTTTTTAAAATATCAATAAGACTGTGGGCCCATTATCATGTTCTCAGGAATCTTAGAATGTTTCACAGATACCATCATTCATCATCATATCTCTTTAGAAACTATGATGTAGTAGAAAGGACACTGAAGACATTTAGGAACTGTAAATCTCTGCACAACTGTACATTTAAAAATTCTCTTTGAATCATGTAGCGTGCAGATACAATTTTTTGCAGATGATATCTTTGTAGAGCTTTGCAGTTTATGAAGTATTTTCAATTATATTCTTTAATTATCAACCTCTGGGGTAGGTGTTGGTCCCATTATCTAGTGAAGGAAACTGAGTTTTAGAGTTTTAAGCCTCCACTGCCAGTGGTTAAGGGCAGAGCTTTGACTTTCCATTGCAGGGCCCAGCTAGAGTAGCATTAACACAGCATGAACATGATCTTGGTGTGGTATTCAGGATAGTTGGAAAGAGGGAAGCAGCTGGAGGCAGACAGCAATTCAGAGGCTATTTCACTACCAGCGGAATGAGGTAAAATAGCCTGGATAGGGTAATAGTAGAGGGATGAACAACATATAATACTTGGAGGTGATTGGGAGGTACAAAAGTAAAAATTAATCCCAAGATTTCAAACCTGGGAGGCTGAAAAATTGTAGTACATTTGCTTAGTTTCGGTGGACAGGAAGGGAGAATATAAGCCTGTGTCCTATTTTGCCACAAAACTAAACATAAATCAAGATTTTTAAAACCATGCCCCGCTTGGTTAATTCATTGCTCTTATTGAAATTTTCAGGTAGTAGTGATGAATTGGTGCTTTGAATTTATGACGTCTTCATCATTTTCATAATAAGTACTTTAAAAGATAAATAAACTTATACGAAGGATAAATATTTTGTGTTCCTTCACTGGGTGAGGTTGGGCTCTGTCTAGTCTTCTGTACTTTGCCTTTGAAAATTCTACTATTTTCTAACGAAGCTGAATCCTGGATGCTTTTCTCTCCATGTATGACTTGGGACTTCACACTGTATTTAGGTATTTCTCTTCTCTGTCCCTTGGGTCTAATGTGATATTGTAAGGTGGCTGATCAGCTACCCCAACAACTGGAAAATGGTCATAGGTGATTGAACTTTTTTTTTAAATTTAAAAAAATTTTTATTTTATTTATTTATTTTTGACTGTATTGGGTCTTCGTTGCTGCACGCGGGCTTTCTCTAGTTGCGGCAAGCAGGGGCTACTCTTCGTTGTGATGCGCGGGCTTCTCACTGCAGTGGCTTCTCTTGTTGCGGAGCACGGGCTCTAGGCGCGTGGGCTTCAGTAGTTGTGGCTCGCGGGCTCTGGAGTGCAGGCTCAGTAGTTGTGGCGCACAGGCTTAGTTGCTCCGTGGCATGTGGGATCTTCCTGGACCAGGGATCGAACCTGTGTCCCCTGCATTGGCAGGCAGATTCTTATCCACTGCGCCCCCAGGGAAGCCCGATGATACAACTTTTGAAAGAACTTTTATCTTTATCAGAATGAGAATGAAATGACATTATGTTCTCAGCATTACATATTGAGTTATTGGTAGAGTTGATTGTTTTAACCATTAGCTTCTTAGACAAGGTCAAATAGCACCACAAACAATAATTGCCAACATTTGAGGACTTGTTTTGTGTCAGGCACTTTACTTGTATTACTTAATCCTCCTAACAACCCAATGAGGTACGTATATTCTCGTTTTATTCATGAAGAAAAAGGCACACAGAGGTAAAGTGATTGGTTCAAAGTCACACAGCTAGTAAGTGGTAGAATTTAGATTTGAATCTATGCAGTCTGATCCAGAGCTTTTAACCAGTCTCCTATTTTAAAATACTATAAGAAAATTAAAAAATATTGTACAGTGAAATCAGGAATTTGGAACTTTTTTCATTTATTACTCCAGTTTATTAAACTTTGTTTTTCATTTTCATTAAAAAATTTTTTTAATGTTAAATTGAAATTTCAAATATAGAGAGGTATTGTGGTCTGAGAATGTTTACACTGTTGTTGCTAGTCTTTGGTACTTTGCCCTTGGGATTTCTGAATATATTTTCACAGAGCTGATTCTCAGTGCTTTCTGTACATCATTTAGAGACCTGTCAGTTTGTGTAGTTATTTCTAAAAGATATCTTGCCATATTTTATTGAAGTTTATTTTCAAGTATTTATAGGTCTGAAAAGACACATGTGATTATCTTTTAACTTTTATTAAGTTTTCATACTGGGTTTCTTTTTTCCTCTGATTTTTTTTTTTTTTTTTTAAGAAATTCACGTTCTTTTATTTATTTATTTATTCATTTATGACTGTGTTGGGTCTTCGTTTCTGTGCGAGGGCTTTCTCCAGTTGCGGCAAGTGGGGGCCACTCTTCATCGCAGTGCGCGGGCCTCTCACTATCGTGGCCTCTCTTGTTGCGGAGCACAGGCTCCAGACGCGCAGGCTCAGTAGTTGTGGCTCACGGGCCCAGTTGCTCCGTGGCATGTGGGATCTTCCCAGACCAGGGCTCGAACCCGTGTCCCCTGCATTGGCAGGCAGATTCTCAACCACTGCACCACCAGGGAAGCCCTCCTCTGATGTTTAAAAATCTATCCAGTGCTGTTAGACTGCAGTTCTCTAAGCCAGCAGTCCCCAACCTTTTTGGCACCAGGGACTGGTTTCGTGGAAGACAGTTTTTCCCGGGGGACGAAGGGTGGTGAGGGGTGTGGAGGATGGTTCAGGCGGTAATGTGAGCGATGGGGAGCGGCAAATGAAGCTTCGCTCTCTTGCTCGCTCACTGCTCACCTCCTGCTGTGCGGCCCGGTTCCTAACCCACCGTGGACTGGTCCCCGGCCCGGGGTTGGGGACACCTGCTCTAAGCCCTTGATAAATACTTTTCTTCTTAAAGTTTCTTTATTAACCTTATAAATATAAAAGGACACCAGTGACTTTGGTACTCTTATTCAGTTCTAAAATCTGCTGACAAGGTCAGTTGTGAGAATGAGTCTTCTATTTAGCATTTTTATTTTTATGTTCCAGGCTGAGGACTTGAAGACAGTAATCAGACACATGGAGCACTGGGCGCATAGGCTGTTCCCTAAACTGCAATTTGAAGATTTTATTGACAGAGTTGAATATCTGGGAAATAAAAAGGAAGTTCAGGTAGGTATTGAGATTATTATGAATATCATTCACAATGCTAAATTGTATAAGGATTAGTGAGGCTAAGTAGCTCTTTGGGGTCTTCATTTTCAGTCTTAGTAGAGAGAAGGAAAATTAATAGTAGCTATTTGAACAACTTTTTTTGAAACTAATAATAAAATCAATGACCGTTTTCCCCCAAATCTAAGTGAAAATATAAAAATGTTTTTTATTTTCAGACCTGTTTAAAACAAATTCGACTTGATCTCCCTATTTTACATGAAGATTTTGTTAGCAATAAAGGTAAGAATATAGGTTTATCTACTTTATAATAATTTTGCTTTTAGAAATGGATCTAGTTGGGGTAGGCAGTGTTACAGGACTGGGTTCTTAGTCTATTTTGAGTATATAATTAAAGTACAGTAAATAGGAATGAGTTAAGATGCCTTGGTACATCTAGAATGTTGTGCATGATATTTGTTTCTTAAAGACATGGTGGTATGCCATTAAGAGATGTAAAATATATTTAGCCACAGAACATGAGCTTTTGAGAACTCATGATGATGACGCATTGATCCTTTGTAGTGCTTGCTGATAAAAATATATGACAAGATACAGTGTTCATACACATGTCCACCATTATAAAAAAGTGGCTCTGAGAAATTAGGCAGAACAATTTGATGATGAAATAGGTCACGTCTCACACAAGAGTACAGCTCTTGTATATAGGATTTTAATTAGACCTATGTGACTGTTCCTGGTATTGATTGCATTTGTTAGTTGTACAATGCAACCATAGGCAGTCACACACATCAAAACATATGGTTCCTGCCGACAGGGTCTGTATAGTTATCAGATTTTCTGTGCGATGGCTCCATACATGTTTGTTTTTTGTTTTTAAAAAATTTCATAGATGTAGCAGAAAATACAGACTCCATATAGAATCCCCCAAAGTTATTTATAAACTGCTTTTAAAAGTGTGAAGGATTGTGATTTAAATAATCCAAGATTTAATTATTTGGTAAGGTATGGTACGAATTGATGGCATGGGATTTGATAGATGGAAAGGAATTAGTTATTACAGTCTAAATCCCACAACATATACTACTGGGTCAGTTAGCTTATTCATCGAACTTTTTGAGCTGCATACTATGTGCTAAAGGTTCAGGGATAAAGATGAATGCGATCAGACCCCTTGCTTCATGGGCTAACAGACGGTGAACTAGTAACATGCCAGTAGTCTGCAAGGTGCTGTAATTGGAGATGAACAGGGGACAGTGTACGGGGCAAAGGAGAACACAGTTACTTTTACCTAGGGGAGGGGAAAGCTTGGTAAGAGAGGGGAAAGCTTCACAGAGGAGGTATCACAAGTACTTTGAATGATAAGCAGTAGAGGTTAGGCAGAGGTGATTTTGGATAGAGGCAGCCACTTATGCAGAGGCATAAATGAACATGGCACCATTCATGGAATTACAGGCAAGTTGCAGTATAGGGTACATAGAGGAGTCCTGTATCAGAGAGCCTTGTTTGTTGTTGAATCTGTTTTCTTTGTATCCTAAAAGAATAGTCTCCAGACCTAGTGCATGAGGCACTACAACAGTAAAAATGTTTTGAACATTTTATTTTTCTAATACATGTACTGCTGTACTGATACGATATATAATGTACATTTTTGATCTTAACATTAGTTTTAAAGTAAGAACAATATGATTGAATATTCTATTGAATAATTTTTACCGAAAATTTTGGGCTAATACTTTTTGATCAGTGGTTTGAAGGTTTGGTTGTAGATTCAGTTTTTTCTCCCAAATCTTGGTTTTAACCTTTCTAAGATGCGTAAACCCAAATGGAAGTAGAGCATCATTAACTGCACTTAGTAAATCTTCGTATTCATCTTTCATTCTCACTCACCAGTGCAAGGACTTTTGTTGAAGTTTACTAGCAAATTTTCATCTGCCCCTTTTCAATCGTTTTACTTAAAATTAGTCAGCTTTTATATTTTTATATTTTTAGCACGTGTCGTCATGTCATTCCTCTGCTCAAAGCCCTGTAGTGGCTCCTTATTTCAATCAAAGTAAAAGCCACAGTCTTTATATTGTCCTACTTCGCCCTATAGAATCTTGTTTTTGTGTCCTCATCCCATTCCTCTTGCCTCCCTGACGGTATCTTTAATATTCCGTTGCTTCAGCCACACTTGCGTCCTAGCTGTTCCTTGAGCCTTCCAGGCATATTTCTGTCTTAAGGCTTTTGCACTCTGCCTTGAACACTGTCCTTTGCCCTCCCTCCTGCCCCTAAATCTGCATGGCTAACTCTCTCACCCGCGTCAAACTGTTTTCAAATGTCAGCTCAGTGAAGTCTCCCCTACCACACTGTTAAAATTGGACCCCCAGCCCCATTCCTGATTTCACTATGCTTTTTTTAAATAGCTCTTATTTCCCTTTAATTATTATGTAGTTTGTTTATCTGTTAGTTTATATGTACCAGAGTGATGGCATCCTGTAGCACATTGAATATTTCTGGCTTTAGCTTCTTTGCCACAATAGCTTGCCTATGAATGTGGCAGTGAATGAATTTCATGTGTGGTTCTCATTTTTTTTAATGCCACTTTTATCCTAGTCAAAAGTGGTTATATTCACATGGATATTCTGTAAGACATTGTTTGTACTAAAGAGGTCATTTACTGTTGAAGAGATCTTTCCTTTCATGGCTCACAGAAGAATATTGAATAGTTTTTTATGTATTTCATTACTATTAATTCAGAATCCTTTAAGCCCTATAAGGTGAAGCATATTAGAAATCCTGTATATTGCATAATTGGTTCTAATACTTGTTTCTTAACTTTTCCAGCAATGTTTTCTAAATGTACTCCATCAATATTTCCTGACAAAGGAATGTATTTTAGTTTCTTTTTTTTTTTTTTAATTAATTAATTTATTTATTTATGGCTGTGTTGGGTCTTCGTTTCTGTGCGAGGGCTTTCTCTAGTTGTGGCAAGCGGGGGCCACTCTTCATCGTGGTGCGCGGGCCTCTCACTATCGTGGCCTCTCTTGTTGCGGAGAACAGGCTCCAGACGCGCAGGCTCAGTAATTGTGGCTCACGGGCCCAGGTGCTCCGCGGCAGGTGGGATCTTCCCAGACCAGGGCTCGAACCCGTGTGTCCTGCATTGGCAGGCAGATTCTCAACCACTGTGCCACCAGGGGAGCCCCTATTTTAGTTTCTTGACACATTTTTTTCCATATCAGGAGGGAAAAGTGTGTGGCTTTCTGTCTCACCATTAAGGAAGAAACCTCAAAAGGGGCTTAGATTGTAAAATGCTGGATTAAATACATGATTTTTAAACCTCACTGGTTTGTCTTTATGTTTTAAATGTTTTGCTAGTTGTGATGGTTTTTACTGGCATTAGCTAATACCTCACTGTACAATATGTACATAGGACATAGGACAAGAGTAACTGTAAACTCATATTTCAAATGGTGGTCTTGGTGATATGAAGTTTCTTTTGCCCACTTGTCAGATCTGATGAGGTTATTTATTATTTTTTTAACCACATAATGTGAATGATACAGAGAGAAGGTGAAGTGTCAGCTTTGCCATCTTCTTAGTTCTTGCTTGTACTTCTGTTATCTTCTACCTACAGGTGTTTTGTTATTTCGCAAAAATCTTTTAAAGCTACCACTTGTGCATTTTGTTAGGGTTGTTTTCGTTAAAATAGATAGTATGTCAGTTTGCTTAACTGGGTAGTCAGAATTAGCTGTGTATCATAGTATGCTGAAATTAAAAAATGAGTGAGGACCCAATTCCACCCTTCCACAGTATGAGCTTGCTGTCTTGAAGGTAGCTTACAGACCAGATGATTGCTGTCATATGGATAAGTGATAGTTTGTCACTGCCAGTTCTTCTTTTAAATATAAGTTAGTAAAACTTAATTTTTCGTAATTCTTAAATGAAATATAAATGGAAGATCTTGTATTTACTTTTCATACCCTGTGGATCATTTTAGGAACATCCTACTTTGAGATAATAGGTGTACAGGGCTTTAAGAATTTATTAAGACTAATCATGTAGAGAGCACTGAATTTTTTAAAAAGTTAACTTGGAAATATGTCCACAGATCTCTAAATTTCATCCCCTTTTTCACTTTGTGTCTCAGTTTTACCGTACACAAAAAATAGCCTATATAAAATCATTACTGTGTATCATACAGACAATATGGCAAGCTACTAAAATGTTTTTAATATAAAGCAAGGATAGGGCTTCCCTGGTGGCGCAGTGGTTGAGAATCTGCCTGCCAATGCAAGGGACACGGGTTCGAGCCCTGGTCTTGGAAGATCCCACATGCTGCGGAGCAACTAAGCCCGTGTGCCACAACTACTGAGCTTGTGCTCCAGAGCCCGCAAACCACAACTACTGAAGCCCGCGCGCCTAGAGCCTGTGCTCCACAACAAGAGAAGCCACCGCAATGAGAAACCCGCACACCGCAAGGAAGAGTAGCCCCCGCTCACCGCAACTAGAGAAAAAGCCTGCACGCAGCAATGAAGACCCAACGCAGCCAAAAATAAATAAATAAATAAATAAATAAATAAATAACACAACAAGGATATACTTTGGATTCTTTAAGTTCTTTTATTAGCAACTAAGAACTTTTGCTTTCTGTTCATGCATGTTTTTAAACTAGTATTCCATTTGACTTAAAATGCCTCTTTAAAGTGATTAATAAATATTCCTTCTACTTGTTTGAATCAAGCATGTATTTGTAACATTCTCATACCTCAAATTGTTTCTTCAGGTCTGGCACCTTGTTGCTTTAAACTGGTTTTCAGTTAATAGCTGCATAAGCTCTTTTTCTAATTAGTTTAACACTACAGATGTACTAATTTTTTCTTTTCTACTGCAGATGAAGTAGGGGAAAATAATGGCCATGATGTAACTGCTACCGAGTTAGATCCCTTTCTGACAAACTCATCTGAAAGTGCAAAGTTCGCTTCTGAGTCTAGTAGAAGCCTAACAGAAGAACAACAACAAAGAATTGAGAGAAATAAACAACTGGCCTTGGAAAGAAGACAGGCAAAGCTACTGAGTAATAGTCAGTCCCTAGGAAATGGTAAATTTTATGCTGGATTTTATGTGCTACCATTAATATACCAAGGGCATGTTAGAAATTTTAACCTATTTACTCTTCCCCAAAATAAAATACCTCTAGGAATAGATAAATGTGATATAGTATATTAAGCTTATGTATATTTGAGAGAGAGTGGGCGTGAGAGCTAGCTGGAATCCTCAAAGAATATATGAGTCCAGGACGGTTTTCTGGGTAGCTGAGTGTCTCTTAAAAAATTGTTTTAATCATTTAAAATTGATTCTGGATCTTTCGAAAACATATTCTTCCCTGACTCCTTAAAACATGTGACATATAATTTTATCTTTATGAGAATTAAAACATTATTGTGGTACTTTCCTAAACATATAAAATTCTCTGTACCCATTGAGGACTTTAGAGCCATTTGTTGTGACATGAATAGGTCCAAAAATGCTTTTTATTGCAGCGTTTCACTTCTGTTGTGAGCTGTCATGTTTGATTTCTTGTTGATTCCCTTGTCTCTTTTAAAACTGCCTTAAAATTTGCTGTTTTTTAAACAGACTGTGGGTTTGGAAACTAGACAAGTTTGTTAAAACTATATTTAAAAATAATTGCAAATTGGTTTTGAATGAAGCACGCACAGTCGCATTTATCTTTGTCAATTTCCAATCCAATTTTTTCCTTTTGAAATGGGAAAATAGGAATTACAGTAAGTAGTGAAGATTACATGTTGTAAAACAAGTTTCACCCAAAATAATGAATTCTCAAGTGAAAATTATTCAGTGGTATTACTATGATTTTTTCCAGTTAGAATGAATTTAAATTTTTTTCGTTTTTGTTTTAACATCTTTATTGGAGTATAATTGCTTTACAATGTTGTGTTCGTTTCTGGTGTTTAACAAAGTGAATCAGCTATACATATACATATATCCCCATATCCCCTCCCTCTTGCGTCTCCCTCCCACCCTCCCTATCCCACCCTCCCTATCCCACCCCTCTGGGTGGTCACAAAGCACCGAGCTGATCTCCCTGTGCTATGTGGCTGCTTCCCACTAGCTATCTATTTTACATTTGGTAGTGTATATATGTCCATGCCACTCTCTCACTTCGTCCCACTTCATGAATTTTTGTGTCATACTTGTACAGGAGCCATGCTAATCTTCTCTATCATTCCAATTTTAGTATATGTGCTGCCGCAGCGAGCACTAATTTTTTTTTTTTTAAGTTTCTTTTTAAAAAATTTTAATTATTTATTTATTTTTGTTTGGCTGCATTGGGTCTTTGTTGCTGCACGCGGGCTTTCTCTGGTTGGAGCAAGCGGGGGCTACTCTTCATTGCAGTGCACGGGCTTCTCATTGCAGTGGCTTCTCTTGTTGCAGAGCATGGGCTCTAGGCACGTGGGCTTCAGTAGTTGCAGCACATGGGCTCAGTAGTTGGGGCACACAGGCCCTAGAATGCGCAGGCTTTAGTAGTTGCAGCATGTGGGCTCAGTAGTTGCGGCACGTGGGCCCTAGAGTGCGGGCTTCTGTAGTTGAGGCTCGTGGTCTCTAGAGCGCAGGCTCAGTAGTTGTGGTGCAGGGGCTTAGTTGCTCCGTGCCATGTGGGATCTTCCCGGACCAGGGATCGAACCTGTGTCTCCTACATTGGCAGGAGGATTCTTAACCACTGTGCCACCAGGGAAGTCCAGGATGAATTTAATTTTTTTTTTTTTTTAAATAAATTTATTTATTTATTTTTGGCTGCGTTGGGTCTTCGTTGCTGCACACGGGCTTTCTCTAGTTGCGGTGAGTGGGGGCTACTCTTCGTTGTGGTGCGCGGGCTTCTCATTGTTGTGGCTTCTCTTGTTGCGTAGCACGGGCTCTAGGCGCGCAGGCTTCAGTAGTTGTGGCACGTGGGCTCAGTAGTTGTGGCTCGCGGGCTCTAGAGCTCAGGCTCAGTAGTTGTGGTGCACGGGCTTAGTTGCTCTGCGGCATGTGGGATCTTCCCAGGCCAGGGCTCGAACCTGTGTCCCTTGCATTGGCAGGCAGATTCGTAACCACTGCGCCACCAGGGAAGCCCTGAATTTAATTTTTAACTTAACAAATGGATGTTTTATACTACCTTGTGAAAAATTTAATGAAGATACAACTATTGTTGATGTCAGTTCTTCCTTGCTGTCATTATCAAAGTTTACGTGGCAATAAGCATTTTAAGGCTCATCTTCTATTTATAATATATGACTTTAAGGGACTTCCCTGGTGGTGTAGTGGATAAGAATCCGCCTGCCATTGCAGGGGACATGGGTTCAATCTCTGGTCCAGGAAGGTCCCACATGCCATGGAGCAACTAAGCCTGTGCGCCACAACTACTGAGCCTGTGCTCTAGATCCCATGAGCCACAACTACTGAGTTCTTGTGCCACAGCTACTGAGGCCCATGCGCCCTAGAGCCCGTGCTCCGCAACAAGAGAGACCACCACGATGAGAAGCCCGCGCACCACAAGAGGAGTAGCCCCCGCTCACCGCAACTAGGGAAAGCCCGTGCACAGCAATGAAGACCCAATGCAGCCAAAAAAATAAAAATTAAAAAAAAAAGATATTTATATGACTTTAAAATTTTTCAATAGAAATGAGTATCTTAAATGTTCTTTACTGTAGATCACTTTGACATATATCTCATAAGAACATTTGATTTTTAAAAACTTCTCTCTAGTAGTTGTGATTTTTTAAATGAGAATAGTTGCATTTCACTGTGATTCAGAAGTCTGAGTTCAAGACTTGCATTTTGAATGGATTTTATATATGTATAAAAATGGCTTTATTTGGAAGAAAGTTATTATAATTAATATTAACTAAAGTGATCGTAGATTTCATCTCTACTGATTTAAACTTGTGAAGTTTGTATTAGGTAAGATTGGATCAGGTGCTTGTAATGAATAATAATGATTTCTCTTGCAGACTTGTTAATGAACACACCCAGTACACAGACACCTGAAGAGGGTAGTACAGGTGAGGAGCAAAAGGAGGAAGAATCATATGGATTTAACAAAGACCTTCTAGACAATCTGCATAATGATGCTGCTGCCAATACTGTAAATGAAGAGGAGGAATTAAAAATAGAGAAGATGCAACTGGACCAGTCCTTTTAAAATATATAATAGTAACTTAAGGCTTCATCTAGAAATATTACTGAGGTTGGATAGGCCTCAAATGAGAAAATCTATTAACTTGCTATCTTCCAAATTTGAGATGACTATGCATTTTGCCTACTTTGAGTGAAAATCCATATATAGTGAAACTTTTATAGATTCCTGTTTAAAATCTGGTATTATAATTTATACTTGTTTCTTATTCACTTTCGTTGTCTATTTATTCTCCTTAGTGTTTATTTTTATATAGGTATGACCTTGTAAAAATGATTGGTAGTTAATAAGTAGCTTCCACTGCTAGTGTGCCATTGAATGCCCTGTTTTTACTAAATTGGGTGGTGTTTTAAGATGTAAATATGTAATAAATGCTAATGTTCTTTTATTTTTAAATAAAAAGCTCACAAACTATCCCTAGAGGCTTTATAAAATTTTCTCATTGCTATTTAGTTCTACACTTTACACTTTTGGTAAAATGTTCACAGTTGTTATATGTGTTTACATGTCTTTTGAGGAGTCACTTTAATACTTAAAGGGTCACGTAAAAAGCTGATATATTGCCTGGCCTGCATAGGTGCTATGGAAGTTCACATGCTCCTTGGTACCATACTGACTAGTTAGTTGGAGAGAAACTTGCAAAGTATAATGGGGAACACAGAGCACGTAGGGAGGATTCGGTGGAGATGCCAAGGATTGGGAAGAACATGTACAAAAATATAGAAATGAAAATCTAGGAAATGAGAGATTTGGGAATGGTGAATATGAGGCTGAAGTGTTAGGGCCACATGGTGGGAGGACTTAATTGGAGTTTTTCCTGCCTGAGTTTATCAACTCGGTGGAGGGGTAATTGCAGATAGAAAGTACCACGTTGAGAATCAAGTTTAAAGGTTGGTCTGGTTCTTGGCAGGAGGTTCCCATGGGGGAGAGGGAAAGGCAAAGCTAGTTTTTACAAACTAGGACATGGGAAGGTTGCTTTTTGGGGGGAAGACTGGCAAGAGTGATGGTGCTAAGTAACAAGTCTCCAGCAAGGGCAAGTCCAATGCAACTCATCATCTGAGGAGAGGGTAGGAAGGGAGGTTTGAGAGAACAGACCTTACCCAGTGCACCCCACCCCGCTCCCTATGCCCTATCCCCAATTGGTGCTGGGGACAGCAGGGGTGACTGAGTCAAATGCGAAATAGGGAGCTTTAAAGTGGATACGTGGACAGGACGGAGCTTATTATCTGAAGGTGACTGAAAAGTTAATCTGGCAGATGTCAGAGGGGCCTATGACCCAAATGGCCCAGTGTGGCAATTACTGGAAAAATTAATACTATAAAAGAATGGATTTGAGACAAGCTAACCAAAAGTCAATTCTGGGTTTATTAACAAGACCAGCAACATGATTTGCAGAGCCAGGATTCAGTATCTACTTATCTCTGAAAAGCCACTCTCCATAGTGACCTAACTGTACTTTATTTAATGCAACTTAAATTAATGATAAGAAAACATTTCACAAATATCTGAAATATCTACCCAATCCCACTCAGGGATTGGGTGACATTGGGTGACGCAGAAAATTATATCTTAATGTTTAAAAGAAGGTAAAACATTCACGTAAGACAAAGGTCTTTTAATGAAGTAAGAAGAGTTTCATATTCCATAACTGTTGGAAACATCCAGGAGAGCTAGGTCTCTTATTTCCTCTAGAAGTGTGTACAGGCTTCTTCCCTTTGTTTGGCAATATTTTTGATAATCTTTCTCGATGACATTTACTTTGACTTCTTGAGCAAGCTGAGCTTCCTCCACAGATCTAGTTACTTCTTTCACTAAATCACTCTTTAGCAAGAGGGAACTCTGCTGAAAAAGTTCTGTATCTGGCATCATGTATGGTTTGTTGCTTATTATTTCAAGCCTTATTGTATCAGAATGGCAACGTGAGGCCTGTACAGATATTCTCACCTGTCATAGAGGAGAAAATGCATATTACTAAATCACAGTCTTTGTTCTTTGCAGTGAAAGCAATTCTTAACATAAATACAGACTTACTGTTACGTGGTAATATAAATACAGACTTACTGTTACGTGGTCAAACAAATGGAACGTAACAGATTCCCCTCCTGTCGTGGTAGAGGTGATTTTGTTTTGAAATCGTTGAAGGGATCCTGGTTTCCATTCAGAATGGCCATCTGGGCTGCATGAGATCACCAAACCATCTTTATTTTTTAGATAAGCAGCACCTTTAATCCCAAACCTGAATCATTGTCAGAATAAAAATCCAGAGATATTCTTAGTATGCAGATTTTGTATACTTATCTAGAATGCTAGTTTTTCTTACAGATTAAAAACAACTTTTCCAAAAAAAAAAAAAAAAAAAGAACTTTTCATCTGATTTACCTCCAAATATCTATTTCATTGAGCAGATGGAAACAAAATGTTTTGCTAAATAACAAAGTAAAACTCTAAGACTGATAGAGATGTACTAGATTCTAATATCCATTTATACTTACATAATGAATTATATATTATTACATTATGTACATATGGTAACTACAAAACAGTTGCTAAAATAAATGCTTTAATAAATTATATCTAATGTACCGTTTATATACCATGTCTGTACTTTAAGGTTAACCATGATTTCTTAACAGCTCTTGTGTTAGAAATAACATACCTTGGTATAAACACAAGCACACCGTTTGTCCTAATTGAATAAATAACCCCATCAGATATGCAACACTCCTCAGTTTCTGGGTCTTTGTCTTTAAAATACATGCACTGGAAGAGCTCTGTAGACTGCTTCTGAGAATGCTGTGCTGCCTGTAAGAAGAAGCACAACCCCAAAGCGTGATGACGGACTTCCCTGACATCCCCAGAAGAAACGTGATTCATATTCCCACAGAAACAATGTCTTTTAAAAAAGGCTAGGTTCTAGAAAACTATTAATACAAACATTCTCCTCTATTATGAATTAAGTCAATTTTGTGGGACCCTTTATCATTCCCTCAAAAATGTCTTAGAAACTTAATTCTTTTAAGAAAACAACTTGTTTGTTATTTAAAAAACTGTCTCTAGTTCATTCAGGAAGAGGAAAAGTATCCAGGTCTATGTCTTACCTTTATTTTCAAGTCTGTCCTACCAAAATCCTGCTGGTAGAAGTGCAAATTAGAACTACTATTCTGAAAGGCAATTTAGTAATAGGTATGAAAGTTTTATTTGTGCAGCCCTTTTGACTCAGCAATTCATTATTACCAGCGATTTATCCAGGTAAAACGTGAGAAGTCTGTAAAAGTGTGTACACAAGGATGGTTGTAAACTAGATTGCCTGGAACAGTGCTGCCTAACAACTTTCTGCAATGATGGAAACGTTCTGTATCTGTGTTGTCCCATTGGTAGCCACAAGCCACACGTGTCTGTTGGGCATGTGAAATGTGGCTAGTGTGACTGAGGAACTGAATTTTTAATTTAAACCAACATGACTAGTGGCTATAATGTTGCACAGTATCAAACTAGAACTCTGGATACAGAAAATAATATTAAACATTTAGGTAGCTTCCAATCTTATGTATCACCAAATGGTCTAGTTCTAAGCTGTACAACATTATGGCCACTAGCAACAATATAAAATAGAATGCAAAGCAGTTTCTAAAACAATGATGTAACTATATTGACATGGTGTGCTATCAATAACATGTTAAGTGAAAAAAGGCAGATTTCAAACAGTAGGTATGATCGGATAATTTTATAAATAAAAAGCATTGTCTAGAATTGTTATTATCTTTGGGTAGTAAGATGATAATCTTTCACATTTCTACATTTTGGGAAAAACATCTAACCCGTGGTAAATCTCATAAATCCACATTAAGTCACTTCAGAACATTTGTAAATGTATTGAGAGCTACTCAACAAACTTTATGATTTTTCATGTTATTTCATTGGTTGAAAGAATTCTAGAGTTTACTTTGCTAGAATATACGGTACTTCATTCCACTATACAATAAAGCTGATATTCTGTTAGCAAAAGAGATGATGGGTAAGAGAATTAAAAATTCCCTCTTACTCGGTTTCTGTTGTTGATATGTCTGCATAATTCCTCAAGATCTTTGTTGCTGAACAAATCTTCCTTAATTTCCATTTTCTTATCTTTTGAAATGGCTGCCATTAACAGTCGGTGTACTATAATATCTGAGTATCTTCTTATTGGAGAGGTAAAGTGAGTATATTTATCTAATGCTAGACCTTCAAAAATAAACCAAAAAATCAAAATAAACAAAAAAACCATACTTTTTAAACAATTTGCTCAAGGTTATGGGCACACAGTAAAATTTTATCATTCACCATAGTGATGGAACTCTTCCTCGGCACATGATCCAGTGGAAAAATACAGTGCGTTAGACATGGCTTGTGTAGCCATTGATCGAAGCAACCAGTTGACAATGGGATCGTTGGGGTCATTTGCATTATCCAGAGAATCAGCCAGTGCTTTATTGGACCTGACAAAAAAATGTAAAAATTTTATTTAGTCCCCAGCAATGATTTACAAGTCAACCCTCTGAGAGGAACCCTTCACTCACCCTCTGAATACGTTCATCTGCCAGTAGTTAAATTTATTTTGGACACATTTCAGAAGCAACTTTTTTCAACTATAGAAATCTAGTTTGCGGGGCTTCCCTGCTGGTGCAGTGGTTAAGAATCTGCCTGCCAATGCAGGAGACACGGGTTCGAGCCCTGGTCAGGGAGGATCCCACATGCCACGGAGCAACTAAGCCCGTGAGCCACAACTACTGAGCCTGCGCTCTAGAGTCCACGAGCCACAACTACTGAGCCCATGTGCCACAACTACTGAAGCCTGCACGCCTAGAGCCAGTGCTCCACAAGAGAAGCCACCGCAATGAGAAGCCTGCGCACCGCAACGAAGAGTAGCCCCAGCTCTCCACAACCAGAGAAAAGCCCGTGCGTCAACGAAGACCCAACGCAGCCAAAAAATAAAAATTAAAAAATAAAAAAATAAAAAGAAATCTAGTTTGCTTTTGAGGTTTAAAACAAAGAAAGCGTGTCAGAATTCAAATACATTTCTTTTCTTTTTTCTTTGCCACACTGCGTGGCTTGCAGGATCTTAGTTCCCTGACCAGGGATCGAACCTCGGCCATGGCAGTGAAAGCGCCAAGTCCTAACCACTGGACCACCAGGGAATTCCCTCAGATACATTTCTTAAGTACTGAAGAGTAATGTGCTGAACTTATGAGATGAAGTTAATGCTCAGCGCACAGTGGGTTGCCAGGTACTTGCTGAATTAAATTCCTAACACCCTTAACCTTAAACATCCTGTACAGGTCAAAGAATGGATTTTTTCTTTTTTTAAATCAAGAATTATTGAGCCAGGGACTCCCCTGGTGGTCCAGTGGTTAAGACTCCATGCTTTGATCCCTGGTCAGGGAACGAAGATCCTGCATGCTGGGCAGCGCAGCCGAAAAAAAAAAAAAAATTATTGAGCCAGAGAGAGTTAAAAAACAAAACAGAACTAAACCTGAGGTACACAAGTAAAAGAAACCCAGAAAAAGAAAACCTTTTTCTTTTTTTAAAGAGGGCGAGAGGAAGCATTCTATTTACTTACTTTTAAGTAGTTTTTTAAAATCCAGGAAATATAGAGTTATAATAACAATTTAATAATATACTATATAATTCAGTTCTGTACCATAGCCTGCCAAGAGAAAGGGGAAGGAGAACGGCGGATGATGAAAGGAGAAGCAATGTGACAGAGTGGGCACTAATGTGAGCTTTCGAGTCTGACAGACATGGATTCCAATCCCGGCTCTGCCCTAACCAGCTGCTAAATTATCGGCAAATTAACCTCTCCAGACTTAATTTCCCTATCTGTAAAATATGAATGAATGATCCAAGATAACACCTGAAAGCCCTTAGCATGTGCGTCTGGCACGCACCCAGAGCTCAACCACGGACTAAACCAGTTAAGAGATACTATCACCTAAAGAGAGAGGCAAAAAAAAATCCATTTTCATAAATGAATAAAAGATACATTAATTAGCACCGTTACTGACAACAAAATATTGAAAAAAAGAATCCCCTTTATACATCTTTTTTTAAAAAATTAATTAATTTATTTATTTATGGCTGTGTTGGGTCTTCGTTTCTGTGCGAGGGCTTTCTCTAATTGCAGCAAGTGGGGGCCACTCTTCATCGCAGTGCGCGGGCCTCTCACTATCGCGGCCTCTCTTGTTGCGGAGCACAGGCTCCAGACGCGCAGGCTCAGTAACTGTGGTTCACGGGCCTAGTTGCTCCGCGGCATGTGGGATCTTCCCAGACCAGGCCTCGAACCCGTGTCCCCTGCATTGGCAGGCAGATTCTCAACCACTGCGCCACCAGGGAATCCCTATACATCATTTTTAACAGGGAAAATATTTTATCCTGGAGGTGGGGAGTAAAAATGTCTCATTCTACGGAGGGATGGTATAAATTTACCATCGGTGTGGTGTCTTATGATATTGCCACAGAGATAGGCTGCATTTTTAAAGTATTGATATAGAGGATTAAGTCTTCGCATTTGCCTAAGGGGCAGATGAAATTAAATTAAGGATAACAGGTTCCTTATTTTTATATTATAAACTGTAGTGGGTCAAAATTACGCCTAAATAAACTTGTTTTAATTTGAAGCCTCTAGGGAACTCCCTGGCAGTCCAGTGGTTAGGACTCCGAGCTTCCACTGCAGGGGGGCATGGGTTCTACCCATGGGGGTTGGGGAACAAAGATCCCACAAGCCACGCAGTGTGTCAAAAAAAAAAAAAAAAAATTGAAGCCTCTATACCTACATTATAGTAAATGAAGAAAGCCAAGCTGTTTTCTATTTTTGGTCAAAGATCTGGCTGTCACATTTTAAGAACTACTGTAAGATCAATAAGTGTACAGCATCCCCTTCCAGTTCCCTACCCCCTCAAAAGAGGAATTACCGTGTATCTATGAAGAAGCCCTTTGCTTTAGCACACTCTCGGAGTTCAGAAAAAAACTCCTGGTGTGGAGGAGGGTGCCGGCGCAGCAAGGCCTGGTGAGGGAAGCTCTCCCAGATCTTCTTGGCTACCCAGTGGTTGGCCAGGATCATGCATTCAGCCACTGTCTCATGGACTTCCAGGGGCTGCTTGGGGATGAGGTCGTGAATGTTCTTCTTCTCGTCGAGCTGGATGCGAACCTCTACCCCTTCCAGCTCCAGGGCTCCGCATTGGTATCGTTTGGCTCGGACGTGGCGGGCTATGTCCGTCAACTTTCTGATTGCCCACAGTAACTCCTCTAGCTTGGCTTGTCGGCTCCTCTCATCCAGGTCCCTGAATTCTGGAATATCATCAACAATGTCGACGTTTCCGTCCAGTAATTCTTGGGCTGCTTCATAAAATAGTTTGTATCCTGATCGAATAATGGTTCTGCCGTACCATACTTCCTTAATTTCATAGGAGGTTTTATCCAATTCCCACATGATGCTTACAGCATACCTACAAAACCAGTCACACTCACATCATTATTTAATTCTTCCATTTTTGAAATAAACAGAACTAGACCCTAAATGTAATGAAAAAAATGACATTGCTACAGGGTTCTGGTTCGATGTTTCAATCCAACACTCCACTGCTAAATCAAAAGATATTTAACATTAAAACAAGGTTAGATTAGGTTCTGGGGAGCTCTGAGCAAAACTGAAATAAGTTCACATGGAATGTTACAAACTGACTTTACGGTTCTCCATTTTCCTTAGAACAGCATAGCACTGATAGAGTTAAGTCTACTGGGCTCGCTAGCAAAGAAGAGCAAAGCCTTTCGAATGCTACAGAATGACACTGAACTAGGATATCAGCCTTGATGGTAGGTTCATTAGCAAAAAGTTCACTTAGTAAAGAATCACTTTACCACCAAATCACTCTAACATTTACAACTCATATAAAAAACACTGGGCTAATATCTTAATGTATAAAGAGCTCTTATATATCAATTACTAATAGATCAAGAAAGCAAAAGAAAAAGGGTCAAGAAACATGAAATAGTTCACAGAAAAGGATATACAAATGACTGTTAGGCATACAAAAAAATGTTTGACTTTACTCATAGTAGAAAAATGCAAATCAAAACCACTCTAAGATACCATTTTTATTTTTCAAATTGGCAAAGACAAAAAAAAAAAAAACACAACATACTGTGCTGGTAAGGCTGTGGGGAAACTAGCATTCTCATACATTGACGAAGAGAATATAATTGGTACAACCTCTGTGGAAGGCGATTTGGTTATTATCTATTTAAACACAAATGTATATACCCGTTGACACAGAAATTCCACTTCTAGGACTTTATCTTCCAGAGATACTGTACTTTTAAAAATGTGAAATGAGATATATTCCAAGTAATTCAGTACAGTTTTGTTTATAATAGCAAAAGTTTGGAAACAATCTGAATTTCCACAGATAGATAACTTATTAATATGGAATGATTTCCATATTAATGATCTCCAAGATACATTGTTAATTTAAAAAAAAAGCAAGGTCTGAACAGTATATATATATATATATATATATATATATATATATATATATATACACACATACATACATATGGTCACCATTTGTATAACAAAGAAAGACCACATGTCCATAGGTACACATGCGTGTGTGTGTTTATTTTTGAAATAACAGAAAATATATATTGGTCTTTGTCCCTAGCTCTTGATACAGGGCTTCTGAAACCCTTGTAATTTCCTGGGAGATAGGAGTGTCTTTTGTTTTAACGAGGAGACTCTGGGTGGGCTCCTGGATGAGGGGTGGTCACTAGAAAGACCAAGCCATGATTAGAAGCTTTCAGCCCTGCCCCTCATTCTCCTGAGAAGGGAGAAGGGCTGAAAATGGAGTTACTGATCGATCGTGCCAACGTGATGAAGCCTCCATAAAATCCCCAAAGTGTGAGGTTCGGTGAGCTTCTGGATTGGTGAACACATGGAGGTGCTGGGGAGAGTGGCACCCTTGGGCCTGGAAGCTCTGTGTCCTTCCCACATACCTTGCTCTACACATCTCTTCCATCTGGATGTTCATCTGTATCCTTTATCATATACTTTTATAATAAACCAGTAAATGTAGGTAAACTGTTTTCCTGAGTTCTGAGAGCTGCCCTAGCAAATTAATTGAACTTGAGGAGGGGGTCTGGGAACCTCTGATTTATAGCCAGTTGGTCAGAAGTACAGGTAAGAATGTGGACTTGCAACTGGCATCTGAAGTCTAAAGAGGGGGTCGTGGGAACCTCTAATCTACAGCTAGTCATTCAGAAGCATGCTGACAATCTGGGCTTGTGATGGTGTCTGAAGTTGAGGAGTGGGGACAGTCCTGTGGGACTGAGTCCTTTACCCTGTGGAACCTGATGCCATCTCTGGGTAGACAGTATCAGAACTGAATTAAACTGTAAGACACCCAGCTGGTGTTGCAGAGAACTGCTTGGTGTAGAGAAACACCTCCACACATTTGGTGACCAGAAGTGTCACATGTGACGTGTTCCCTGTAAAGGCAAAGGAGATTCAAAGGAAAGAAAGACATAGCAGGGAAGAGCTGGAGTTTTCCCTACTGGGTTTTTTTTGTTACAGTATTATGTCTAGAAAAATACAGAAGAAATTGGTAACTGAGGGAAAGTGGCAGGTGGGAGCCTTTCACTAAACATCTTTTCTAACGTATGAATTTTGGGCTACATGGTTTTATTATCTATTCAAAGACAGACATAAACTTTACAACAAATAAACAAAAAACTCCCTAAGATCACGATCCTCATGCAAAACAGCCTCAACCAGGGAACACATATGTGCAAAGGTATATACATTTGTTCCTAGACTTTGACTTTAAAAAGCCAACGAGAGGGAGAAGCAGCCTCACAGCTAGACAGAAAGAAAAGAGAAAGAGGAGCGGAAGGGAAGGGAAGGTGAGAGGAACAAAGCTGCCCCCAAATCAGTGGTGCAGCGGGGTGCAGAGGATGTAGGGGGAAAGCAGGGGTGGGGAGGCGGGCAGGAGAGTATATCAGAAAGAAGACGAGGAAGAGGCCACAAGCGAGAGCCACTAGTCACCACAGAGGGGGCAAGACAAGCTCTGATGATAAAAGTAACGAACAGACTCACCTATCAACGCCTCCCAGGAGGGAGCACACATCAGCGCTGAGGATGGAGGGCAGCATGTCATAGCGACGGTCCGCTAAGTAATAAGTGGTGGCCCTGTGAATGACACATATGTAGGCACATGACCTTCAGCAGCAAGAAGCAGGACTGCTGACGGTACGGGCTGCAGTGAGGAAAATGGCCGAAAGCTCAGCATAAACTCCCCAAGGCTGTTGCTTTTTCATCAAGTGCAGCAGACTGGGTAATACAGCTATTCCCATGTTCCCACTTTTCTAAGTGATACCGCTTTGGGCTGAATATTCTTCCACTGATATAAAAGAGAAAGAAAAAGTGGTACGAATCTTAGTTGTACAAGAAAAATTAGAGTGTAATGATCAAGTATTTATATAAAATAGGATATTACTACATGAAAAATTTAACCCATTTCAATTTAGAAGGAAACAACACATGAAAAGATTCTGTTAAAAAAGGAAAGGTAAATTGATCAAGGTACTACTTTTCTAAAGGAAAAGGGGAAGCGGACCTCAATTTTTTTTTTTTTCCTGGAAGAGATCTTCAGAATTGTTCCCAACTGTGAAATCTTTGTTTTAAAAATCTGAAACTAGCAGTTACAAAATACATTACAGTCACACATAATTGCAGTGCTGATTTCAAACAGCGTTACCTTGTTCTAGCTTCAATATCAATATAAGAATGCGATGCCACAAAGTGCGTCACGTCTGCGATGTGGACCCCGAGCTCTAGGTTGCCGTTATCCAAGGCTCTGACGGAGAAGGCGTCGTCCACATCTTCACAACCTCTGGGGTCAATGCTGAATACCAGATGGGTTTTCCTAAGGTCTTTACGTTCTCGTTCCTCTTCGGAACTCACCTTCCAGGGATTTTCGGTTGTGTTTACTGGCATCTCACACATCTGTACAAGGAGAGTCTCCAAATTCAGCAATTCATGCACCAGAAATTTCCTATAAAAATCCACTCTCTAACATTCTCAATGTGACCTCATGGAAACCCCATTAATTACCCATTACCTTCTGCAATTAACCTATGTTTACTTTTTTTTTGAGCAATAATTATTTATTAGGTGCCTAATATGTGTCAGAAACTGTGCTAGGCTCTGGAAAGATGGGAGTCAATAGGACAGACACAATCCCTATACCCCTGAAGGCGCTAGAGTCGGACAGGAAATGTCCCAGGGTGCTTACAGCCTCTTTAGTTGTGGAGGCTGGAGAAAGAATGAATGGGTGGCTTATAAAGAGTACAATATCCACCCCATTTTCAAATGATCCATTTGAGCTTTTAACTCAAGTCAAGCCCGGATAAAAACCAACATGTCCCAAATATTAAAAGCATATTCCTCTTTGAAGCAGGATCAATCTCGAGCATTTTCTCTGCATTATTACCTGTTCAAGCCATCAATTTGCAGTTAAGTAGGCTAAAAGGGAAGAATTCTAGTCCTGTGAAGTCTAATCCACGCTTTATTTTGTTTTAACATTTTCACTAAGCTATCAAAACAAGTCAACAAATAATTTCCAGATACTAATGGTAAACATAAAAATTTAATAATGTAAAATATTCTAAAGCATTTTACTATTGTAGCCACCATTCTGTCAAAAATTATAATGAAAATAAGAATACCCATATGCTCTTTTTTTTTTAACATCTTTATTGGAGTATAATTGCTTTACAATGGTGTGTTAGTTTCTGCTTTATAACAAAGTGAATCAGCTATACATATACATACATCCCCATATCTCCTCCCTCTTGCGTCTCCCTCCTACCCTCCCTATCCCAGCCCTCTAGGTGGACACAAATCACCGAGCTGATCTCCCTGTGTTAATGCGGCTGCTTCCCACTAGCTATCTATTTTACATTTGGTAGTGTATATATGTCAATGCTACTCTCTCACTTCGTCCCAGCTTACCCTTCCCCCCTCCCCGTGTCCTCAAGCCCATTTTCTATGTCTGCGTTTTTATTCCTGTCCTGCCCCTAGGTTCTTCAGAACCATTTTTTTTTTTTTAGATTCCATATATATGTGTTAGCATACGGTATTTGTTTTTCTCTTTCTGACTTACTTCACTCTGTATGACAGACTCTAAGTCCATACACCTCACAAAAAATAATTCAATTTCGTTTCTTTTTATGGCTGAGTAATATTCCATTGTAGATATGTGCCACATCTTCTTTATCCATTCATCTGTTGATGGACACTTAGGTTGCTTCCATGTCCTGGCTATTGTAAATAGAGCTGCAATGAACATTGTGGTACATGACTCTTTTTGAATTATGGTTTTCTCAGGGTATATGCCCAGTAGTGGGATTGCTGGGTCGTATGGTAGTTCTATTTTTAGTTTTTTGAGGAACCTCCATACTGTTCTCCATAGTGGCTGTATCAATTTACATTCCCACCAACAGTGCAAGAGGGTTCCCTTTTCTCCACACCCTCTCCAGCATTTATTGTTTATAGATTTTTTGATGATGGCCATTCTGACTGGTGTGAGGTGATACCTCATTGTAGTTTTGATTTGCATTTCTCTAATGATTAGTGATGTTGAGCATACTTTCATGTGTTTGTTGGCAATCTGTATATCTTCTTTGGAGAATTGTCTATTTACGTCTTCTGCCCAGTTTTGGATTGGGTTGTTTTTTTGATATTGAGCTGCATGAGCTGCTTGTATATTTTGGAGATTAATCCTTTGTCAATTGCTTTATTTGCTACCCATATGCTCTTTTTTTTTATATAAATTTATTTATTTTATTTATTTATTTACTTTTGGCTGTGTTGGGTCTTCATTGCTGCGCGTGGGCTTTCTCTAGTTGCGGTGAGCGGAGGCTACTCTTCGTCGTGGTATGCATGTTTCTCATTGCAGTGGCTTCTCTTGCTGCGGAGCACGGGCTCCAGGCTCGTGGGCTTCAGTAATTGTGGCACACTGGCTCAGTAGTTGTGGCTCACGGGCTTAGTTGCTCCGTGGCATGTGGGATCTTCCCGGACCAGGGTTCGAACCCTTGTCCCCTGCATTGGCAGGCGGATTCTTAACCACTGCGCCACCAGGGAAGTCCTTGCTACCCATATGCTCTTGATGGCAATGCAAACTGGCCCAATTTTTCTGAAGAACAATCTGCCAATTCATGGCAAAAGCTATTTAAATTTTTTATGCCCTTTGACTTGGTAATCTCACTTTAAAGATTACATTCCAAAAGAAGAAAAAAAAGTAATATTTATGAAATGTTTGAAGTGGCACCTTTTATAATAGTGAAAAATTAAAGAGCCCAAACGCTCAGCAATTGAGGAATGCTTAAGCAAACTAGAGTACATCACTATAGAGTAATTGCCATCACTATTAAAAATAAGTAGGCTGTGTCAATACATAGAAATAATTTTAAGTGAAAGAAGCAGAAAATAGCCTGTGCACACTATGAGTATAGCTATGCAAGAATAACAAACAAGATTTACGAGGATTTTAAAAGATCATAAAGTGATGAAAATAGCTGATGTTTTATGTTCACGGAATTTTTGTTTTCTGTAAAGGTTACAAAAACAGTTTCATAATGAGGATGATTTTTTGACCCATGGGTCAGAGATGTATGGAACCCAAGAAGCTGCTCCCTGCAGCTTTCTGCAGGCCTCTGGTTGAATGATTATGACAGGGACCAGAGCCCAGTTGGGTCTGTAACCAGGTACCCGTGTAGTTACGGGGGATGGATGTATACTGACTGTAAGACACTGACATACTATTTGTAAGCACAGTAGGAAAATGTAAAAATTTGAGAGCTGTGAGGCTGCAGGAAACTAACTCTGCACTTGAAGCTGACTTCCATCTGGTTCAAACACAGAATAGAGAAGAGTGAGATTTTTCCATAATCTGTGGTTTTAGACAGTGAGTTGTTACATAGTACAAAGATTTTTCTTTCTTAATGACAAAACGCACAACAAAAGCAAAAAAAAAAAAAAAGGTAGAAAATGTCTTTTATCAGAACAAAGGACTGGGGGAAGTCTGACCTGAGCTTCTGAGAAGGGGACGACTGAAATGCTGTTCTCCACCAGGATGGTTGCAATTTCCCCTTCCAGATCTCCGATTCTTCCTAAAACACGCACAAAATGTCCACTCGGATACATGGATGTCGACTCCCAGGAATCAATGCGCACAACCACCCTGAAGTCCTGAACAAAGAGGGGGAAACATGAGCCCAGCACCAGGAGTCAAATGGGTCAATTAGCGGCACCAAACGAATGATGAACAGCATCAAGCTCCAAAGAGAGTG
The DNA here is from genome assembly GCF_965194825.1 of Balaenoptera physalus. NCBI lineage: Eukaryota > Metazoa > Chordata > Mammalia > Artiodactyla > Balaenopteridae > Balaenoptera > Balaenoptera physalus. Next base: position 111,142,648 of record NC_138883.1, on the reverse strand, counting down.
GCCAATTTGCAAATAGCGGTTTTTCTTTCTTTTCTGTTCTTTTATTGGGTTCTTCCTGTTTTACTAAATTGCCAGATGGTAGGTAAATGCTTAGTGCAATGCTTTGAAGGGAGGCATTACCGCTCCGCACCAAATAAGTGGGCTGGAGAGTGTAGCCTGAGACAGAAAGCCAACTGTGACACATTCGAGTTAACATTTGTGACACAAGGGAAAAACCCAATTATGCATAGTCCAAATTAAATTTCAAAACAAAAAAATCTCAATGTTTTTGTGTGTGGGAGTTACTTTCTAATTTCTTTAAAGGTACTTTCTAATTTCTTAAGACATCTTTTGGTGGAGAAGAAGGTTATCCGTATGAACTGAACCCCACTGCCCCCGGATTCCAGCAAACCATAGACATGGAAAGCAATTGTTACAACTGGCCTCAGAGAGCCTGCGTGAGGCTTTGGGATGGAAAGGTACACAACGGTTACTGGCTGGGGACATCTTGCTTCAGTGTCTCATTTACAAACTGCAAAACATCGGGCAAATCAAATTGGGCGATGCCTACACCTTTCGCCACAGTAAAGGTTAATTTCTAACTTTCTTGTTTATGTCTTCTCTCCAGGGCTCTATTCCTTTAAGGATAATCGATTCTGTGAAGTACCACGATACCATCCCTACAGGGCAGAGCCATCGTATTTCTATATCGCTTGCTGAAAGAAAGCTTGTTAGTGTTGGCAAAGTGTATCTATTGAAAAGTTTCTGTATTGGACAGCTGGATAATGGATGTTCTCTCTAGCGTCCTACACAGCTCTTTCTAGGACGGTTTCTCTCTGGCCTTCATTTATTAACCAAGGACTACTTAACAGATGGTTCTATATATTCAGAATTTTTTGGAAACAGGATCTCAGAATGCCAGATGCCATCAATAATTTATCCCTTCCTATGCAAAGGAGTTAACAGTTCCTGGTACCGCTCAAAAGCTGACAAAGACAAGAGGCAAAGAGTAAAGGTACCTGGAGGGCTTCTGCTTGCTGAGTGCTAATTCGGATTTTGGGAATTCTGTAATCCCAAGGTATAACTAGGATTTTCCGAGCATTTTTGCCCTGTGATTGGACCTCTTCTTTGGATGGAAATGTTACCACATAATCCCGCCAGTTCTTCTGAAGGATGCCCACCACTCTGCCTTTGGGAAAACAAAACAAAATAAAGCCTTAACTGGTAAGATGTCACCTATCTGGACTCTGACCAGTTCAGCAGTGAGGAAGAAAACAGGAAATGCAACACCCCATTTTTTCAAGCACATGCACACAAGTTGAGATATGCTTAAACATTTGCCTTCCTTCTATTTTATTATTAAATGGATCATTTTTTTAAGATAGATAATTTTTTAAATTAACATTGTCAGTGTGCCCTTTCTTTTGTGGGGCCTGGTGTGACATTTATTTATTTATTTTTAAAATAAATTTATTTATTTTATGTATTTATTTTTGGCTGTGTTGGGTCTTCATTGCTGCACCCGGGCCTTCTCTAGTTGCAGCCAGCAGGGGTGACTCTTCATTGTGGTGCGTGGGCTTCTCACTGCGGTGGCTTCTCCTGTTGCAGAGCATGGGTTCTAGGCGCGTGGGCTTCAGTAGTTGTGGCACTCAGGCTCAGCAGTTGTGGCGCACGGGCTTAGATGCTCCGTGGCATGTGATATCTTCCCGGACCAGGACTCGAACCCGCGTCCCCTGCACTGGCAGGTGGATTCTTAACCACTGCGCCACCAGGGAAGCCCCCCTAAGAGGGTTTTTATTTTAAGATGAGACATACTATATAGCATATTTGGGTGCTGATGAGAATAAAATAAACCTGCAGAGAGGGGAAACTGATAATGTAGGAAAAGAGACGATATCATATATTAATAATTGCAGTATTTCTGGACTAATGAGAGGAAAAATAAACATTCCAGATGGACGACCAGGCAACTTTACAGCTGGCTCACCTGTGGGCATGGGCTCACTCGGGAACTCGCCGTCATTCTCACCCAGGGCGGTGGTTCTTCCTTTCCATTCATTTTTAGGGAGCAGTTCGACAACTACCACGTCTCCGTGAATCGAGCGGTTTCGAGCCTTCATCCCGTGGATTAGGATGTCACTGACTAGACCTGTTTTGGGGGCAGCACAGAGAAACCCCATAACATCAAGGGGGAGGCCACACCAGTGAGGCATTTCAAACATAATACGTTCGAGATCTAATCAGCATTCCTGCAAATAAAAGCTCTCTCCTTTCAAAGGTGAAGTTAAACCAAAGTCAGACTTTTGTTCCACAGGTCAGGAAGGAAGAAACACTGCTGCTAAGCCATGCTGTATAATGTGCTTTCATCAGGCCACTCTCAACCATCTTTTGAGGTAGGTTCCCTGCATGAGACAATGTAAGCCCACACTGGGACTCTCTCCCGTAACTTCAGGGGCCATGCGGCCAGGGAGCGGTCAGCAGGCTGCTGAACTACGGACACTGCAGAACTGACAGGGAGAAGTCCGATGAGCAGAAGCCCGGAGTAAGCCGCTGCTTCTCATTCTCCTCAACCTCGCCAGGTGCCCTTGACTATCTATCAGGGTTACTTTCACCCTGTCATTGCAGAACTAACAATACACTCTATTATGATAAAACTTATTTACACATTTTTTTTCATTGACGTTACTTTTTAAACAATTCCAATGAGGCAATACAGCTCGGTGAGGCAGTACAGGGCAACATCTTAAAATCACAGCCTGCCTGCCTCGGCCTCAGGTTCAGCTCCACCGCGTACCAGGTGAGTGATCCTGGTGAAGTCACTTTGCCTCTCCGTATTTTAGTTTCTTCACGTGTAAAAGGGGGTAAACAATAATAATACCTACTTTAAGTGCTTACAACAGTATCTGATGTATAATAAGCACTCAATAAAATATTAGCTATTACCATTTTTTAGTTAGTACCATAAAATCAGAAATTATAGACAAAAAGCTAGGGAGGAAAAAAAACCAACCCAAGATCCCACACAGCCAGTGTAGGTAGGGATATTTGACATGGCACATATGATGTGACAATTTCAACTTTGCTTTCTTCAATGTGTAATATCAGAATAAAAAAGTGGTATGGAAATTTATGTAAGGTTTACACTGAACCTGAATCTTTACTGCTGGCTCCTTGAAGTCGAACAAAAGCTTCTATTTGTGCTCTGTGTTTGTTGACGCTCAGAGTTCCCTAAAATCAAAATAAAAATCAATGTGAAAAAGTTCTTTTCTGCTTGCTTTACCCTCCAAAAGGTACAGTTAAAAATTTTTATGAAAATATCCCCATTATATACTTATAAGGTTTGTGATCCCTTTCTTTAGCAATAATAACAATTCATCACCAAAGTTTATTTTCTCCAGAGAATGTACCATCATTTTGACATACTCTTAGCTATACCAAGTGTTGCAAATGCCAGGATTTATCTTACCTAAGTGATGAGCGGTCTTTAAAAAATCTTCTTCCTCAAAATATCCTCCCAGGAATGCTGTAAACTTCATTACCAATTGGAAGCATTAGCCTCTCCATAGATATACTCATTAAAACACCCACATTTTAGGGAAGGAGTTTACGGTGGTAGGCTCAACCTTCAGACTGCATAAAAATCGTCTGAGTTGCTGGTTAGAAAATGTAAAATTCGTGGTAGAACAGTTCTGTATCTTGATTGTGGTGGTGAATACACAAATCTATGCATGTGATAAAACTGTATGTGCACACAGAGACATACAAACACACACACACACACACACACACACACACACACACACACACACACGAGTGCATATAAAGCTGTTGAAATCTGAATAGCAATTTTATTTGATTGCTTCTCAAGACCCTGACAGCACCTGGGTCCTGGGTTTTGAGGGATCACAAAGGGGACCTTGAAAGAGGCAGGAAAATGGCAAAGGCATGAAGAAGCCAAATTTCAACAACTTTAAAATTTTGCCAAACCTCCAGACCTTGATTCAAAAATATATTCTTTCCCAGTAACAGGAGGCATTTAAAACCTACTTGTGTAATGTTCGGTATGTAACCTAATTAAGAACACTAGAGGGACTTCCCTGGTGGCGCAGTGGTTAAGAATCCGCCTGCCAATGCAGGGGACACGGGTTTGAGCCCTGGTCCAGGAAGATTCCACATGCCGCAGAGCAACTAAGCCTGTGTGCCACAGCTACTGAGCTTACGCTCTAGAGCCCACAAGCCACAACTACTGAGCCCACGTGCCACAACTACTGAAGCCCGTGTGCCTAGAGCCCGTGCTCTGCAACAAGAGAAGCCACCGCAATGAGAAGCCTGCGCAGGGCAATGAAGAGTAGCCCCCACTCGCCACAACTAGAGAAAGCCCACACACAGCAACAAAGACCCAGCGCAGCCAAAAATAAAATTAATTAATTAATTAAAAAAAAAAAAAAAAGAACAGTAGAGAGTAGCTCCAAACCGGAGGGCACTGTCTACAGAGGAGACTCCCACATCACCTTGAACATCGACAGCCCTGGCCTACTCAGGCCCGTCTCATGGACAGCCTTTGAAATCAGAGGCCTGTGACAGGAGGCAAGTAAAGAGAAGGAAACACACTGGCTGATCCTGGCGCCGATTCTCCATTACCACCCTCACCTGGATGTAGCGCCCAGACTTAATGCCGGCTTCTAACACTTCCAGGGGTAGATGTTCTGGGTACTCCTTCCCGTGGCTCTCTTGACTCTCATTCTCTCTTTCTCGTCGAGACTGAAGGATAGACTCACACAGCTCGTGGGCGGCCTTTAAATCAGGCCAAAAATTGTCCAGGTAACTCTGCATTTAATAAAGGCACAAGAGAAACATGGTCAGAAGATAATGATTCTGTTATAGCAGCATTACAAAAAATCCTGAACAGGAACTGCTGGCATGCAGTTTTGAAGAAGTGTTACATGAGCATTACCCTCCCGAGCCTCATGCCACCAGTTCATTTCTACCATCTCACTGATCCCTGCAGCCTTGCCAAAGGAACCCAGGGAGGCCGTTCCTACTGTGGAACGCTTCCACCTCCCTGATTACTCTGCACTTTCAAATCTCCCTCTCTCTCCACACACATGCATGTACGTGCACACGGCCGGGATGCCTGTCTTTACACGTATCTCACTGCTGCAGATAACGGCCCACAGTGAATGGAGAGGAAAAGCTCCTATGTGTGCACTGTCTCTTTTTTTTTCACCCTGAAATATCTGAAATTTATAAGAAACCTAAATAAGCAGGCAAAAAGTGGCAAGGAGTAAAGTGTAATAAGGAAGTGTCTCCCCTCCCCCAAGCCCCTGGCAATCTTGGATGAGCAGAGAAGGGGAAAGATGTTTCTGTTCTTTGGTGTTAGGCTTTCCAGCCTCATAAACTCCCCAAGGACTGTGTCTTCTTTTGTGACTATACAGATGTATTCACACTTTTCATGTGGGGACACTTGATGCTCTGTCAATGCGACAACCCAGTACAAAACATAATTCTGAAACAAGTGTCATGGTCCCCTCCAAGTAGAACATTATTGACTATTATTGCACTTCTTGGTGTAACTTTCAGAGAGGCCCTAGACAAGACACCAAGGCGACCACCCACAGGGGGCTGGTGTGGTGAGGCTGACTGTGCTCCATCTACTTCCTGTGTCCAGAATACAGGCCCTCGCACGGTGGACACTCACTAAAGAAAATCAAACTTATGGGCTTCCCTGGTGGCGCAGTGGTTGAGAGTCCGCCTGCCAACGCAGGGGACGCGGGTTCGAGCCCTGGTCTGGGAGGATCCCACATGCCACGGAGCAACTGGGCCCGTGAGCCACAACTACTGAGCCTGCGCGTCTGGAGCCTGTGCTCCGCAACAAGAGAGGCTGTGATGGTGAGAGGCCCACGCACTGCAATGAAGAGTGGCCCCTGCTCGCCGCAACTAGAGGAAGCCCTCTCACAGAAACTAAGACCCAACACAGCCATAAATAAATAAATAAATTTTAAAAAATCAAACTTATGTATGATTTTAACTCAACTTTAAGTCTAAAGTAGAGGCTGGCACATTCTCTTTTCTCAAACTAAAATGAAGTCAATTATTCTTATTGTCAACTCCAGCACTTCTCCCACTCATTTCAGGGTCTTGTTCAAACTGCTTCCTTCCTTTCTCTAGTCCTTCCGGAAGTTCTGTCTGTGCTAACATCACTGCAATTCTATGGTCACTAATCACTCATCAACTCCAAATTTTTGCCACTGCGAACCAACTCTTCAAGAGGGATTTATTGTCCTCACTCTTCCCCATCGACCTTCAAGTCGCCACAGAAAATTCTGGGCTTCCTGCTCATCTGAACTTCATAGCATCTCTTTTTTTCTGCTATCATACACCTCTATGAAGCCCTCGGTCACACAGGTTGCTTAGGAAATGCTATACAAAACCAAACTGTACGATGCTGCCAGACTACAGAGAAAAGTAATTTTCATAAAAAGTAGAAAAATGTAATTTTAGTCAACTGTCCTCTGCAGGAACAAGACATGATATATTGCAACAGAAAAAATAAGTGACACTGCCATTAATATCCAGCGCCCCTGGAATTCTCTGAACACATTTTTATAGCAGGGCAAGAAAATTCTATTGGCAAATCTTTAGCAATACATGCACATGGGAACCCTCATAGGATCTACAATTCAAAATCCAACTAGACTTTCTGTAAACTGACAGGGGTAATGGAGGGCCTTAGTCTAGTTTCTGAATCAAAAAACAATATCAACCACTGGAACCTGACTGACCAACTGGGTAGGCAGAAGAGACCAGTAATCTATTTTTTGTTTTTTTGTTTTGAGACCAGTAATCTATTTAGAAATTAACAGGCATCCTACTCTCTGAAAAGGTACCTAAGAAATAGGAGAACTGTGTCCTTAAGACAGCTCAAAAAACTGTCACCAATAATGCTGCCTCTGTCTGTTACATGTACACCAAGCTGGTCCAACAGCTTTCACATAAGTAGTATCACATATCACCCCTTCCTTTATCCCTACTGACCCCCACCCATGGTCACAAGTAGAGAAGAGTGAGGAACAGTGGACAAATAAGACTGGCCTTTAAAACTATGTTTTGGGAGAGGGTGTGGAGAAAGGGAACCCTCTTGCACTGTTGGTGGGAAAGTAAATTGATACAGCCACTATGGAGAACAGTATGGAGGTTCCTTAAAAAACTAAAAATAGAACTACCATACGACCCTGCAATCCCACTACTGGGCATATATCCTGAGAAAACCATAATTCAAAAAGAGTCATGTACCAAAATGTTCACTGCAGCTCTATTTACAATAGCCAGGATATGGAAGCAACCTAAGTGTCCATCGATAGATGAATGCATAAAGAAGATGTGGCACATATATACAATGGAATATTACTCAGCCATAAAAAGAAATGAAATGGAGGTATTTGTAGTGAGGTGGATGGAGTTAGAGTCTGTCATACAGAGTGAAGTAAGTCAGAAAGAGAAAAACAAATACCGTATGCTAACACATATATATGGAATCTAAAAAAGAAAATGGTTCTGATGAACCTAGGGGCAAGGACAGGAATAAAGACGCAGACGTAGAGAATGGACTTGAGGACACGGGGAGGGGAAAGGGTAAGCTGGGACGAAGTGAGAGAGTGGCATGGACTTATATACACTACCAAATGTAAAATAGATAGCTAGTGGGAAGCAGCCGCATAGCACAGGGAGATCAGCTCCATGCTTTGTGACCACCTAGAGGGGTGGGATAGGGAGGGTGGGAGGGAGCCGCAAGAGGGAGGGGATATGGGGATATATGTATACGTATAGCTGATTCACTTTGTTATAAAGCAGAAACTAACACACCATTGTAGAGCAATTATACTCCAATAAAGATGTTAAAAAACAAAACCTATGTCTTGTGTGTATTCAGAAAGACAGTCTGGGAGGCAGCATGGTGGTTCAGAGCGCTGGAGTCAGACTGCCTGGGCTCTAACCCACTTCCAGCACTTTCTCCCTGTGACTCTGGGCAAGTTGCTTAGCTTTTCTGTGCTTTAGCTTCCTCACCAATAAAATGGGGATTATAACACCTGCCTCATAGGGTTGTTGCAAGAATTAAATGAAATAATACACTCAGAACGGTGCCTGGCGTAGATCAACGCTGGGTATTATTCTTAGGTGGAACCATGTAGAATAGCCATTTTGTAAGTCAAAAACAACAGAATATTGGCAGTTTTATCAGATGCAACCTATCATCATCATATCATTACCACTAGTATTATTATTATAACTATAAACATGAGTTTACTATGAACCAGAGTTTATTGGGCTGCAGTCTTGGATACTGGAGGCCTTTCAGTCACAGGGAGTTTGCCCAAATTTGGCAAACTCAAGATTAATTAGTTGGAGAGTGATGAAGACATGGAACTTCTTAAAGTCTTCCTTCATTCTTTATTTTCCCTTTTCTGTACTGCCAAAGCCATCTAGAGCCTCATGGGCAGTACTTTGGAAATGAACACACGCAGACACACACACTCACGCACACACACATACTTATATAGACACACCAGCTGGAAATACCTTGAAGGAAATCACAAACACTCCTTCCGTTTCACTTCCATACTGCTGAATTGCCTCGTCATCTTCTGTCACCATAACGATTGGCATCCTGTCTTGGCAGTGGTGATAGTACCAAGTGGCTGCATTGTAGATGCTCCTAGAAAGCAAAAGGTACGTGAGCCCTCCTGAGGCAGGCAAACCCAAGCTCTTGTTCAGAACTTCACACCTGGCTTCTAATCTTTTATCCTTTGGTTTATATAGACAATCATTCATTCATTCATTCAACAAATACTTCCTGAGCGCCCATTATAAACATGCCCTGGGTTGGGTACACTGGGGGATACAGAGACGAATCAGCAAGTGCTTGACATCTCTTCTTCTCTAAGACATCCAACCACCACAGAAACCTCTTTCATTTCTTGATATGGCCTTGCAACCGTGAGGCTCTGCCACCTTTTAACACATTTTAAGTGGAGGGACGAGCCACACAGCACCACAGGGATGATAAGCTAAATTGTGAGAGGCTTAAAAGATGAAGAAACAAGTCTTTGGCTAAGAGAAAAACTAGGCTGCAAGTAGCTGAAGATCATAATCCAATAAAGACAAAATCCAATATGGCACCACCAATATGAAATGTCTGAAAATCTTCCTGAAAAGAATCTGAATTGGAAAATGGAGTCTAGGTCTGGGGACATGTATTCAAAAAAGGATCATGTGTCCAATGAAGTGGATCAACTCAGAGAGTCAATTTCTGTAGGCATCTGTTTCCCTTTCTGCAAATTAAGATGCTATGTAAGGTTCCTTTAGTTCTAGAATTTAAAAAAAAATTCACTAAGTACTGACTGTGTGCAAGGCTGTGTAGTTTAAGTGTGAGTACTCACATATGATCCAATCTAGGGAAAGATTTGCTTTCCCTTGCTGGTGGGAACTTGGGTTCTATTAAGGACTCAGTATATACCAGTGCTTATTTTGCTTTACAGAATTTAAATATTTAATGGCTATACAGACAAAGAATTATAAGAAAGAAGATGATGTAAATGTTTCATATGGATAAGCTATTTTAAAGCTTAAGGTCTCTTCTGCCTTCTACAGAAGACTGAAGCAGAGGCTATGGGTGCCTAGCACCTGTACCCTAAGCCCACCTCTGACTTTAGCTGCAGCTGGGTGGCAGTTCCATCCCTCATCAATGGCCCACTGACTGGAGTTAACACCCCTGGGGAATGGCCCTCAGCTAAAGGGGTAACTAACTAAATGCCCTCGCCTCCACCCTTGGAGGTGACTTCTGAGGCACACTCTACATGGCTTCTTAGAGGTTCCCAGAGGACTGAGCCTCAGTTTCCCTCAGCAGTAATACATCCTTTACTGCGTTCCCTCCTTCTCTGTGTCACTCTCCCCACTTCCCCACTCCTGCTTCTGGGAATTGCTTCTCACATAAACAACTCACCTCCAAAATCCTTGCTTCAGGTTCTGCTTTTAGGTGGATCTCAATTAGGACACCACACTGCCTAAAACAGCTTTACTAGAATTAACCTACCAGTTTCAGTTTAACAAGACTGGTTGGGATATTAAAGCAACCTATACCAGAAAAAGTGAGATGATTTTAGCTTAAAAGTAGGACGTGTCCCTGCCGCTCTCTCTTTCTCTCTCTCAAACACACACACACACACACACACACACACGCACACGCACGCACCCACTCACACAGCATTAAATCTATGTATGACTTTCGGATCACTGGAATGAATGATCCTACTAGCCTTTAGAGGTCTGGGGCAAACTTACTCTGGGCATCTATAGCTCCTTAATTACAATTTCTAAAATATATGTATTCAAATGACATATCTAGAATATTGACACATTAAGCATTTCAGTATTAACCACGGTTCCAGAAACATTGTTGGTTTGTCCCGCCATACTATTCAGATCAACTCCCAAATAACCAATGATGAAGAAATTAAAGAAGATGATCGTGTGAAAACCCAGCTATTCAGGGCCATACCTGCTCTGCCACTTCTCCATGGACTCCCCTCTTTCCCGAGGGAGATAGCAGGACTGCTGGAATTCATTAGCGAAGAGAACACAATCATGACGCGCATCCTTCAGGAGATTTCGCAATTTGTTATACTGTCTGTGACACAGAGGAGAAAAGTAAATCTAACCTAGCAGGTACTCATCTCCTGCCACCTCTTGCTAAGGTTCAGAAAAGATGAGGTATTTTAGAGCGGAAGATTGATTGTTTAAAACCTGAGAAACACTTATTTACATTGGCCTTAATGTGTGCAGCGCTCTTGGGCTGCTGTTTCTCCGTTTTGCCTGCTAGAATGTGCTGGAGCAGGGCCTCGTTAATTAGTTTGTGGATCAGTTAAACTCCTCTACTCCCCTCTCCCTTTCTGGCTATTTATTATGTAATTATACAACCCTGCCCCACACAGCCCCTTCGTCAAAGGCTCACAAAGGACATGAAGGCAAGCAGAGTTTAGTGCTTTATTTTTGTAACTCACTTTGTTCTGTAAATGGTACTAGACATTAATATGTTTTACTTTGTGCTGGCAGCCCTAGAAAAGAACATGTAAGGTAAGTTTAGGAATTTATCTGTGAACTTTATTGATGCAGCCACATCGTTTACATGAATGAAGGCTAGCTTCATCTATCAGACAACTAACAGAAAGTTTTAAGGTTTTTCCCCATCAGGAGATTTTTTTTTTTATGTTTTAAAATAATTATATTTAACACACAGTGTGAACAGGTAGCTCTATCAAACTAGGACATACAATTTTTCTAATCCCTTGTACAATGGAAGAGGGATGTTCAATTTTTATTTTTAACATCTTTAATGGAGTATAATTGCTTCACAATGGTGTGTTAGTTTCTGCTGTGTGACAAAGTGAATCAGCTATACATATACATATAACTCCATATCTCCTCCCTCTTGCATCTCCCTCCCACCCTCCCTATCCCACCCCTCTAGGTGGTCACAGAGCACCGAGCTGATCTCCCTGTGCTATGTGGCTGCCTCCCACTAGCTATCTATTTTACATTTGGTAGTGTATATATGTCCATGCCACTCTCTCACTTCGCCCCAGCCTACCCTTCCCCGTCCCCGTGTCCTCAAGTCCATTCTCTATGTCTGCATCTTTATTCCTGTCCTGCCCCTAGGTTTTTCAGAACCCATCAGGAGATCTTTCCAATAATCTTAGCCAAAGAAAATAAAATATGAAGTCTCATATGGGTCAGTTTCTAAGAAGGTGCTTTTCAATTGTCTAGATAATGTGAAATACATAATATTCACAATTATCTTAAAGGAAGTCAATTGTTTATTTAAAAATGGATTGATATTAAACCAGATGTTAAATTAACATAAAAATTATCCAAGGTAGATAACTGGCATTTAACATGATAACATTTGTGCCCTTCTGTTCCCACCTCCAGCCTGCCGCCACGGATTTTTAAAAATGAGTCTTTTCATTAAAGCAAAGGCAGAACTCTCTAACTTATCCTCTCTAAATAAATGCTAACTACCAATATCTGCGTCGTCTCAACACTTCATCAGAAAACAAGAAACACTGATTTTACTTTCTTAGTGATTCTAATTTTGAGCCACCTTAAAAAGAATCATCAAGTAACTACAACTTACAAAATGTCCTAATAAACAAAGGGATTCAGTTTCATTTCTGTGAATGGCAGCTTTCCTTAACAGAATTCCACTTGTGTAAATAAAAGCTGCCTCCCCACCCGCAGAAATGCCTAGAACACATTAAATTTGTAATTTTCCCACTTTCACAAAGATATACTTAAAATCATTTTTCAAAACCTCTTAGAATATGCATACAAGAGTCTCCATCACCGTGCTAACAGGGTCGTCCCTGCAGGAGGGTAAGGCAAGGACTTTCACTTTCTGCTTTACGCATTTCTGTCATGCATGAATTTTTTTAAATGAGCACTTTTTTGGTTAAGCAATAAAAGATTCTAGAAGAAGCTTTATAAACATCTGAAATTTATTATTTCAGAGAAAACACTGAAAAAATATTGCCTATTCTTCCTGATCTTTTCCAGTTTTTGCTCCCTTTATCCACACCCCCAATAAAGCACCTGAAACCAGTGCAGGTATTTGTTTACAAACTTCCTCCTCTGTGCTCCACTGAGTGCCCTCAGGGGACACACCTAGACATTCCCGATGCGGCCCTTCGTCTGCGTGGTCCTGCTCATGGTGAACGCAACACAACCATGCATTCCTCAAAAACAGTCAAAACTAGAACTACCATATGATCCAGCAATCCACTTCTGGGTATAGATCCCGAAGAACCGAAAGGAGGGTCTCAAAGAGATATTTGTACACCCACGTTCAGAGCAACATTATTCATATTAGCTAAAAGGTGGAAGCAGTCCAAGTGTCTGTCGGGGGATGGATGGATAAACAAAATGTGGTATATACATACCGTGGAATATTATTCAGCCTTAAAAGGGAGGTTCTGACATATCCTCAACACGGATGAACGTTGAAGACATTATGCTGAGTGAAATAAGCCAGTCAGTCGCAAAAGGACAAGTATCGTATATGAGTCCACTCATAGGAGTTTCTTTGAGTAGCTAAATACCTGGAGATAGAAAGGAGGACAGTGGTTGCCAGGGGTCTGGGGGAGGGGGAAATGGGGAATGAGTGTTTAATGGGTGTAGAGTTTCAGTTTGGGAAGATGAAAAAAGTTCTGGAGATGGGTTGCACAACAGTGTCAATGTACTCAATGCCATCAAATTGTACACTTAGATATGGTTAAAATGGTACATTTTATGTTATATATATTTTACCACAATTAAAAAAAAGCTATACTAATCGTTGTAACAAAATAAAACAAACAAAAAAATAGAACTACCCATTTCAGTGGGATGAGTGCCATGAAAGGAAAAGTGCACGGTGTGACGGGAACAAGGGAGGGACGAGGAAGGCACCCAGGAGGAGGCAACAGACCTGAAGGATGGGTAAGAGTTAGGTAGACAAAGGGCCCAAAGGAGGAGAGAGAGGGGACAGAAAGCTCAAGAAAGTAGACAGTAGGCTTCCTCCTTGTATCTCTAGTACTTAACCCATGGCAGTCGCTCAATAACTGTTTTCCAAAAGAATCCATGAACTCACAACCCTTTGTGACGACAGTGATCCAAATACGAGACAAAAGTGTCCTGGGACAAACTGAGACATTTTCAGAGCCCAGTTACTCCTTTGCTAGGCTTCACATACATCACTGCACTGGTCAGCACACCCGTACTTTAAACCTGGGGCTTCTCGAATCCTGTCCTCTCCAAATACTGACGCTCCACAAGCCAGACCCGGGGGGCTTTACCACCAAACGAAAGTAATGACAATCCTTGCCAATGTTTAGAAAAATATATCACTTAACAAAAAGAATTTTCTCAATTTTAAGTTTCACTCCCATATATTTTCCTTAGACTTTTAGTGCGTGCTTCCATTTGTCAGCTACCTATCAGCCGGATAAAACAAATGAACAAATGGCACAAGAATATTAATGGGGAAAGCAGGAAACAGTGAATCACTCTGAGTGTGACAGTCGGGTTTTCTTGTAGGCATGTGGGCTTACGGTTATAATTTAATAGTGCATCCATACAACACAGTCGTATTTTTTGCTAGTTAGGGTTGGCGGTGCATATGATGGAATTAGATATATGAGTATTCTGCGTGGAGCCAGCAAAGAACATCATGGTGCCTTGAACAAGTCTGGCCTGAGTGACAGGACAACAGTTCCAGATAGTCAAGTACAATAAAATTATCTGAAGTTTTAAAAATTCCAGGCTTACAGAAAAACCCTAGTTTCCCTGGTCTGGCTAAAGTGTTTTCGAAATCTCCATTATCTAAACATTTCAGACAATTTCTTAGGGGGACAGCAAAACTTACCTTCTCTAGATTGATTTTTTTTTTTTTTTTTTTACTATCTTTATTCAATGGTGATCTTACATGCAGATGCAACATCCCTTCCCCCTGCTGACTACACTCTCTGGGGATTAGAAGTGGGTGTCCCACAACCAGTGGCGAGAGGTACAAGGAAGTGAGTCCTGTACTCAATGTTGCATTTCTTCAGTTTTTGCAGAACCCAGGTAGGGTCTCCTAGACTTAAATTCAGAGGTCCTTGGGTTTTCTCCAAGAATTTCAAAAGTTTCTATTTCCATTTATATTAGGTGATAGTCTTAAAACATTTTTAATGGAGTATATTTTGGACCAGGCTTCAGGCTGCAATGCCATTTGGTGTCAGTGCCTGCCCTCTTGGAAGCCTCAAGACACCTCAAATTCACGACCTCCCACCCTCGACCTTCTCCAGTGTTCCCCCTCTTTATCCAGTTACATAAGCCAGAAACCTTAGTGTCATTCTTGACACCACCTTCTCCCTTAGCTCACTTATCTAAATCCATTACTAAGTCCTATAGATTAAAAAAAAAAAACCAAAACAGTGGGACTTCCCCAGTGGTCCAGTGGGTAAGACTCTGTGCTCCCAATGCAGGGGGCCCGGGTTTGATCCCTGGTCGGGGAACTAGATCCCGCAGGCATGCCCCAACTAAGAGTTCGCATGCCACAACTAAGACCCCGAGCAGCCAATATAAATAAATAAATAAACATTAAAAAAAAAACAACAGCTTTATTGAGATATGATTCACATACCATAAAATTCACCCTTTTAAGATGTAGAATTCAATGGTTTTTAGTGTAGTCACAGCATTACACAACCATCACCACTATCTAACTCCACTTTTGTCAGCCCCCAAAAGAAACTTATACCCATTAGGCAGTCACTCCCCATTCCCTCTGACCCTTAGCCCCTGGCAACCACTAACCTACTTTCTGTCTCTTGGATTTACCTATTCTGGGCATTTCATATACACAGAATCATACAATATATGATTTTTGTGTGTGTGTGTTGGGGGCTGGATTCTTTCACTTAGCATAATAATTTCAAGGTTCATCCAGGTTGTAGCATGTATCAGTACTTCATTCCTTGTTATGGCTGAATAATATTTCATTGTATGGTTAAACCACATTTTGTGTCACCATTATCAGTTGATGGACATTTGGGTTGTTTCCATTTTTGGCTATTATGAATGGAGCTGTTATGAACAAACATTCACACACAAGTTTTTGTGTGGACATATTTTCAACTCGCTTTGTTAAATACTTAGGAAGTTCTATGGATCTTACCTACTAAACAGCTTTTAGAAATGTCTATTTCTCTCTCCATCTCTAAGCTACCAACATCTCCCATGTGAACTAAAGCAAGTGCCTCCTCTTCTTTTCTCCAAGCCTCTTCTCCACTAGCCTAGTAATCCTTTAAAAACAGGAATCTGATCATGTTATCCCCCCTACTTAAAACGCTTCACCACGTCCCTGAGGCCCACAGGGGCCTACCTTAGTCCAATCCAGGGCTCTCTCCTCCCTCATTCTCCACGTTCTCTCACCCCATGGCCTTGCACAGCAGTTTCCTTGCCTGGAAAGCTTTTCTCCTTTCTTTGCCTGGTTTCCTCACACCCATCCCTTAGAGCTCAGCACACGCATCTCACTCAGGAAAGCCTTTCCTCCCTGCCTAGTCTGGGCTCTCCTGAGCCCAGCACCCCTCCCTCAGCGTGCCTGTCACAGCTCACTTCTCCATCTGTTTCTCTGGTTATCGATTACTGACTGTCTCCTGCTCAAGAGTGTGTCTGCTTTTGCTCACCACTGTATTCTCAGTGCTAGCACAGTTTCTGGCACATAGAGCCTCTCAATAAATATGTGTAGATGAACACCTGAACACATGATTGAAAGCAGTGGACAGGTCAGCCTTACAGGGATATCACATGAGCCCTCAGTAAATAAGCACTTGAGGATTGTTAGATAGCAGAATGTGTGATTACCCTGATCAAAAACTTGACATTTTTCATACTGTTTTGTACAATATACTTATGAGGACAGGTATTTTTCTGCATTGATATTATTGAAATCAAAGTACAAAATCATATTAAATATAGAGCTTATGCCTGTAGCCATAGAGGCTGTGTCTTTCTAGTATTAAATCCAACTCTGGGGCTTCCCTGGTGGTGCAGTGGTTGAGAGTCCGCCTGCCAATGCAGGGGACACGGGTTCGAGTCCTGGTCTGGGAAGATCCCACATGCCGCGGAGCAACTGGGCCCGTGAACCACAACTACTGAGCCTGCGCGTCTGGAGTCTGTGCTCGGCAACAAGAGAGGCCACGATAGTGAGAGGCCCACGCACCGCGATGAAGAGTGGCCCCCGCTCGCCGCAACTAGAGAAAGCCCTCGCACAGAAACGAAGACCCAACACAGCCATAAATAAATAAATAAATAAATAAATTTAAAATTACCTTTCTCTTCTTTAAAAAAAAAAAAAAACCCAACTCTGGTGATTTCATGTCAGTAAAATAATGTCATTGGTCACATTAAATTAATATTCATTTGTAGCCTTGCCTTGTTTAGTTTGAAGGTCTGATTTGGGTTTAGGGTTGCATTAAGTACTTAGGTATGAGGGTTTATGCCTAGATTTATGTTGAAACATATTTAAGTAACAATACAATAAATTAATTTAAATTAACACTGGGTATCCATGAGAATTTTTTTCTTTTAGAAACAAAGTCGACTACCTTACTCATGTTGAGTAACACTGATGTAGGATGGGGATCATGTTGACCTCTTAGATCCTCTCCAACTATAATATTTTGATTCCAGTCTTACGTTATGTACTAAGAAACTGAGATTCAAGCTATACAGAAGGCATTCAGGAGGAGGTCAAAAGGAGAAAGCAAGGCATCCTTCTACCAGACACTAGACCAGACTAGGTATTTTCACCTGACAAACCTTTCCTAAGTAATAATATTCTTAAAAGCATATAAAATAGAATGAATTATTTACCAGCATCTCAAAAATCTCTGAGGAAGAACTGAAAAACAAAATATTTTCCAACATTAAATGAAGCAAGGCACCAGAGAGCCTCTGCTAGGCCACCTTTGGTTAAATACAAAAACTCAAATGACTTATGCATAACACTTATGAAGGCCAAATTAATCAAGCAAATCTCCTGGATCTTACATATTGAATGACTATCATCAACTTTAAAGTTAGCTTTTAATATATGACACTTTCCAGGGCTTAGGTAATTGTGGTCCTTTAGCTGTTTCAACCTGAATACACCTGCTGGTCGCTTAACAGGTAAAGAAAGCACAAAGTCCCAAACTTGCTGATTCCTTTTCCTGCCTCTTGTTCCTCTTCATCAATCATGTTCATTTCCCTGCATTAAGACCAGTCTCAAACCTATTTCCTTCGGAGGGCTTTTTAAATCCCCACACCCCATGTTTACTTCTGCACTTTGCATAGTCCACATTAAATTATCTTACATGTCCCCAAGGATGTCATAATTACCTTCTTTTTTTTTTTTTTTAAGATTTATTGATTGACTGATTGATTGCTATGTTGGGTCTTCGTTTCTGTGCTAGGGCTTTCTCTAGTTGTGGCAAGTGAGGGCCACTCTTCATCGCGGTGCGCGGGCCTCTCACTATCGTGGCCTCTCTTGTTGCGGAGCACAGGCTCCAGACGCACAGGCTCAGTAGTTGTGGCTCACAGGCCTAGTTGCTCCGCGGCATGTGGGATCTTCCCAGACCAGGGCTCGAACCCATGTCCCCTGCATTACCAGGCAGATTCTCAACCGCTGTGCCACCAGGAAAGCCCCCATAATTACCTTCTTGCTTCTTGCATTTAATCCCAACAAGACAACAAGTTTGTTGAGAGAGGGAACAAGACTTCTTTTTGTATTCCAGAAGGCCTGGAACTAGGAACTCAAAAAGTACTCACCAATGGCAAAACCAGAGTATTATCCTGTGGGCCTGTTCCATAATTCCTCAGCTTTTGTCTTCACATTTAGTGCATACAGAGACACGGTAAAGCAATGGAAAGCCAATCGTTTTTCATCAAGTTAACTACTTTTGAAATGTTCAGGAAAAAAGACATTTAAATTCCAATTCTTTGCTTTTGAATGTCCCAGGAATTGGTTTTTAAAACAATCCTTAATATTAAAAATATTTTAGAAAACAAAAGTTGAAAAGGCTCGGCAGTGTGTTAGCAACCCACATGATAACAACAAATTGATTTTAGTAGCAGAAATTGAAATACGACACCTGGAGCAGCATTTAAACCTGGATGTGTATAAACATCTATATCTTTGTGTCTGAACAAAATCAACTTCAAGCTCATATAAAAATATTCTATCTGAAAAACCTGCACACAACCTAGTTAATGCATATTTTTTTGAACTGAGCATATAATAAGGACAACTTATCATTTTCATATACAAATAAACACACTTCATCTTTTACTACCAAGGTCTGAAGAAACCACAACATTTGAAAAAGAATAAACACATAATTTCTGCTTAACTTGTGCTGTTAAGAGGTTGGGTATATAATTCTAATATGCTGTTTCCATACAGTCTTCAAGTTCAAATCACAAATCTTTTCCCAATGTAAAGAAAGCAAAACCATTTATAGAGTATTTGTTTAAAAGGTGAACAACTGTTCTTCATTTAGGTACAAGGCAAGCATTTTAGACTGATTTCAATCAGAAATTCTTTGTTTAGCAAATATAATTCCTATGGTTGGTGGTTATACTAGTAATCTAAAAATAAAACAAGTTAATTCTGGTTTCATTGAATAAATCACCACAAGTACAGTTTGCCTCCACAATAAAGGAGCCTCAAATTTTAAAATACTTTCTTTTTCCCAAGGGGAAAAAATGTAAGTTTCTTAAACAATATATCTATAAATAAGAAGATTAAATAACATGCAGTCTTCAACATGATATAGGCAATAGCTCTGCTACTATAAAAATGCAAACCAAAAGCCAAGAATCTTAAATACCCACATCCTGGGACACTGCAGTTTATTGATCTACAGTCAGATCTTTTGGCCAGGTGTTGAAGCAGAAATATAAAATAATGTTACTGCATTCCTCACTGGCAAAGAGAATGCCAAATTAGCTCCAACAGTCCTTTCCGACGAAAATAATGAATTCCTCCCCTTTCTCTCCAACAAGGAACCTTTTCTAAGGGTGGGAAAAAAAAATCCGCACCATAAATAAATAAATAATGCAAAACAGATACCTCCGGCCTCTCTGATGCTGCACAGCTTGACAAGCCGTTTGCATGAAAATAATTCCCTTCAATTCAGGAAACTCAAGGATCTCGAGGTAATCTTGAACGACTTTCCAGTCTGGGATCATGTAATGAGTCACGTCACTAGACAAGAGTTTCCCATCTGAAGCATAATTCAAAACAGAAGAGATTAGACAACGTTTGCAAACTTAGTTTAATATGATTTCAATGTCACGGTGCCCCAGTGTGCAGGACAACTTCCAATCTTAACTACACTGTGAAGTTTTTAAAAGACAAGACAAATCTACTTTGGTAGAGGCCCAACGTTCAGGTAAATTCAGCACCTTCATTTTTCTGAAGCTGTGATAATAAAAGCTCAACGTGGTTTATGGTGTTGCCAGTAGTGTAGAAGATGACGGATTTTTTAAAAAAACACAAAAACAAGCAAATCCTCAGCACAACTTAACTATATATTGTTAACCCATTGACCTACACTCACATTCCAATAGGGCTCCCCAAATACACATGTTAACCACTTGGTTAAGCCCAGCCGTTTCAAGTCAGTTGTGTCTCAAGCTTGTGAACGTGTTCAAAAGTCTCCAAGGGCCAAAAAGACTGAATTGACTAAAAAGATGCGCAGTGCAAGCAGGGGCGGTGGTGGCATTTCCACCTAGCCCGCGTCTCGGAGCTGGTTAGTCAAGCTGTAATTGAAATGTTCACCTTAACCGTAAGCTGAGGATCCCAAATATTCGCTGAAAAGGACCACCACGCTCCTCTCCCACCATAGGGAAGAGAACCAGTAACCTCCATCGTTAAGTCGGCCACCCCAGCAGCCTAGAAATCAAGTGGAGGAAGGTGTAGTGGGCAGCCGACCCAAATCCAATTTCCCCATGACCTTCCTGTACAATGAGGGCCGAGATGATCCACAAATCCTAGTCAAGAGGGCTCTCCACTGGATAAATGTCTGAGGCCTCGGGGCTGGCAGGGAGCAAAGCAAAAAAATGTACAACGAGGAGCGGCAGAGCGTCAGCTCCGCGCGCCCGGCTCGCACTGCAGGGCCCACAGCTCGGGTCCTCCGGATTTCACCGCGGCGAGCCTGGGGGCAGGACGCTCCAGCGCCCACAGGCCCCTCGGAAAGCCCCAAACGCCGGCCTCTGCGCTGCGGGGGCGCCTGCCTCTCGGCCCTTCCGTTTTCCCGGGCAGAGCAGTCGGAAGTCGGTGTAGAGCGACAGCGGAGCCGTGGCCCAGCTCTCTGCGGCTCGGAAGCCGCCGGCCCCTCGCGCCCGACCTGCAGCCGGGCCGGAGGTGATGTCTGGAGGCCGGCGGAGGCCCGGGGGCCTCGGACTCGGCGCCACCACGGCCTCGCGCTCCGCCTCTGGGACGCGCCCTTCCGCCTCACGGCCGACGCTCTACCCCGGCGCCCCGCGCCGCCGCTCTACCCCGGCCCCGCCGCCCTGACGCCTGCCCGGTCTCGGCCCCCCGGCGATCCCGCCCGGGCCGCCCCGCTCCCGCCGGTCCTCGTCTGCCCACCCTCCCCAGCCTCCACCCCGTGCCCTCACCGTTGCGGCAGACGGCGGGCTGCGGGCAGAGCGGGCTGTTGCAGGGCACGCTGGGCCGCAGGTAATGCTCCCGCACGATCCGCAGCGTCCGGCCCTGGAAGGTCCTCAGGAGCATCACCTTCTCCCGCTTCTGCAGCATGCTGGCGGCGCTCCCCAGTCAGAGCTCCGGGCCCCGCGAGGCCGCCCGGAGCAAGCGGCTGGGAAGCGGCGGGCTCAGCGCGGCGCGGGCGGAGGCGAGGCCGAGGCTTCGGGCCCGCCCCCTCGGCCTGGTCTCCGCGGAGCTCCCGGCCGGTGGGACCTCCTGGCGGCGGCTTGAGCGCTCCGGGCTCCGCACCGAAACCGCTGTAACGGCCCGCGTCCCGGGGTTGAGAGCAGCAGGAGGCCCGCGGTGTGGGCGCTGTAGCCGGTCCCACAGTCTCCCCCCAACCCCGCCTCAGTTTCTCCCCTCCCTACAATTGCCTGGAGGTGGAATTGCCTCGGAGGGGTGGAAACCACGCAAAAGACTTAAGGGAGACAACCATAATAACAGGTCTTCCTCCGCTTACCGACGGGGTTACGTCCTGATAAACCCATCTAAGTTGAAAATTTATTTAACACAGCTAACCTACCCTACATCACAGCTTAACCCAGCCTACCTTAAACCTGCTCAGAACACTTACATTGGTCTACAATTGGGCAGAATCATCTAACACAAAGCCTATTTTATGACAGTGTTGAGTATCTCGTAATTTTTTGAACACTGTACTGAAAGTGAAAAACAGAATGGTTGCAAGTGTATCGGTTGTTTACCCTGTGCTGTCTGGGAGCTGGGACTTGCTCCCCTCTTCAGCATCACGGGAGAGTAACGCTAGACCGGAAAAGATAAAAATTCCAGGTGGGTATCACTTTCACACCATGGCAAAGTCCAAAAATTGTAAGTGGAACCATGGGAAGTCGGAACCGTCTGTACATGGAAACTAGTTTAAAGTCTTGCGAAGATTTGGTGCAACTCTAAAGGATTATTGTACTTTGTTTCTACCCCCAGGTCCATATGGGAATGAGGCTGCCTTATTAATATGGATAATTATTAGTGTTTCGTATTAATATAGACAATTATTAGTATGTTCTGTTTGTTGCTCTTGCTATCACTGAAAGAGCTAAAAGAGCCAGCAAACAAGCCAGCACCCCTGCCAGCCCAACATTTTTTCCCCTCTAAAAAGCCGTATTTATTTTTAATTTCTTGTATTTTTAATCCATATAAAAATTCAAACAGTGCAGAGAAAATGGAAACTAATCTCTTCCTTTGAGGTAAACATTATCTATTCAACCTCAACATGATGGCATTTACAGCCTCTGGCAAAGGAATTTTCCTTTCAATTTGATAGAGACTAACACACAGTCTCTTCTGAGATCATACTCTTGGCTGGATGGAAGCCACCGGTCCTCCAAGCTCTCAACAAAGACTTTTGAGCTGCACCAGGAGCTTTACAAAGAAGTGTCACATTTAATTTCCACAACAAGTCAATGGAGTCAGGCACTATTATCCCCGTTTTACAGACGATGAAACAGGATTACAGAGGTTAAGTGTCCAAGATTACACAGTTATTAAATGATGGAATCAATATTCAAGCCAGAATCTGGCTGAATCCAAAACAGTCTCTTCACTAATTACCATGCTATTCACAGATGAATAAAATATAGCTCTTGTATCTTAGGAGTTTATAGTCAACTTGTTGAGCTATAGTTAAGGAAGCTCAACCAGCTGGTTGGGAACATTGGCGCTTCCTGTTATGCTAAAGTGAGCAGAACTAGAGTATCCTGTATGATCACTTACTCTAGGGGAACATATTAAAAAGTCATGTTCCCTCACTCATTGCATTTTTAAAAATATAAATTTATTTATTTTTGGCTGCGTTGGGTCTTCGTTGCTGCATGTGGGCTTTCTCTGATTGTGGCGAGTGGGGGCTACTCTTTGTTGCAGTGCACGGGCTTCTCATTGCGGTGGCTTCTCGTTGCGGAGCTTGGGCTCTAGGTGCATGGGCTTCAGTAATTGCAGCACACGGGCTCAGTAGTTGTGGCTCGCGGGCTCTAGAGCGCAGGCTCAGTAGTTGTGGAGCACAGACTTAGTTGCTCCGTGGCATGTGGTATCTTCCTGGTCCAGGGATCGAACCCGCGTCCCCTGCATTGGCAGGCAGATTCTTAACCACTGGGCCACCAGGGAACTCCCCTCACTGCATTTTAATGTCAAGTTATCTGCAGTGTGGGACGATACGAGTGAGATCTGAGACAGAATTGCACAAGTTAGGTGAACATTACAGGGCTGGTCCACAGACCAGAGCACTAGGGGGGCCCATAAGGCAACCAACAGTGCAGGAGGTCAGTTCTAGAGATCCCAGAGGACAGACAAACAACAGGATTTGACCCCTACATAAAAATGCTTCTAACAGCTGCCCATGATTCCCTCCAAAGCTCTCCCATTTTCATTTTTCTTTTGCTTCTGATTACATGTCTTCAACATCTCTCTTTAGCATTTCGTAACTTTAAACTTTCTCTAAATTGGGACTAATGATCTTTTAAGGTAGAGAGTATGTCTGGGGCTCTGTTGAAGGTTGATGTTATCAGTATTTAAAATAATCCAAGGCCCATCAAGCACTTCTTTTGCTTGCATGGCAGCAATAATGTACAAATTATGTTCTTAAAAGCATGCTCCCTTTGTTCTTGGGGCTGATGATCTAAAATGGTCAAGAATGCCTTTTTGTTGATTTGTTTGTAGATACAAATATGTTTCTCTATCAGTCAGAATAAACTAGGTTATGCTGCAGTAATATACAACTTCAAAAATACCAGTGACTTAAAACAAGATGTTGCGTGGGTACCTGTAGGATCCATTCTGTATTCTTTCTCCAGGGCCCAGGCTAACGGAGCCAGTCCTCACTGGAACACTCTTTGCTGTTCATTGGCAGAGGGAAGGGAGCCCTCGAGACAGCCTATGCTGGCAATTAAAAGCTCAGTCCAGAAGTGGTACATGTTGCTTCTGCCTATTGGCCAGAACTAGTCACATGACTAGTCACTGGTGACTCCTTGTCTGTCCTTAACTCAGACCCCTTAGCCCTAAGTCAGTTGGCTCTACCATCACCTCAGCGCTTGTACCTATGAATACTCCAGCTCGGCCCACTCTGGTCTCACCTCTTTTTACAGTGGTGGTCTACATGTGATTTCTTGTGGCAGAGACTGGCTCTCTGTTAACCAAATCCATGTCCTTTTTTCCTCTGGGCACAGGTGAAGCACATTTCCCAGCCTCTCTTGCACATAGATAGGTGTGGCCACAGAATGGAATGGCACCCTTTCCAGGCCTGACCCTTAAAAACCTCCCATGGATATTGCTCTTTCCTGTTCCTGAATGGATGCCAAAGCCCAGGGGATCTTGGAAGCCTGCATGTTAGACAGCACACACACCAACCCCTCGCACCAACTGTGCAGTTCTTCAGGGAACTGTTCATAGTTCCCTGAAGAACTGTGCAGAGCACAGCCCTGCCTTGCCTACCCAGGAGCATCCACAGGGGTCGCTTGCAGGGGAGAAATAAACTTCTCTTAGAGCAGCTGGTGTTGCCCTAACGAATACACGCCCACTTTACAAAGGAGATTAAGGAACTTGCCGAAGACTTGCCTGTTTGTTTAAAAACTCCTCACTGGATATTAAAAGTCCTGATGAAACTGCTTCAGGATTCTCCAGCAGTTCTAAATTTCAGTGCCACACTGGGAAGGATGCTTGGTGGCCTGCTTCCTTTGCAGTTTTCCCTTTCCTTGTCAATCTGAGCGCAGATGGACAACCTGGTGCCCAGATAGCATAATGCTGTGGCAGCTTGTAGTGCTCTCTTGCTGGTGGAGATCTCTGACTGTGGTCCGGTTTACCTGGTGCCTGACTGCAGTCTCCTTCAGGCTGAACACCAGCGTGTTTCTGCTGCAGGAGTTTGTAGTGTTTGCCTGCCTTTTTTGCAGAGGCACCCTGGGAGTGCAGACATCAGCAACCACTGGATTATAATCAAAAGGACTCATCCAGGTGTTAGCCCAGAGAGGGTGGGGCACCTTTACAAAGAGCTAAGAGGGCAGGGAGGTTAAGTATATAAAAGGAATTCTGGACGGTGAGCTCCAAAGGCTAGAGGGGATTACTGAAGCAGGCTTTGAAATATTCTGTCTTTATTTATTAACCTGCTTGTTGCAACACATTCCAACAATTCTGAAGGACGCCAAATAAAAACGAAGTTCTGCTTGCACGCAAAGTCTACTTCTCCCAAGTAATTTACCATTGTTGATATCTGATATGCATCCTAGAAGTCTTTAAATAGAACGCAAAGTTTGCAAGTTTTTGAAGAAGTTGTCAATCTATGCAGCATCAACTACTTACCGCTAATGTTTCTCAAGCTTTTACTAGGTGCCAGGCCCTGCTCTAAGCACTTTTCCTGTGTTTTCTCATTTAATCCTCAAAACAATGCCTTGACTGTAATACTGTTACCAATTTCATTTTGCAGGCAAGGAGACCAAAGTACAAGAGGATTGAATAATTGCCCCAGGCCACACACTCAAGCAAGACTTGGAACCCAAGCAGTTTGGTTACAGAGTCCAGACAGTAATGACCCAGCCATGCCACCTTTCTGCTGGTAAACGGCCAGGTACAGAATGGGGTACATTCTGTGTAGTGCACCATTGGATAAACCCAGTTATTTTAGTTTAGGGAATTGGAAACAATGGGTTTCAAATATTGACCCTACTACTTTCCTAACTTCCCTGGGCCTCAGTGATTTCAATTATAAAATACAGCTAGCAAAACAGATGTTGCTGAGTATCAGTATTAACGAGTCAATGACTCTAAAGGGTCATGTAAATGTCTAACATTATCCCATTTATCTGAAGAATCAGCTTACTTTCATTTGTGCTCCATCTCAGTGGAAGAGTCATTGGAGGACAAACTGCTGCTGAGATTGCTCTGCTACTTGTGTTAGGGATAATTTAATTTCCTATGTGTTAAAGGCTGTTAATCCTTGATTTTCACTTTTCCCAGCAGATACAATGGCTCCCTTTTGGCTTTCTAAACACCCTGTGAATCCCCATAATCCACTTTGTCATTTAGAGAATGACTACTCTAAAATGTTCTGCTTAACTCTTTCTAATTTTTTAAAAGAGAAAATTATTTTATGCTTACCAATTGTATCTCAGCAAGATTTTTACTGTACTGTTAACATACCGATAATTTTGCCCTTCTACCACAAAGGGGCGCTGTTTCATTGATTTTTGTTTTGGGGGAGGGTGCTTCAGCTAAAGTACCTTCTGCGCTGGTATCTGAGCTGTTGAAATTTGGCCTTTCATATGTTGCCATTAAAATGCAACCAATTATTTGAAACAAAAAACAAACCAGCAAATAACCTTAGCATTAAACAATACCTTCATCCAAGGAGCTCAAAGATCCAGATGCTCCAAAATTAATTAGAAACTAAGCTTCAATGATTAATACAGAAAAGAAAAAGAAAATCCTTTAAGTCTTGAAGCAGACTAAAAGAAAATTCAGTTATGTGGATAGCCATTTATAATTAAAATATAGGAACGTTACTATTTGTCATTTTAGTTTTTTTGTATTGGTGTTATTTGATGAAATTGTTTTCATTCATCTTGTAGGATTATTATTACCAGTGAAATACCAGTCATGGTGTAGAGTTATTTCATTGGATGAATGTATTACAAGGAGTTTTCCTGTTTATTTTACTATTTTGTTACTGCATATGTTTGAATTTGGGAAAGTGAATTCCATTTTATATCTTACAACGATAAACTTTGAATTCTAAAACCTAATAATTACGGTAGAAATGTTGTGAAAAAAATGGAAAAGAGAATAAGGAGTACTTATTAATAATCCTAACCTCTAGGAAATCCTCCAGGTTTTGGATAAATATAAACAAAGTATTAGATTTTAAACTTTAAATTTAATTATTTAATAATCAAAAAGCATGTTAAACTACACATTTGTTGTCTTGTTTTAAAGGAAGAAGAATGAGGGTCAAAAGTTAAAATTACATTATACTTTCTTTACATTTTAGGCCAGAGCAAGGCCTATATCTGTTTGTATTAGGTTTCTTTTGCTGCATAACGAATTACCGTAAACTTAGCAGCTTCAAACACTCATTCATTACCTCAGTTTCTGGAGTCAGAAGCCTGGGCATGGCCGAATTAGGCTCTTGGCTCAGGGTCTCACAAGACTGAAATCAATGTGTCAGCTGGGCTGATTCCCTTCTAAAGCTTGGGGTCTTCTTTCAAGCTCACATAGTTGTTGGCAGAATTCAGTTCCTTGCAGCTGTAGGACCCTGGCCCCTCTTCTCTTGCTGGATATTAGGCAGGGCTCTAAAGATGGGCTGGATGTTAGGAGGCCACCCACAGTTCCTTGCCATGTGGCCCCTCCATAGGCCCTTTCACACTTCAAAATCTCTTTCACCTGGAGAACCCAGTTCCTTTAAGGGCCACTGAGGATAATCTATTTTAAGGTCAACTGATTTGGGAATTTAATTGCATTTGCAGAATCCCTTCACAGCAGCACCTAGATCAGTGTTTAACTGAGTAACCTGGGGAAGGTGTGTGTACACTGGGGCACAGGAATCCTGAGACCATCTTAGAATCCTGCCTACCTGTATTAGTCTGTTCAGGCTGCTATAAGAAAATACTACAGACTGGGTAGTCTATAAAAAACAGAAATTTATTTCTCACAGTCTGGAGTCTGGAAGTTGGAGATCATGGTGGCAACATAGTTGGGTGAGGGTCCTCTTCTGGGTTTCAGATTTCTTATCGAATCCTCATATGACAGAAGGGGCTAGGGGTCTCTCTGGAGCCTCTTTTATAAGGCACTAATTCCATTCATGAGGGTTCCACCTCATGATTTAAGCAACTCCCAAAGGCCCCACCTACTAATACTATCACCTTTGGGGGTTAGGATTGCAACATATGAATTTTGGGGGGACACAAACATTCAGACCATAACACTACCATAATAACGCTTTATAACAAACATTTGAACTCAATAAGTTGTATTTAAAACGATGGTATTTATTAAGTATCTGAGAGCAGCATAAATGACTTTTTTTTAAAAAAACAAGAGAGAATCAAGCCAATAATCCAGAGGCTATATGAAAGTAAACGAATGATAGATAATGCTGCCTTGGTTAGTTCAAGCTAAGGAGGAGAAAACTCCACCAATACAAACCCATGTTCTATTAATCTTTAAGTAGCACTGATTTACGCTGGGCCCAGAATTCACTGAGGAATCATTGCATAGAGTCCAGCCCCTTTTGCTAACACAGGATCAACTTGGAGCGGGCAGCGTGTCTAGGGGATCTGGTGGGTAAGAACCATCTCCTTTTGTTGTTGTTGTTGTTGTTTTAAATTTTTATTTATTTATTTATTTATGGCTGTGTTGTGTCTTCGTTTCTGTGCGTGGGCTTTCTCCAGTTGCAGCGAGCGGGGGCCACTCTTCATCGCGGTGCGCGGGCCTCTCACTGTCGCGGCCTCTCTTGTTGCGGAGCACAGGCTCCAGACGCGCAGGCTCAGTAGTTGTGGCTCACGGGCCTAGTTGCTCCGCGGCATGTGGGATGTTCCCAGACCAGGGCTCGAACCCGTGTCCCCTGCATTGGCAGGCAGATTCTCAACCACTGCACCACCAGGGAAGCCCTCTCCTTTTGTTTTACCCCTTAGTTGCTACAGAGGAGTGATGCTGTATCCCCCAGATTAAGATCCTCTCTTAAAATCCCGGTGTGACAGGTGATAGGTCACCTTGGCATTTTTGAATATTTGAATTTTAAATTTAAAATGTCATCATCATCAGAGGCGTCATTCATTGTGTCGCTGACTGCCGTCATCAAACCCAGGAAAGTGGGAGGCTGCCAGTATTTGCTGCCCATCTTCCGTATAGAATTGTGATGGGGTCAGAGGCATGATTAAGGAAACTTCTCTGATTGCAGTGTTTGGGTGGGGGAAAGCAGGAGGGTTTTCTTCTAATTTTTTTCTATTAAATCTGACAATTTAAGAGATATCATTAAAAAATATTCTTCTACCCAGGAGAGAAAAGGCTTGGCTCTTCAATATCTTTCATGGAAACCATAAGGCTCTTGTTATATTCACCATATTAGCCTTCAAGGCCTTGTCTTTTCTGACTTGGAGCACTGAAGGCATTTTGATCCCCTTCCAGTTCTACAAACAACGTTTTTTAATCAGCTTGAGGCATCACTGTTGATCAGGGAAAAGCACTTCCTCACTCCCCAATGCAAACAGCACCTGCCAATCTCCCATCCAGAAGCAAGAGAGAAGGGCTGTTCTTTGAGCCCGCAGAGCACTGTTATTTCAAGTGTACATTAAACCAAAGAAAATAACCTGAAACCTACAGCCTCATTAATAGATGCAGAGCATAGTGGCATTTAGAGATTAAAAAAGCAAGTCCACGGACCCACATATCCACACAACATATTTGTTTATTTATGGCCAGTGTGATATGCCTGATATTGATAGCATGGTGTTGCATTTCCACTGGCATTAAGTTCATCATCTTAGTGAAAATGTAAAAAGGATAAATAACTAAACGGGAAGTAAAAAGTGTATTGTTAATTGTATTGTTGATTAATACTGAGCAGGCTGTAATAAACCACACATGTTTCTTTCAAACTACTTGTTTTAAGCTTTCTCCAATTTTAGAAAGGTAGGATATATAATATATGTATATGAATATAAAAACATATAAATGTATATATATTTTAAATAATATATGTACATATGATATATAATATATACATCACATATATATTATATATGTAAAATCAGTTATGATTAGCTGTGTTGTGCTGCAGCAATAAACAACCCTCAAATCTCAGTGATTTAAAACAACAAAGGTTATTTCTTTGTTGTTGTTTTTTTAAAATATATTTTTCTTAACCATATTTGCTTATTTATTTATTTATTATTATTTTTTTATTTTATGGCTGTGTTGGGTCTTCATTTCTGTGCGAGGGCTTTCTCTAGTTGCGGCAAGTGGGGGCCACTCTTCATCGCGGTGCGCGGGCCTCTCACCGTCGTGGCCTCTCTTGTGGCGGAGCACAGGCTCCAGACGCGCAGGCTCAGTAATTGTGGCTCACAGGCCTAGTTGCTCCGTGGCATGTGGGATGTTCCCAGACCAGGGCTCGAACCCGTGTCCCCTGCATTGGCAGGCAGATTCTCAACCACTGCGCCACCAGGGAAGCCCCCAAAGGTTATTTCTTGCTCACACTATATGTCCCTCCACTCTGGGGTGTCAAATGTTTGTTTGTTTGTTTGTTTTGGCCACACCATGCAGCTTGTGGGATCTTAGTTCCCTGACCAGGGTTGGAACCCACGTCCTCGGCAGTGAAAGCATGGAGTCCTAACCACTGGGCCTCCAGGGAAGTCCCTGTCCCTCCACTCTGTGTCATTCTTACCAAGAGACCTAGGCTGATGGAGGCTCGCTTTAGTGCTTCTGCAATTGCTCTGCAGGGGAAGAAGATGAGACAAATTGTGGACACACTCTTAAAGATTCCAGTTGGAAATGACACTAGTGACTTCTGCTCACATATCACTAGCCAAAGCAAGTCACTTGGTCACACCCAATTCCAAGGGCAGAAGATAGCCAGAAATATTTGGTGAACAGTACTAATATCTCTCTCTTTCTCTCTCTCACACACACACACTCTCTCTCTCTCTATATATATATATATTTAATGTGTAGATTGAAAAGGGGGGAAATAAGTTCAGTTGTAGCCAAGTGAAGAGAGTCAGCTTTGATTTATCATTGTAATATTGTTACTAAGTTTGGAATCATTGAAAACAATGACATAGGCTATGTTCATAGACTATACTGCAGTCATTTTGAAGCATAAGGCAGATCTTTATGTACACACATGCAAATATCTCCCAGAAATATTGAATTTTAAAAAGAGCAAATAGCAGAATACATGCTATCATTTATTTTAAAAAAAGACACATAATTATATTTATGTGCATATGCCTCTGCGTGTGTGTGTCTGTGTGTGAGTGTGTGTGTGTGTCTGTGTGTCTGTGTGTGTGTGTGTGACATGCATAGTAAAAGGCCTAGAAGGGTTATTACCAAACAGTTACTACTCATGGGGAACACTGAGGGATTTGTGTGGCATGTAAGAGACTATCACCCTTTTTACTTTACATAATCCTGTATTGTTTGAATTAATTACACCCATTTATTCATCTATTGTTGTATTATGTTCCTAGGGCTGCCTCAACAAATTACCACAAAATTGGCAAAACAGAAATTTACTCTTTCACAATTCTTGAGACCAGAAGTCTGAAATCTGGCAGGACCGTGCTTCCTCGCAAGGCTCTAGGGGAGAATCTGTTCTTTTCTTCTTCCAGCTGTTGGTGGCTGTTGCCATTCCTTGACTTGTGGCCAAATCACTCCAGTCTCTGCCTCCATGGTCACATTGCTTTCTCCTCTTCTGTGTGTCTCCTCTGTCTGTCTCTTCTAAGCATATTTGTCACTGGACTTAGGAGCTACCTGGATAATCTATCATGGAGGGATAACTAGATTTGGAGCTGGAAACTAGGGCAACGGTGGTGCCATGGGCTAATTTCTCATCTCAAGATCCTTAAGACTCCTTTTCCAAGTAAGGCCATGTTCACAGGTTCCAGAGATTAGGACGTGGACATAATTTTTTAGGGGGAAGTGGAGTGGAGGGCATCATTCAACCCACTACCCTTACGTAATGTGAAAAAAATTAGAAAGGAAAAGATTGAAAAACAGGAAATCACTATTAACAGTGATTACTACTTCAAGGAGGGAAAAATGTACAGATTTTCTATAGTGAACTTATATAACATTTATAATCAGTAAAAACAAACAAACAGACAAAAACATACAAAATAATAGAGCAATAGTAACAACCAGCACCACACATAAAGCAAAACCCGGGCAGGTCCTGACTTACACATACCCTATGAACAAGTGACCCTGACACATCAGAAAGGAGTGGAAAGGCCATATCTTCACACTCAGTGTCGGGGCCAGGTGTGAGGCTTAGATTTAGACCAGGGACCCTACAGCAGCCTTGGGTTTTAAGAACCCCAGAGACATTAGCCTTCTCTCATGCAAGGACTGGTACCCAGGAAGAGCCACCCACCTCACCAGAAGAGGGGAAGTACTTTCCTGGTGTTGATTTCTAGAAATTAAAAAGCTTTTTTTTAAAAATGCTTTTTTCCTCAAAGAAGCAACATTATTAAGTAGAGGTTGCAAGCATGAGCCCAATTTCAGCCCAATGATGTGTCTTATTTCATCTACACTGTGTATAAATCTTTTCACCAACTATTTTCACCTGAGATTTTGGTTTTTGGCTTCTCCTGATCTGCTGCACTGGGCCTGCATTCTCCCAGGGCAGCCACTGCTGGAGCCAGGGAGGGGCTGCGCCCTTTAGATGGGACATGCGCAGTGGTCTCCATCATTCCCTGGTCTCCTGACCCAACTCTCCGCATTTACATTGTCCACCTGGCCACTACAGGCATGTGAGTTTGCAAACGCCCGATGAATAGAGTGAAAATCATTTTGTGGTACTAAAACACAGTATGTTAAGGGTTAAGTGGGCTTGGGCACACTGTTGCTTCCAGGGAAAAATGTGTTCTGAGTTCCAAATAGCCAACAAATGAACCTGAAGCAGGCAAACTGTTCATAAATTGGCGACTCCTCTACAGTGATGTTTTATACTCTGCGTAAACAAGTAATGGAAAATGCCTATCCATATATGCACTCAGATACCAGAAATTCAATTCCATGGGCTATTTGGGAATGAAGTTTGAAAATTCTGCTGAGGATGATTATGTATGTCTGAGTCTGCATGCAGGTGGGCATGTGTGTACCCCTGGGGGCCTGGATGTGCTGTCACTCTGCTCAGGCCAGAGCCTGTCCTTGTAACCCCAACTGTGGGGCTTGCTGTGTCATGAGCCAAAATTCACCTCATCATGATTGGGTTAGATCCGGGGGCCTTTATGGAATTTCCTCTCTGGGATGTGTGTTGACTCCTGGCAGGTGTTTCCAGCAAAGCTCTTGAATTTTTAATTTGAGTTGAGCTGTGGAGGCGAGATGAAGTGGGTCATAGGGGGAGTGTTGCCTCATCCAGAGCTGGAGCCTTTTGGGAAGGCAGTCCTTTTCTGTAATTTCCAGAACAGATTGCTGACTTTCAAGACCTTTGTGAGAAGAATGCTCTTAAGGTTTTCCCCTCCTAAGTTGATAAGTATTTAATGAGCACCTACTCTGTTCATAGCAGTTGGTTAAGGGACACCAACAAATTAAGATGTGGGCAGTGCTTGCAGACCAAGCAGCTTTCAACCTGATCAGGCAGTGGAGACACAAAGAGGCAAAACATTAAATAACAGCACAATGTCATGTGAAACAGATAAGATGCCACAGGTAGTGAGCCGTGAATTGCCACGTGGACGTGTATTTGGAAGAGTATTGCCAAATACACTTAGAGACTCTAAGTATACTGTCTATAGTTTCAGGGAAGAGAAATGTCATTTCAGGCCAGGGGATGGCCAGGCAGTGGAGGTGGTGGTTGAACTGAGTGTAAGCAGAGCAGAAGGTAAAACACCAAGCAGACATGTGACGATGGGAGAACGGAAGGTGGCTTTGGCTGAATGACAGCGTACCTAATCCTGGGCTTTGTTGCACAGGCAGTGGGGAGCCCTTGAAAGTTTTTGAGCAGAGGAATGGTATGAGCCAATTCATACATTGGGAGATCAATCTGGGCACGATGTCTGGATGGTTTGGAGGAAGAAGAAGGAAATGAGAGCAGGAAGGAGACTGGGAGGGATGCTTCTACGGAGGAGAAATGGCTTCAACTTGGGCAGGTCAGAGGGACTTGAAAAGAAGGGATAGATGGGGGAGAGTCTTAAAGGACTTGGTGGCAGACAGATTGCCATGAACGGGGAGGAGGAGGAGGAGCAGCGACGGCATCACGGAGGGATGACTTTCAGTTTGGAGTCGGAAACTAGGACAACGGTGGTGCCACGGGCTACAAGAGCCAAGAGTGGCGGGAGGTCCACTGAGAGATGGCGAGAAGAGCAGGCTGATTTGAGTCCTGCTTTGAGGCCCTCATGGGGCGCCCAGATGGCAATGACCCAGCTCCGGTGCCACATTCTCAACTACCCTGTGGTGCTTTCCATCTGTATGTGTTCGTCTCTTTACGCACACTCTGTGGGCTCAACACCAGTAAGTGGATGGGACCTATTGTGGATGCTGAAACTCACTCGGTAGACCTCCACGCCCCCATTGCCTTTCCAGCTGATGGTCAGTAGTCTCAGAATCAGCAGACCAACCACCATGAATCGTTGCCTGGTTGAGTAAGTATTTGTACCTGAATGATATGAGAGATGTGCAGTGGTTATTCTACCCCGTATCTCCACCTTCGGGAAGGCCCATGCCTCTGAAATTCTACAAGCTCTTTTGATTATGCTTCCGGGGTTCAACACTCCCCAGTGTCAGAAAACCCTTGCTTATGCTCACTTTATATTGTTCACACCGAGCTTTGACCTTGACAATGGCGTTTCTTTTTTCTTTTTCTTTTTTGGCTGGGCACCAGGCCTGAGGAATCCTAGTTCCCCGACCAGGGATCGAACCTGTGCTTCCCGCAGTGGAAGCACAGAGTCCCAACCACTGGACTGCCAGGGGATTCCCCGCAATGGAGTTTCAAAGTGCCCCTGCTTTTCAACTAGGCCCCCTTGACGTCTGTGAGCTCATGTGTATATGGGGGCAGGGGGGAATAACTCCATTAAAGGAAATTTCAGCAGGGACATTATTATGTTTTTGCTGAATACTCATTAATTACTGCCATGCCTTCACCAGAATGGGGGAAAGCAAAGAAACCGCCACCCTGACTGTCTGGGATTGTGGCTAAATGCAGGGACAAAATCACCAAGCGAAGCTGGTTCCTAGGGCCGATTGAGGATGCATTGTTAACAGGATTCTGAGTAAACCCGTCCTTATTCCTTTTTATTCCTCCTATTCCTCTGTCCTCTTCAGTTTTCCCCTGTCGGGCATCAAGTCCTTTTTCTCTGCTATCTGTGCTCCCTCCACTTCAATCCTCGCCTCCCTTCTTTGCCCCACAACTGGTCTGCATTGATATTCATTCCAAAAAAATTACCCAGCCCATTCTGCGGTGGAAAGCTGAGACCAGGGACTGGTGCAACTGTTGGAATATATAAACATGACTCTTTTTCAGGTAGCATCTAAGATGCCAGTCTTAGCAGCCTCATTTTAAAAACTATTTATATTCACAAAAGTCTATAATAGCATTTTTATTGTGTACGCCTGTGATTGGGTGCATTTTTTTCCCCATGCCAGTTTCTTATTATCGTTCAACACTGACTACAGCCTTAAAAGATAATGAAAACAGAAACACTCTTTTTAAAAGGCGATGACTGCTTTCCATGTCCTATGCTCCCCTGCCTGAAGGGGCCGGTTTAGTGTTTAAACCATCCGGCGCACCTGACTCCCTCAGAACCCAAGTTCACATCCTTGCAGCATTGACTCAGTCTTTTATTCCCCTGCAGAGAATAAATTGAATACCAGGCTATTTACTGCGCCAGTGTCTTTCAGATGAGCCCTTAAAACCCAAAGGCTCTCTTTGGCTACTGGGGATGTTGGAGTTCTTCCTGTCCTGCTATCCTTGCCCTGGGTTCCAGAACCTGGCCTGGTCCCAGATGTCACGCACTCGCCTTTGAAGAAAGACGTTTATTTGGGCCTTTCTTTTCTCAGCTCCTGCTGTTTCTTTGCTTCCATGACATGACCTGCTGCTTTCACCCCTTAGTTTTCCCGTGCATTAAAAAAACCAAGTAACAAAACAGTTTCCCTCAGAGTGAAAGTGCTACAAATACAAGCTCGTTATCTGTATTCCATTATTATGAATAACTCACCAACTCTCATGCCATGTGTATGATTGACTTGCAATTATGGGTTGTGTTTTTTACAGCGGCTCTGAATGGTATTCTCCCCTGGCTGTTCCTTAAGCCAAGCCTGGAACCCCTGGGTCACATGAGAAACGGTGGATTATATAGATTCTACCCTATCGTTGTTGTTTTTTTACCCCAAGCCTAGATATTTGATCTGTCATTAGTGATGCAATAATAATACCATCCATTTGCCGTCTTATGCCTTTTCAAAAGTGCTTTCCATGTTCTTGTGATTGATTCTCACAGAATGCGTTTGACACACGCAGTGCAAATATTACGGCCTGAGTTTATAAGGAAACATACAAAGTGAGGTTAAATGACTTGCTCAAGTTCTTACAACAAGTCTAAGAGGGACCTGGGATGGAACCAGATTTCATGATTTCAAGGTGTGTGGTTTTCCTACGGCCACTGCATCTGTGATGAACTCAAGGCGGTTGCTTTCACATACAAGATTTCATTGGATCCTATGCTGACCTTACAACCAAGGGTGAGCAGGTATTATCCTCATCTTCCAGATCAGGAAGTAGAAGCTCAGAGACATCGAGTTACCAAGATAATATGGTGATAAATAACAGAGGCAGGATTTGACCCCAAGGCTCCAAGCCCACTTCTCTTGCTGACACTTGGTTGGGTGACTAAGGACACCACCAGCTTGGCCAAAAAACTTAGACTCATCCTTGGCTCTTTTTATTTTCTCTTAGCTTATATCTGAGTCATCAGTAAATTTTTCTGATTTTACCTTCAAAATATATTCTAAATCAACCATTTCTCACCACCTCCACTGCTGTTATCCTGGTCGAAGCCTTTGCTTTTTCTCACGTGGATTGCTGTGATAACCACCTAGTTACTGTCCAAAGATGGTCCCCAGTGAATCAGGCCTCCTAGGAGTCACGCCCATCTGGTTCTGCAACATTGGATCTCAGCTGGTCTGTGACCCATTTTAATCAACAGAATGTGGAAAGATGTGATTCGGTGCATTTCTGGCGTAAGCATTGAGAACGTTTTTGTACTTCTGAGAGCCCTTGAGCCACCTGTAAGAAGTCCAGCTACTCTGCTGGAGAGACAAAGTGAAGGGGCCACGTGGAAAGTCCACATGAGGGGGTAGAGGCCCTGAGGCTGTGTGGAGTGAGGGAGAAGCCCCCCTGTCAGAGTTCCAGCTGAGCCCAGCCTTTTCATGGTCCCCACAGAGGTGCCAGGCTTGTGGGTGAGCATCCTGGGCATTTCAGCCAGTGGTACCCTCATAGACTGCAGCCCAGACTGATGTCACCTGGAGCGGAAGAACCATCCAGCTGAGCCCAACTGACCCACAGAATTGTGAGAGAGAATAAAATGCTCGTTGTTTTAAGCCACTAAGTTTTGGGTTAGTTTGTTGTGTAGCAGTAGAAAACAAACACCTGTTCCACTCTCACTTGCCACCAGTCTATTTTCCACACAGATTTTTAAAAAACTGTGTTAAAATACATACAACATCTTAACCATTTTTAAGTATATAGTTCAGCAGTTAAGTACGTTCACATTGTTGTGCAACCCGTCTCTATAAATCTTCATGTTGCAAAACTGAACCTCTGTACCCATTAAACAACCCCCCATTACCCGCTTACCCCAGTCCCTGGCAACCATTATTCTGTTTTCTGTTTCTATGAATTTGCCACTTCTAGGTACCTTGTCTAAGTGGAATCATATAGTATTTGTCTTTTGGTGACTGACTTGTTTCACTTAGCATGATGTCCTCAAGGTTCATCCAGGTTGTAACATGTGTCAGAATGTCCTTCCTTTGGTTGCTTTTACCTCTGGGCTATTGTGAATAATGCTGCTATGAACAAAGGTATACAAATATCTCTTTGAGGCCCTACTTTCAATTCTTTTGGGTATATACCCGGAAGTGGAATTGTTGGATCACATAGTAATTATATTTTTAATGTTTTGAGGAACCATCATACAAAGAAGATTTTAAAACAGAAGTTTTGTCACTCCGTTGCTCAGAACCCTCTGTTGACTTCTCATTACTCTTAGAATAATATCTAAGACCCCTACTCTGGCCTACAAGGCCTGATGTCACCAGCCCACGGGCACCTCACCAGCCTCCCTTCTTCCTTCTCTGCTTCAGCCATTCTCAGCAACTTGCTGCTCCTTGTCACCCCAGGCATGATCCTACCACAGGGATTTTGCACCCGCCATTCTCTCTGCCTGAAATGCTCTTCCCTGGTTACCAACATGGCTCTCACCCTTATCTCATTCAGGTCTCAGTTCAAATGTCCCTTCCTTCAGAGAGGCCTTCTCTGATCAGCCCCATCATCTGTGTGTCTTCTTTTTAAATTCCTCACTTTACCTCTACCTGGTAAGTAGGGAATTTATATTAATTGCACACACATATAATACTAACCATGTACCTGGCTCTGTTCTAAACGCTTTGCATATATTATATGTAAAAATGCTAAATAATTTCCCTAAGGCTCTACAGCTAGTAATTGACAGAGGTGGGATTGAACCAAAGCGATTGGGATCCAGAATCCACTATATTATACACACCTCAATATAAATGTATATGTGTAAAATATGTATATATCATGTATGTGCTTTTTATTGTCTGTCTCTCCCATTGGGTGTAAACTCCACGAGGACAGGGACTTTGTTTTGTTCACTGTTCCCCAGGGCTTAGAACAATGTCTGGCACATATTAGGTTTTCAATAAAAGTGAATTGAATGAATCAGTGAGGGAACGAATGAATGGGTTCTTTATGTATTAAAAAAAGGCTCTCAGTTGTTCTCGCCCTTGACTTTGATTGTGCCCCCAAAGCACAGCTAGCCAAATAGAGCAGTTGCACGTTGTAGGTGCTCAAGAATTATTTATTCAGTGAATGATTTGTGAGCTGCTTGAGGACCCAGACCTGTGTCTCTTATCTCTGTCACCCTCACAGCCCCAGTCCCACTGCTGGGCTGCCCAGCCTTTGTTGCTGCTGTGGGAGAGGAGACTTTATTGAGGGAATCTCGTCTCCTGTGTTGTGTCAGTGAATAGGGGCACTTGTTATTGCAGAAGTAGCTGCAAGGAAACTGAGGCTGCAAGTTCAAGGCCAAAGACTATGTGGAAGAGATACCGTTTTCAGAATCTTTCACTTCTTTCAATCCTACACATCAAAAGCCTCATTTTCCATAGGATTTAGTGTCAGCTTGTTTTTTTATTTCTATTTTTAATTGATCTTTATTGGGGTATAATTGCTTCACAATACTGTGTTAGTTTCTGTTGCACAACAAAGCGAATCAGCCATATGCATACACATGTCCCCATATCCCCTCCCTCTTGAGCCTCCTTCCCACCCTCCCTGTCCCACCCCTCTAGGTCATCGCAAAGCACCAAGCCGATCTCCCTGTGCTATTCGGCTGCTTCCCACTAGCCAACTATTTTGCATTCAGTAGTGTATATATGTCGATGGTACTCCTACTTTGCCCCAGCTTCACCCTCCCACCCCGTGTCCTCGTCCATTCTCTGTGTCTACCTCTTTATTCTTGCCCTGCCACTAGGTTCATCAGTACCACTTTTTTTTTTTTTTTTTAGATTCTATATATATATGCATTAGCATACAGTATTTGTTTTTCTCTTTCTGACTTACTTCACTCTGTATGACAGACTCTAAGTCCATACACCTCACTAAAAATAACTCAATTTCGTTTCTTTTTATGGCTGAGTAATATTCCATTGTATATATATGCCACATCTTCTTTATCCATTCATCTGTTGATGGACATTTAGGTTGCTTCCATGTCCTGGCTTTTGTAAATAGTGCTGCAATGAACATTGTGGTGTATGTCTCTATTTGAATTATGGTTTTCTCAGGATATAGGCCCAGTAGTGGGATTTCTGGGTCATATGGTAGTTCTATTTTTAGTTTTTTAAGGAACTTCCACACTGTATTCCATAGTGGTTGTATCAATTTACATTCCCACCAACAGTGTAGGAGGGTTCCCTTTTCACCACACCCTTTCCAGCATTTATTGCTTCTAGATATTTTGATAATGGCCATTCTGACTGGCATGAGGTGATACCTCATTGTAGTTTTGATTTGCATTTCTCTAATAATTAGTGATGTTGAGCATCTTTTTCATGTGCCTCTTGGCCATCTGTACGTCTTCCTTGGTGAAATGTCTATTTAGGTTTTCCGTGCATTTTTTAACTGGATTGTTTGTTTTTTTGATATTGAGCTCCATGAGCTGTTTGTATATTTTGGAGATTAATCCTTTGTTGTTTCGTTTGCAAATATTTTTTCCCATTCTGAGGGTTGTCTTTTTGTCTTGTTTATGGTTTCCTTTGCTGTGCAAAAGCTTTTAAGTTTAATTAAGTCCCATTTGTTTATTTTTGTTTTTATTTCTGTTACTCTAGGAGGTGGGTCAAAAAAGTTCTTGCTGTGGTTTATGTCAAAGAGTGTTTTCCTCTAAAAGTTTTACAGTGTCTGGTCTTACATTTAAGTCTTTAATCCATTTGGAGTTTATTTTTGTGTATGGTGTTAGGGAGTGTTCTAATTTCATTCTTTTACATGTAGCTGTCCAGTTTTCCCAGCACCACTTATTGAAGAGGCTGTCTTTTCTCCATTGTATGTTCTTGCCTCTTTTGTCGTAAATTAGGTGCCCATACGTGTGTGGGTTTATCTCTGGGCATCTATCCTGTTCCATTGATCTATATTTCTGTTTTTGTGCCAGTACCATTACTGTCTTGATTACTGTAGCTTTGTGGTATAGTTTGAAGTTGGGGAGCCTGATTCTTCCAACTCTGTTTTTCTTTCTCAAGATTGCTTTGGCTTTTCGGGGTCTTTTGTGTTTCCATAAGAATCGTAAGGTTTTTTGTTCTAATTTTGTGAAGAATGCCATTGGTAGTTTGATAAGGATTGCATTGAATCTGTAGATTGCTTTGGGTAGTATAGTCATTTTCACAATATTGATTCTTCCAATCCAAGAACATGGTATATTTCTCCATCTGTTTATGTCATCTTTGATTTCTTTCATCAGTGTTTTATAGTTTTCTGTGTACAAGTCTTTCGCCTCCTTAGGCAGGTTTATTCCTAGGTATTTTATTCTTTTTGTTGCTGTGGTAAATGGGAGTGTTTCCTTAATTTCTCTTTCTGATTTTTCGTTTTTGGTATATAGGAATGCCAGAGATTTCTGTGCATTAATTTTGTACCTGCAGCATTACCAAATTCATTGATTAGCTCTAGTAGTTTTCTGGTGGCATCTTTAGGATTTTCTATGTATAGCATCATGTCATTGGCAAATAGTGACAGTTTTACTTCCTCTTTTCCAATTTGTATTCCTTTTCTTTCTTTTTCTTCTCTGATTGCTGTGGCTAAGACTTCCAAAACTATGTTGAATAAGAGTGGCGAGAGTGGACATCCTTGTCTTGTTCCTGATCCTAGTGGAAATGCTTTCAGTTTTTCACCATTGAGAATGATGTTTGCTGTGGGTTTCTCATATATGACCTTTATTATGTTGAGGTAGGTTCCCTCTATGCCCACTTTCTGGAGAGTTTTTATCATAAATGGGTGTTGAATTTTGTCAAAAGCTTTTTCTGCATCTATTGAGATGATCATATGGTTTTTAGTCTTCAATTTGTTAATATGGTATATCACATTGTTTGATTTGCATATACTGAAGAATCCTTGCATCCCTGGGGTAAATCCCACT
This sequence comes from Balaenoptera physalus, assembly GCF_965194825.1. NCBI lineage: Eukaryota > Metazoa > Chordata > Mammalia > Artiodactyla > Balaenopteridae > Balaenoptera > Balaenoptera physalus. The sequence continues at coordinate 111,100,774 of NC_138883.1, read as the reverse complement.
TGATCATGGTGTATGATCTTTTAATGTGCTGGTGGATTCTGTTTACTAGTATTTTGTTCAGGATTTTTGCCTCTATGTTCATCAATGATATTGGTCTATAATTTTCTTTTTTTGTGATATCTTTTTCTGGTTTTGGTATCAGGGTGATGGTGGCTTCGTAGAATGAATTTGGGAGTGTTTCTCCCTCTTCAATTTTTTGGAAGAGTTTGAGAAGGATTGGTGTTAGCTCTTCTCTAGATGTTTGATAGAATTCACCTGTGAAGCCATCTGGTCCTGGTCTTTTGTTTGTTGGAAGATTTTTAATTACAGTTTCAATTTCATTACTTGTGATTGGTCTGTTCATATTTTCTATTTCTTCCTGGTTCAGTCTTGGAAGTTTACACCTTTGCAAGAATTTGTCCATTTCTTCGTGGTTGTCCATTTTATTGGCATATAGTTGTTTGTAGTAGACTCTTATAATCCTTTGTATTTCTTCAGTGTCAGTTGTGATTTCTCCTTTTTCATTTCTAATTTTATTGATTTGCATCCTCTCCCCTCTCCCTTTTTATTCTTGATGAGTCTGGCTAAGGGTTTATCAATTTTGTTTATTTTCTCAAGGAACCAACTTTTAGTTTTATTGATCTTTGCTATTGTTTCCTTCATTTCTATTTCATTTATTTCTGCTCTGATCTTTATGATTTCTTTCCTTCTACTGACTTTGGGTTTTCTTTGTTCTTCTTTCTCTAGTTGTTTTAAGTGTAGGGTTGGATTGTTTATTTGAGATTTTTCTTGTTTCTTGAGGTGAGATTGAATTGCTATAAACTTCCCTCTTAGAACTGCTTTTGCTGCATCCCATAGGTTTTGGGTTGTCGTGTTTTCATTGTCATTTTTTTCTATGTATTTTAAAAATTTCTTCTTTGATTTATTTAGTGCTCTCTTGGTAATTTAGTAGTGCACTGTTTGTCCTCCATGTATTTGTGTTTTTTACGTTTTTTTCCTATAATTGACTTCCAATCTCATAGTGTTGTGGTCAGAAGAGATGCTTGATATGATTTCAATTTTCTTAAATTTACTGAGGCTTGATTTGTGACCCAAGATGTGATATATCCTGGAGAATGTTCCTTGTGCACTTGAGAAGAAAGTGTATTCTACCACTCTGAGGTGGAATGTTCTATAAATATCAATTAGATCTATCTAGTTTATTGTGTCATTTAAAGCTTGTGATTCCTTATTTATTTTCTGTTTGGATGATCTGTCCATTGGTGTAGTGGGATGTTAAAGTTCCCTACTATTATTTGATTTCTCCTTTCATGGTTGTTAGCATTTGCTTTATGTATTGAGGTGCTCCTATGTTGGGTGCATAAACATTTATAATTGTTATATATTCTTGGATTGATCTTTTGATCATTATGTAGTGTCCCTCCTTATCTCTTGTAACAGTCTTTATTTTAAAGTCTATTTTATCTGATATGAGTATTGCTACTCCAGCTTTCTTTTGATTTCCATCTGCATGGAATATCTTTTTCCATCCCTTCACTTTCAGTATGTATGTGTCCCTAGGTCTGAAGTGGGTCTCTTGTAGACAGCATATATATGTGTCTTGTTTTTGTATCCATTCAGCCAGTCTGTGCCTTTTGGTTGGCACATTTAATCCATTTACATTCAAGGTTATTATCGATATGTATGTTCCTATTACAATTTTCTTAATTGTTTTGGGTTTGTCTTTGTGGGTCTTTTTCTTCTCTTGTGTTTCCCACTTAGAGAAGTTTCTTTAGCATTTGTTGTAAAGCTGGTTTGGTGGTGCTGAATTCTCTGAGCTTTTGCTTGTCTGAAAAGCTTTTGGCTTCTCCATCGAATCTGAATGAGATCCTTGCTGGGTAGAGTAATCTTGGTTGTAGGTTTTTCTCTTTCATCACTTTAAGTGTATCCTGACACTCCCTTCTGCCCTGCAGAGTTTCCACTGAAAAAGCAGCTGATAACCTTATGGGGATTCCTTTGTATGTTATTTTTTGTTTTTCCCTAGCTGCTTTCAATATTTTTTCTTTGAATTTAATTTTTGTTAGTTTGATTAGTATGTGTCTTGGTGTGTTTTTCCTAGGGTTTATCCTGTATGGGACTCTCTGTACTTCCTGGACTTGGGTGACTATTTCCTTTCCCATGTTAGGGAAGTTTTCCACTATAATCTCTTCAAATATTTTCTCAGACCCTTTCTTTTTCTCTTCTTCTTCTGGGACCCCTATAATTCGAATGTTGGTGCATTTAGTGTTGTCCTAGAGGTCTCCAAGATTGTGTTCAATTCTTTTCCTTCTTTTTTCTTTATTCTGCTCCTTGGCAGTTATTTCCACCATTTTGTCTTCCAGCCCACTTATTTGTTCTTCTGACCCAGTTATTCTGTTATTGATTCCTTCTAGTGTATTTTTCATTTCAGTTATTGTGTTGTTCATCTGTTTGTTTGTTCTTTAGTTCTTCTAGATCTTTAGAAAACATTTCTTGTATTTTCTCAATCCGTGCTTCCATTCTATTTCCAAGATTCTGGGTCCTCTTTACTATCATTACTCTGAATTCTTTTTCAGGTAGATTGCCTATTTCCTCTTCATTTATTTGGTCTTGTAGGTTTTTACCTTGCTCCTTCATCTGTGACATATTTTTTTGCTGTCTCATTTTTTTTTTTTTTTACATGAGTGGGATTACGTTCCTGTTTTACTGGTTGTTTGGCCTGAGGCTTCCAACACTGGAGTTTGTAGGCTATGGGTAGAGCTGGGTCTTGGTGCTGAGATGAGGAGCTCTGTGAGACCTCACTCTGATGAATATTCCCTGGGGTCTGAGGTTCTCTGTTAGTACAGTGGTTCAGACTCGGAGCACTGACTGCAGGAGCTTCTGCCTGAACCAGGGGCTTGCGCACCAAGATCCCGCAAGCTGCATGGGGTGGCAAAAAAAAAAAAAAAAAGAGAACAATAACAAAGTAAAAAATAAAATTAGACTAGGAAACTAACAGATATGTTGGAAAGAATGTAAAAATAAAAATATAGATGAATCAACACTGGAAGGTACATCAGTACCACAATAGTAAAAAAGAGGAGGAGGGAAAAAAATAAAAGCAGGGGGGCAGGGTGGAAGGCCTTGGCTGTGGAGAGCCACAGCTCTAAGCCCTTGCTTAGCTGTGGGGCCTAAGCAAGGGCGAGGTTTGGGCGGTGGGCAGAGCCAATGCTCAGGACCCACAGGGCTGGAAAAGGCCCTGGGGGCTGTGCGGGGTGGGGCTTAGGCTCAAGGAACAGAAGGGGCGCAGGCGTGCCCCCCACCCCTGGTCTCAGAGGGCAGGGGACCTCACCTGGGAGCCCAGCAAGCTTCCTGGGCTGGAGTGGGTGGGGCAAACGCCCTCCTCTCCTCTCCTGCTCCTCCCATCTGGGGTCTGGGAGGGCCCTTCCCGCCTGCCTCTCCTGACTTCCCGGGCCTCCCTCCTATGCCCCCAGGACCAATGCAGCTGCGGGTGGGGGCAACAGGGGGCCTTGGAGGGCGGGGGACCAGCCTGGGAGCTCAGCAGGCTCCCCGTGCCTGAGTTGGCGGAGCAATCGCCCTCCAGTCCTCTCCCGCTCCTCCCTGAGGGCCCCTTGTGCCTGCCTCTCCTGTTCTCCCCTCAGCCTCCTTCCTGTGCCTCCAAGGGCCCACACAGCCTGGAGGGGGCTTTGGAGGGCAGTGGATTAGCTTGGGAGCTCAGCAGGCTCCCCGTGCCCGAGTCTGTCAGCTTGTTTTAGACACAAAAACAAGTTTCTCAAACTATTTCCAAAACAGTGTTTCAGAAAATATCCATGATCTCCTTTATCATTCTCCTCCTAAAGAACTTCCATGATGTAAAACACATCTCCTCTTGTTAGCTTTGGAAGAGCTGGAACTTCAGAGGTCTGCCTAATGCCTTGCACAGAGAAACTGCTCCAGAAGTGAATGCCAAAATAATTAATTATTGAATGAATGAATTGTTCTCTTTAGAAATCGTTACAAGGAACTCAGTTCCACGATTGGGTAGTTTTCCGTTGAGGATCTGGTTGTGGTGCAACATTGTTTTTTCTCTCTCTAATTTCGAATATACCTAGGAGAGTCCTTCCAGCTACCTTTTCACCAGATTGCCATCAAAATGCAGGTCAGAAGTAAAGGAGATAGGTATCTATTGAAGAGTGGCGTCAATCCATTAAAAGGTACACTGATGGCCTTAAAGACTTAATGCAGCTTTTTAAAATAGCTAATGTATATACCAGGCTACTGCAGTTCACCCTGGCACAGTGGATCTCATTATACAGAAAAGTAGATGGAACATACATATAATAGGCGATGGCTGGGCTCAGTTATGACCTTATTTTTACTGATAAAGACAAATCTCATAATTCACTGGTAGCAATGTCAGGTTTTTATCTTTCCCTGGACTCATGAGAATACAAGTCACGTCCACTGAGCCTGCTGTCTATGTGACAAGGAAACTCAGGCAGCCAATCATGGCAAAGGTGATTCACTCATTTGCATTCAGAAATCCTGTTGGTTAAAAAGCAATAAAAGTGTTGGGGCTTTTTTTTTTTTTTCTTTCACTCTATAAAAAGTGGCTCACTGGTGAAATATACGCCTTCACTCATCTCGCAGAGCTGCTGTAAAAAATAACATTTGGCAGTGGGAAGTGGGACTTTTGCTTGAAGAACTGATGTGCATGTATAATATTTGTGTATTTCTTAGATGTCCATGGACACTTATCAATGCTTTTGTGTTCCAAAGACTTGTACGGATAAAATTTACTATGGTGTGGGTCTTGATTTTTAAAGTATACGTGGGGATTTGTAAAGTGCGAGATCGCAGAATGAAGTGGTAAGAGAAACAGGGGGGCTGGAACAGTAGTATGGCGACACTAAGTGAAGTATCTAATTTGACTCACACTCCAGTCATGAGAAGACACTGTGCTTTCTTTCCCTGTGCTCCCTGCCTGCTCCGTCTCAGAGTCCTGGCTGCCCACATCTGCTTCACCCTCTGCCCTGTTCTTTGAGCCTTGGTTTGGTCTCAGAACCTCAGAACACACAGCAGATTCGAGAACACCCCAAGTTGCTCAAGGGAAATAAGAAAGTGTATGGGGTGGGTGGAGGGTGGAGTGTTTCTGTGTTGCTGAAACCTGGTCCCTGCCCCCCGCCCTGCCCCCCACCCTACCCCCTACTGGAGCATAAATCCAGTAGAGGAACCTAGACGTTTATTTTCAAAGCAGGAGCTGCATCTTCCTTTGTGCTCTGCACTGTGCTAAGTGCAGTGTTGGTGCTGGATAAATGTTAATAACAACAGCCATACGATGATGACAATAATAATGTGGTAACCCCACTTCCTTCATGCCAAGGGCGTTTAAGAGATTTAACCATTTCTTGTGGTTGATGTTAACATACCCAGGGGTAGTATTCCTTGTCGGCAAACCCCGACCAAATGGTATTTTCCTGTTTTCCCATCTGACTGGAAAGCAGGTAGGAGGTAGGAAAGAGGTCCCAGAGCCCAGGGCTTCCTGCATATTCATCTTCAGAACTGTCACTCTGAGAGTGAGCAAATGCCCCTCATGTGTTTTGTCTGCCAATCAGACCCCTCTGTCCGCAGAGACCCTTTAAAAAAACAATAATGACACCTTCATTTTAATTATTCTCTTTTTTGGTCCCACTTCAGGATTCTGCCTTTTAAATAAGCTACACCAGAGCTTCTTCCTTCTCATCTTGCTCCTAATTAAGGACAGTAGGGGGTTTCCTTTGGTCTTATTTTTTTTACAGTTTTAATTACACTGATCTTAGCTTAAAACAGAACTCATTTAAGTGCTGAGAAGATATGTATTTTCTGGCTCAGTGAGGGTTTTCCCCTCCCACGCCTCTTAGAAGAGGACAGAGCTGAGAGATGGCCCCTCTCTGAGCACCAAACCTAACTAAGCTTGCTTTGTCCTGGATGAAGGACAGGGAGACCACGTGGGGACCCCAGCTGCTGCAGGAGAGAGCCCTGTAGCTTCAGGAGAATTGGCATTTTGCCAGAAAGAGCAGCCATCATGGTGGGAAGCCAGAGCTGGGACGTCAGCTCTAGGAAATGGGCTGTCTCTAAAGGTGACTGATCCACTGGTTGCTCTTCCCTGCCCTTCATCGCACCTGGCTGCTCATGCTTAGAAGGGCAGTCACCATGCCATTCCCTTCCTCCTCCTCTTTCATCTGGATCCTGGTCGATCGTGGCCTTGTTGGAATACTGCCACTCACTCCTTCCTAGAGTCCGTGTCATTCTGTGGTAAAAGATTTTGAGCACTGAAGGCCAAGACCAAGGTTTGAAGCCCAGCCTGGGCAACAATGGTGATGTAGTCTTGGGCAAATGATTTTCTCTTTGAGCTCTGGGGGCCTCTTCATAAAAGGGGATGGTGATGTCTTCTTGGGAGGGTGGTTGTGAAGGATGAATACGGTAATGAATGCTAGGTGAAGAATGCCTCTTGGCAAGAGGTTGGTGCTCCATAAATGTTTGTAGCCCCTTTCCTTAGTCTAATAGGTATAGGTGAGTACCTAGAAGGGTGGGCAGATATTTGAAGGCCTGAATAATAAAGACAGCAATTCCTGAGAACTCACAAACACACACTCATAAAACATCTATCTTGTCCTTTCTGCCTGTCCCCATCCCATTCTTTTCTCATGCCCCTTTTCACTGCCTCCTCTTCCACAAGGTTTACTCAGATTATTTCCAGCCTACATGGATCCTGCTGAACTCTTTTCTACTTATTGCCTCAACCACACGACTTAACATTTCATTATAAAAAGTCTTGGTTTGTATATTAAGATCTTCTCTCTCTAATAAGGTAAGCTCCTTGGGAAGCGACTAAGCATGATTCTTTTTCCTGTGTCTTTGCAGCATTCAGCACAGTGCCAGGCGTGCAGTAAATGTTTAATAATTGATTATTAAGTGCAGTGCCAATACGAGTTCTACCTGAGGGTAGAGACTGTATTATATATATATATATATTTTTAAATAAATTTATTTATTTTATTTACTTATTTTTGGCTGTGTTGGGTCTTCGTTGCTACGCACGGGCTTTCTCTAGTTGCGGCTAGCGGGGGCTACTATTCGTTGCGGTGCACAGGCTTCTCATTGTGGTGGCTTCTCTTGTTGAGGAGCACGGGCCCTAGGGTGCACGGGCTTCAGTAGTTGCAGCATGTGGGCTCAGTAGTTGTGGCTCGCAGACTCTAGAGCACAGGCTCAGTAGTTGTGGCACACGAGCTTAGTTGCTCCGCAGCATGTAGGATCTTCCGGGACCAGGGCTTGAACCCGTGTCCGCTGCATTGGCAGGCGGATTCTTAACCACTGCACCACCAAGGAAGCCCCTATATATATTTTTTGTGTCTCCACAGCGGTTTGCCCAGTGCTAAGCAACTAGGCACTCACAGGTATTCAGTAAACATTTGTCAGATTGAGATTACCTTTTGCTGTTGAAGGAGGATGGGTTTGAGGGGTGGTTAAACCATTGATATGAAAAGTATAACAAGAGACGTGGGGAATAAAAGCTGAATCTACAAAAGGTTGTGAAATGCCTGGGATTTGGGGAAGGCATATTTTCTTTTATAACAGTTTGTAAATCATGTCCTGGTAGGGCAGGAAAAGAACAGCATAGGGAGTTTGGAGCCTTGGCTTCTGGTCTAGACTGGGACAATTTATTTGATATGGACACATGGGCCAGGTCTGGAACCAGGTGGCCTCTGGCTTGCAGTAAAAAAGAAGTTTCCTCTTGACTCAGGGGCCCTTTGGAAACTTGTCACCTCTCAGTGACCCTGTGGACAGCTCCCGGTTTCTTCTGATAGGTTTGACCTTGGCCCATAATCCTTAAATAGACAAAACTTCCAAGGAAGCCGATTTGCATTGAACTGAAAGTCAATCGGGCCACTGCAAGAATATGAAATTAGGCCTCCGGGGATGGAAAGGCAGTTATTTTTCAATTATCCACAGGTCAGAGGCAGCAGTGGGGCTGCTCATCTGGAGTCACCCTGAGAAGTGACCCTCTGTCTTCTCTAAGCGTGACCGGAAACTCAGCTGGCCCCCTCTCTGGGTTGCTCTGTTTATCCCCCCCGGCCTCTCACGAGGCTCATTGTCCTTCTGCGTGTGTGCACAGCCCTGGCTCCATCCCCTCCCCGGGCCCTGGCTGAGGGTCCCCCAAGACTGGTGGCCAACGTGTTCCCTGACCTCAGGAGCTCAGATCTGTAGGCCTTTGTGTCTCTAAGTGTCCACCGAACACAGCAGACACTACAGGAACCATGAGAGGTAGTCTTGTAGGCTACAAAACCCAGCAATAACAAAACCCAGCAAAGGCACAGGCCCTGGGCTAGCTTCATGCTGTTCTGGTGGCAACATGCAGGGGTGTCCTTAAACGCACAGAACCAGGGGTCAGGGGAAGTCCTGCGTTATTGCTGGTATTCCACACAGCCTTGTTTCCCCCAGGCTGATTTCTTTCAGCCGTCCTTCGCACTTTCCCCTCAGCGAAGGGCAGGAATCCTTCCCAGCCAAGCTTGATGGCAGTTCCAGGGCAGCCACGGAGCTGTCCTCAAGTGCACAGCCTGAACGCTTCCATTAATTCACAAAACGTTCTCCACGAGGGAGCCAGACAAGCTGCATTATTATCCTCATCAATCATCCCGCGCTGAAGAAACTGAGGCAGCGGAGGGAGAGGAGGGCTGCCTGAGTTGGCTCATCTAGTGGTAGGAGAAGGAGGAGAGAGCAAAGGTGCAGGCAGCCTCTGCTTGGCTCCCTCTGGGGGGGCTTGGAGGGGGTAAAGAGGTGAAAGGATGACCAGCCCACTGGAGGCGCATTTCGAATCAGGCACCCCACCAGGGCCATTTTCTTTTCGGGTCTCTACATCGGATACATTTTGATTCAATTTGGATGGTCTGGCTTAGTGGAAGGGAATGAGGTTTAAAAGAGGTCAGCTCCATTACTCAGCGTTATTAATTATGTTTTCGGCCGTTAAAATCTCAAAAAACTAGGAAACTAATAAATTTTACATACTGAAAAGTCACAGATGGATCAGGCAAATGGATAAATTCTTAAAAGTATTTAATATCTGTTAAGAGGACAGAATGATAGATTCAATATTGAAAACCAATATCAGATTCACAATTACAGGCCATTTATCATAACCAACGGCACGGACAGCATCTTACTGTGGGGAGCACCGTGTGATTCATAAGCAGAGACCCGGAGCAAGTCCAGATGAAACAAGAAATAAATCTGCTTTCCATATTTGAAACTTATTTCCACTTCCTATCTTCATTGCCAACAATAATGTTATCTTTCAAGAACAAATTGTTACACATTAAACCCGTGCATAATGAGCCCAGTTGAGTCAAAAACTTCCCTAAAAAGAGCTTTACATTATTCCAAATTGGGTTATTAGCTTTAATTCTAATTCCTCTGAGAGGGCCCACCAATCTTATGGTAAGTTTCAGCACTTAACCAGAGAGTTTGTTTCCCAAGGTTGGGCCCCAAGGTTCTGGATTTGTTTTCTCCTCCTTCTCTCCACCTCCCCTGAAGAATTAACACTGTCAGGCTAAAGAACAAACACGATAATAGTTAACAGAAGTGTTAAACAAATTGCAAGAACACTGCAATTTATATTTTTGATTTTAAGATGAGTGATTCTGCTTTCTTTGAATCTTTGAGTAAATGGAATGATTTGAATTCAGACCTTTGCATGTCATGGCCATGACACCAGCTAGGTCCATGTTTTGACATCTACATGTCCTGACATCAAGTGGCAGGGAGGTGATTTGGCTGTGACATCTCTCATTTCACCTACTGCCTAGGCTGACCCAGCTTACAAGACTCCAGTAAAGACATAGGATGGGAAAAAAAAAGACGGATTTTTTTAAACTTAATTTTTTTAAACTTAATTTTTTCCTGATTTCAAGAATGAGGTGCTCAAATGTAGAAAATTTGGAATGTGGGAAAAAATCCTAACCTCCTCATAGAGGTCACTGCCTAACTACACTTTGGCATGTGTCTTCCACCGTGTTTTTGTTTTTGTTTTTGTTTTTTGCTGTGCATTTTTTCTTTACACAGTTCAGATTATATATACACAATTTTCTATCCTATGCCATCATAATTTTTCTGGTTATATAATACTCCATTTTATAATGAACCCTTTCCCTAATGCTGGGCACTTAGGTTGCTTCCAACTTTTCTCCATTATAAATAACATTGCAATAATCATCTTTGTACATGCATATATGGGTGAATTTCTAATGATCTCTTTTAAGATTTGTTCCCAGAAATCTCATTGCTGGGTTAAAGAGTGTGAACATTTTATGATTTTTTTGATATATACTAAGGCTAAAAAGAGAATTTTATGTAAACCCCTCATTCCTGAATTTTTTAATTGTTTGTACAAGTTGCAGCCTAGAAGTTAAAATCATGGATTTTGAAGTCAGATCCGTCTGCATTCAAGTTCTAGATCTGTTACAGACTAACTGGGAGACTCAACAATTCAGAACCTCTATTGTGGATTTCCCTGGTGGCACAGTGGTTAAGAATCTGCCTGCCAATGCAGGGAACACAGGTTCGAGCCCTGGTCTGGGAAGATCCCACATGCCGCGGAGCAACTAAGCCCGTGCTCCACAACTACTGAGCCTGTGCTCTAGAGCCCACGAGCCACAACTACTGAGCCCATGTGCCACAACTACTGAAGCCCATGCGCCTAGAACCCGTGCTCCACAACAAGAGAAGCCACCGCAATGAGAAGCCCGTGCACCACAACGAAGAGTAGCCCGCACTCACCGCAACTAGAGAAAGCCTGTGGGCAGCAACGAAGACCCAACATGGCCAAAAAATAAATAAATTAAAAAAAAAAAAAGAATTGATGTTGTAGGAAAGAAGGAGGGTATTTAAAAAAAAAACAGAAAAAGAACCTTTATTGCCACATCTGTAAAATGGGAATCATGATACCTACATCTCAGGGTTGTTGTGAAGAGAAAATGTGACAGTGGTTATCAGGTGCTTAACACAGCACCCCCCGACACACAGTAAGTATTCCATAAAAGGCAGATGGTATTGGTCTTTATTCAGTTTTTTGTGACAGAATATTTTATGTAATTTTTTTAGCAAAATCATATGATAATTTAAAATTTTTTTCTAAGTTGAAGTCTAGTTGATTTACAATGTTGTGTTAGTTTCGGGTGTACAGCAAAGTGATTCAGTTATACGTATATATAATATATGTCTTTATAACATGTATACATAAAGGTGTCATATAATTTTAAAACATTTGAGCTTTAATAATAGTCTCCATTATCTCCAGAATAAAATTCTAACTTATTATTGGTCAATATCAGATCCTGTCTCACCTTCCCCACCTTTTTCTCTCCTTTCCCCTGCAGTTGCGTTTGCTCCAGCTGCCTACGACAAGCATCCTTCATGACTGCGCCGAATGCCTTCCGTCACTGTGCCCATGTCACTTCTCTCTCTAGCCTGTCCTTTCCATTCTCTTCACTGTTTATCAAACTCTACTCATGGATTTAGGCTCAGCTTAGGCTCACCACTTCCCCCAAACCTTCCCAGATACCTTCCCAGGCAAGATGCATATGTTTGTCCTCTGTGCTCCTGTGTACCTGGGTTGCAGAATATCTCTATCTCATGTGTTACAGAAGGTAAGGTGTGTTTCAGCCTCTCCCACTAAACTGGGAGCTCTATAAAGGTCAAGATCATGTCTTATTAATCTTGGTTTTCTTTAGCGCCTACTACAGTGCCTGACACAATACAAGGACTCAATAAAAGTTTGTTAAATGTAGCATAGGTAGTGGGTTTGATCAAAGAAAGCCATGAATGGAATTTAAAGGCAAATTGAATTTCAACTGAATTGAAAGTTGATTGGATTTTAATTTTTTATTTACCATGGGATCTTAAGTACAAATGCATTTTGTGTTATTGTGGAGCGTCTTCTAGGCCTTGAAATACTTACTGCTATTTGCAAATCATTTCCAGGCAAATTATTGAGATTTTAAAATGTGCAAGGAATTTCAGTGGACCCTGTATAAACATATATCAGAATATCTCATGGGAGACTACAGAATATGTTCATTATATGGGTGGGGACACGGAAGCCCAGGAAAGAGAGACAATTGAGTTATTAGGGCCTGAATTTCCTGCCTAAACTTAAATAATATTATGGTTAAAGCTGAAATTTAAAACAGGCTTCATATTAACTCCACATACCACTTAACTAGCCTGGTAAAGTATCTGGGTTGTGCCTAATTGACGAGCACTATCATTATCATTATTTTTGTCTGTTTGCTCAGTGCTGGCTCTCCAGTACCTAGATGGTGCTTGGCACATTGTAGGCCTTCAATCAGTATTTGCCAAATGACCAAATGAATCAGCAATCACATTTGGTATGACCCAATCTGCAGCCGCTTGTGGGGGGTTGTTTAGTTCAACCTGACAAATCTTTATAGAGTGCTTTCAGACACTTTGCCACGGAGCTGAGGGTATGAAGATGAATAGCATATGGTTCCTGTCTTCACGATCTCAAAGTCCAGTATGGAAAGCAGACACATAACAGATAAATGCAGCATGCTGAGGTTAGTGATAAGACAGGCCTATGTACACGGTGCCAGGAATCCCAGAGGAAGGGTGTTCCATCCAGCCCAGGTGTTTCAAGGAAGACTTCCTAGGGGAGGTCATGCCCGAGTTGCCTTGCTGGATGACAAGAGTTAGGCTGAAGAAAGATGGAAGGACATTCCAAACAGAGGAGGTGTCACTAGGAAAGATAAAGGTATGACATCTTGTTCAGGAATTCATCCCATCAACATTCACTGATGGCCTATTATGTTCCTGGTGTTGTTCTAGGTGCTGGATATATGGTGGCAAACAAAACAAAGTCCCTTTCCTGGCGGACCTTGTGTTCTACTGGACACAGGGACCACAGGCCTTTCAGCATTGCTGGAGGACCCAGTGCAGAGCACGGAGTGATGGTGGAGGAAGCTGAAGAGGAGGAGGGAAGTTTGTTTTACATGGAAGAGTTGAGTTGATACCCTACCTACTTCCACAAAGGACCTGAGGCACATAAAAAGGTAAGGATTTGCCAAATCAAACTACTACTGGGCAGGAATCCCCGACCCCGTCCTGAGGAGGAGATTCTTCTGCTTCCCCCAGAGGCTCTTGGTTGCTGCAGGGAGACTGCCAACACTGCTGGAGAAAAGAGGCTGCTCCTGGACCCTGTGTACTCCTAGAAATCCCCTTGGGTTGATTCAGTAATTGGATTTTGACTCAAGGCTGTGAGTGGAGAGCCTGGTACATAGTGAGAACTTCATAAATGTTTGTTGAATGAAAACATGAGGGTGATGACTTTATCTGTAAAATAAAGGAGTGGCTAATCCCTCTGAGCTTTGACTTCAGCCTAAGAATGAGTGGCATTATGAACTTCCTGGAAAGTAAGATGGTTCCTATACCAACACCCTGCTCAATTTAAGTCAAAGGATAAAAAGTCACAAGTAAAACCATGTGCCTGGGCTTCCCTGGTGGCGCAGTGGTTAAGAATCTGCCTGCCAGTGCAAGGGACACGGGTTCGAACCCTGGCCCGGGAACATCCCACATGCTGCGGAGCAACTAAGCCCATGCACCACAACAATTGAGCCTGCGCTCTAGAGCCCGCAAGCCACAACTACTGAGCCCACGTGCCCTAACTACTGAAGCCTGTGCACCTAGAGCCCAAGCTTCGAAACAGGAGAAGCCACGACAATGAGAAGCCCGCGCACTGCAACAAAGAGTAGCCCCTGCTTGCTGCAACTAGAGAAAGCCCATGCACAGCAACAAAGACGCAACACAGCCAAAAATAAAAAAAAAATAAATAAATAAATTTATTTTTTTAAAAAAAATGCCTTTATTTCCAAGTTCAACCAGCCATTCACCCATCCATGCATCCATCCAAGTTTTACCATCCAGGCATCCATGCATCCATCCATCCAACATGGGTAGGCACTGTGCAGGACACTGGAGATATTGAAATGACTTTATGGAATTCATCATTCAGTTCACCACTGTCAAATGACAGTGAGAAAAGTGCTAATTGAAGTAGGTAAACAGGTAGGGTGAGGGGGCCAAGGAAGGCCTTGTCAATGAGCAGACTTTTAAAGGATGAGACTGGAGTTTGCCATGCTTGAGAGAAGATGGGAAGGGCGTTCACGTTCTGAGAACAGCAGAAATAAAATCAGGGGGCCCAGAACACTGTATTGACTTCAGGACATGCAGGTAAACTGGTGCGGCTACCAGGTAGGATGTAATGGTTGACAGATTATTGAAGATGGGGAGAGGGGGGGATGTGTTTAGAGGTATAGTTTCCCCAATTATCTGTTGCAAATAAAATTTTAAAATGCTGTAGTATCGAAGAAAGATGCCGACATTGACTTGAGTCAGAGGTTTACTCTCCACCAAATGGTTTTATTATCATTACTATTCTTTTGGGAGCATTTATTTATATTTACTTTGGACCCCAAATCAAAGCAAATCAGAATATGACAAGGGTGTGTGGATGAGATGAGTTATTTGATGAAGAATGCATTTGCTCCCTTTTGTAAGCAGTTTATATCCTGCTGGGCTGCAGACTGCTGTGGTATAGGAGCTATTTCCAATGATTTAAATTTGGCCCCTAACAAACCACATTTTATAATGACTTTTTACCCAGATAGCATCCATGATATAACTGTAACTTATGTAAAATCTGCACATATGGGTATATTAAGTTCATTCATTGATTTCCGGAATCTCAAATCCTCCGAGGATTTTCCCGAATCTCCATGATGCCTCAGAAGGCCTCGTTTTGCATCCGATCCTTTTAGTGCAATAAAAAAGAATCAGAAATTCATGTTGCTTGTCTCCATTGCACAAAGCAGAGTTCCCTCTCTTGGACAAATTGGTCTTGGGCAAAGTATGCCACATAAATTGCTTCCAGATCATCTCGTGCCTGTGGAAGGACTAAGGGCTTGAGACAAGATGCATTTCACAGCGTCATATTTGGTCTCTTTTCCTGGTAAACATGGAGGAAAGAGAACAAGAGGCCCAATCCGAGTTTGCCTGGATGCAAGAAAATTTGGTGTCTAAATGCCACATTTCTTGGGACTGTATAATAATCTATAATAGTGGAGCATCGTAACAAATAGTGTAACAATTTCATGATGATAACCTATACGTTCAAGAAACCCATGAAATGTAGAATTCAGAGATCTCCAGCACTAGCCTCTGAGAACGATTCACAAACTCAACTCTCGATTCAAAGCGATTGGCACTTCTGACGTTTATGCGTAAATAGATCTCAACCAGTCTCATTAAATATTCAACCCATATTCAAAGTTATTAAATATTGAACATGATTTAATAAATACAACCAAGTTAATCAAGACTTCGATTGGTGGTTGTGGGTTCATAAAAAGCTTGTGAAAGAGTCATTCCACTTGAGTTTTTCCTGATTCTCCGTCTCCCTCCCCTGTCTTTAAGTGAGTGCAGGAATTGTATTATACGCGCATGTAGGCATTTTTTGGGCTGTGTTGGTGTATATGTAGGAGTGTTGGGTTGTTATCTCTTAGAAATTTGTGTCCTGGGCAGGGTTGTTGTGTGTGGGCATATTTGAGGATGTGCTGGGTGTACTGTGTCAGTGTGTGTTATGTGAGCAGATATAGCACTGGTGAGTTGCCTTAGATTCTGCCTGCTACACAGTTTCTTCTTTGCACCTTGTCAATGGCTAGGACCCAGGGATCCCACAGTCCCCTCTAATTCTTTGGAACTATCCAAAGATGGCTTTTTCTCAGGGTTGTGCAAGGGTAGAGTTGGCCCTTTGCTTGCCTTACCCTAGTCCCAGCCCTGCAGTGAGAGACACTATAGCATCGAGGACAGAGCTTTGAAGAGGCTGCAGTTCAAATTTGGGTTTTGTCACTTTCTAGCTATGTGGCCTTGGGTAAGTTACCTCTTGGACCCTCAGTTAACCGTTTTGGAAAGGGGGATAATAATGCCTGCTGTATAGCATTGTTGGGAGTTTTAAATGAGATCATGTATAGGCCTTATTAATAAATTGTAAATATTTTACTTATTCTTTTTACAAGGCAAGGCCCAATGTGAGGCTTCGTAATAGACGCCATGTAGGTAAATAAGACCCAAAATCTTAGAGTCTGGTGGAAAGATAGACATTTTCTCAAGTGCTCTAATATGTCAGGTGTCCCTTGAGGAGTTTAAAAGACCCTACAAGTTCCAAAAATCTTTCCACCACTCACAGATTCCAGCCATCCCTGGTGTGTGTTGGATGTTCCTCCCTGGGACTTTGAGCCAGAGCTCTGCAGGAAGAGGGAGGGGAAAAGGGGATCCCTCAGCAGGGAAAGGAGAGAGAGGGAAGGAAAATGAAGGGAATTTCCTGCACACTTGAGCAAGGAAAACGTGTGGACTATCATGGTCTGAGCCTGGACATTCTGCCCAGCATCCTAGCCTTCTGACAATTTACTTCTGAGAAGGAGGTGGTCCGCCTACCTTGGTCACCAGAGTTTTGGCCTCCTCACCTCCCACCCCTGTCCAGGCTGAAGTGTGTAGAGGTGGAAATGGAACTGGGTTTCAGAAGCCACCCCCCTGGAGAAGATATACTCTGGAGCCCGGTAGAAAGAAGCATTAGAGAGGCTGAGAGGAGAAGGTAGAGGGTGGGAGCAAGGGCTATGAAGTTAATTCTGCTTGGGCTCTACTTACTTTCTGTGTGACCCTCAGCCGGGGAATTCTCTCTGAGCCTTGGTTTCCTCCTCTGTGAGATGGGGATGATAGCAGTGCTTACCTCATTATTTTTCCCATTTTGCAGATGAGAACACAGAGGCATAAATTAAGTCACCCGCTCAAGGTCACATAGCTAACAAGTGACAGGGCCAGGATTTGAACTCAAGCAGATGCTTCCAGGGCGCCTGCTCTCAATCATCTCACTCGACTCCTCTGTTTTAATGTCTTCTTGCCCGGTTAGAGTGTAAGCTTTCAGAGAGCAGGGCTTATAGCTTAGAATAGTGGACTTTAGTCTCCAGTCATGCCTTCAGATGAGTAGAGGGGTCCTAGATGTTGTCATAGCTCCAAAATAAACTCGTTGCAGTTGGGTTGAACATTATACAGCAATAGGATGTGCAAAGCAGTGCTTCCCATAAGCAGGCTCTCAGGGACTGGCAAACGAATGATGGATGGCGGGCTCCAACGTGACCTGGAGCTGACCCTCAGAGATGTTTGCTAAAAGTGTTCCTGGCTCTGTTGGGACATGTGTCCTCGGAGGCCTGCCAGCTGGGTGGAGAAGGTGTAGCTTTGTAGATCCGTGTGGCTTTTTAGAGTATGGCAGAAAACGAGGCAATCCTCAGCCCCGCGTGGAGGGGGCCAGCAACACTCAGCCACGCAATTCACACCTGGCAGCATGGGAGTGTGTGAGAGAGAGACAGGGAAGTGGGGTGCTTCCCATGCATTTGCTTGTTGAGTGGGGGGCCATGGCTATCCAGGAAGAACTGCCCACCTCCCCAAACCTGTTAGAACTGAAGTTTGAGAAGGTGGGAGTTGCAACTCATAATCCAAAAGGGAAATGTGAGGATGAAGAAAAGATATTCAAAAACCTATCTTGTATTATATTAGTTGCTAACAGTTATCCCGTGCTACTACGTGTAATATTTCCCCACAGGGCTCACAGTAATGTTATCATTCCCATCTTACTGATAGGGAAACTGAAGTTGGAGAGGTTAAGTGGCTGTCCAGTGTCATAATTAGTAAGTGGTGGAGCAGGAATACAAACCAAGAAAGTTAGAACCCATTCTCTTAACCTTTGGCGTCTCTGATACCCACAAACTGCATTGCCTGAGAGCTGGAGAAACCCTTAGAGAACATCTATTTCAGCCTCTTCAGAGTCAGGTGGGAAGACGAAAGGCCAGAGAGGGGCAGTGGTGGACCAAGGTGACACAGATGGTTGGTGATAGCTCTAAGATTTGACTGCATGACCCAGAGAGTGAGCACCTCCTTGAATTTTGTGCCCTAGGTGTGTCTCACTGGCTTCAACCTAGTCCCAGCCCTGACCAGACCCTTCTTCTGGTTGTGCGGTGTGAACAACGGGAGGCCAAGGCATGGGTTTATTTATTTGATTTGATGTCCCAAGGCAGGTAACTCGATGTGATATTTGTGTGGGGTTTTGTCAATATCCCAAGGTAAGTTTCTACCCAGGGGCTGGATGAAGGGTCTGCTTCTGGTTGGTACCACAGAAGGGACAGTACTGAAGGGGAACAAAGTCTGGCCCCAGCAATTAGGGATGAAACTAGGAGAATCATGATCCTGTCTTGACAAAGCAGAGCTGCAGAACGGGGTCCATGGGAACCGAAACACTACACCTCTCCTCTGGATCCCACTGGGCTGAAATGGGGAAGTGCCAGGAAAAGCTTCTAGGGGTGAGACTTGCCCCATCAGACCCAGAATGAAGTCCATTATCAATGATTGAACTGAGAGGGCTAGGTGCTCAGACACATGTACAGACATGCATTTCCCAAAGCCTCAGACAATGTGTCTGCTTTATTCACAAAATAATTATTCTCCTCAGGTGTGTACAGCACCTTTTCCAAGTCTGGGCCTTCCTGCTCTCATTGTAGTTCAAGGAGAAAAGGAGACAAACTACACAAGCAAAGCACCCTGCTGCTACTCCATCCCTGATAAGCAGTAGTCGGTAAGTCCCTCATTGCTTGGAGGAGTGGGGGTGGGAAGAAGGGGTTCCCTTTGTCACTTCCAAGCCAGGTCCTCCCTTCTGCCTGGCTCAGACCCCCTAAGAACATTGTGCGGGCAGTGGAGTGGCATAACGTGCTGTTGGAGGGAGAAGGCTTCGTCCTGGTGGCCCTGGGAGCTTGGGGCTTGGGCCAGGCAGAGAGGCTGGAAGGAGTGGATGGGCGTCTGTCAGCGGAGGAGTCCTTCCCAGGCTGCGAGGAGCAGTGATGGTCTAGGCCTTGCCTCTGGAGTAGACCTTAGCAAGGCAAGTCCCTGCTCTCTTCTCTCAGGGCCTCAGTTTCCTCATCTTACCCGGCCTGGCTTACCGCGCATGGCTCAGCTGGCCTAGAGGCCTGACAGTCTGAGTTCCGAGCCTTCTTGCCCGCCCCCTGCCCAGCTGTTTCTCAAGCCCTCGTCTCCAGCCCTGGCTTGTCCCTCTCTCTCCTTCCTCAGCCTGTTACCAGCACGGCCCGGGGGCTCCCCCGGCCCTCCTGACCCCCGGGGGGGATCCCCCGACCGGAGCTGGGAGAAGGGGGCGGAACGCAGGCCACTCTGACCCACCCGAGGGAGAGGGGGAGTAGGGATGAGAGAGGAGGGCAGAGACAGGAGAAGGTTAAAAGGAGGAGAAAACAGCAAAAAGAGATACAGAGGGGCAAGAGAGAGAAAGGAGAAAACGGAGAGAGGAGGGAAAGAACGTAAAGTTGGGGGGTGATGGTGGAAGGAGGTGAGAAGAGAGACTGGGAAAGGTTCAGAGAAAAAGGAAACCAAAGGAAGGCTGGAGGGAGACACGGAAAGAGGGAAAAGAACAAGCGAGCGAGAGCGAGAAAGCAGGGTCTGAAAGGACCGAAGAGGGAGAAGGAGAAAAAAAGAGGCGGTGGGTGGGGGGAGAGAACGGAGGGAGGGAGCCACGAGCAGGGAGGAGGGAAGCTGAGAGGGAAGGAGAGAGGGAGGGGCCGAGGGACGAAGCAGGTGGGGGCTGGCTCGGCGGCGGCGGCGGCGGTAGCGGCAGCATCCGCGGCTCCAGCCGCGCGCCGGCTCGCTCACTCTCTCGCGGTGCCCGCCGCCCGCCGCCCGGCTCTGGGCTGCCCGCTGCTACGGCTCCTGGTCCGGCGCTCCGGCGCGGCTCAGGCTCCAGAGGACAGGACCGCGACTGGCCGACTGAGCCCCGGGCGGGCCGCGAAGCAGGTAGGTGGCTGGGCGGGGACGGCAAGGATGCGGAGCCTCGGAGCGCTGTGGGCACAGGGGGACGGGGTTTGGGGGTTTTGATCCCGGGGAAGGGTCTTTGCATCCCCGCGACTAACTTTACACCAGCCCCGTGGATTCCCGCTGCCCTGCCGGGGTCCGGGCTGCGGAAGCCGAGTTTGGCGCGGGAGGAGGTGAGTGCCGGTAGAACGCCAGGGGTCCGGGCAGGATGTGGAGCGCCCCGGCGTGGGCAGGCGCGGACTCCCTGGCCTCAGTCCGGACGCAGCGCCCGCGGCGAGGGAAAACCCGAGCGCAGCGGCGCGGCGCGGTTGTCCCAGGGAGGGCGCCCGCCCTCCTCTGAGTCTGGGGACTCCCGCCCCCGAGACGCCCGGGAGAGCCGGGGTCCGCGCGTAGAGCCTGCGAGGCGCGGCTAGGTCCCCCGAGGTGGCCAGCGGTGCGCCTAGCTGCCGCTGAGCCCCGGGCGGTACCATGTGCACTTTTGCTTTTTGGAGGCGCGAAACGGAACGTATACCCCCTTCCTGTCTTTCTCATCCAGTCGTCCCGACTCTTCGGGGAAGTCCGAGTCGACTCCCCGGACGTCCCTCCTGCCCTCGGCGGCGACCGCAGCTCCCGAAGTTAAGAGAAGCTAGTGACTCCCAGTGCGCGCCTGGAGCGCGGTTCCGAAGTTCCCAACTTCTCGCCTAGCCCTGGGCGGTGGTGTTGGAGGTGGGGCGGGTCGTGGTTGTGGTCGTTTGGAGCAGCAGAACGCAGCCGCCTTCCTCCTGCGCTTGGTTTATTTTCCTTATTTGTTTGAAAAAATACGACGAAAAATACGCAAAATCGTTCCTTGCGGGAGTCAGGGTCTGTGAGTGGGACGGAGCCGTCACCCGACCGGAACCTGGGTGGCTCTGCTTCATGATCTCCCGCTCCGTACCGACCTACCCCCTCCCCACCCCCCACCGGGGACGCAAAGAGCAAGGCCTCCAGGAGGTTGGAGGAGGCCTTTAGGTGGTTTGCTCGCTCAGGCCATGGTACTCGTGCGCGAGCATCAGCGCCCCTTACACGCCCTGCCGGGAAAGTAGGGGTGTCGGCAAGCGAAGGCTGGCCGGGGCTTTCGGAGCCTGCCGGGGGCACGTGTCCTCTCGTTCCCGGAGTCCGGGAGGCCGGACTTAACCCGGTGCGGCTTCCGCGGAGGTCGCGGGACCCTGGCTTCGCAGCCCTCTTTGTTGGAGTGCTGTTGGAGAGGTTCTTTTGAAGGGTTTAGAGCAGGTTTAGTGGGACCGAGAGCTGGGGGCTTTGCGGAGAGGGTCCCTCGGCCCTTGTCCCCTGCCAGCTGGGCGGGGTCCCCGCAGGGCTTCGAATCGACCGTCTACAGACACTGGATCTTCAGCTGCTTTGGCGGGTTTTTCCCTGGTTGCACATCACGCACCAGCTCTCTCCGTAGATCATATGCTGTTTAAGCCGCTAGAAATTCCAGGTCCACGACTGCAGTCTCCACCTCTTCCTCCCAACTCACAGATCAGCAAACGGAGGCACAGAGAAGTGAAAGGATTCGCTTACAGCTAGTTAAGGGTGTGAGGGAATGTAAACCAGGTCTCCTGACTCCTAGTTCAGGGCTTTTTTTCTAGTACTCTGTGCTGTCCTTACCACTTTCTCAGCCCAGGGCAAGTGTTCCCAGCCAGGCCACTGTAAGGCCTTTGGAGGCTGCAGGACTGGGTGTGTGTGAGGTTAGAGGTAGAGGACTGGTCGCTTGCCAGGTGCTGTGCTGTGATCATCCCCCAGGACAAATCACTTACGTGACAGTTGGTTGCATATCTGTCCTGCCCCTGCACTGAAGTCTGGGGGTAAAGGAACCCTTAAGACTCGGCCCAGCCCCATAAAGTGCAGTCCACAGGGAAAGAGCAGCCACTGTTTCGTAGTCAAGGAAGGCTTCCCAGGTGAAATCACTGTTTGGAGGGGGCAGGATTAGGGATAGTACCTGGAGAAGGGATGATTGGGAATTGAGTCTTGGGTAGATTTCTAATTGAGGGAGAAGGATCATGGGGCATGAGGCTTGAGTCCTAAGAGGGTAGAAAAGCTCTCCTTAAGTGTCTGGTCAAAAGACAGTAGAGTCAGCACCAATGAGAATTTGGCCTTTGAGTGAGAAGCATTAGGGCAGCTAGAAGACCCAGCTGCTTAGAACTCAAGCTCAGAAGCTGTGGTCAGTGCCTGATCACCCTTCAGCTCCGGCCCCTCCCTGCACAAGGATCCTAATATCAAAAAACAAAACAACAAAACAAAACAAAACCAAAAACCAAAAAAAAAAAAACCAAAACCCCAAAACAAAAAAACCAACCCTGGCCCAGAGGTCTTCTAGTTCCTAATTCAGGGTGAGAAATTGGCTAGGAAGTCAGCACTCTATGAGCCAAGGGTTGTGGCTCCAGCTGGGAACTATTCAGGCTCTTGCTTCTCCTTTTCCCTTTTCTCCTTCTTCCCTGGGGTTTCAAATAGTTTCTTTGCCCCTTTCCAAACATAACTTTTAGATACTTGAAGGTTTGGGGCCTACAGTTGGACTTAGTATGGTCAGGGCATTTAACGTGCTAGGAATATTTAGTCAACAAACAGTTCTTGAGCTCCTGCTTTGTGCCAGGCACTGGCCTAGGCCTTGGGAGATGGCCATGAGCCAGTCAGTCAGAGCCCCATAGCTCATGATGCTGACATTCTAGGCAGCATCCTCCACAGGCCTAAAGTCTAGTTGTAGAGTGGAGGCAAACACACAAAAGATGTCTGAGGAAGTGCTGAAATGGGACAATGTAACAGAAATAATCCTGAGCCTCCCCGCTAGTGGTTCAAGGCTCCGAGGTGAAAAGGCTTGAAGCTACTGACTATGAGATTTGGAGATTCTGTGGGCTTCCATGACCCCAGCTCCTGGTTGCCAAGGGTAACCCAGAGGCAGCTGCAATGATGACCTTAGATATGGCATTGGAGGACCACTCTGCAGAGCTTCTGCCAGTCAGAGTATTGCGGGAGGGAGCTGGTGAGTATTGGCAACTGTGATCTTGCTATCCATAGAGACTGGTGCCAGGTAACCATGTACCTGTTAAATTCCAGCATCCACAGCTTCTTGGTGAACGCTGTAGCCCCATTGTATACAGATGGGTAAATGGAGCCCTGACTCTGCAGATTGAGACAGCTCTTCAGAAAGGATCCCAGGCCCTGTAGATTCCAGGTATCCCTGATCCCTGATTCAATTTAAAATAATGCTCTTTCCTTCCTGTTTTGTAGACCAGTGCTTCTCAGACTTCCATGTGGAAGGCTTGTTTAAACACAGATTGCTGTGCTCCACCCCCAGAATTTTTGATTCAAAGGGTCCGGAGTGGGCCCAGTAATTTGAATTTTTAACAAGTTCCCAGGTGATGCTAATGCTCTTGGCCCCGGGACCCGCAATGAGAGAACCACTGTGTTAGAACAAGGGAAAGTGAGTGATTTTCTTGAGATTATGCAATGAGGGAGCCTGGAACAAAGGCTGTGATTGAGCTCTAGGAACTCCCAGAATTTGCCTATGCATGATCCCCTCTCCCTTACCTTCCAGGAGGCCAAAGAATTAAAAGAATATTTTATCTTCATCAGTACACATACAGAGAGAATATATTGCAATATAATTAGGGAATAAATAGGTGTCGTGTGTTGGATGTAGACTCCATGCCCTGTGGCTCTGCGGGGGTTTATTATAGCACTGTTATAATTGTAAAGGTGTCATCCACTCCAAGAGCCCCTCATGAAACTTTCATGGCCCGGCTGGTCATTGTCCTAAAAGGCATGTCTTCTTCATTTAAAAGAAAGAAAGAGAGATTGCTTCTCTGGCTAATGGGACTATCTGTGTTTCATTTGACAGCAACTATGTAATGTGTTCTTAAGGGACAGAGAAAAAAATTGAACAGTGTGAACAGAGAGGGATTGGAGGAAGTCCACCTCACAGGTATACAGATCTGTTTGTGGAACATTTCAAAATGTTTTGAAACTGTCTGTCTGTTTTCACCTGTGTTTCTGATGTGAAGCTGTATCTCAGCAGGAGGAAAGGAGAGTTTGTGTCTCACCTTAGCTGGTTGGGTAAACGTAAAAACACATTTTATCCCCAATGTGTTAATTAGACCCAAAAGAAAAGAACCATAAAAGAGTTGTTCTACTAAATGCTGGTATTTTTCATCTGGATTCTATTTATTATTTTTCTGTCGAGAAGGAGCAAAAAAATCCATGTTTTTATAGCAAATAAAGCTGGCTGCAGTAATTATGCAGGCTCAACATATCTGTTCTGGAGCAGGAAGTTGGAATTCAGCCTGACTCTCAAACATTTGGGTGAGATCTAATTGAGAAAGACATTTCAAAGAACAAATATTTAGGAATGCGGAGTTTCGCTGATGGTCTCTCTGGGCTAAGCGTGAGTCCCTTGCTTTTAGCTTGATCCTTAGAGGTGGTGCCTGGTGATGGAGAAGGACCTGGTCGGTAATGTTGAGACCACAGTCCAAACGTGAGGCTGAAATTTAGAGATAATCAGTGAGGCTGAGTAAAGGGAAGAAAGATGCCTTCAGGGAATATATCCTTTGTAACTGATGAGCAAAGGGAGAATCAATGAATCAGAGACAGATTGAATACTTATCGAATGTCTAATCTTGGGAAAGGAACAATGAGGGCAGGGACCAGGACTTTTACTTGTTGTATATCTCCCATAATGCTTGGCTCAGTACCTGTAGTGACAAGAGCCCTTGATTGGAGTGGGTATCAGTCAGGGCTGCAAGTAGCAAAAAACCTGAACACAACTGGCTGAAACAATAAGGAACTTAGTATCTCCCAGCACAACAGGTGTGTGCTGTCTGCCCCAAGCTTAGTTCTTTCAGTGGTTCAACAGCATCATCAAAGATCCAGATTCTTTTCATCTTTTCTTGGTCTCAAGGTCACAAGATGGCTATAACAGATCCACGTGTTACACCTTTACAATGTGCAGAGGCAGAAAAGGCAGGAGGGGAACCTTTACCAGAAGGCTCAGCAGACTTTCCCTCGTGTCCAGTTGGCTGGAATTGTGAGTCACATGTCCATGCATAAGCCAGCCACAGGCAAAGGAGGGAGACCATCCTAATTGGTCTAGAATAATCTTGATTTGTGTGTTGAGCCTCAGACAGGAAAAAAATTAGGAGGCTTTTGGAAAGAAGAAAGGAGCAATCAACAATATCTGCTCTAGAGTTTAAGACCTGGGTTTGAATTTTCTGTACTCCTTTTTAGCCCTGTGACCCTGAGCAAAGTATTTCACTTCTTTGTGCCTCAGTTTACTCATCTGGGCAATAGGGATTTATTGGGCAGATAAATCTGAATTAACTCAATAATTGCACTTGATTAGTATGGAAGAAGTACATTATTTGAAGATTTGATCTCTGACATCAAAGGATTATAATCTAGTGCAGGAGACATGTGAGGACTAGACCATGTGGACTATCAAATAATCAGAGAACACACCCAGAGAGTAAACAAATAATTATGGCTTGCAGACTGACCATGGTAGGAGGAGCATGACATCAGTGGGAGCCACAGTAGTTAGGGAAGACTTCCTGGAGGAGGTTGTTCATAGTGCATACGGGAACTCCAGCATCTTAGTATGGGTGGGTTATGAGCTCCTTCTGCCCAGCTTGCTGCCTCTTGCTTTTCTTTTCTCAGTGGTAAAATGGGACCGTTAGGCCAAGATGAGATCCTATATCTTATCTTCAGTTGCTAATTAGATGATATGATGATGATGATGATGTTTGGCTGCCATTATAAAGTCTATAAGCCTAGAATGAAATCTAATGTCTTCCCACTTCTCAAGCCATCTGCCCTTCTGGATTCTTCATTCTTGTTGGCAACACCGTCTTCCCAGATGCTTGGGCTCAAAGCCTTAGCAACACTTTTGCCTCCTTCCTCTATTTCCTGTATTCAAGCACCGACTTTCTTTTGTTTTCATTATGTTTCTTGAACATAAGTCCTCCTTTCTGGCATGAGACTTCCCCTTTGTACAGGTTCTTTCCACCTCGTGCTGGGTGATGGCACTGGCCTCCTGCTCTGATCTCCCAGCCCCAAGGCATAGTGCCTGGGGGTCATAGGGATGTATATCTCCTACAGGAGGAGTCTATGGGGCTCTGCAAATAGGATCGTCTGTAATTCTAGTGCAGAGGTGGCAATGGGCCTAGAATCTGTGCTGTAGACACATTATGTTGCCTGAGGTGCCATTTCCCAGCCTCTATCTCCCTCCTTCAAGAAAATGTCATTTTTACCTTACATTTTTACCCATAGTATTCACTGGATGAAGCCCAAACTCCTGACATTGACCCTCGTAAGTCTCCGCAATCTGCCTGCGTCCTTTCTCCCCATCTTTACCTGTCAGGACTCACCACCAGGTTTGACTCTGCTTCAAGTTCTGCCTTTCTCTGTGTTTAAGCCAAACCATCCTTTCCTTCAAGGCCAGTGTTAGAGCCGCATCCTCATTAGACCTTCCCTGACCACCAGAGCCCACAGTGATCTCGAAGCATCGATCTTTCCTTCCCCTGAACTTCTGTAGCAATTATTGCCTACACCACAAATTCGGTACTTCATAATACACTCTAGGGTCATTGTTCAGCATTTTGTTGAAATGTTCCTTGTCTTCCCAATTGGAGGTAAGGCCGTCGAGGTCTGAGATGGGGTGGGAGTGGATCCTTCTTTGTATCCAGTTGTGACATGCAAACACAGGGCACTTCAGTGAATATTTATTGAATTAATAAATCACAGGAATAAGGGAAATAAGATTATTTACTTGAAAAGTCAGTTAATCTTCACCCTTTTTACCTTAACCTCACTTTGGAGATGGGACTCAATTTGATGAATGCCTGCCTACTATATGCCGGGCACTAGTTTAGGTGATTTTGGGGAGTTGTTTTTACTCAGCCTTGTAACCACCCTGTGAGGTCAGGATTATGGTCGTCATTTTACAGATGAGGAAGTGGAGGCTGGGAGAGGTTAAGTGGTTTCTTCCCGACATTCTCCTGACCCATGGGTGCCCTGTTCTCCTAGTCTCTTTTCCCCATTTGCTGTGTCCCACAGCCTCCTTCTGTCTCTTGTCTCTGATGACACTCAGGCCCTCTCTTGTGTGTTGGGGGACTTTTTAAACTCTGATGTTTACAACAACTCTTTCCTGAAGACCTTCCACCCCCAGTTAGGTTGTGGCTCATTTTGACCCCTCACCTTTTTACCTTGACTATCTTTCCTGCCACCCTCAAGCCTGGGCCAGAGATTCCTTTGAGAGCATAAAACATTCTGCTAGTGGGACCAAGCTGGATCTGGCCAGGTTTTCTGAACTCCTCTGCCCTCCCTTTACCCCCATTTGACCCTTTGTATCCATCCACCCTTGCCTGCCACCACTCCTGTTCTGTGTCTCTGGTGTCTTACGTGTGGAAGGAAGACACTGCTGACCTGTCAACAGGAAGGAGGTCTCTGCTACCTCCAGGAGCTATGACTGGCATTCTTCCATCCTTTATAGCATTCTTCTTTCCTCTCATTCATTCATTCATTCATTCTGTAAATACTGATCATTGATCACATACTCAGTATAGCAGGGAACAAAACAAAGCCCTTGCCTTCATGGAGCTTGCATTGAAGTGGGGGAGACAGGTGGTAAAAAATGAACACATTATATACTTTATGCTTGTTGCAACGAAGAAAAATAGCAAGGTGAAGGGGTATGTATGGTGATGGGATGCAGTGTGGTCAGGGAAGGCCTCTCTGATGGTGACATTTGAGCAGAGACTGAGAGGAGGGATGCCATGTGGGTATCTGGGAGTAGGGGACACCAGGCAGAGGGGATAGTAAGTGCAAAGGCCCTGCGGTGAGAACTCCCCTGGTAAGTCCAAGGATAAGCAGGAAGGTGACAGTGGAGAGAAGGAGGGGAGCTTGGTAGGAGGTGAGGGCTGCCCATCTCCAGCTTCCTCACTGCCTCAGGAACGCTGTTGCCTTCTCACAGCTTTTGCCACTGGCTGAAATGATCACTTCCCTCCACTCAGCCAGGTGCCACTCAGCCTTCACAGCTCAGCTCTGGCCCCCCACCTTCTAGGGGGCTTCCATCTCTGCCATCTCTCATTGATCTACCTCTCCCCTGAGTTCCTACAACTCCCATCTCTCCACTACACAACCGAGCTGTTGATTATCTGCTGGCTGGTTCATCTTCACCTGGGCTCTGTCTGTGTTGGTCTCACCTCCCTTACAAACCAGCTCCTTGAAACTGGTTTCAAACCCAGGAGCCAGCACTGAGCAGGTGTCTACCTGTTGGTGATGCTGGTGTCAGAAGTGGGAAAGGGGCAGGCTCTGCAAAGATCTGTGGGTGGAATCTTCTTCATACTATGTTCATTATCCCTTCACAATAGACAGGAAATCTTTTATTCTGGACATCCTTAGAGCGCTTTGAGCTGGGAGCCTCTGGAAGCCTCTGCCTGGAGCTGGGAGAGGAATCCACTTTTCCTCAGGACTTGGATGAAATTTTGGCTCTGAGGCGTGGTGGGGAGAGGAGCTGGGATGCAGAGAAAGCCACTTGTTTATTAGCCTTTATTGTTCAGTCAAAGTAGAATAAGATGTTTCAGGAGCAAAGGAGGAAGGAATTTACCCAAGAGTCCAGAGACTTCCCTGACATCCAAGGTAGTGATCCTGAGTGTGGAGATTGACCTATGAGTGACATTGGGCAAATCACTTAACCTTCACCTATTGCAGTTTCTTCTCAGCCAAACATCCCCTCTTCCCATCCACTGTAGAAGAAAATGAACAATTAACCTGATTTTTACGCTTGGTCTCTGCATTAATCTTTGGGTCAATGGTTTTAATACTTGAGAAATGTACAGATGGTTCCATTTTAAAGGGAGAGGGACTTCCCTGGTGGCGCAGTGGTTAAGAATCCGCCTGCCAAGGCAGGGGACATGGTTCGAGCCCTGGTCCAGGAAGATCCCACATGCCGTGGAGCAACTTAGCCCGTGTGCCACAACTACTGAAGCTCACGCGCCTAGAGCCTGTGCTCCGCAACAAGAGAAGCCACCGCAATGAGAAGCCTGCGCACCACAGCGAAGAGTAGCCCCCGCTCGCTGTAACTAGAGAAAGCCCGCGTGCAGCAATGAAGACCCAGTGCAGCCAAAAATAAATTAAAAAAAAAAAATAAAGGGGGAAAATGCTTCCCACAGACCTCCAATATTGTCTTAAATTGTTAATATAATAATATATATATGTTACATATATATAAACACAAAACTAGACATAAACAACTTATGCTTATAGCTCATACATAGTCTTAGAGCCCAAACAAGTTTATAAATTAAAATGCAAACTACAAAGTCAGTAACATTCAGATTAACAATATTGATTTAACGTGATAGATACTGTTGTGCTAAGACTACATCAGGCCTTGCTACATGATCATGGTTTTGGTTGCTTCCTCCACCACACGCCCTGTGGTGACTCAACTCTCCCCCTGCTTTTCTTAGTTTGAACAACTGTGAAGCTTTTGTTCCTACAACGTGCTGAAGGGTCATCTGGCCAGCCCTTGGCACAAAAGCATTTGTGTGTCAGGCAGCCACTTTTTTCTCATTAGCCCACAACAATTAAAGGAGCTCTCTTTAATTCTAGCGCAACAACAGACGCTGACGCAAAGCTGCCTTGCGACTGAGTGTGACTACTTGATCACTGAAATGAAACCACAATGCTAGTACTTCAGTGCCTAAGGAACCCCTGCTTGAGAACAAATGTTGAGTGCTCTGAAAGAGCGCCCCCAGAGGTCTGAAAGAGTTAATGCTAGAACTGTGGCTGATTGTTCTGCAATCCTAATAATAGAAACCACATTTTGGACCTTTGCATGCAGCACTATCTCAAGAGGTAGGTAGAATAGTATTAGCCTCATCGTACAGACGAGAAGGTTGAGGCTCAGAGAAATTGAGCAGTCAAGGTCCCACTGGACATTGGCAGCGCCTGGATTCCACCGAGGTCTGCATGACTCAGAGCCCCTGAATTTGCTACCAGGCTTCACTGCCTCCTTCCCTACGGACCCTCACCGAGTTTCAGGGCTCTTTGATCGGAGTACAAGGACTTTGGAGTAATTTGGGAACCTCTAGATTCTCCCAGTGGACTCACTGCTTTCTGGTGGAGTCGTTAGGTGTTATTTGATGCAGAAAAGAGAAGTGAAGCTAGTAAAGAGCAGGATAATGGTTCTCAGATCCTCGGGTGGCTTTGGGTGGCAGTGGCAGGGGATGGAGGCTTCCCTGAAGGTGCGTGGGAGGAGCGGATGCCAGTTACCCTAGGAGAGAAGATACCTTAACAACGGTTACCTTGGTTAGGGCTTCACGCTTTAACAAGCACTTTTTTGGTGCATTTATTTTCAAGTTTGTCCTTTTTTTAAAATTTTATTTTTATTGTGATAAAATACACATAAAATTTACCATCTTAACCATTTTGAAGTGTACAGTTCACTAGTATTAAATACTTCATAATATTATGCAGCCATCACCACCATCCCTCTCCATAACTTTCTAGTGTGTATTTTACAACTTTGCAAAGCAGGTCATTATCCTCAGAAACAAGGGCTCAAGTGGCTTGCCCAAAGTCACACCCCAAACCTGTGCCTGCCTGCCTCTCAACCATGACCTTGAGTGATAGTGATGGGCTTGGTTTCCCAAAGGCTTCTGTGGGACCACGTGAGGTGGCCAGGCTTTCTGAGGTAGGGGCTGAATGGGATGACCTTGGAAGGGCTGTCCTGGAATTGATGCTGCCGGTCAGGGTCGGCGTGACCCATTCCTGGGTATCTGGAACCCACCTTTCCTCAGATCGAAAATTATTTAAAACCTACTCCTGCCCTTGGAAGCTGCCCTCCCCCTGCCTGACTTGACTGGTTTATCATCCAAGCTTAAAATAACTAGAGTAAATAATAACACCCCAAAACTTTTTTATCCGGCAGTGGATGAGCAACAATCTACATATGCAAATAAATGGCATGCTTGTCCCCATGCATATTAATTTGGAAAGAGAGCCCAAGGCCCTAAAATACACTCGAAACCCTCAATGTGGCATTTTGCAACTCTTCCAGCTTGCTCCGAAATCACGGCCTTATTATATCTCAGGGTTCCCCTGCTCCCAGCTGACCTCCCTTTTGAGCCTCTGAGGTTACCAGGGGGACATAGAGTATCTCAGGTAGGCAGGCCAGAGGCCTGCGGGTGATGGCTGAATCCTAACCCTGGGGCTGTGGTTGACCTTGTCCTTCCCTGGCAGGGCCCAGGCCTGTGCTCCTCTCAGAGCCCAGCGTTAGCAGTCCCCAAAGTCAGGGGACAGTTCTGGGGAACACCGCAGGGCAACTGCCAGCCTCAGGCTCTTGTGCTATCAGGGAGATGGAAGGTGGGGGAGGGAGGGGCCTTGAGAATCAGCTTGTCTTATCTCTCAAATGAGGCAAATGAGGAAACTGAGACCCTGGGATGGTGGGTGACTTGCCCAAAGTGACATGGTGACTTAATGGCAGGGAGTGACAAATATTACACATTCTTTGCCCTGAAAAGCACATTTCCTTTTCAGTGTGTGTGTGTTTGTGTGTGTGTGTGTGTGTGTGTGTAGGAAGTGGTGGGCAGAGTGGCATTTAAAGTTTGTATACTTTTGGGGAAAGAGTCATTCTTCTAGTGTGAACATGCACACAGAGACAGGCAGAGACTGAAAATCCAGTCTTGTATCCCGTTTGGGTTGAAAGAAATGGTTGCCTTCCTCCCCCAGGAGATTTGCAAATTAGATTATACTAAGGCCAGAATTAATGTGAGGTCGCAGAGCACACCCCAGCCAAAGTGATGAAAGGGCCAGATGGAGAAGGGCAGGAGTGTCTCTGAGGAAGCCAGAGGTTAACCCCTGGCTGGGGAGGACCCCGAGGTGGAGGAGTGACGAGCTGGCAGTGATGTCTGTGTCCCACTGTGCACAGGGAAGCCTCTGCTGGGGGAGGGGTAGTGGCGTGGCTTCATGGCACCCTACGAAGCTGGGTCTCTCTCTTTCCGGCTGCTTACTGGGTAAGCTCCGGCCTATCCGCTCACCTTTGGGTTTCCTTTTCCTTGTCAGTAAATATTGGAATATTCACCCCCCTACATCCCACTTCTTAACCTTGCTTCATGAAGATCAAATGAGGATTTAAAGTTCCTGCACCATGCCTGGCACAAAGTAGGTATTCAGTACGTCTAGATTGTTTTCTTTTCCAGATAGATTTATCAGACTGGCTGCACTGGGTCAGCATGGAGATGTGTACGTCTGTGTTTGTGTCCGTGTTGGTGTGTTTCTACGTGTGTGTGTCTGCATATGTGTTTGCGTTCATCCATGTGTGTGGTGGAGTGGGTAGGTGTGTAAGTGAGTCTGTGTGTCTTTGTGAATGGCTGGGTGTCTGTGCGTCAGTGTTTCATGGCAGCGTGACTGTGTGTGTTCCTGTGAGTGTGTGTGTGTTTTAATGTGTGTGTCAGTGTGGTGACATCAGTTGTGTGTGTATGTGTGTACACGTGTGTGTAGTGCAGTGCTGGTGTGACTGGAAGAGTCCATGGGGTTGGGAAGGTTCACAGTGCCGTGGACGCGGGTCCTCTCTAAGGTGCTCCCAGCCAAAGCATTCACCTGGTTCCTGACCCCAGGTCCTAACTACCCTGGGTTCGCTTTCCTCTACCTCCCTCTAGAGGCCACTGGGCGCCTTAGCCCTGGCCCGGCCCTGGATCATTTGCATTACGTTTGCATATTACATGCATATCATTTGCATTGTCTACATAGACTCTGCTTTCAGTTATGCAGTTTTCAAGGTAAAATGGAGTTGCTCTTCAAGGTCATTATATTAAGAATTGCTGCTTTTTCTTTTATTCTTTCTGGTCCAGAGCTCCCTCACAGAACTGGGGAACTGGGGGAGAATGAAAGCCCAAGAAACCTCTGCTTTTCCCTCCGTTGAGCAGAGGGATTGGTTGGTGGGTAGAGGCCCTGGGACCCTGGGAGGAGCAGCTGGGGGGAGGAGCCTTTCTTATTCCACCGGCTGTTGCTTCTGACCAGAGCCAACTGTGTCATATGGGAGCCAGAGACAAATACACTCCAACATGTGCCCTGTTGCCTGCTTCTCAAGCCCCCACCGACTTCCCCCTGTGAGGGTGAAAAGGAAGGGTCACTTTGGATATTTCAGTACCTCTCTACCCATCTCTGGCTGGGGAGGGACCTTGAGGCCAGGGCTGGCCTTATGGGAAACGAAGGAGCAAAGGATGTTTTTTCTTTTCAAATACCTAATACATTACGTATATATATATATATATTCATTAATTTTCTTCCAGTTTTATTGAGATAAAATTGACATACAGCATTGTGTAAGCTTAAGGTGCACAGCATAATGATGTGATTTACATACATCACGAAGTGAGTATCACAACAAGTTTAGTGAACATCCATCTCATATAGACACAAAATTAAAGAAATAGAAAAAAATTTTTTTCTTGTGATGAGAACTCCTAGGATTTAGTCTCCTAACAACTTTCATGTATAACTACAGCAGTGTTAATTATATTTATCATGTTGTACATACATCGCTACCTAGTACAGAAGTAATGATATTTCTAATGCCACAGAAAATACCAACCCAAAAGGCTTCCTTAGGAGGGCTGTACCGCCGAAGTGTCTTCCTTATGGGCCACCACTGTGCTCAGCATTCCCTCTTTAGATACGGGTGGAGTCCTTTCTGCGTGGTTTCTGACACGTTACCTCACTTGTCAGCACCCATTTTCTCATCTGTGAAAGGGGCAGTAATGATAGCACTTAATACTACTAACAGTACATAGGGCTTTGGTGAAGATTAAATGAACAGTGCAGGTAAAGGGCTTAGCTTAGTTCCTGGAACACAATAAAGACTCAGTAAATGTTGGCATCAGCCGTTCTCATGGGCTCCATCTGAAAACAGAGGTTCCGTAGTATGTCTTTTACACTCTCATATAAATTGTGTATCAGATGCTCCTCAGACTAGCAGCAAGCTTGAATCCCTTCAGTGTCTTTCAGGAAGTCAAGTCTCCAGGGAACCTGGGCTGCTTTTGCCTTCCCATGGGTGGAAGCATTTCCAGGGGCAGCATGGGAAGCAGGAGATTCTTTGTCTGTGTCTCCATGGATTTGGTGTCACTTTCCCCCATCAAAGGGTCAGCAGTATCTTGTTTCCTTCTCAGAGTCAATAATTCATCTTCTCTTTTGGTCTTTATTCTGAGTAAAGCCCTACTGGCACCAAGGGCCATCCATGACTGAGTATATTTTAGGTTCCCAGAAAACAGAGCTTGAGGCAAAACTTAGTGCTAGTGCTATCCTGGGGGTAGGGGTGCAGTCCCAGGACAAGGAGAGTGAGAAGAGAAGGGAAGGTAGGCAACAAAGGAGGAAAAGCAAATGCCGACCAGCCACAGCTTTGTAAGGAAGTGGGGAAAGAAAGCCAGTCAGTTGCTTACTCATGAGGGATGTCTGTGGTTAAGCCGAGTGGAACCAGTGTGACTCAGAACAGTTTGCCCAGGGTAGAAGAAGGCAGAGAGTCTATCAGCCAGCATCTTGGTCTCTCATTGGTCCCGGTTTTCCCCATGAGGAAACGCCCTTGTACTTCTGGGTCATATCACCTGGCCCTTCTGGGCAGCCACTGGGGAAGCCAAATCCCACGCCCTGTGGTATGGCGTGTCAGCTGAGTCCAGAAGTGAGAACCGCCAGCACCTCCTTATGTCCAGTGGATTGAACCTGGGCACTGGAGCTGCTATGGCTCCTGTGTTGGATGCAGGGGAGGCTGTGCCAGAGTCTCACCCCAGGGGAGGCTGAGACAGCGGTGGTGTTAGGTGAGATGCGATGGTAGCAGCCTGGCTCTCCAGTGAGAAAGTAGCTGATGGATGGTATAGGAGGAAGCTGCGGCAGAGCAAGTCCGGGAAGGCACCTAAGTAGGGTCTGATTCAGCCACCACTAGTCAATTAATTAATACCCAGTTGGGGCCAGGTGCTGGAGTCTGGACCTTACCCTGCAGGCAGTGGGGAGCCATCGGCATTCTTGAGCAGGCGAGAGACCCATTCAGCACTCAGCAATGACGGAGTATGTTAGTCTGCTCAGACTGCTGTAACACAGTACCATAGACTGGGTGGCTTAAACAACAGAAAGTCATCTTCTCGCAGCTCTGGAGGCTGGAAGTCCAGTATCAAGATTCCCGCCAGTTTGGGTTCTGGTGAGAGCTCTCCTCCTGGCTTGCAGACAGCTGCCTTCTTGCTGTGTGCTCACATGGCTTTTCCTGGGTACGTGCTCACTCACAGAGGGTGGCAGGGGGGGAGAGAGAGAGAGGGAGAGAGAGTGCTTTCTGGTGACTCTTCTTGTAAGGATGCTAATCGTATTGGATCAGGGTCCCACCCTTATGACCTCACTTGACCTTAATGACTTCCTTACACCAAATACAACCACCCTGGGGTTATGACTGCAACATGAGAATCTTGCGGGGGGGCACAAACATTCAGTCCATGACACAAGGGTTATTTGGAGAGGGTCTTTTTTCAAGTCTGCTTGTCTTTGCCCACAAAAAGTCAGACGGGGGCTGCTCTCAGAAGCCCTGGTATTCCCAACTCAGTTCAGGGGAACAGAAAAGACTCAGAGATCACTGTTGCCCATGGAGTTTCATTCAGCAGTGGGAGAAGGTCCTTCCTGGGTCAGGGACCAGGGTGCCTGGGTTTGAACCTAAGCTCTGCCATTTAAAAGCTGGGTGACCTTGGGCAAGTGACTCAGCCTTTACTTATTCAACACACGTTGATGGAGCACTTGCTATGTGCTGAACCCTGTTCTAGCTGTTGGGGATACAGAAGTGAATGACACAAGATGAACAGATTGAAATCCCTGCCCTTGTGGAACTTACATTCTAGTGGAGGCAGCCAGCCTATGAACAAAATAAGTTAGTAGATGATAGAGCATATCTGAAGGTGACAAGGGAGTGATGGAGTGGGGATGGGAATACAGTTTTAAACAGTGGTTAGGGAATGTCTCAATAAAAAGGTGACGTTTGGGACTTCCCTGGTGGCACAGTGGTTAAGAATCCGCCTGCCAAGGCAGGGGACACGGGTTCGAGCCTTGGTCCGGGAAGATCCCACATGCGGTGGAGCAACTAAGCCCATGTGCCACAACTACTGAGCCCACGTGCCACAAACTACTGAAGCCCATGCCCCTAGAGCCCTTGCTCTGCAACAAGAGAAGCCACCGCAATGAGAAGCATGCGTACCGCAATGAAGAGTAGCCCCCACTTACCACAACTAGACAAAGCCCACGCGCAGCAACGAAGACCCAACGCAGCCAAGAAATAATAAATAAATTAATTAATTAACTAATTAAAAAAAAAAGGTGACGTTTAAGTAAAAGCACAAAGGAAGTCAGGGAGGGGACAATGCTGATCACTAGGGGAGATCTTTCTGTGCCTCAGTTTCCTCACCTGTACAGTGGGGTTATGACAGCACCTGCTGCACAGAGCTGCTTTGAGGGTTGAGTTAATCCATGCAGTGGGCTTAGACCTGGCCTGGCCCACAGTGAGCACTCATTAATGTTGCCTGTTATTATTGTCACTGCTGCTCAGGTAGGATCCTGTCCCTGCCGCCTCTGGGCAGCACTCCTGGGCTCCAGACTACAGGGGTTTCAGTGGCCTTCATCTCTCCAGGAGTGGGAGCAGCTCTCTTCCATCCCTCCTCATTAAAAGGGGACACACACCCTTGCAGTTGGAGCAGCGACACA
The DNA here is from genome assembly GCF_965194825.1 of Balaenoptera physalus. Taxonomy (NCBI): domain Eukaryota; kingdom Metazoa; phylum Chordata; class Mammalia; order Artiodactyla; family Balaenopteridae; genus Balaenoptera; species Balaenoptera physalus. The sequence continues at coordinate 111,064,114 of NC_138883.1, read as the reverse complement.
CGCATTTTCTTTTTCCTCGAGCATCTAACTCCCAGAGGGAGTCGCAGAAGAGCCTTTAGCAAAATCCAGGTTTAGGAAGCAGCTTCCAGCCTTTCTCTGGAGCATCTGCAGACTGAGTTGAGCAGGTGTTTATGGCCCAGCTCAGAGCTGGGCTGGGGGTCGGTGTCTCCCACCATGAGAACCAGACCCCCAGCAGCGGGGTCGTGGGGCCCTGTCCTGCTTTCCCCCAGAAGTGACTGGTTGACTGCCCACTTCTCATCAACAGGCACCGGGAATTCCTTCAGCAACTGGGACGCCATTATTTACTATCGCAGAGATTTTTGTGGCTGTAATTTACCACAACTGTGAAGCCGGGGACCTGAATCCCAGTAGCCCTCAGTGTAGATACTGCTTCTAATCGATCCTCTATTACTAGGCAAATGCATCCTATAGGCTACTGATGTCTTTTCCTTTCAAACACCTAATACGTAATTAATGATACTTCTAATGTCACAGAAGAAACCAACCCAAAAAGCTTCCTGCTATAATTTATACCCACCCAGACAAAAAGATTGGTTTATTGGTTCACTTATCATGCAGGAGTGTGCCTCTCCCTCCTTCCCCAGGAAGGGGCCGTAGAGTGGATGAAGGCAGGAAGCTAGCCCTCCAGACAGCATTGAGCCAAGCAGGATGGCTACGTGTGGGAGGGTACCACGTGCCAGCTTCCTCATGGATTGTCTCATTCAGTTCTCGTGAACTGACCTGTGAGGGAGGTCCTCCTGTTATCCCACTCTCCAGATGAAGAAGCCGAGGCCAGAGAGGTAATGCGACCCAAGGTCACACTTGGGCCTCTCTGCAGGTCGGTGGGCTGCACGGGAGAGCTTGGAGGTCCAGGTTTGGACTGTGAGCTGTGTGACCTGGGCAAGTGGCTTAACTCCTCTGAGTCTTAGTTTCTTAGCCTGTAAAATGGCAGCCACAGTTGTTCCTTTGAAGGATTATTCGAGAATTAGAGATAATGGCATGTGTTAGGCACTGGAAACATGCTTACTGTTTTCCTTTTTTGGAAGTGAATGTTGAGAACATCATTTTTGAGCGTATTGTTTTGGCAGCAAGGTGGTCTTTGTTGGCGGAGAGAGTATTTTGGAAAGAGACAGGTGTTGAACACCCTGTCATCAGGAAACACACCTTCCCTGGGCAGATTGGGCTCCGTGAGAAGCTCCCATCACAGAGCCCACCCGGGAAGTTTCCTTCACCAGGCTTTGAGTGGCATCAGCCTTAGGAATGAAGGAAACATGGTTCCTGTCCTTGAGGCACCGCATCTGGTGGAAATGAACAGACACAATACTCAGTGTGATGAGGCATAACGGGGGTCAGCACACAGGCGCAGGACCCTGACGGCTGGGGGCCCTGGGGCGGTGGTGTCACTGCACAAAGGAAGGAGGTGCCAGGTGGTGGGTGGGGTGTGGCCTATGCCTAGCACAGGGAGGGGCCTGAGAATAAGGACTGAGGTGAATTTTGAGTATGAGATGGTGGGGACAAGGGTCCAGTCTTTCCCAGGGACGTTGGGGTGGGCTGCCCATCTTGGCTCCGCCCCTCTCTCAGGGAGGAGATGGAGCTGAGCGGGCAGAGCCTCCTCCCCAGCTTAGGGAGAGAAGAGGAGCTGGAGGCTGAGCAGAGGCAGGAGGGGCCGGGGTGCTTGGGGGTGATGAGGAGGCTGCCTGCCTACAGCCGCTGGGACCAGGTGGGCGCACAGGCTCACAGGGGACCCCTCACAGGCTAAAGAACTGGGATTCGAATTGCTTTCCTTCTCTCCAGGGCAGCCCTTCCCATGCCCTCACTCCGCTCACCCCCGGAGCCCCCAGGCTACCCCGTCATTCTTCCTTGTCCTGTCCAGACCATAGCAGACATGGCTTATGCCTCCAGAACAAAGAGCTGCTCCTTGTTCAGGAGCCCTCTGCTTTGCCTTGACCCTTCTCCATCTTTTGCTGGCGGTGGCCTCCCTTCTTGCTTCTTTTTTTTTTTTAATTAATTATTTATTTATTTATTTATTTATTTTTGGCTGTGTCGGGTCTTCGTTTCTGAGCGAGGGCTTTCTCCAGTTGCGGCAAGCGGGGGCCGCTCTTCATTGCGGTGCGCGGGCCTCTCACTATCGTGGCCTCTCTTGTTACGGAGCACAGGCTCCAGACGTGCAGGCTCAGCAGTTGTGGCTCACGGGCCTAGTTGCTCCGCGGCATGTGGGATGTTCCCAGACCAGGGCTCGAACCCGTGTCCCCTGCATTGGCAGGCAGATTCCCAACCGCTGCGCCACCAGGGAAGCCCCCTTCTTGCTTCTTGTCCCCCGCAGTCCACACTCCCCATGGCAGGCAGAGGGGATTGTTCGCAAACCGGATCATGTCCCTATCTTGTCGGAAACCTTTTAATGGTTCCCCATTGCCCTTGGGATAAAGTCAAAACTCATTAGCACAGCAGTCAAGGCCCAGCTGCCTCTCTCTATCCTCTCTCCCTTATCCATCCGCGCTTTACGCTTTGGTAACGATGACCTGCTTCCAGTCACCCTCCCTGAGAACACATCACCTCCAAGCCTTTGCTCAGGCTGTTTTCTGACTGCAATGCCTTTCCCTATTTCCTTAGTCTGGCTGCCTCTTACTCGTCTTTCAAAATTCAGCCCAGACACCTCCTCCTCCAGGAAGTCTTCCCTGAACTCCCCTCCCTCCATTGGGCTAAGTGGCCTGTATTCCTGCTCCCCTGGCACTCTGCTTATTACAGTCTTACAACTTCAAAACCGCCGTTGACAGCCTCAGGAGCAGGGACCTGGTCAAAAAGGGACTCAGTACCTAGTGCCATCCCTGGCACATAGGTGGGCTAAAGATACGTTGTTATACTGAACTAGGATAGTCCTCGTCCTTGATATGAGACCCTGATGCCTGCTTGTAACTCTCCCTGACTTTTGGGGCAGAGGTGGGATTTGGCAGCCAATTTTCGGGTGGGCTGTGAGATGTGGGAGCCTTGGCAGCTTTGAGACCCATTCAGGGTTTTGTTAGGAGGATCTAGCTTTGCTGGATTTTAGAGACTGTCAGTGTTCTGAGTACCTGGAGGGTCTTGGGGAGTGGTGGGGTGAAGTGCTATTGAGGCGCCCTCAGAGGTTAGAGAAATGAGGAGGGGGATCCAGGCAACTGAGACACCTGGGTTGGTGAAGTCATTTAATACAAAGTTTCTATTTTCCCTCCTGGTCATGTCTCTGGATTTGTGACATATTTTGGCATTTGAATTGTTTTAATCAGCTCCCTACTTTTGGTCCCCAACTTGATCTCCCCTCCCCATCATGTTCAGCAGAAGGGATATAAGAAGAGGAAATCTTCAAAAAATAGGAAACTCTGAAATGGGTTTTCAGGGAGACGGTGGCACCCCGTTTCCTGCTTTGTGCAGAGTAGGAGCCGAGAGGTGTCTGTGGGGGAGGACAAGGCAATGACATCACCGGATCCTGAGTTCTGAAGGTGGGAAGGGCAGAGAGGGCCTGGTTCTGGGCCAGGAACTGCTCTAGGGCTCCCCGGTGGAGGCTCTGTGTCCTTCTGGGTAATTTCCACCTTTAATTTCTCAGCGTTTTATGAACAGGGAGTAAATCAGGATCCCACCCCGACTGCCTCATGTAAAGAATTTATAAACTGGAGATTTATGGGGCAATGGCAGAGGAAGGCAGTGGAAAGGGAGAATGAAACGAGACTTGGTTCCCAAGGGGCAGGGGCTGGCTCCAGGGTCTCCCTCCACTGTGGAGTGTCTGCTGAGGGCACCTGCTGGGATCCTTGTCCTTCAGGGCTTGGTGGCCAGGCTGGGCTCTGGCCTGTGTTTTCTACTTAGGATTGACAGGCCCACAGTCGAGGAGACAGAACCATCCCTGGGTCTGTGTAGCTTGACAGCCTGGTATCTAATCTTTAGAGGGGCATATAGATACAGGCTCTGGGCTTGGACTCAAACAATCTAGAGTCTAGAGGGGGTGAGAGGCAAGTTCACATTCTCTCTGTTAAGTTGCAAGTAACAGAAAAGCAGGACATCGGGGCTTACACAACAAGAACCCGGGTCCTTTCCACCTCCCTGGGTGCTCTCCTCAGCATGTTGGCTCATCCTCGTGCTAGCGCCTCATGGTGGTGAGATGGCTGCTGTAGTTCCAGTCATCACATTCATGAACGACAGTGTTCAGTGGAAGAAGGGGTTGCCCATCTCTTGTTGGGCATTTCCTTTTATAAGCAAGGAAACTTTCCCCAGAAGCCCTCCAGCAGGCCAGAATTGGGTCAAGTGCGCTTTCCTAAATCAGTCACCAGCAAAAGGAAAGGAATTACTGTGATTGGCTTAGAGTAATGAAGTTCCACTTGGGTTATGCTTCCCTGAGTCATGGTGGAGAGGAGGGGGTACCTGGACAAAAGTCAGGCACTCTGGCAATGAGGAAGTTGGCATGGCTGCTGGGTAGGCACTTAACTGCAGTGACTTTGGGTAATTTGTTTTAGCTTGCTAAGCCTTAGTAAAGTGATAATAATAGTACTTGTTTTACAGTGTTGTGAGGATTAAATGTGATAATGCACGCTGAGTGCATAGCAGGGTGCCTGGCATGCAGTATGTGTTAAGTTAGGTGTTAGTAATAGTAGCAGCTGAGTGAAGTCTAGGCCACTGATTACCCTGTTTGGGTGTCAGCGCTGTGTCAGATGAAGGTGGTGTCATCTCCTCCAGAGTCACACCTGCCTTTGTGAACGCTACTGCTGCTTTATGATGGTCGTAACCCCATGGCATCCTTGATGGCAGCATGGACTAGGTTCCTCCACTCACTTGTGTCCTTGGTGAAGTTAGTTAACCTTTCTGAGCCTCAGTTTCCTCATCTGTAAAATGGTGATACTATTACCTCATAACGTAGTCAGGTGGGTTAAGTAAATGAGGCGGGAAGTACGGCAACTAGCGGGCATGGGCCCTACACACTGCAGGCCTCAGTGAAACTCCCTGGTCTTCCTCTCCCTCCTGAGTGCTCATTTCAGAGGCGGGAGGTCTAGGATCAGGGTACCTTCCCTTGGGGGTGATAAGGTGAAGCAGGCTGTATTAGTTAGCGTCCAGGTCCCCAAGGGATTGGGGTGCCAGGCAGGGAACAAGGCCAAAGTCCAGGATTTTAGAGGGGCCCAAAGGCCAGGGGCAAAGGGAAGGCCAGAGCTCAGATGGCATGAGGCTGCCCAGAGCTCCCTGGGGACTTTAGATGCTGTGTCTCTGACCGCACAGCTAATTCTAGCTCCCACCGTCTGCCTTGACCAGGGCTGGTCCAGCTGCATGTAAAGGCCTCCTGATCACGGGTGACCAGGACTGGGGTGGGGAAGGGGACAAAAGCAGATGAATAAGCCAATGGGCTGGGAAATTGCTGGGGTTGCTGGAGATGGTCTCTACAGCCTAGGGGTCTTGGTGCATCCAGGCTGGCTGCCCCTGGGCCATCCTTGACTCTTAAGACCTGCCACTGGGGTGAGTTCAGCTCTGCAGGCTCCTGACCAGAGACTGTCAGCTGAGGCAGCTTAGCAGAGTGGTTCTGAGCAGGGCCTCCAGATGCCCCCTGCCTGGATTCAAAGCTCAGCTCTATCACTCATCATCTGGGTCATGTGGGCCAGATCCCCTCACCTCTGTGTGCCTCAGTTTGCCCAGCTGTAAAATGGGATGTAAAACAGAACCTACTGCTAGGGTTATTATGGGAATTGTATGTGGGTAAACACCCAGCACGGGGCCTGGCACACGATAAGTGCTCAATGACGATTAATTGTTATTGTTTGAGGATGATAAACAATTGCGTTTCCAGCTTTCACAAAGCAAATCATACTTACTCTTACTTGCTCTTCCATGGCCCAAGGCCTTGCTACTGAGGAGGAGAAGGGTGGAGAGGAAGATGGGAAAACCCTGCTTCATTAATGATTAAGTATCAGTACAGCTGCCCAAAGGGTCCGTGAAACTGCCAGAGAAGCTGGTGTGAGCACAAAAGTGTCCAGGGCTGGAGGATTAGCAAGGAAGGGAGGGGTGGCAGCTTGAATCAGCAGCTCAATTCCTGGCACAGGAGAGGGTTGGAGCATCTGTTCCTGTAGAGTGCTCAGGGGCAGCCCATGCAGGAAAAACAACCCCCATCCCTCCTCCAAAAGGAAGCCTTGTGGGGCCCTGACATTTGGGAGCCTGGAGGGCCAGGCCCAGTTTGGGCCTCATGTACCTTCTTGGCATTGCTGACAACTCCTGTTCTGACCCAGCCATTATCTAGAGGCCTTACCACGCACCATAACAGTCCCCCACTCCCCTGGCAGATTATGTTTGTTCACCTTCTGTCACCCAGGACTTTGCACACACCTAGCAGGGCTCATCTGTAGCGTACCTCTTCATACGGCTTTCACTTGGCCTGGCTTCTGATGTCTGAAAAGCCCTGCTCTGGGGACTGGCAGGCGTCTGGGTGCATAATAGGGCTCTTGTGTGCCTGTGGGTCTGATGTAGCTCGGTGTTCCCCAACTGTGTTCTAGGGAACACTAGCTCTACAGAGTGCTCTGTAAAGGCTCTGACAAGTCCTGCAGGAAAAGGACTTGATGGCTTTGTTTGGCCCTTTGTTAAACTTATTTAACCATGGGATCTTAGTTTCTGTAGAACCCCCTTTATTTATTTATTTTTTGGCTGTGCCGTGCGGCATGCAGGATCTTAGTTCCCCGACCAGGAATTGAACCTGTGCCCCTTGCATTGAGAGCATGGAGTCTTAACCACTGGACCAGCAGGGAAGTCCCTGTAGAACCCTTTTAACATTCCAAGGAAGTGATGTTGGTGGGACCCACTCTGGGCAACAGTGATGTAGAAAAGAGAGCATGTGACAAAGAGCGGGGACGCCACCTCTCTGTTCTCAGATATGCGGGTCCACACAAGCTGAGTGATTCGGCAAGCCAACCCCCCTCTCTGGGCTTCAGTTTCTTCAGCTTTAAAATAAGACTGGTGATGATGAAGCCTCTTACTTGACTTACATAGTACAGTGTTGTTTTTTTTTTTTTTTAAACTCTTTACAGTAGAAAATTTCAAATAGATCCCCAAGGAGAGAGAACAATATAGTGCATCTCCATGTCCACATCACCCTGCTTCAGCAGTAATTTGCATTTCGCCTATCTTGTTTCATCTATGCCCCCCACTAACTTTTTATAAAGATGATTTTGAAGATGATATAAAATTTAAGTCTGTGAAAGTGCTTTGCCATCTTCAAAGTGCTATACAAAGGTAAGACATCTATCATTACTATTATTAGATTTATTATTTCTTATTTCCAAAGTTCAAAGTGCTACATAAACATAAGGCATCTGTCATCATTATTATTATGCCTGTAATTTCTTATTACTACCCAATCATATCACTAAAAATGTCTAATCATGTGGATATTTATGGAACTCCGTTTGTAAGAAGCTAGGGTGAGCCTAGATGGGGGGTAAAGCTTAAAATCCAACCCTGCTGCCTGGGGGGCTTACAATCTAGTGGATAGGTGAGACAGAGGGGAGATCCAGAAAACAGCCTGGCAATACCTGGTGGTGCCTGGGCAGTGCCAGACGAGGGAATCGACAATTCTGGAGCAATTCAGGGAAGGAAAGGACAGAAGGCCAAGGGATGTCTAGCTAGAGCCTTTTCCTCATTGGAGAGGTTTTCCTGTCCCAGTGAGTTTGGGAGTTTGGCTGGGCCTGGAGGCAGCTGGAGGGATAAGATGTCCTTTCCGGGACACAGTCATCTAAGCACCCAGTGATTTGATGGTTCTGAAGGAGGACAGACTATAGGCCTTTGTAAATGATGCTAATTTGCCTCTCTCCCAGGAGATAAAGATGCTATTATCACCTTCCACCAGAATGGGGACCATGCACCCCTGCAACTTTCAGATAGAACTTGATGCATCCTCAAAACAGAGCTTGGTAATAAACAAATGGATGAATGAACAAACCAACCCCAAGTAACCCAGACCTTTCTTGAGGCTAGGTCATTGTCCAATGGGTCCCCCGCTTCTAATCACCTCAATCCAGTTCCCCATCTTGCCCGGCTCCCTGTTCCTGACCTGGGGCCATTGACCTCACTGCCGACATTGCCTGTCTCTCCCCACGGTCTGGGCTTTGCCAAGGGCCCTCTGCCTCGAGGACCCTTGCTGGCCCTCTTCCTTCCCTGAGACAGAGACTCAGTGATTCAGAGTGTGCAGCCTTGGCAGGGCCACCAAAACTATCATCGCTCTGAATCGTCTACATAGAAGATGGAATCTCAGTATCAGAGTGTAACTCGTGGGGGAACAAACAACTCTCTGTTGGCTGCAGATGCATTTGGCTTGAGTTTTGCTTTTAAAACGTGTGAGCCAAGAGAGGATTTCACATAAAAATATGTATTTCCAATTTCCTTTGAATAATTAGAAGATCTGCAACTCCTGGCCCGCATTCCTGCCTGGCCAACAGTGGAGAAAGCTGAGTGGTGGCTTCCCGTCCAGCTGGGGTGCATGCTGTCTCGGTCGCCGTGGTCCCCTGGGAGTCTTGGACTCACTGACATTTCTGGCTGGGTGCTGGTGGGCATTCAGGGTGGGGACCCCACCACAGAGAGCTCCGTTGTGTGGGAAGCCACAAGGCCAGAGAACCCCAGAGCTGTTTCTGCCTGACTTTCTTATTTCTGGCCATGACGATCTTGCCATGATTTGACCAAGAACATCTCCCTGAGTGATGTACTGGGGTCCTGGCGGGAAACAGGTAGCACACTCAAGCTGGGTAATTTGATGAGAACTTAATAAAGGGGCTGGTTTACATAAGTGTGGGCGGAATTTAGGAAAACCAACAAACCAACAAAGGACAGTGCAGCACCCTGAGGCTAGTAACCGTGAGAGCATTTAGCAGCCCCCGGGCCCACGGGGACTTGGAGAGGGTACTGTGTACGGAGGGCTGCCTGACAGGAGCGTGGCTTTCTGGAAGGCATGCAGCCAGATCGCAGTGGTCCTGTTCACGCTCCTCCTGCTCTCCAGTTTCCTGCTGGCTGCCCCACTGGGTGAACCCAACTGGTCATGGGCGAACCCAGAGATCAAGGGAGCCTCTAATGCAATCCGTACCTGTCAGCCTCCTGGGGCCCAAAGCAGAGGGAGAAGTGTGCAGAGAAGATCCACAGGAACTCATGGAAAATATCCAGCACAGGCAGTGTTAGGCTAAGTTGACAAATCCGGATCCCTCCGCTCGCTGTAGTAGGAGGTGGTTCAGTCTGTGTGGCCTAATCGCGGGGAGCAGTCCCCTCTGTGGGTGTAGGGGGCTGTTATTCCTGGGGTCGGAGGAGCTCCTTCCCTGCAGGCTCACCTGGCCTGGTTTCCGTCCTGTCCTCTCCAGTGTGTGTGTCTTTGTGCACAAGCGAGTGGGTGGGCACCTCCTCCACCGGCCACCCCCTTCTCTGGAGCTCCGTGGGTTTCCGCAAGTGGCTCTAAAGGGGAACCCAGAGGAGCAGGTCTGGTTGTCTGTGAGGGCTCCATGGCTGGGGCGGCGGACAGCCCACCAGTAAGCCCTCGGGCAGAGCAGCATCTCTTACTCACTCTATTACCCGCATACCCTCTGTGTGCGGCATTTTCTGGGAGCTTTCCTGCTGTGCTATGATTTAAAGAGCTCCTCACCCCAGATTACCTTCCACACTAGCCTGCCTTGGATTTTGAGATTCTGCCAGCTTCCCAGCCTCAGAGAGTGTTAGAGCTTGATGACCTTCTTGTCCCCTCATTGGGCAGAGGGCAGACTGAGACCCAGAGAGGGGAAGTGACCGGTCCAAGGTCAGAGGGTGATGTAGGGCTAGGGCAGGAACAGGAACCTGGACTTGCTCCTGGCCTTGGGTTGCCTCCATGCCAGTTACCCTTGTGGGTGTTTGGGGGGGCAGGGGCAGTCCCAGAGGCTGGGTGGCGGAGCCCAGGAGGTCTTAGGAGGGGGAATCTGAAGCATAAAGGGATCTGCTGCCTAGCTGGGCCAGGGTTACCCTTCCCTGGGGGCCTCAGGCAGAATGGGGATGAAGAAATAGAAGCTAAGAGCCGTTTCAGAGCACGTCCCAGACAGCAGAGCCTGGACCGTATCCATGGAATGAACTGGGAGGAAAGACACACTCTGCTTTCTCCCTTCCCCTCTCCCCCTCTGCCCTCTGTTCCGGGAGATGTTGAGAAGCAGGGAAGAGCTCGAAATGTGAGGCCAGGTGGGGAGAAACAGGATGCCGGTGGGGGGTGGGCACAGGAAAGAGGAAGGAGTCCCTGGAGGAGGAGGCCTGACTCCTGTTCTCCCACTTGCCAATGTGATCTCGGGCACAGATCATCTAAAGTGCCGGGCTTTTGTTTTCACTCATACAAAGTGAGGAAAACAATGCCTGATGGGATTGCTGTAGGATTTATTTTTATTAATAGCCAATGTTAATAATAATGTCAAGAACAAAAACTATCATTTATTGAGACTTTGTGGCAGGCACTGGGCACAGCAATTTCCGTGCATGATCTCATTTAAGCCTCACAGCAACTCCACGAGGAAACTGAGGCTTGAGATGATTCTCGGGTTAGCAGTAGACTAGGGGATTGAGGAGATAGTGTTGGAAGACGTTCTCCATAAATTGCAAACCCCGACATGTCTTCTGTGGACCTAAGAAAAGCTATCCTACTAGCATCAATATTAACTCCCCTCGGGCTGTGGACATCCTTGGAGACTTCTTCCACAGTGAGGTTTTTTCAGAGGTCTTTATGGACCTGTGTGTTTTCCCGCCTCTTGCCATCTCCCTGGGAATCTTGCCCAGGTGACAATTTTCTGAAGGAGGAAAAGAGCCCGGCAAATGGGAAAAACAATCTTCTGACTTAACCGCCCCCTGCTACCTGTGCTCTCAGCAGAGCCTGGAGGCCTGGAGGGCTGAAGGGCTGCCTCTGGGTAAGTGTGTGAGTGTGTATGTGTGGGACAGCATTGAATGTGTGTGTGTGAACGCCTGTGTGTGATTGTGGGCCCGCGTGAGTGGTAAGTATATGCATGTGTGTTTATGTGAGTCTGAGGAAGACTGTGAGCATAGACGTGTACGGGAGTGAATGTGTGGTATGAGCAGGTTTGCGTGTGCATGAGGGTGTGTGTATGTCTGACTGTATGTGTTTGCTGACGGTGTGTACTTCATTGTGTGTGACCGTATGTGCATGTGTGTTGCAAATGTATGTCTGTGTTGTGAGTGTATATAGGTTAGTGCATTGTGTGAATGCGTGTGCATGTATGTGTGTGTGCGTCTGTGACTGTGTATGTATGTGAGCTATTTATGGAGTGTGGGTGTTCTAAATGTGTGGGACCACGTGTGAGTGTGTGCTTGCAGATGTATGCCTGGTGTGAGTGGCCGTGAACCAGATACAACTGGATGAGTCAAGCCCCTGGGGTCCCTGCCTCCAAAGGGCAGTCATTAGGGAAGTATCGTAATGACCCAAACCTGGTGGAGGGCCCTGGTGGGGTGCAGAGTGGCATCACCCGCTGAGCGCTGGTCCTCCACCTCCTCACTGGGGCTCCTAATGCCACGTTGGCCACTGCACAGCTCCCTCAGCCATCGCCTTCCCTGGGAGAGCGCTGGCTTTTGGTGCCGTTCTTAAGTAACGTGGAGTGTGGATGGTGGGCAAACATACTGAAGAGGCCTCTCTTTGGGGCAGGGCTGCTCGCTGCCTCTCCCCCATGATGGGAAATGGCTCCTGCAGGCTGGGCCTTGGCACTCCTCCGTAACGGGCACTTGGTAGAGGTGCTGGGCTGTGACCAAGCGTGAATCCATGCCAGGCCACTCACCTCAGCCGAGAGAGCAGATGGCAGGGCCGGGCTCCTCCAGCGGGCTGCTCTGCCATCCGGGGCCTCTCCCTGCCAGACACCTGCCTCCTTGTCTCAGCGTCTCGAGGATGGCCAGAGAACGCTGCCATGTTCTTTTGTGCACTTATATCCTTTAGCACTTGAATGACCAAGACCCTTCCCCATGCGGGAGGAACTAGGGGGCTAGTTCTCGGGCTAGGGGAAGAACTGTACACCTCCAGGAGAAATGGGTGCTTAGAGGTGAGATGAACATGAATTTTGTGAGACTTGCCCATCACTAAACCAAGTAGTGAGATTCGCTCCTCCATCCTGGGAAATATTCTAGCTAATCCTTGTATAGCACTTATAGTATGACAGGTACTTTATATGTACGAATTCATTTTATCTACACAATAGCCTTATGAGGTGGATAATGTTATTATCCCTTCATTTTATAGATGACAAAAACCAAGACTCAGAGGCGTTAAGTAACTTGTCCAAGGTCACACAGCTGGTAACAGGCAGAGCCGGGATTTGATACTAAGTGGTCTCATTCTAGAAACTGCTCTTAACTGCTACACTATTTTATATCTCGAAGTAGCAAGCTCTCCTGTCGTTGATTGAATTTCCCCCATGCTGACTGGTTGAAAGAGGTCAGTCACTGTCTTGTTAGGCCAAGCAGGGAGCTGATATCTTGAGGGAGGTTGTAATAGTGGAAGAAGGAGGCACCATACTTAACCGCCCTGAGTAGAGGCGTGTCCTGGCGCTCAGGCTACTAGTGCTCTGTCCTTGCATTGATCCCTTCCTCACGTAGTAAGTGCCCAACAAGTGATTTAAAAAAATTTGGCAATAGCTTTATTGAAAAATAATCCACATACCATACAACTCATTTAAAAGCACATTTTTATATTGCTTTAATAAATGCATATTAATAAAAGCATATTATTATAATTTGATGTTTTTTAGTGTATTCACAGAGTTGTGCAACCATCACCACAATCAGTTTGTGTCGTGATCACTGCAGTTACCCCCCAAAGAAACCCAATACTCATCCGTAGTCACTCCTCATTCTTCCTCCCCCCAACCCTGGCAACTACTAATCTATTTTATGTGTCTATGGAGTTGCCTGTTCTGAGCAGTTCGTATAAATGGAGTCATACAGTATGTGGTCTTTTGTGACTGGCTTCTTTCACTTAGCATAAAGCTCCAAGGTTCATCCTTATTGTAGCATGAACTAGTATTTCATTCCTTTTATTGTGGAATAATATTCCAGCATATGGATATATTGCATTTTATTTATTCATCCATTGGTTGATGGATACTTGGGTTGTTTCTACCATTTGGCTACTATGCATAATGCTCCTATGAAGTCTGTGTACACATTTTTGCATGGATATGTCTTCATTTTTGTTGGGTATATATGTAGGAGTGGAATTGCTGGGTCATATGGTAACTTTATGTTTAACATTTTAGGAACAGCCAGACTGATTTCCAAAGCAGCTGCGCCATTTTACATTCCTACCAGCAGTGTATGAGGGTTCTGGTTTATCCATGTACTTGTCAACACATGTTATTTTCTGTTCTTTTCGAACAGAACAGTGGCTGTCTTGTTGGGTGTGAGGTGGTATCCCGTTATGGCTTTGATTTGCATTTCCCTAATGATTAGTGATGTTGAGCATCTTTCATGTGCATATTGGCCATTTGGATATCTTCTTTGGAGAAATGTCAGATCCTTTGCCTATTTTTTAATTGGGTTCCAACAAGTTTGTTGAAGGAAAGAATGGAGTGAGTGAGTGAGTCAGTCAGATCCTGGGATGTCAAGATGAGTGACTCAGTCCTTGCCCTCAAGGAGCTCACAGCCCAGACTAGAGACACACAGACAACTGAGGAATTAGATGGATATGGTGAGTGCTTGAACAGCAGTAGGTGCGAGAGCCTGTGTCAAGGAAGGGAAGCTTCCTGGAGGAGCTGGCTCCTCCAGGGAGATGGGGGAGAATGGGAATGAGGAAACGTTGTTCAGGTGGAAGAACTTGCTCTGGGAGGGGGAGGTACAGGTGTAGGTGGGGAGCAGCTGGGAAATAAAGGGCAGGGGGAAGGGTGAGGCAGGTGGGTCCAGGTATCTAGAAGGTTGTTTTGGATCCAGGGAGAAACAACCAGGAGAGGCACCTGCGTGGTTGAGGGTATGGAGTGGCGGAAGCTTAACATGGCTTTCAATTTGCCATCCAAACCCTGCTTGTCCTCAAGCCCTTCTAACAGAATTGCTGAAGCTGCTGCTGTGGTACTGAGTGGGTCCTTTTATGTTTTAGTAATCATCCTGTCACCCACCAAAAATAATTTCATCCCGGGAAGAAGGAAGGTTGGGTGGTATTGAAAACTGCTGCCGCGTAAGTGCAAGTGGCCTAATTGGGATTCATAAATCTACTTTTTAACAAGCCCAATTAGGAATACTTATTGCAGGCCAGCTTGAGGAAATTAGGAAAGTGCTGTTAGCAGGAGCATCTTTTTTCTGGTTTTATTTAATGGGGTGGAAGACTTGATTTGATCCTGGCATCTCAATTAGTCATGAGGGGAGCAAGTCTCAAAAGTGGAATTTTACCCCATAGTTTAATTCTGAGTAGGTTATTAGGCGATGCTATCATGGCATGAGGGGTCTTCTAGATCGTACTTTGGGGGGGAAATGGCAAATCCCATAAGTTTGGAGATAGGAGAAATCTCCCACAACTAAGACTGATAATATGAACACTCGGTGTTCTATCCACCCCTCCCCCCCACCCCCACACACTCACATACTTTTTTGGTTTTCGATTCACTCAGCTAGGCCAAGTGCATGGGGTGGGTGGTGGTCTGGCGGTGGAGGGAAGGTTAAACTGAGGCTCATGATGGTTGTGAAATCATGAGATCTGGAGGTATCAGGAGGTACAAGCAGCAGTGATTGATGGAAGGAGAGACCCTTGTGGGCGAGAATAATCTGGAAAGCTTTCAGGGGAGAGGCAGGATTGAGCTGGGGCTGGGAGGACGGTCAGGGTTTAGGAGTGTGGAAGGGAGAAGGGAGCCCTGGAACCACTGTGAGGCCCTGACCCAGGCAGCCAGGAGACGTGCCAGGAGGGAGGCAGGCAGACCTGTCAGTGGTGATGGAGTGATGCTGTGTTGGGACCCGGGTGGAGAGGGCTGGACACGAGCTGGGAGGCCTTGGGGCTAGTCCTGGTCCTGCTACTATGTCACTGTAGAACTGAGGCAAGCGCCTTGCCCTCTGTGGATCTTGGAGTTATCTTGAATGCTCTCTAAGGGTCCTTCCAGCCTTGACACTTGACACAGCCAAGACTCTGGCCATCTGTAGAGTTGGGGGAGCTGTAGGAGAGACCTAGAGGGTGGGGCTGAGAAGGGATGGTGGTGTCCTTGCCTAAGGTAGAGAAAGGATGCTCCAGTGAATTCCCAGGGTGGAAATACATGACACAATATGAATGGATTGATCCTTTTGGGGATGTAGAGTGAAGAGGAGCATCTGACGATCCTCACGTGTGTGCGGCCAGAACACTCATGGGTCTGGTCAACTCAGGAAATCCCCACAGAGAGAAAGGATTTCCAATTGCTTCTAGATTAAAAGGAACGAAACGAATGAATGGATGGATGAGAGCATGATGGGCTTTGTGCCTGGTGTAAAGGAAAGATCCCTGCTTTGCAGACAGGCAGGCTTGGGTCTGATCTCCATTTGGCCCTTACAGGCTGTGTGTTGTTGGATATGTTACTTAACCTTTCTGAACTGAGGTGTCTGATCTGCAAAATGGAGATTTAATAATACTTATGTCATAATCTTGTTGTAATAATCAAATGAAAGAAAATAAAGTGCCTGGTATACAGTAGGTGGTTAATTGTGCTGGTTCCCTTCTCTCCTTCCTGTTCCTCACCTGCTTCCCTGACGTGTACCTCTTTTCATCTGGAAAATTGGGATTCTTACACCTGCTTTGCTTCCAGCTAGGGTCTTGTTGGGGCCCTAAGGAGGCATAACACATGTGTAAAAAGTACTTTGTAAACTGTACTTTGCAACCATAAAGGAGAAATTCTTGCTTTTGCGAGACCATTTGAAGTGGTAGCTAGGGTCATGATGGAGGGGAAGAAAGGGAGGGATGGTAATTGGGGTCTCAGAGCAGGGAGGGTTATCAGCTGCACCCTATTAACTCTGAGGGCCAAAAGGCAGGGGAACTTTGCAAAGCCTGGCTGGGGCTACCGGAGGGGGTGTTGTTTCCATGGAGGTCTGAGCTTTAGGTGTAGCCCAGGCCTTTTGTTGGCCAGGTGAGGAGATCTGGAAGACCTGAATTCTAGAGGGACGTGGGTTCTCAGGAGAAGCTCGTTTGACCTTGAAGGGTGGAATCAAATACGACAGCAGGACCAGAAGACAAATCGGAGTTGCACTGGTTGGGATAAAGATGGGAACTAAGTTACTCCTTTACGGTTGGAAAGTACAGATGCTTTTATACCCACCATCTCATAGGTAATATGTGTGTTGTGTGTCATTATTCCTGTATGAGAATTTACATGTGAAGAAACGGAGGCTCAGAGAAGTGAAGGGACTTGCCCAAGGCTAGAGAGTTTGTAAGTGGTGAAGCTGAAATGCTAGCCTGTGTTTGTCTGCCTTCAGAGCTTGTTAGGAGTCAACTTGAAATAGTAACGACATCTTTTTCTTTACAGTTGTAAAACGTATTGAATCCTCCCAAGACTGCTTTTAAAAACTTTTTAATATGAAATAATTTTAGGCTCATGTAGAAGTTGCAAAAATAATAGTTCTCGGGTACTCTTCACCTGGCTTCCCCCAATGATAACATCTTACATAATCATAGTATCAATATAAGTAGGAACACCAGGACTTGACATTACCACCATTCTAGTAACTAAACTACAGATCTTATTTGGATTTCAGCAGTTTTTACAAGAATACACATTGTACATGTGTGTGTGTATCTTTGAATTTTGTCATATTTATAAATTTATGAAACCACTACCACAATCAGTATACAGAACTGTTCAATCACCCCCAAAAACTCCCTTGTGCTACCCTTTTATAGTCCTACCCTTCCTTCCCTGCTCCCCTGGTGACCACTGATCTGGTTTCCATCACTCGAATTTTGTCATTTTGAGAATGTCATATAAATGGAATCACACAGTATGTAACCTTTTGAGATGGGCTTTTTTCACTCTGGATAATTCTCTGCAGGTTCATCCAGGTTGTTGTGTGGTTCAATTTGTTCCTTTTTATTGCTGAGTAGTATCCCGTGGTGTGTTATTTTCCTAGGGCTGCCTTAACAAAGTACCACAAACAGGGTGGCTTAAAACAACAGAAATGTATTTTCTCATAGTTCTGGAGGCCAGAAGTCTGAAATCAAGGTGTCAGCAGAGCCATGCCCCCTCAGAAGGCCCTAGGGTAGAATCTTTCCTTGCTTCTTCCTAGATTCTGCCGGCTGTCAGCAACCCTTGGTGTTCCTGGCTTGTAGGTACACTACTCTGTTATCACATGGTCTTCTCATAAGCACACCAGTTGTTGGATTTAGGGACCCCCTTAGTCCAGTATGACCTCATCTTAACTAATTATATTTGTAAAGACCGTATTTTCAAATAAGGTCATATTCTGAGGTTCTGGGTGAACATGAATTTGGAGGACACGATTTAAGCTTGTACACATGGTATGGGTACACTACAGTGTGTTTAATCAATTACACATTGACTGCGTTATTTCCAGGTTTTGACTGCTACAAATTAAACTGCTATAAACTTTCTCGTGTAGGATTTTGTGTGAATGTAAGTTTTTATTTCCCTGGGATAGACACCCAAGAGTGCAATTGCTGGGTCATGCGATTGTTGCATGTTTGGCTTTTTAAGAAACTACCAAACTGTTTTCCAGAGTGTCTGTACCATTTAAAATTCCTCCAGCAATGCATGAGGGATCCAGCTTTTCTACATCCTTGCCAACATTTGTTTTTATCACTAATTTTTATCTTAGCAATTCTGACATGAGATCCTGAGTGATATCTCTCTGTGGTTTTAATTTTCATTCCCCTAATGGCTGATGATGTTGAACATCTTTTCACGTGCTTATTTGCCATCTGTATATCTTCTTTGGTGAAGTATTTCAAGTTCAAGTATTTTACCCATTTTTTCACTTGGATTGTTGACTTCTTACTGTTGAGATGAGAGAGTTCTTTAAATTTTCTAGATACCAATCCTTTGTGTCATGATTTGCAAATTTTTCTCCCACTCTGTCACATGCCTTTTCATTCTCTTAACCCCCCTCTTTTGCAGAGTAAAAGGTTTTAATTTTGATGAGGCCTAATTTATTGATTCTTTCTCTTATGGATCCTGCTTTTGGAGTCATGTCTAAGAACTCTTTGCCCTAGGAGATTTTCTCCTATGTTTTCTTCTAAAAGGTTTTACATTCTACATTTAAGTCTACACTTTTTGTGTTAAAATATGTATCTTTATATCTCTCTATAGACTTATTTATACCTATATCGATATTTCTAGATAAGGTTTAGGTCAAGGTTCACTTTTTTGCCCATGGATTTCACATTGTTCTGATACCATATGTTGAAAAGTCTATCCTTTTCTGTCCCAGCACTTTTAAGCTTCAAGGTGGTGGGATAAACAGGCACATTAGAATGATTTTGCTGCTGAGGAAGTTACGCTGCAAGTTATCAACAGAGTGGGAACTAACATCTAGGTTTCCACGGTCTAAGGACATCCCCATTTTAAAGATGAGAAAACTGAGGCTAGTTAGTGGCAAAACAGGCCCTGGCTTCCCACCGGGGACCACCTTTTATAAAGCAAGCAGACAGGCAAGCAAACAATAAAAAACAAGCAGTTTGACACATTGGCGATAGAACCTATGACCCCTGCCTTAGACCCTGGGACCCCTATAGAGCCCCGTCCAGCAGGGAGGAGTGATAGGCTGTCAGCAGGGTTCTTAGAAGTTGGTCCTAAATGGAAATGAGGTTCAGGTGCAGATTCCAGGGATTCCCTCCTGCTCGGCTTTGAGAGCATCTTGACTGTGGCTGAAGAGCTGGTGTGCTGGCAGTGTTTGGGAACTATTGTTGTGACCCCGAGAGCAGGCTTTTAGCTTAATTGAACTGAGTGTCTTAAAATGGCAACTCATCAGTCAGCTTTCATTTTGTTCCTTTCGTTTAATTGTATTTTCCTCTAGGGATTAACCAAATCAATGTAAATGCTGGGTGATTCTGATTTTTTCCCCATCTTTAAATTTTGGGGACACATAGACAGGTGATTGTCAACTGTAATAACCCAGCTGAGAAGGATCAAAGTACCTCTTTCCTTAGTTGAAAAAAGGTTCCTAATAAATCTCAAAATAAAATGGTGGCATCAATGTCTCCTTCTGAGAAGGATGCTGGTGAGAGGCTCCAAGAGATGCTGAGAGTGATTTGGCTTTAAGGGTCAACAGAATGGCCGAGTGAAGGCTGGAGTGGGTAGGGACTGAGAAGTGACCTTTCTTAATTACTCTTCTGGGGCTGAGCCTCTTTCTAGGGAGAGATGCTTGGGGCCTTACGTTTCTGGAGGGTTCCTGGGGAAATGTGGAGTCAGGAGGCCTGAGTTCTAGGGGCAGCTCTGCCACGGACTGGCTGTGTAGATAGAGGCAAGCCTCTTCCCCACGCCTTTGGGTCCCCTTGGGTCTGACATGAGGGACTAGATTAGACAAGGGATCTCACATCACTTCAGCTTCTGTGGCACCTGCCACATCAGGGCTTGTCTCCCTCATGCCCCCAGTATTAGCACCTGTGGGGAGTGAAGGCAACACAGTGGGGCAGAGGGAGACGTTGGGCTGTGATGCAGTCACAACAAAGCCCCCTGCGGCTGAGCCCCCCTCAGCCCCCCTGCGGGGCAGCCCTGCAGCAGGGATGGCCTGCAGAATCATCCCACCTTGAGGAAAGGAGGCCAAGCCATTATAACCATCCTCTCTTTGGCCAACTAACCAGCTGCCTTCAGATTTGGAGCATGACCTTGAGCCAGGTGGCTCTCTCTGGCTGGGAGCAATTCCAGAGAGGGACTTGGGAATGAATGTCTCAGTCCTGGAGGGGGAATCTGGGTGCCCACCATAGTCTTCAACACATCCCCTCTCCAGCCTCCCCTCTCTAGCTACCCCAGCCTGAGTTGCATCAGTCTCCGGGGGTGGAAAACCTAGACTTCTGCACTCCTGACTGTCAGCTGCCTCTGGCCTGGACCAGGGCCTGAGCATAACTGAGTTCTAGCACTTGCCTGTCCACTGCCTCTGCTCTATGGCTTACCTGGGACCTGAACTGCCCCAGAGAAGGGCTGAGGTTGGTGTGAGTTTGCTCAGCAGGGCCCTTAGAAGACAGGCAGCATCTTGTTGCTTGGGATCAGCTAGGTGCCTGGCACTGGGCACAGTGTTACTGTGGGAAGTGCAGGAGGTCCTGAGTGAGACCTGACCTGTGCCTCAGTGTCTCCTTCTTGGGGTGACGGGGTATCTTTTACAACCAAAGCCACCCACCTGGAATATGGATCCCCTTACACTGGGGGGATTTTTAAAAAAATATTTATTTGTTTATTTGGCTTCACTGGGTCTCAGTTGAGGCATGCGGGATCTCGTTCCCTGACCGGGGATCGAACCTGGGCCCCCTGCATTGGGAGCTTGTGGAGTCTTAACTACTGGACCACCAGGGAAGTCCCTGTCGGGATTTTCAGTGTGTGGATTTTAAAGGGGATCTGGTGTCCTTCCTCAAAGACCCCACCAGGCCAACAGCTGCCACTGATCTGCCACCTTTGCCTTAGCATCGATGGAAATTCCAATTTACAGACTGGTTTTGGAGAGACTTTGTGACAGAAGCCATCAATCTCTGCATTTCAAATTTATTTTATTTTTCCAGCCTGGTTGCCTGTTCTGCTGTGAACTCTATCTGTTTAATCAGCTTGCAGGCAGTTGAAGGAGAGTGGGTGTCCCCTTGATCTGCAGGCTTTACGTGCATAATTCCCTTTAATTCATCTCAGACAGGGCTTGGAAAGCCAGGGTGGAGAGTGATTTTCAAAGTGTCTCGCTGGAGTTCAAAGATGCATCTCTCCAGCCGGACCAGTAAATTACAGGAGTAATTTGCCATGAATTGCCAGCGTGGAACACTTCCCAGGTCCTCTCAGGGATCTTTCCTCCCTTCTTCCCTCCCTCAGTGGAGGTGGAGGCTGCGGCCTCATGCATCTGGAGAGCGTTTCCTTCCAATGCTGACTGGACCCCATGCATCCCAACCCTCTGGCCTTTGCTGGCCCCTGATTCCACAGACCCTCCTGTTCCCCATTTCCGTCTTGTCTTGAACCTGTGCTGATATCTCATTTGTGGGAGGATTCCAGGTCAGTTGTGCACTCCAGTGCTGACAATACCTTTATCCCGAGTGCATGTCTTCCCACTTTATTTGCCTGTATGATAAATGCAATTTCCGCATCAAGACTAGCAGTCATTTTCTGATGTGATCTGTGCAGTTCTGCCTGAATTGAATCAGCTCCTGTATTATTGTGACAGCTTATTTGGTAAGAAAATGAAATAAGATGTGTAAATTAAAGTGGAGGTGTGCTTGGTGCAATGTGGAGGTTCCAGGGGCTCAGGTGCCCCTACTGGGCCCTTCCATTTTCCCCTCCTCCCTGCCCTGGGCTCCCCACTTTTCTGCCCTTGAAGCTCAGGAAAGTGACCGATGCAAGGACACAAAGCAATGGTCAGGGGAGGTAAAGATCCTGGGATGCGTCAAGAGATAGGCAGACGCATTGAGACTGGAGCTCAGGTTTAGCATGTTGGTCTTCATGCAAGGGGGAGGGGGAGGTATTGTAGCTCCAGCTGGAGGTTAATGGTGATCAAGACGTTGTGACTCTTTCCCTGGGTTCCCTGTGAATTTGCCTCCCCTCTGCTCTTCAGCCCTGACAAGCAGGACCCTTGACCCGAGGTAGCAATCCTGTTCTTTTTCCCTCTCTCTTCCCCTCCCCTCCCCATCATCCTTCTGCACATATTCATTTTGCACCAACTCTGAGCTGGGTCTTGGGCACAGTGTTACATGGGAGGGAAGGGGCAGCTCTCCATGTGCCGAATATGTAGGAAGGATGCCCACAGCTCCATGAGCTCCTCTGAGGAGATGCCAGGCTTGGGGGGCGAGCTGGTGAGTAAGCAGACACAACACAGTGCAGTGAGGAGGAGGGCGGGTGGGAGTTTGGAGGAGAGAGGAGGTCACTCCGCCTGAAGAGTCCTTGGCAGCAGTGGGGTTCTACCTGGCCGGCTTTACACGTAAGTAATCTCAATTAACCGTGCCACCAATTTCCCCCTCCCTGAGGCCTGCCCTTTTTCCCTCTGCTGTGTCGTTTCCAGCTGAACAGGCCTGGGCCAACCCAGGAGAACAAGGGCTTGTCCGCTGCACAAGACCCACCCTTCCCGTCCAGAACACACGACAAGGATGCTTGCTCCCTGCAGTACGAGGACCAGAGCTGGGAGAGGTCAGCCCTCGCTGGCTGGGAGGGAGAACCTGCTGGAAGCAAGGACACAGTTTTGCTCTCAGAAATAGCCAGCTCATCCTGTCTCCTCTGCTCCCTGGATATATCCAACTGCTTCTGAGTCTCAGAGAGAGGGGCGGGTCCAGGGCCATGTTCTCCATTTTGGACAGTGGCGGGGGGACTACCCTGGGGCCTCTGAGAGTACCATGGGGCAATCACTGACAATGTTTCCCTGGATGGGGGTGCTGGGCTGCTCAGCTACTGGCAGAATGGAGACATGACTTACTGAGCTGAGTTCTCTAAAATGGCATGGTCCAAAATTGTAGCTACTAGCTACACATCGCTATTTAAATTAAAATTAATTAAAAATAAATAAAATTTAAAGTTCAGTTCTTGGCTGGAAAAAGATATACCATGCAAACGTTAATTAGCAGAAAGCAGGAGTGGCTGTATTAATATCGGACAAAGTCTACTTCAGAGCAAAGAAAATTACCAGGGATGGAGAGGGATATTACATAATGATAAAAGGGTCAGTTCAGCATAAAAATGTAGCAATCCTAAATATTATGCACCAAACAACAGAGCTGCAAAATGTATGAAGCAAAAATGTCGTTCTTTGGTCACAGTAGCTACATTTCAAGTGCTCAAAAGCCACATGTGGCTAGTGGCTACTGTATTGGACAGCAAGATGTGGAACATTTCCATTGCTGTAGAAAGTTCTATTGGGTAGCATTGCTCTAGATTGTTAACCCATGGGGGCAGAAATTTTGCCTTTTTGTTCACTGCCATATCCCTACCATCTCGAAGAGTCCCCAACACATACTAGATGCTCAGTATTTGGAGACCTGAGGACTTCTGGCTCTGGTGCTGCTACCATCCTGCTGTGTGACTTTGGACATTTTGCTTCTCCTCTCTGATTCTCTTCATCCATAAATTGAAAGATTGTTCTTAGCTCAGATCCCGTTCAACTTTAATGACCTATGATCTTAAGTAGCTAGTTGGCTGATTTCACTTATTTTATTCACAAGGAAGGGGTCAGAGAGAGCAGGAGAGGCTGAGGGGGGCAATTTTGAATTTTAATTTCGGGTTTGAGTTAGCTGTAGCTCACCAGGACTCCTCCAGTGCAGGGTTTACAAGCTTTGCCTCCCATCACTTTTCCTTCTTGACCTTTTTCCTGATGTCACCAAACAACTTCTTGGCCATCTCTAGCTCCGCCTTAAGCCCCAAGCAGATCTTCATGGCTGGGAAGGGGGCTCACCCCACTCACAGACCCTGGCCCGCCCTCCCTCCAGCTATCTGGAGCCTGCAGCTCTCTCTCCCTTTGGAAGCCTCCTGCATCCCATGGTTTGAGGTAACCTGCCTGAGCCCTCTGCTTGAGTCCCAACCCTTGGTGCTTCCCGTGCGGGCTGAGGGCAGGGAGTCCCTGGCAGTGGGGACCCTGATCTGGCGGCTGCCTCAGTACATCTGCCAGCAAGTCTCTGGCGACAGTCCCTGCCATGGGGAGGCTGCGTTTGTGGGTAGAGACCAGGCGAAGAGCTGGCAGTCGGGGGTGGGGGAAATGTGCTGTGTTGTTGAGGGGCAGTGGGCCAAGAGGAGGGAAATAAAAGTAATTACCTTGATTACTGGGCTTCTGGCAGACGGCAGGGCCATCCCAGCCTGGCTGTGGAGCTCTGCGGGCTGAGGGTTTGACCGTGTTAGGAGAAACCCTCCTTCACCGTCTCCCTTTCCTGGGGGCCTGGGGCAGGGAGGGCACCCTGGCTTCCCCCATGCCCACACCAAGGCTGTGCCGGTGGGGACAGGAGGATGGGGAAGACAGCTGTGAGCTGGTGAGTTGGAGGAGTCTTGCAGTCGTGTACCAAGCCTGTGGTTCTGGGCCTTGGTGTGTAAATGCCGTGTGTGATAGGTATCCTCTGACCCACTGGGTCTCTGATTGCCTCTCGTGTCCCCCACATACATCTCTGCCCTTCCATGCTCTGCTCTATGTCCGGAGTAGCTCGCTTTGGCCTGGGCCCCTTTGCTTTCTGCCTTCTGGTTGGGTTTGGCCAATGGCAGGCACCTGTGGAAGATCGGGGGCTGGGAGGCGAGAGAGGCTGGGGGGTTTCTTCCTGCTTCCTCCCTGCGCTGGGCTCTGGCAGTGGCTGTGTCCCCCACAACTACGGTCCCCTCCTCCCCAATGCCAGCTCTCCGAGTGCTGCCGCCCTGATTCTTCACTTTGCCCTTTCCAAGTGATGAAGTATCAGGGTGGTAACATCTTCCACCATGGCAAATCTCTGAGTGTTGTAACTAACGTTCCTCGTGGATTCCCTTATCCTGGCCTCGCCGCTGTAAATAGTCCCCTTCAGTAAACTCTGCTCAGTTAAACACTTTTGGGTGGAATTCTGATGGTCTTTTTGAGTCTATGTATGTCTGGGGATATCTGATTTTGTTTCATTAAGTCTGTGCCCTGGGTCTGTAAAGTGTTCGGGGTCCTTAGAGCAATGAATCAGCATGTTTTTTTCTCTGACTTCTGTCGTAGGGGGAGTTATATAGGGAAGGGAATGTATCCTGGCATTTTGAACATACCCAGGGGAGGGGAGGAGCTACTTCCACAAGGCTCCCTCATGGACCATGTGGGTCAGGAGTGTGTCTTACCAGCATCATGGTCAAAATATTTGACAGTTAGTGCATCATAGCATCAACTCATCAGAATGAAGCATTTACCAATGGGAACAGGCTCCTGATAGAGTCCAGTACAGAGGCTGGCCTTAACCCAACTGCTCAGGCTGGTATAGTTAAGATACAGAACATTACCATGGCCACAAGGATCCCTCATGTTGCTCTTTTATAGCTACACCCACTTCCTTCCCGCCCCCAGCCCCTCATTAACCCCAGGCAACAACTAATGTGTTCTCTATTTCTATAATTTTGTCATTTCAAGAATGTTTCAAATGGAATCCTATGGTGTAACCTTTTGTGATTATTTTCTTTTCACTTAGCATATCTCTGGAGATTCATCCAGGTCACTGCATTTATCCATAATTTGTTCCCTTTTACTCGTGAGTAGCATTCCATGGTATGGATGTACCACAGTTTATTCACCCATTGAAGGACATCTGGGTTGTTTCCAGTTTTGGGCTATTACAAATAAAGCTGCTATAAACATTCTTGTGTAGGTTTGTGGGTGGACATAAGTCTTCAGTTCTCTGGGATAAATGATTAGGACTGCAGTTGCTGGGTCAAATGGTAGTTGCATGTTTAGTTTTTTGAAGAAACTGCCAAACTGTTTTCCAGAGTGGCTGTACCCTTTTGTATTTCCACCAGCAATGGATGAATGATACATTCTCCACATCCTTGCCAGCTCTTAGTGTGGTCACTATTTTAAATTTTAGCCATTCTAGTTGGAGCATGTTTTTTAAACCACTCTGCCAATCTCAATCCCCTCCACCTGTTTTGATTTTTTCAGTGTCTTTTAATTGGTATATTAGGCCATTTACATTTACTGTAATTATTGATATGTTAGGTCTTAAGTCTACCATTTTATTTTTGTTTTTGTTTGTTCTTTCTGTTTTTCATTGCTCTGTTTTATTTTTCCTGCCTTCTGGGGATTACCTAAACATTTTTTTGAAATCCATTTTGATTTATCTATACTGTTTTTCTGTGTATATCTTTGTATAGCCTTTTTAGAGGTTGCTCTAAGTGTTTTATTATATGTACATTGTTTATCATTTGACCAGTTTGAGTGAAATATAGAAACCTTATCTCCCTTTACATCCCTATAACTTCCCAGTTTATAATATAATTATCTTAAATATTTCTTCTCTACATATTTAATACCAACTTAATTTAAAGAGTATACAAAAACTTTGCTCCTATATAGCTCCATTCTCTCCTTCTCCTTTGTGCTGTTATTTGTCATATAAATTACATCTTTATACACTGTGTGCTCATCAACATGTATTTATAATTACTGCTTTATGCAGTTGTCTTTTAAATCATACAGGAGAAAAAAGTTACAAACAAAAATAGATTTAAACTGTCTTTTTAATATTATTTTTTAAATTACATCCCCATTACTTATTTATTTTATAACTGGAAGTTTGTACTTTCTGACCCCTTTTGAACTGTCTTTTATCCTTACCTATGGAGTTACATTTAGTGATGTTCTTTATTTCTTTATGTCGATTCAAGTAACTGTATACTGTTTTTTCATTTCAGCTTGAAAGACTCCCTTTTGTATTTCTTTTGTTTTTTGAATTTTATTTTATTTATTTTTTTATACAGCAGGCTCTTATTAGTTATCTATTTTATACACATCAGTGTATACATGTCAATCCCAATCTCCCAATTCATCCCCCCCCAACCCCCACCCCCCGCCACTTTTGCCCCTTGGTATCCATATGTTTGTTCTCTACATCTGTGTCTCAATTTCTGCCCTGCAAACCAGTTCATCTGTACCATTTTTCTAGGTTCCACATATATGCATTAATATGTGATATTTGTTTTTCTCTTTCTGACTTACTTCACTCTGTATGACAATCTCTAGATCCATCCATGTCTCAACAAATGACCCAATTTCATTCCTTTTTATGGCTGAGTAACATTCCATTGTATATGTGTACCACAAATTCTTTATCCATTTGTCTGTCGATGGGCATTTAGGTTGCTTCCTAAATGACCTGGCTATTGTAAATAGTGCTGCAGTGAACATTGGGGTGCATGTGTCTTTTTGAATTATGGTTTTCTCAGGGTATATGCCCAGTAGTGGGATTGCTGGGTCATATGGTAGTTCTATTTTTAGTTTTTTAAGGAACCTCCATACTGTTCTCCATAGTGGCTGTATCAATTTACATTCCCACCAACAGTGCAAGAGGGTTCCCTTTTCTCCACACCCTCTCCAGCATTTGTCGTTTGTAGATTTTCTCATGATGCCCATTCTAACTGGTGTGAGGTGATACCTCATTGTAGTTTTGATTTGCATTTCTCGAATAATTAGTGATGTTGAGCAGCTTTTCATGTGCCTCTTGGCCATCTGTATGTCTTCTTTGGAGAAATGTCTATTTAGGTCTTCTGCCCATTTTTGGATTGGGTTGTTTATTTTTTTAATATTGAGCTGAATGAGCTGTTTATATATTTTGGAGATTAATCCTTTGTCCGTTGATTTGTTTGCAAATATTTTCTCCCATTCTGAGGGTTGTCTTTTCGTCTTGTTCGTAGTTTCTTTTGCTTTGCAAAAGCTTTTAAGTTTCATTAGGTCCCATTTGTTTATTTTTGTTTTTATTTCCATTACTCTAGGAGGTGGATCAAAAAAGACTTGCTGTGATTTATGTCAAAGAGCGTTCTTCCTATGTTTTCCTCTAAGAGTTTTATAGTGTCCGGTCTTACATTTAGGTCTCTAATCCATTTTGAGTTTATTTTTGTGTATGGTGTTAGGGAGTGTTCTAACTTCATTCTTTTACATGTAGCTGTCCAGTTTTCCCAGCACCACTTATTGAAGAGACTGTCTTTTCTCCATTGTATATCCTTGCATCCTTTGTCATAGATTAGTTGACCATAGGTGTGTGGGTTTATCTCTGGGCTTTCTATCCTGTTCCATTGATCTATATTTCTGTTTTTGTGCCAGTACCATATTGTCTTGATTACTGTAGCTTTATAATATAGTCTGAAGTCAGGGAGTCTGATTCCTCCAGCTCCGTTTTTTTCCCTCAAGACTGCTTTGGCTATTTGGGGTCTTTTGTGTCTCTATACAAATTTTAAGATTTTTTGTTCTAGTTCTGTAAAAAATGCCATTGGTAATTTGATAAGAATTGCATTGAATCTGTAGATTGCTTTGGGTAGTATAGTCATTTTCACAATATCGATTCTTCCAATCCAAGAACACGGGATATCTCTCCATCTGTTTGTGTCTTCTTTGATTTCTTTCATCAGTGTCTTATAGTTTTCTGAGTACAGGTCTTTTACCTCCTTAGGTAGGTTTATTCCTAGGTATTTTATTCTTTTTGTTGCAATGGTGAATGGGATTGTTCCTTTAATTTCTCTTTCTGCTCTTTCGTTGTTAGTGTATAGGAATGCAAGAGATTTCTGTGCATTAATTTTGTATCCTGCAACTTTACCAGATTCATTGATTAGCTCTAATAGTTTTCTGGTGGCATCTTTAGGATCATCTATGTATAGACAGTATCATGTCACCTGCAAACAGTGACAGTTTGACTTCTTCTTTTCCAGTTTGTATTCTTTTTATTTCTTTTTCTTCTCTGATTGCCATGGCTACAACTTCCAAAACTATGTTGAATAATAGTGGCGAGTGGACATCCTTGTCTCGTTCCTGATCTTAGAGGAAATGCTTTCAGTTTTTCACCATTGAGAATGATGTTTGCTGTGGGTTTGTCATATATGGCCTCTATTATGTTGAGGTAGCTTCCCTCTCTACCCACTTCCTGGAGAGTTCTTGTCATAAATGGGTGCTGAATTTTGTCAAAAGCTTTTTCTGCATCTATTGAGATGATCATATGGTTTTTATTCTTCAATTTGTTAGTATGGTGTATCACATTGATTGATTTGTGTGTACTGAAGAATCCTTGCATCCCTGGGATAAATCCCACTTGATTGTGGTGTATGATCCTTTTAATGTGTTGTTCAATTCTGTTTGCTAGTATTTTGTTGAGGATTTTTGCATCTATATTCATCAGTGATATTGGTCTGTAATTTTCTTTTTTTGTAGTATCTTTGTCTGGTTTTGGTGTCAGGGTGATGGTGGCCTCATAGAATGAGTTTGGGAGAGTTCCTTCCTCTGCAATTTTTGGAAGAGTTTGAGAAGAATGGATGTTAGCTCTTCTCTAAATGTTTGATAGATTCACCTTTGAAGCCATCTGGTCCTGGACTTTTGTTTGTTGGAAGATTTTTAATCACAATTTCAATTTCATTACTTGTGATTGGTCTGTTCATATATTCTATTTCTTCCTGGTTCAGTCTTGAAAGGTTATAACTTTCAAGAACTTGTCCATTTCTTCCAGGTTGTCCATTTTATTGGCATAGAGTTGCTTGTAGTAGTCTCTTAGGATGCTTTGTATTTCTGCAGTGTCTGTTGTAATTTCTTTTTCATTTCTAATTTTATTGATTTGAGTCCTCTCCCTCTTTTTCTTGATGAGTCTGGCTAAAGGTTTATCAATTTTGTTTATCTTCTCAAAGAACCAGCTTTTAGTTTTATTGATCTTTACTATTGTTTTCTTTGTTTCTATTTCATTTATTGCTACTCTGATCTCTATGATTTCTTTCCTTCTACTAACTTTGGGTTTTGTTTGTTCTTCTTTCTCTAGTTCCTTTAGGTGTAAGGGTAGCTTGTTTACTTGAGATTTTTCTTGTTTCTTGAGGTAGGCTTGTATTGCTATAAACTTCCCTCTTAGAACTTTTGCTGCATCCCATAGGTTTTGGATCGTCGTGTTCTCGTTGTAATTTGTTGCTAGGTATTTTTTGATTTCCTCTTTGATTTCTTCAGTGATCTCTTGGTTATTTAGTAACGTATTATTTAGCCTCCATATGTTTGTGTTTTTTACGTTTTTTTCCCCTGTGTTTTTTAATTGATTTCTAATCTCGTAGCGTTGTGGTCAGAAAAGATGCTTGATATGATTTCAATTTTCTTAAATTTACTGAGGCTTGATTTGTGACCCAAGATGTGATCTATCCTGGAGAATGTTCCTTGTGCACTTGAGAAGAAAGTGTAATCTGCTGTTTTTGGATGGAATGTCCTACAAATATCAATTAAATCTATCTGGTCTATTTTGTCATTTAAAGCTTGTGTTTCCTTATTAGTTTTCTGTTTGGATGATCTGTCCATTGGTGTAAGTGAGTTGTTAAAGTCTCCCACTATTATTGTGTTACTGCCGATTTCCTCTTTTATAGCTGTTAGCAATTGCCTTATGTATTGAGGTGCTCCTATGTTGACTGCATATATAGTTATAATTGTTATATCTTCTTCTTGGATTGATCCCTTGATCATTATGTAGTGTCCTTCCTTGTCTCTTGTAACATTCTTTATTTTAAAGTCATTTTATCTGATATGAGTATTGCTGTTCCAGCTTTCTTTTGATTCCCATTGGCATGGAATATCTTTTTCCATCCCCTCACTTTCAGTCTATATGTGTCCCGAGGTCTGAAGTGGGTCTCTTGTAGACAGCATATATATGGGTCTTGTTTTTGTATCCATTCAGCGAGCCTGTGTCTTTTGGTTGGAGCTTTTAATCCATTCACGTTTAAGGTAATTATTGGTATGCATGTTCCTACCACCATTTTCTTAATTATTTTGGGTTTGTTTTTGTAGGTCCTTTTCTTCTCTTGTGTTTCCCACTTAGAGAAGTTCCTTTAGCATTTGTTGTAGAGCTGGTTTGGTGGTGCTGAATTCTCTTAGCTTTTGCTTGTCTGTAAAGCTTTTGATTTCTCTGTTGAATCTGAATGAGATCCTTGCCGGGTAGAGTAATCTTGGTTGTAGGTTCTTGCCTTTCATCACTTTAAATATGTCATGCCACTCCCTTCTGGCTCGTAGAGTTTCTGCTGAGAAATCAGCTGTTAACCTTATGGGAGTTCCCTTGTATGTTATTTGTCGTTTTTCCCTTGTTGCTTTCAGTAATTTTTCTTTGTCTTTAATTTTTGTCAGTTTGATTACTATGTGTCTTGGCATGTTTCTCCTTGGGTTTATCCTGCCTGGGACTCTCTGCGCTTCCTGGACTTGGGTGGCTCTTTCCTTTCTCATGTTAGGGAAGTTTTCGACTATAATCTCTTCAAATATTTTCTCTGGTCCTTTCTCTCTGTCTTCTCCTTCTGGGACCCCTGTAATGTGAATGTTGTTGCGTTTAATGTTGTCCCAGAGGTCTCTTAGGCTGTCTTCATTTCTTTTTATTCTTTTTTCTTTAGTCTGTTCCACAGCAGTGAATTCCACCATCCTGTCTTCCAGGTCACTTACCCGTTCTTCTGCCTCAATTATTCTGCTATTGATTCCTTCTAGTGTAGTTTTCATTTCAGTTATTGTATTGTTCATCTCTGTTTGTTTGTTCTTTAATTCTTCTAGGTCTTTGTTAAATACTTCTTGCATCTTCTCGATCTTTGCCTCCATTCTTTTTCCGAGGTCCTGGATCATCTTCACTATAGTTATCCTGAATTCTTTTTCTGTAAGGTTGCCTGTCTGCACTTCATTTAGTTGTTTTTCTGGGGTTTTATCTTGTTCCTTCATCTGGTACATAGCCCTCTGCCTTTTCATCTTGTCTATCTTTCTGTGAATGTGTTTTTTTTTCCACAGGCTGCAGGATTGTAGTCCTTTTTTTTTTTTTAAATTGAACCATCTTTTTCCCTTTATTTATTTATTTTATTTATTATTTTATGGCTGTGTTGGGTCTTCGTTTCTGTGCGAGGGCTTTCTTTAGTTGCGGCAAGTGGGGGCCGCTCTTCATCGTGGTGTGAGGGCCTCTCACTATCGCGGCCTCTCTTGTTGCGGAGCACAGGCTCCAGACGCGCAGGCTCAGTAGTTGTGGCTCATGGGCCTAGTTGCTCCGCGTCATGTGGGATCCTCCCAGACCAGGGCTCGAACCCGTGTCCCCCGCATTAGCAGGCAGACTCCCAACCACTGCACCACCAGGGAAGCCCCTGTAGTCCTTCTTGCTTCTGCTGTCTGCCCTCTGGTGGATGAGGCTATCTAAGAGGCTTGTGCAAGTTTCCTGATGGGAGGGACTGGTGGTGGGTAGAGCTGGCTGTTTCTGTGGTGGGCAGAGCTTGATAAAACTTTAATCCTCTTGTCTGCTGATGGGTGGGACTGGGTTCTCTCCCTGTTGGTTGTTTGGCCTGAGACAACCCAACGCTGTAACCTACCCAGGTCTTTGGTGGGGCTAATGGCGGACTCTGGGAGGGCTCACGCCAAGGAGTATTTCCCAGAACTTCTGTTGCCAGTGTTCTTGTCCTCATGGTGAGCCACCCCCCACCTCTGCAGGAGACCCTCCAACACTAGCTGGTGGGTCTAGTTCAGTCTCCTGTGGGGTCACTGCCTCTTCCCCTGGGTCCCGATGTGCACACTACTTTGTGTGTACCCTCCAAGATTGGAGTCTCTGTTTCCCCCAGGCCTGTCGAAGTCCTGCAATCAAATCCCGCTAGCCTTCAAAGTCTGATTCTCTAGGAATTCCTCCTCCCATTGCTAGACCCCCAGGTTGGGAAGCCTGACGTGGGGCTCAGAACCTTCACTCCGGTGGGTGGACTTCTGTGGTATAAGTGTTCTCCAGTTTGTGAGTCACCCACCAGCAGTTATGAGATTTGATTTTATTGTGATTGCGCCCCTCCTACCATCTCATTGTGGCTTCTCCTTTGTCTTTGGATGTGGGTTATCTTTTTTTGGTGAGTTCCAGTGTCTTCCTGTTGATGATTGTTCAGCAGTTAGTTGTGATTGTGGTGCTCTCACCTCCCTTTTGTATTTCTTGTAGGGCAGATTTGCTAGTGATGAGTTCTCTCTATTGTTATCTGAGAATGTCTTAGTTTCTTCTTTTTTCACAGAAAGTTTTGTTAGGTATAGAATTCTTTTTTAAAAATAATTAATTAATAAATTTTTGGTTGCACTGGGTCTTTGTTGCTGCGTGTGGGCTTTCTCTAGTTGCAGTGAGTGGGGTCTACTCTTCGTTGTGGTGCATGGGCTTCTCATTGCGGTGGCTTCTCTTGTTGCGGAGCCCGGGCTCTAGGCTTGCGAGCTTCAGTAGTTGTGGCTCACGGGCTCTAGAGCACAGGCTCAGTAGTTGTGTTGCACGGGCTTAGTTGGTCCACGGCATGTAGGATCTTCCTGGACCGGGAATCGAACCTGTGTCCCCTGCATTGGCAGGTGGACTCCCAACCAGTGTGCCACCAGGGAAGTCCCTAGAATTCTTTGTTGATAGTCTTGTTCTATCAGCATCCTGAATATATCATCCCACTTGCCCTCTGCCCTCTATGGTTTCTTATGAGAAAACAGCTGTTCTTCTTATTGAGGATCCCAAATAATGAGTTGCTTCTCTCTTGCTGTTTACAGGAGTGTCTCTTGATCTTTGTCTTTCAACAGTTTATGATGTGTCTAGGTGTGAATCTCTTTGATGTTATTCTACTTGGAGTTTTTGAGCTTCTTGGAAATGTAATATTTTTCATTAAATTAGGGAAGTTTTCAGCCATTAGTTATCAATATATTCTTTCTGCCCTTTACTTACTGACATGCTTCTTTCTCATCTCTTTCCTTGATTCCAATGACACAAACATTACATTATTTATTTCAGTTCATGTTTTTTTTTTTTAAGTCTATTTTCTATCTGTTGTTCAGATTGGGTAATTTCTATTGTTCTATCTTCCAGTTTACTGATTCTTTCCTCTGCACTGTCCATTCTGCTGTTAAGTCCATACACTGGGATTTTTATTTCATTTATTATGTTTTTCAATTCTGAAATTTCCATTTGGTTCTTTATGTCTTCTATTTTTGAGGCTTTCTATTTTTTCATTTGCTTCAAGTGTGTTCATAGTTGCTCAGGAAAACCTTTTTATAGTGGTTGTTTTATTTATTTATTTATTTTTTAAACATCTTTATTGGAGTATAATTGCTTTACAATGGTGTGTTTGTTTCTGCTTTATAACAAAGTGAATCAGTTATACATATACGTATGTCCCTATATCTCTTCCCTCTTGCATCTCCCTCCCTCCCACCCTCCCTATCCCACCCCTCTAGGTAGTCACAGAGCACCGAGCTGATCTCCCTGTGCTATGCGGCTTCTTCCCACTAGCTAGCTATTTTACGTTTGGTAGTGTATATATGCCCATGCCACTCTCACTTTGTCCCAGCTTACCCTTCCCCCTCCCCATATCCTCAAGTCCATTCTCTACTAGGTCTGCATCTTATATAATGGTTGTTTTAAAATCTTTGTCGGATAATTCTAATATCACTGTCATTTTGGAGTTGGCATCTATTGATTATTCTTTTTCATTATTTGGGATCTTCCTGGTTCTTGCTATGGTGAGTGATTTTTTAAATTGAAACCTGGACATTTACATGTTATGTTATGAGACTCTGGGCCTTATTTATACCTCTGTTTTAATTAGCTTTCTCTGACAACTCTCTGGCAGCGAAAGTAGGGGTTGCTGCCTCATAAGGCAGGTAGAGTTAGAAATCTAGGTTTCCCACTTGGCCCCTATTGACACCTAAGAGTGGGGGTGGGGTTTTTGTTCCTTCTGGGCAGCAGTGGGACTTCTGGCTCCTCACATGATCTTCACTTACACTACAGGGACAGTCTGTTACCAGCTGGTAGGGGTGAAAGTCCTGGCTACCTACTTGGCCTTTTCTGACCCCACTCCCATGGGGGGCGGGGGTGGTGCATTGCTGTGCCTTGTTGTAATCTTGCAAGGTTGGAAGTTTAGGTTCCCCTCTTAGCCTTTGTTGGTGGGACCACAGTTGGCGTTTGTCTGGAGTAGAGTGGGTGTGGTTTAAAAGTATTCTGTCTTGCTAGGCTGCCTTCTTCCTGTCCTTTGGCTAGAGAGAGCAGGCTTTTGTTAGTGCTTGTTGTATATGCACCCAGTGGCATTTCTGGGTTCCTGGTATCTTTAGCTCCAAGTCTG